>NC_091087.1:47172500-48372500 GCF_032405125.1 Capricornis sumatraensis
AAAAAAAAAAAGAAAGAAAAAAAAAACACCTGTAATGCTAAAAGACTCAGGCTTTTGTCTGTTTCTAATATTACTTTTCTGCCTAATTGCCATCACTGCCACGTACATTAGGCCCTTTTTCAGCAGGGTTAAAACAGGGCCAGTGATGAATGGAAAACTGATTGTACTGCTGTCAAACTTGAATGTGAGGCTTATTCTAGAGATAGAAGTATGAGGAAAAGGACAGAGAATTGCACTTCATTAAAGCTCTACCAAGCTGATTGGAGTGGAGGAGGTAATTGAGATTTAAAGTGGCATTCCCATCACACTGTCCCTTTTTCAACTTAACAACTGTCATTCAAGCCACATAGGGCAACAATTGGCCAGATTTCCCAGCTCTTCTGAGTAATAAAACAGACACTCACCTTCTGGCTATTCGTTTTACTTACTTTGTTCTAATTTCCAATTCATGTGTCATTAGTGAACGAAGATTGACAAGAAATAGCTTTGACCTCACAGATTTGACCTTCAACCCCAGAGACCCAACTCTAGTCTGAACATAGGTTGGAATATGCTAAGAAACACCTTTCCTTTGCACAAGAATGAATGGCAGTTTTTTCATCATTGTACCACCCCCTGCCTGCCACTACATTTAGACTATGAGACATGTCAACTGCCTGTCACAATTACAATAGACACAGCACACCAGAATTTTCCCCAAATCCAAGGGGAACTTCCTGAACAAAGAGTAAATTTTATTGCACAGATTTTGGAGACCTCCAATTTGTAGAGCCATAATGAATGCATCCCACAGACAAATAGGTAGTTGTTAATTATCCCAGCAATTTCTTTTTTTAATGTGCTAACAACACAGCGTGCTAAGCCTTCATATCCTACACTGTTACCTGATGATGTCATCACATTTGAAAAGATGGTAGTCTGGGAAGAAGGCATTATTATAGCAAGTATGCATGACAAGAAGTTACATGATTATAATCCCTTATTATCACGGTTTAATAAAAAGAAAGTGTGATATTTTGGAAGCAGATGGGCCTGGCTATACCTTTACTGCACCAACTAAGTTTACCTATAGTATCGCTTTAAGATAAACATATTTTCCTTGACTGATTATTCAAAAGCATGTACATATTAATTTTGTGTCAAAAAATGTGGTGGATGAAAAAAAAAATGCTGAAGGGCAAGACCTATGACCTGAATAAGAGCCCTCAATAAACTTAAAAGTAATTTATACCTTTCACATGGTTTTGAATAGAAACTGGATCCTGGAAATCTATCAGAGTGAGGAAAGGATTACGGTTTCTTCATACTGTGTAACAAAACATTGGGATGATTCTAAAAAAACAGAATGAGATACACCACTTTCTTGTCCCAGGTGTTTGAAAAGTTGACTGTTTCCTTCCGTGATAAAACATTTTGAAAACACTGCCAGGTTACTGCTTTGACTTCATCTTAATGAAATGTGAAGTCATTTTCATTTTACCAGCAATATTCATTCTGCTGCAGTTTTGTAAAAATCATGTATAAATGACTATATTGACTTCACTTTAGTGGATATTACAGTCATGTGGTTTTCCCTTGTAATATTCTAACATGGATTTGCATAGCTCATTGTGTTTTACTGTGTTTTCTGAATTTCTTACTTCTGTTGCTAAAAACAGAGGACACAATGCATTTTCTTACAGGAGGAGGCATTAACTTTCATGAGAAATCACAATTGTTACCACATCACCCGTAAGTACTCTTAAAGCTACTACCTTCAGGACATTTAAATAGGAAACTCAAAGAACTGATTTCTTTTGAAGAAGATGATTAGCATAGAAATACAAAAGAATCATTTCAGAATAGGACACATTTCCAGTGTATGACATGGTAAGAGTTTACTAATAATTCCAAAATTCAGGGAGTCTATTGTGGATAGAGCATTCCTTATTAGATCTGTGTCACTATTATGGGTGAAACATGCTTTCAGGGTAATGACAGTAACATATTTACCATCACTTTGTTCTGATGCATGTACCCTCCCTGTTGCGACTGTGATCATCCAGCCCAACATCCAAAGCTCTTTGTATTTGGAATTTTGCTTTCTCGTGGCTGAAATTTTCATGTCTTTTATAGATGAAAGAAGGTTAAAACGTATAGTTTTATCTCAACAGCATACGGTCAGCAAAAGGAATAAACCTCAGACTGTTGGTAGCTTCTGCAGAGATGTCTTTTATCCTACACCTATGACAATTAACCTGTGTTAGAGAAGCTAACAAGAGTTAGACCAGAGGTCAAGGGTCAGGTCCCTGTCAAGAGGAAGTTATTCTTCAGTTCACTAAATCTCTTATCATTTTCATCTGATGTGATATCCACCCGTCAGCCAGAGAATGAAGGCCGTTGTCTTATCCTAAGTGCTGCACTTTCTGCCTCAAAGAGAACACATTTTTATTACTTTTCCTATAATTACTGTTTTCTAGCTTGAAAATTTCATCTTCAAAATAAATACACTGAACTGAATATTATTTTCAGGCTAAAATAAAAATGAGAAAGCAATGTGAAAAACAAGTTTTGCGTATTCACCTTTGTTTGATTTAATGCACATATATTGTGAACGAAGTCAAAAGTGTCAACCAAATGAATAATTAATTGAGTAGCATCTGGAGAAACAACAAATGGCAGACTAGCTTGACAATATAACATGTGCCTAAATGTGTCTACAAGTGGGCAGGCTCACCCAGATATTATGGACCAGCACTATATCCAGCTAGCAAGTATGTTTCTGGAATATAATACAGCATTGTCTGAGAAATATTTTCATGATGGAATTCAGTTGATGTCCATGTGTATACATGGTAAGACCTGCCTATGCCTAGATATAGTAAAATTTCATTTAGAATGTTGTATAGGCTCAGCCATCCTAATAGTACAATATGCAAACTGCAATTCCTCTTGTCATGAGATTCAACTTGTAAGGAAAAGTTTATCTCAAGGATTAAAAAAAAAAAAAGAAAAACAGGTACCTCAAAGCATTAAAAGAGTAGAACATACAGTTTGAGTCATAAAGTTAAAGGTGACTGAGTTCGGTTGTTCAGACCTTCTCTTTCAAAACAAGGATACTGAATCACAAAGAAGCCTCATGCTCTCCTCTGTCTGCAGAGAACTGTAACATCAGTCTGGAGCATTTTCATATGCCTCTTTCCTTCTGACAACTATAAGAATAACAAGGGCTTCTCTGATAGCTCGGTTGGTAAAGAATGCAGGAGACCTCCGATGGATTCCTGGGTTGGGAAGATACACTGGAAAAGGAATAGTCTACCCACTCCAGTATTCTTGGGCGTCCCTTGTGGCTCAGCTGGTATAAAGAATCTGCCCACAATGCAGGAGACCTGAGTTCAATCCCTGGGTTGGGAAGATCCCCTGCAGAAGGGAAAGGCTACCCACTCCAGTATTCTGGCCTAGAGATTTCCATGGACCTTATAGTCCATGGGGTCTCAAAGAGTCAGACACCGCTTTCACTTTCACAAGAATAGCAGAGTGGGATGAAAAGTTTTCAAATGGAAATCAGGGATCATATACTTTCCTCAACTAAGTAAGTGAAAGTCGCTCAGTCATGTCCGACTCTTTGAGACCCCATGGACTATAAAGTCCATGGAAATCTCCAGGCCAGAATACTGGCGTGGGTAACCTTTCCCTTATCCGGAGTATCTTCCTAAACCAGGGATCGAACCCAGGTCTCCTGCATTGCAGGTGGATTCTTTGCCAGCTGAGCCACCAGGGAAGCCCTACTGGCTAGTTAAATAGCAGGAGTCTCAGTTCCCTAACTGTCAAATGGGAGTGAGAGGTCATTATTCCCATCCCTGTGGATTTTTAAAGGCTTAACAGCATTTCTCTGCATCCTCACTACAGATAGAAACCTCTCCTCTGTGCTCCCTAAAAAGAGTTTTTTCTCAATTCCTAATATAAACTTATATATCCCACCCTCATGGCCTTGATCTTTTTGAGAACAGGAATGGGTGGTGCTTTCTTCATTTTCCCCTCCAGATACTTAGCAGAGTGCCTGTCGAATTAACGAATGAAGGAATCTTTCTAGGGTTATTATACATCTTATTTTTGCCTATTCTTTTCATGTTTAATTATTAATAGGCCCCATTCACTTTCAAAATTATACAAGTTTGGATGACGATTATATAGTGTTTATTATTTCCTTAATGGAGACTTCTTACATCACTATATGGAAACCAGTTATATCACTAGCTTACTTGAGATAAATTAATACTCACTACCATTTCTCTTTTCTTCATAACATAACTCCAGTTCTTTTGCCTTTCTTTATTATCTTTTAAAGTTTGGAGATTATTTTAGTGAACAATTGATTTGGCCCTCTGTATTCACTGTTACTCATATTTAAAGCACCCTGCTGTGTTCTTGCCTGGAGAATCTCAGGGACAGGGAGCCTGGTGGGCTGCCATCTATGGGGTCCAACAGAGTCGGACACAACTGAAGCGACTTAGCAGCAGCAGCAGCAGCAGCTCCCAAATAGGGAACTCTGCAGTTCCCTATACGGTTATAGGAGTCTAATAAATACAGTCCTATCCTTCAATGGGTCTCCCAAATTGAACCTAAAGGGCTCACATTATTTACAAATTATTATTTTAGGTAACCAACTCTTTGGCTTCTTAATCATGGCTGTATATAAGACTCTGTTATTATAGTTTGGGGGAAAAAAAAAACTCTCTACTAACAAGCAGAAATAAACAATACATTCCAATAGACCTTATCTTGGGAAACACTAACGCTGTAGAAAGGGCCCACTTGAAAGGGTGAGGATGAAATAATAATCTTGTCCTTATAATAACAACTGTCATATAAATGACATCTTAAAATAAGCACATGGTTCAAAAGTTGGTATACTTGGTCTCTGTTTCTGAGTATAGTAATATATTAGATAGAAACATGACCATTTCTGATTTCATAATGAAAAAAAAAAAGACTTTCCTAAGAAGCCACTCCCAAATTCAACCATCTCTTTTCCCAGCCACTGATGCATTCAAACATTCTATATGCTGATACATTAAAGATCCTGATACGAAAATGAACAAACGAAAAATAGAGGAAAATGTGGTTTTGTAAGACAGAACCTTTAGCTTATAATAACATTTTCAATACTTCTCCAATTGAAATGTGGACATTTATTGTAGGCTCTTTAAGAACTTACACCACCATTACTAGTCCCATGTATTAAATATGTGACTCAGTTTTAGCTTTTAAAATAATATGTAAGGAAATGTCTTCAAATACTATTCAGAGTAAATGAGCTGATTCTTACACTGGAATAGCCTGGCTGCCTTCCACTTTATTTTAGTTCTACTGGTTTATATTCTTCATATCATATCTAAGTAAAAATAGAGGGAAACCTCAGAGGAAACTTACAGGTGTGTCATAGCAATCACTTCTGATCAGCCACCAGCTCCGTCACCAACCCATGAAATTGCTCTTAATAGGCGTATCACAAAGTTTAAAGGCGAAAATCAGAATGTTCCTATACATTTAAATGTTTTTTAAATCTTTATGGTAATTACACTTTTAACCTTATTTCAGCTTCAAAATAAGGTGGCACTAGTGGTAAAGAGCATGCCTGCCAATGTAGGAGATATAAGAGACTCGGGTTTGATTCCTGGAGTCGGGAAGATCCCCTGATGCGGGGCACGACAACCCATTCCAGTATTCTTGCCTGGGGAATCCCATGCACAAGGAGCCTGGTGGGCTACAGTCCATAGGATCCCAGAGTCGAACACAACTGAAGTGACATAGTACGAATGAAGGAGCAAAGATAGACAAAATAACGACACTTCCTTGATCTCACTTTTTTTTTTAACATTTCTCTGTGGTCACCTGTAATCAAACTTGAACTCAACTCTTTCCAAAAGTTAAAAAAAAAAAGCTATTAACAAAAGGAAAGAAAAAGAAATGTCTGTTTCCATGCATGAGTTATATACACTTGGGCAAAGGAAATTTGGAATCTTTTCAAAACATAAGGACCTGAATTATTTTTGTGAAAGGCTGGTATATTCCTCGCAATGATCCATAAACAATGTTCTACTTCTCCATATCAGACATGAAATAAACCCTCTTCCCTCAGTGCAAACCATGAAAATCCACCCCTAAATGGCCTCAGTTAAATGCATGGCAATCAGCCTCAAAATCTATTCAGCTGAGCATGAAAAGTTGGGAAGGCAGAAACACGTTGACTTTACCGTATATATCCTATAAAGAATTAAAAAGTACTCAAGCAGAAGAAAACAAGTATCTAAAGAAAGGAGTTTGATGTCATTCCTCGCCTCCCCTCGGGTTTGTTGATTGAGATGTTCTGGTTCCTTATACGTTTAATATTCTCAGAGATTCTGGTTCAAAATGTCAGTGCAGGAGAAAATCCTGAACTGACAGCTTATTGCAGACCCCCCAAGCTAAGTATCCAATGTCCTCAGAGGGAAAAAAAAAAAAAAAAAAAAAAAGCCCTAAACTAAACTAAAAAGTAGTGGAGCGACACCTTCACATCAGCCAAGGAGAGGGAAACCACCCCTAAGCATATAGGGAAGGCAGTCCATCTGGCCGTGAACTGCACCCTCAGCATGGTCGCCCGTATCAGAAGGGAACTCAAAACCTAGGATTTCTCCCTAAGGAGCGACGAGTTCGTATCTCACGTGATGCATGCCAGCTTTTAAGACCCAAGCCAGAGAGAGGACACCTCTCACAGAAGCAGCCCATTGAAAAGTGCTCAGAGCACAGGTGAAAGAGACTCATTTGCTAACTTTAAAGCTTTGGCCCGAGGGATAGTAGTCTTCCATATACTCTCCAGGGATGGAGGCTAGTGGGCATCATCTTCCTTCTCTCCCCATGCCTTGCTGAGGCTAGAGGTTGCCATCTTTTTTGTTCTTTCTCTTTTTCTTCCTGGGTGGCATCTTTGCACTTCCCCTCTGCCTCACTTAAGCCAGCAGGCAACATCTTTGTGCTCTTCCTCTACCACACTCCAGAGTGCCCGTATATCCAAGAAGGGCACCTCGGAAAATGAGTTCTCCTAAATTTGAGTTCCATTTTCATTGGTTGATATCCTGTAAATAACCTTTACTCTGCTACAGGCATGCTTCCCTGTTGGCTCAGATGGTAAAATGTCTGCCTGCAATGCAGGAAACCCAGGTTTGATCCCTGGGTGGGGAAGATTCCCCTGGAGAAGGGAATGGCTACCCACTCCAGGATTCTCATGGAGAGAATCCCCATGGACAAAGGAGCCTGGTGGGTACAGTCCCTGGATTCAGAAAGGGTGGGACAGGACAGTGATTAACATACACTCTTGCAAGCACTCGCTGCCAGAGTATGGCTTTCTCCCTGGACTACCACTCCCAGGGCACTGCAGGGAGAGCAGACGGACACACACCCCTAGTCTTCCTGAGAAAGAGGCCTATTTGCTTGTCTAGGAACTGTGGCCTGAGGGACAGGCTTTGGGTTTGGCACTGGGGATGACAGAGGCACTCTCAAGGAACTGAGGCTGGGGCTGTGGTCACTGTGCTTTTCCACTGCCTTGCTCCAGCTCAATGGGATCTTCCAGAAGGAGCCTTTTTGGTGACCTGATTTTTGTGGCTGCTGCCAGGGACACGTCTACATCACCTGGCTCTGGTGACCAGGGTGGCTTATGATTCTTGGTCTCACTGGACTGTAACCAGTGAAGAAAGAGTTCAAAAACAGCTCCCAGTCCCAAGACACAGCAAAAAGCCACAGATCCAGGAACTCAATCTTCCTGTGAAAGAGGATTGGGAGATTACAGCTGCAGCCAGAGGGGCAGGCTTTCAATTAAATACCTAAATGTGTGTGTTTAGTTGCTCAGTTGTGTCCAACTTTTGTGACCCCATGGACTATAGCCCACCAAGCTCCTCCATCCATGGGATTTTTCCAGGCAACAATATTGGAGTGGGTTGTCATTTCCTTCACCAGGGTATCTTCCTGACCCAGGGATCAAACCTGAGTTTCCCACATTGCAGGCAGACCTTTTACTGTCTGAACCACCAGGGAGAGGCTTAGGGCTGACTTTGACCCTTCTTGAGACCTCAAAGGATGGGCACTATTTCACACTCTCCTGCCTTGCTCCAGTGCCAGTATCTCTTGGAGGGAAACTTTTTACGCACCCCAGTTTCTGTGTCTGGCATATAGTATTCCCTTATTATCTATTTGATGACTACAGGGTCTGTAGTGATATCCCATTTCATTTGCCTCCACTTTCATTTGTTTTGCCTCCACTGGCAAGTCCCTGACTGAGAGGGTAGGAATGGTTCATTACTGACACCACAGGGGTGGGAGAAGAAGGTGGGAAGACCCCACCCTAGCTGGGAAGCAGACTGGCACCTCATTACAGCTGGTTGAGGGTTTAAGTTCAGGCTCTCCAGGTGTTCCCTACTGACGTCATTCGTGGGGCAGACGTGGTGGGAAGAGAGAGTACAGGGCTCATTACTTCTTAGTAGGGGATAAAAGTTTCATCTCTCCACTCAACCATCTGTGGCACCACCCCAGCAAGAGATTTGAGGAGCCTCATTAAAGCCTAGGGAGGGTGGAATCCTAGGCTCCCCACTTAGCCCTTACTGGTCTAAGTAGGGGCTCAGTCACAAATTTTTCTGTGATATTTTGGCTAAAATTAAACAGTCTTTGGACTTCCCATGTGGAGCAGTGGTAAAGAATCTGCCTGCCAATCCAGGAGACACAGGTTCAACCCCTGGGTCTGGAGATCCTCCAGAGAAGGAAATGGCAACCCACTCCAATACTCTTACCTGTAAAATCCCATGGACAGAGGAGCCTGGAAGGCTACAGTCCTTTGAGTTGCAAAAGAATCAGACATGACTTAGCATATAAATAAAGACAATTCAAAGCAGTTATTGTGTGAAAATTATCTGTCATGCTAGACGGCCCCTTTCCTGTCGTTCGACTGGGAAGCAGGCTTTTGTTAGGGCTTACTGTGTCTTCACCAGTTGGCATTACTGGGCTACTAAATTCTTGAGCTCAAAGTCTACAATATACGAAGCAAAAGGAAAACTAGGAAACTCACTCCTAGCCAGTGTGTTTTTGTTCTCTTCGCTTTTCAAAATCTCCTTATGTTATGTTTGTTCTGCATGTATGTTCAGGGTTTTTCATTTCACTCAGGGAAGAGTTGGTTTATCTTTCCCCAAGTGGAAGTCAATCCACATTATTATTTGTAACTTATAATGATTTTAATAATATGCCATATATTATTTTGATGATCGTCCATTTAGAATATACTAAATGGACTGAGTGAGAACTTTCTCAATAGAAAATTTAAACCAACTTACCTTGGAAGTAACTGAATAAGCAAAGATAAACTCATGTTGATAAAAACTACCTTAATATCATTTTTGTGGACCTTCTGAAAGCTAGACAATGAATCAATTCTGATGTGAACTACCTAAAAGCAGTGAAATATTTTTAAATTAGTGATTTCCAGAGTTTAGGAGAAAAGAGTAAAATTCTGTAAAGAATTTTAGGAAGTAGAATAGAATTGCCAACCTTTTTTTTGTATTCTATCTCAAGAAATATTTACTATTGTTTAGTGTAATTGTGTTTATATTATTAAGAAGAAAATTCCTTTATTGATCAGTGACATCAAGAACTGTTTGCATTGGCTAAGTGGTTTGAAAAATTGTTTCCATGTGCTCTTTCCAGTTGGCAGAATTGTGCAATACCTGAGTCATATCTTAGTGAGCTCAGTTTCTTACTCCTAAAAAATACCTCAATGAAAGAAAGCAAAATAAAACAAAAAAAATTATAGGACACCAGTTAAATTTGAATTTCAGGCAAATAGCAAATAATTTTTAGTATAGTTATGCCTTATGCAATATTTAAGATATACTTATATAAAAGTTATTTGTTGTTCATCTGAAATTCAAAATCAATTGAGTGTCCTGTATTTTATCTGACAACTCTATATTTTAAAATGTCAAAAGAAAAATACAGCTCACTCTGTAAGTGTTAGATATATGTACATAGATAGATAAATAGATACAGATATACAGGAAATGTTTTAAAGGGCATCAAGTATAATATGTTTATATTTTAGAAATTGCACTTAATAGATTAATAATGAAAGTTAAAACAAAAGCAAAGAATTATGATCCAAAAATACTATAAGCAGAATGAAAATGATGGGTTAATTGATTAGGAAGTATGAAATAAATATATTTTACCCTTTCTGTGTGTGTGTGTGTGGTGTGTGTGTGTGTGTGTGTGTAAAAGAGAGAGAAGAATGAGGAAGGAAGGAAGGAAGGAAGGAAAGGAGAGAAGGAAAGATAGAAATATTGGCTTGATTGAAGGGGTGGTAGAAAAAATGGTGAAGAATTGAAAAAATAATATCAGTTTTTAGACTGGAAAACAGACTATTAGTGCTTTTGCGAAGGAAAAATAAGTGCCTTTGAGAAAGATGCTAAAAGAGGAGGAGGAGCAGATGGGGAACAATGCTAAATGCAGGGCAGGGTTGGGTTGAGGGGTGATTACAATTTAGGGGCCTGCATTTTATGCTTAGCCTGCATGCCTACAAAGTCGCTTCAGTCATGTCCAAGTTTTTGCAACCCCATGGAATGTAGCCTGCCAAGCTCCTCTGTCCATGGAATTCTCCAGGCAAGAATACTAGAGTAGGTAGCCATTCCCTTCTCCAGGGATCTTCCTGACCCAGGAACTGAAACCAGGTCTCCTGAACTGCAGGCAGATTCTTTACCATCTGAGCCACCAGGGAAGTCTGTAGTAGCCTATTCATACGGAAACACTTTTAAACATAAAGTATTCTACCTATAAGAAATTATTATCATTAATCATTATCTTTGGAATAGCAAGTAATGTAAAACTAGATATTAAGGAAAACTTCCATTTTTTCATTCAATATTTTATGTCTGGAATAAGGAAAAATTAAGCAAAGGTTAGTAAAAACTGTTATTGATTCAAATGCCTTCTAATGTTTGAACTAAATTATTTTATTTTGGTTAGAGTGTCTTCTTCTAAGCCCCAATTATATATCACTGGATAAGTCAGTGACCTCCTACCTGGTAACCTAACTTCAGTATTATCTATTCATTGTTGCTTAATTGCTAAGTTGTGTCCAACTCTTTTTCGACCCCATGGACTGTAGCCTGCCAGGCTCCTCTGTCCATGGGATTTCCCAGGCAAGAATGGGTTGCTATTTCTTTCTCCAGGGTACCTTCCCTACCCAGGAATCAAACCTAAGCCTCTTGCATAGGCAGGTGGATTCTTTACCACCGTGCCACGAAGAAAGCCCTCAGTATTATCTATTCTTAGTTACAAGCTCCATGCCAGTGATAGTTCTCTTAAGTAATCTTTTCATTGCCAAAACCAAATCAAGGCCAAAGCCTGACCCTGTCTTTCATGGGGCACTTCAGTATGATCTGGACCTCACTTCCAACCTTTGCTCTGGTCATTTCCCCACTGACAACCCATGAAACAATCTAATGGAAATTACCTATTACTGAAACCTTTTACTTGTCTCTGTTTTGTTCTTGACATAGCTGTCACTTTCATCTTCCTCCCAAGATCTCACTTTTCCTTGTATAAATTCTCACTTTTTTTTAAAGGCATAACTTAAATTCCCCTCCACTACGTTGATTATTTCCTGATTGATAAACCCACTTGTTCTCACTCCCCTACTCTGATTTTCATCTTATTCCTTAATGTTATTTAACATATCGTCATTGATTCATCACTGTTTAGTTACTTGTGGTCCTCCCAGAAGACAATAAAATCTATGAAAATATGCTCATGATTTACTCATCCATCTTTGGGCCCCTACTATCATTTTAATAGTATCTTGGACTCTGTGACTGTTGGATAAAGATCTGTTCAGTGGTATCATTCAACCCAAAGTTTTGTGCTTTCCAATTAATGACATAGACTTTGGATAATAACTCTTCACATTCTTACATTGTCATGCTTGTCATTCACCAAAATGGAGTAAATGGACCACTGGAATATGATGTCAATGACTGAGGTCAACAGATTTTATTAATAAATAATTAAAATGGCCAATTAGGATAAAAAAATACTGAAAGTGGTTTAGTAATTTCAAGTGCCTTAACTCCAGCTGAGTGCTTGTGAAACAATCAAATTCTTGGAAATGGCAACTAGGATTTAAAGAACCCAACATAAGCTTCTAGATAATTCTTAAAATGGAAAAAAAATAATTACAGCTTAATTTATAGGCTTTCTCTGATTTAGTTAAAACTAGCATAGCTGAGATACAGTGCCAATTTGGAAATGTGTTCAAGGTTTTTTATCTTTGCTACTGGAAATGAGAGAAATATATTTCTTTACAATGAAAACTTATTTGTGGAAAAAGGAAAAAAAGAAAAATTGAAAAAGGCAGGGAAATTACAGAATCTACAATTTTTGATGTTCATGATTTTCCACTATCCCTAGTAGATAAACTTGAAATTAGATGACAATAAGAGGTGCTTTCTGTGTCAAGTGCTTCAATTCTTACTAGATTTCCAATAGTCATTTAGATTTGGCATGGCCCAAAAAATGCTTTAAAATGCTACAGCTTCTCTTAGTTTCAAAGTTTTATAGATGTTTTAAAACTATTACTGATATTATGAGCTCTTTATGTGGTGGGTGATATCTGTAAATCCTCAGGGGAATCCTTTTCTTTACATCTTTTTTTTTTTAAGACAAAAATGTCAATGTGTATTGACAAAGAGCAACACTGATTACTAACCTGGTAGGGAAAGACAATCTATAAAATTGTTTCTCTGAGAAATGACTCTCAGAAGATCTCCAAATGCCTTGTTCACCTGAACCTCCTACAACCCCTATCCTTCCTTCAAAGTTTAGTTTAGCTCCCACATTCTTCAAAAAGCCTTTTTTTTCTTTCTTTACCTTTCATTCATTGGTGATAACCCAACTTGAACACCTGTTGTATATTTGTCACTTGGCACACAGTACCTGGTAGCTTTAATTACTTTTTATGTTGATCTTATCTTTCAAATTATAACATGAGGCCCTTAAAGTCATGGTCTCTTATTACAGTGTCCCAAGTGCAATGGGACACTGTCAATAGGTGTATACGGTTTTAATAGAAATGATTTTGCCTCAAATTTATGGAGCTTCTGTTTGGTCCCTTTCACTGTATTAAGCAAAAAAAGTGCCACAGAAAGAGTGTTTGTTTATGCCTCTCCCCAAATTCATATGCTGAAACCTAACCCTCAATATGATGGTATTAGGAGGGGCTTTTGGTAGGTGACTATGCCATGAACGTAGAGCCCCCGTTATGGGATTAGCACTCTTATAAAGGTGCCCCTTCTACTCAGTGAGTACTCAACAGAAGATAGTAACTTGTCCACCAGGAGGAGAGTGCTCAACAGGCACCAAATCTACTAGCGCTTTGATTGTGCACCACCCAGCCTCCTGACCTGTCCTTGCGAGAAATAAATTCCCACTGTTGATAAGCCAACTAGCATTCCAGTTGGACTAAACTGTCATTTATCTGGTACACTCCTTCAAATTGCAGTCTCAGAAGAGTTTCTATTGTTTAAACCTATTTGAGGAGCACAACATACTAACCACCTTCTTGACCATCTACAATGCATGTTTTCTACTGAAAATTCTGAAAAGTCCAGGTGTAAAGAAGCATTTTTGAACTCAGTCTTTAACTCTTCATTCCCTAAATTTGTTTGACCATGGAACCTTACACAGCTTAAAACGGTGTTATTTGGAACTCACTTTGAGAAATAAATGGAAACACACATTTTGAATAGCATCTGAATCACGTGTTTTCATCGGAAGTGGTAGGTGGGATGCTGCACAGGTGAAGAAGTGGAGACATTTTTCACATAGGACCACATCATCATTCTCTTGACATCTTTAGACAGTTTCTAATAGTACTTGACCAGCAAAGCGAATTTCATATTTACTTATTAAATAGCTAAAAGTTTGTCACACTGCTATTCTCATGAAAGCGTAAAACATATATCTACTAATGATGTAGCAAACAAGATAACTAACTATAATCTGAAGGCAAATTATTAGTTGTTTTTGTTGTTCAGTCGTTCAGTCATTTCCGACTCTTTGTGACCCCATGGACTGCAGCAAGCCAGGGTTCCTTGTCTTTCACCATCTCCCAAAGTTTGCTCAAAGGCATGTCCATTGAGTTGGTGATGCCATCCAACCATCTCATCCTCTGTCATCCACTTCACTCCTGACTTCAATCTTTCCCAGCATCAAGGTCTTTTCCAATGAGTTGGCTCTTTGCATCATGTGGCCAAAGTACAGAAGCTTCAGCTTTAGCATCAGTCCTTCCAATGAATATTCAGGGTTAATTTCCCCCAGGACTGACTGGTTTGATATCCTTGTCATCCAATGGAGTCTCAAGAGCCTTCTCCAACAACACAGTTCAAAAGCATCAATTCTTCAGTGCTCAGCCTTCTTTATGGTCCAACTCTCATATCCATACATGACTACTGGAAAAACCATAGCTTTGACTAGACAGACATTTGTTGGCAAAGTAAGATCTCTGCTTTTTAATATGCTGTCTAGGTTTGTCATAGCTTTTCTTCCAAGGAGCAAGCATCTTTTAAATTCATGGTTGCAGTCACTGCCTGAAGTGATTTTGAAGCCCCCCTCCAAAATAAAGCCTGCCACTGTTTCTACTGTTTCCCCATATATTTGCTGAGAAGTGATGGGACCAGATGCCATGATCTTAGTTTTTTGCATGCTGAGTTTTAAGCCAATTCTTTCACTCTTTTCTTTCATGTTCATTTAGAGGCTCTTTAGTTCCATCTTTGCTTTCTGCCTACAAGGGTGTCATCTGCATTCTGAGCTTATTGATATTTCTCCCAGCAATCTTGATCCAGCTTGTGCTTCATCCAGCCCAGCATTTCACATTGATGTACTCTGCATATAAGTTAAATAAGCAGGGTGACAATACGCAGCCTAGATGTACTCCATTCTCAATTTTGAACCAGTCTTTTGTTCTATCTCTGGTTCTAAATGTTTTTTCTTGATTTGCATACAGATTTCTCAGGAGGCAGGTAAGGTGGTCTTGTATTCCCATATCTTTCAGAATTTTCCACAGTTTGTTGTGATCCACACAAAGGTTTTAGCATAGTCAATAGAGCAGAATAGATGTTTTTCTGGATTTCTCTTGCTTTCTCTATGATCCAATGGATGTTGGCAATTTGATCTCTAGTTTCTCTGCCTTTTCTAAATCCAGCCTGTACATCTGGAAGTTCTTGGTTCACATACTGCTAAAGCCTAGCTTGGAGGATTTTGAACTTGACCTGCTAGTATGTAAAACAAGTGCACTTGTGCAATAGTTTGAACATTCTTTGGCATTAGTAAATATTAGTGATTAAAAAAATTAAATGTAGATTAGCACAGGTTGGACATGTTTAAATCCATTTTTGTCACAATAAAATACAGATAAGTCCCTGAATATATTTACTTCTTGTCTAATATTTAAGGAAAACTAAAGCATCCTTCCTATATTAAGCTTTTTGGAATTCAGATATTTTTTTTTGTGTGCTGAGTCACATAAGATCATCGTCACCTGCCTAATTTTTAAAATATTTGTTGCTGTTGTTTATCCTATACCTAAAGCCTAATATGTGGGCATGATAGCGGTGAGGGTTCTTCCTCGATGTAAACTAGGGCACATGTAATTCTGGTTGCACTGGACAATGATCTTGCAACCATGAGGCAAGTCATTATAAGAATGACACCCGTGGTGGATTCATGTCAATGTCTGGCAAAACCAATACAATAGTGTAAAGTAAAATAAAGTAAAAATAAAAATTAAAAAAAAAAAAGAATGAAATCAGCAAACAAACAAAAACAGGAATGAAGTCCGCATGAGGCCTGAAGGGAGGGAAAACACAAAAAATAACAAAGAAGTTTTTGCTCTAAAGCCTTCCCTACTTTTGCACACTCCATGAGATGTACAATGAAAGTGAAGTGAAGGTGGCTCAGTTGTATCTGACTCTGGCGACCCCATGGACTGTACAGTCCATAGAGTTCTCCAGGCCAGAATACTGAAGTGGGTAACCTTGCCCATTTTCAGAGGATCTTCCCAACCCAGGGATCAAACCCAGGTCTCCAGCATTGCAGGCGGATTCTTTTACCAGCTGAGCCACAAGGGCAGACCAAGTGTACAGGAATGGGTAGCTGATCCCTTCTCCAGCGGATCTTCCTGACCCAGGAATTGAACCAGGGTCTCCTGCATTGTAGGTGGATTCTTTACCAGCTGAGCTACCAGGGAAATCAGATAATATATCTTCTTTAATATTTAGGCTTAAGTTAGATTTTTCTGCCACTTACTAGAGCTGCTGCTGCTAAGTCACTTCAGTTATGTCCGACTCTGTGCGACACCATAGATGGCAGCCCACCAGGCTCCCCTGTCCCTGGGATTCTCCAGGCAAGAGCACTGGAGTGGGTTGCCATTTCCTTCTCCAATGCATGAAAGTGAAAAGTGAAAGTGAAGTCGCTCAGTCGTGTCCGACTCTGTGCAGCCCCATGGACTGCAGCCTATCAGGCTGCACCGCCCATGGAATTTTCCAGGCAAGCATATAGAATCTGGTCCTAAAAGTGGGGTCTTATAAGTACCAGACCCTAAAACATAGAATGAAGTTAGTACAGTGATGACACCTATATCCCAGGCTGTAAAGATGGCCATTCTCATAAATAGTTGCTTCAAATGTTGCCCATCTCTAGGGATTCAAGTCATGAACTCACTGAGGCTTTAGCTCCTGGATGCTTGCTAGGGAAAATTTTAGATTTTAAATTATTCTGCATATAAGCGAGGGACTCAGCAGGAAGCAGAAAGTCCAGAGAGCTGCAGTTTTGAGACTTGAGGAAGAGACATTTTTACATAGGTATAAACAGAGTTAATGGAACTGACTTGAAATCTAAGGCACCTACATATTGACAAAAATAGGAAGTTATTAGCATCCATGGGCCTGTAGCATTGAGGGAAAGAAACAATGTGATTGGAGCAGAGAGGAAGTGAAAGCTGTAACCACTGCCGGAACTGTGGCAAACCTGATTCAGAAGGGGTTTGCCACACACCTCTGCATCCTCCCAGGCTCCAGTCTCCCACAGATTACTCCTCTTGGTCAAATCACAACTGGTTACTTTGAACCAAAAAGCTCCATAAAGAAAGGAAGGAACAGAGGAAGAAGAAAAAGAAGAGAAAAAGAAAACATATTGGGATGCTGGGATGCACGTGTCTTGTTTGCAGGCATTTTGGACACTTGAAGGCATTTGGATGATTTTGTGCTAATACTTCTGTGTGATAGCTCAGTTCAGTTGCTCATTCATGTCTGACTCTTTGCAACACCATGGACTCCTATGTGATAGGTTTGCTGTTACTGTTTTCTCCTCAAATAAGATTCTGTATATAATTGGGATAAAACCTTAATGAGAAGTCCTCCAATAAATGTGTCTCACCTGATTATCAAAGACACCCTTGTCATTGCTCTGCTGGCCAGATAATACAAAGACAAAAATAACATCAGAATGCTGGGCATCATTGTGTAGAAGGCAGGATTTAAAATGAAATTTCTCTAAGGAAAACAGTTTAAAAAAACACTACACTGCCCCTGCTGCTTCTGCTGCTAAGTCTCTTCAGTCGTGTCCAACTCTGTGTGACCCCAGAGATGGCAGCCCAGCAGGCTCCCCTGTCCCTGGGATTCTCCAGGCAAGAACAATGGGGTGGGTTGCCATTTCCTTCTCCAATGCATGAAAGTGAAAACTGAAAGTGAAGTCACTCAGTCATGTCTGACTCCTAGAGACCCCATGGACTGCAGCCCACCACGCTCCTCTGTCCATGGGGATTACCTTCTCCATTGCCTTCTCCGAAGCCAGGAAATTGGAGAAAAGAGCATGGCAAGAACACCGGTTCACAGTAACCTGGGTGATACACTTCTAGGTGTGAAATGTCACATTTTTGCCTTCTTACCTATACTTTCACCCCAGGCTCAGAAATGAACCTTCTACCACAAGCGATACAGTGTCCAAAATGAAAAGTAGAGCCCAAGCTAGGCATGTGGGAGAAACTACTCCTTTGGAGCACCTACACTAAATTTTTACCACAAGAAGGAAAAAAAAAAAAAAAAACAAGAAAAGAGCCCAAGGAATAGAAAAGGGAAAGGGGTGTTTGGAGGAAAGAGATGGAAAGAGGGTAAAAGGAGATCAAATAAGATACAGGAGCAAATTAAAATTGTGTAGTAGGAAAGACTATAAGATTACCACTAACAACAACCATGTTTTCTAAACTGTAAAGTACTAAATAAGTGCGAGGTAATTTTTAGAAGAAAAGTATTATATGTCAGCTTTGCATCTAACAATTATTTTCATGATAAACTTGATGTGCATGTCTCATTGCTGTTGTTTCAACAAAATCAAATCTAAAAATAGGGTCATATTAGCTAAGATAACTAAATCAAATTAATAGAAACTCCAGAAAACAGGATATCTTAAAATATTCTCTGAATGTATAGGTCTGTGGTTAAAATGGATCTGTGGAAATCTTAATACAATATTTAAATTCTTTTTATATATGTATATTCATTCCTTTTCAGTTTTTTTTTCCCCCATATAGGTTGTTACAGAATATTAAGCAGAATTCCCTGTACTATTACCTTTTGGTTATGTATATTATATACAGTAGTGTGTATGTGTTACTTCCAAGCTCCTAATTTATCTCTCGCCCCTAAGTTTCCCCTTTGGTAACCATAAGTTTGCCTTGAAATCGGTAAGTCTCTTTGGTAAATAAGTTCATTGTATCATATTTTAGATTCCAAATATAAGTGACATCAACTCCTTTTAAAATCATATCAAAAGATAAAATACTTAGGAATAAACATGATGAAGGAGGTAAAAGTCTCATATGCTGATAAGTATAAAATATTGATAAAGGCAACTGAAGATGATTTAGAGATGGAAAGATATCCCATGCTCTTGGACTAGAAGAATTAACACTGTTAAAATGGCCATATTACCCAAAGCAATCTACAGATTCAGGAATCTCTATCAAATTATCCCTGACATTTTTCACAGAACTAGACAAATAATCCTAAAAATTATATGAAACCATAAAAGACCCAGAATTTCCAAAGCAATCCTGAGGAAAACGAACAAAGTTAGAGCATAATTCCCCTTCACCAAGTGACTTCAAACAATACAACAAACCTACAGTTATCAAAACAGAAGGTATTGGCACAAAAACAGACTTAGGGATCAATGGAAGAGAATATAGAGCCCAGAAATAAACCCACACACCTATGGTCAATTAATCTTCAATAGAGGAGACAGGAATATATAATGGAGAAAAGTCAGTCTGTTCAAGTAAGTGGTATTGGGAAATCAGACCACCACATGTAAATCAATGAAGTTAGAACACTCCCTCACACCACACACAAAAACAAACTCAAAATGGATTAAGAACTTAAATATAAGACATGACACAACAAAATTCCCAGAAGAAAACATAGTCAAGACATTGTGGCATATATTGTATCTATTTTCTTGGGTCAGTTTCCCAAAGAATAAAAATAAAAGCAAACAAACAAATGGGTCCTAATCAAACTTAAAAGCTTTTGCACAACAAAGGAAAACATAAACAAAATGAAAAGAAAATCTATGGAGTGGGAGAAAATATTTGCAAATGAGACATCATTTTTAGGAAAACAAAGTATGCTTTCCACACAGTCTCTGCTTACATAAGCCACAAATTTATTCTATCTAGCGGGTTTCTTACCCCTAGGATAAGGTCTGTCATACTATTATTGTAGCGTTACTTCCTTGATCCTCCATTAAATTATAAGTTCCATGAAAGTTTTATTCATCCTTCACATTGCTAAATATTTCTAATAAGTAATTTCTCATAATTCAAAAAAGATCAAATAAATGACTAATTTGCATGTTCTTATTACACGTACACTCAGAACATTTGAAAAACTCGGCAGTGGCCACAGGACTGGAAAAGCTCAGTTTTCATTCCAATCCCAAGGAAAGGCAATGCCACAGAATGTTCAAACTACAGTACAATTGCATTAGTTTTTCATGCTGGCAATGAAATGCTCAAAATCCTTCAAGCTAGACTTCAGCAGTACATGAACCAAGAACTTCCAGATGTATAGCTGGACTTAGGAAAGGCAGAGGAACCAGAGATCAAGTGGCTAACATGTTCTGGATCATAGAAAAAGCAAGGGAATTCCATAAAAACATCTACTTCTGCTTCATTGGCTATGCTAAAGCCTTTGGCTGTGTGGATCACAACAAGCTGTGGAAAATTCTTAAGGAGATGGGAGTACCAGACCACCTTAGCTGTCTCCCGAGAAACCTGTATTCACGTCAAGAAGCAACAGCTAGAACTGGACGTGGAACAACTGACTGGCTCAAAATTGGGAAAGGAGTATGACAAAGCTGTATATTATCACTCTGCTTATTTCATTTACATGCAGAGTACGTCATGCAAAATGCCATGCTGGATGAATCACAAGATGGAATCAAGATTGCTGGGAGAAATATCAAGAACCTCAGATATACAAATGATCCCACACTAAATGGCAAAAAGTAAAGAGGAACTAAAGCATCTTAGTTGATGAGGGTGCAAGAGAAGAATGAAAAAGCTGACTTAAAACTCAACATTCTAAAAACTAAGATCATGGCATCTGGTCTCAAAGCAAATAGAAGGGGAAAAGGTAGAAGTGACACATTTTATTTTCTTGGGTTCCATAATCACTAGAGACAGTGACTGCAGCCACAAAATTAAAATAAACTTGCTCCTTGGAAGAAAAGCTATGACAAACCTAGACAGGATATGAAAAAGCAGAGACATCTCTTTGCCCACAAAGGTCTGTACATTCAAAGCTATGGTTTTCTCAGTAGTCATGTACAGATGTGAGAGTTAGACTGTTAAGAAGGCTGAGCACCTTTTGATGCTTTCAAATTGTGGTTCTGGAGAAGACTCTTGAGAGTCCCTTGGACTGCAAGGAGATCAAACCAGTCCATCCTAAAGGAAATCTACCCTGAATATTCATTGGAAGGACGGATACCAAAGGTCTAATACTTTGGCCACCTGATGGGAAGAGCCAACTTATTGGAAAAGACCATGATGTCAGAAAATGGTTGAGGGCAGGAGGAGAAGGGGGTGACAGAGGATAAGATGGTTGGATGGCCTCAGCAACTCAATCGACATGAGTTTGAGCAAACTGTGGAAGGTAGTGAAGGACAGGTAAGTCTGGTGTGCTGCTGTCCATGGGGTTGCAAAGAGTCCAACATGACTAAGCGACTAAACAATGAAACATGACTTAAAGTGAAAGGGAAATGGACTGCAGAAAATAATTTATATCCTGATTTTAAAGCTGCCAGAGGTTTTGGATTATCCTCAAAGACCTAAGGAGGAAGACTCTTAAAATCATTTTACAAAATATATCAAAGAAAGTTCTTGTATTTTCATAGGCATGAGTCCAAGAGTTAATGTAAAACACACATAATAATAAAGCTCACAAGAGGTTAGTCTCTCTGTGTATTCCACCTGACTAGACCACATTGCTTAAAATCATAGCCATCCATTTTGTAAGTTTCTTTTCTTTTTTTTTTTTTGCTATAGCTGAGATTACAACCTATCATTTAGAGAGAATCTGACACCTAGATAAAAGCAAGTACATAAAAAGAAATCGAAACTGATGCAGAAGGGAAAAAAGTACAAATAGGCTGCTTTTCTGCTAGTTAAAATGACAGGTTCAGAGCTGAGGAGATAGCATCAGAGAAAAAACTTTTTAGGTCATTTTTATCAGGTGACTTGTAGGTGAAGGAACATGGAAACATGTCAAAAATTAGTCATATCTTCTAAGTTCATTGTTCTAAAATCCTTTCTCTCTCTTTCCAGCTATTCTGTGTTTTTAAGATACTCACTCTTTAGTAGGAAATTAATTTTATATTTGCTTTAAAGATAATACCTAAGCATTCTGCTTATTATGTGAAAAATTTAGTCACAAACAAAAATTTAATCACAGTCAGAAAATAATGACCAGTCAAGCAGTAATTATGTACATATAGTACATGGTGTACTAAATTTAGTACATTGCTTTACTCTAGATAAGTACACAAAGCAAAAATATGTTTCTGCAATTGACCAAGTGGTACCCAGTACTGAATGCAAAATGTCTCTCATCTTGTTTCATGTAGGTAATGAAATAAGGCATAGGGATAGGTAGTCAGGAGACTTGAGTTCTTGTTCTGGTTCCATCAACAAGTCACCCTCTGGGCTACACATTGCTCATCTGTAAAATAAAAAGACTTAGACTAGCAGTTTGAATGTCCCTATATTCAGCTCATATTGTTCTACTTTTTGAAGTCTTATGCTAAAGATAAGAAAATGAAGAGGCTCTATATATGATCAATTCAATTCCTTAAAGAACATTTTCAATTATTTTAATTAGTTACAGTTTTTGTTGCAAATACTGGATTTCCCTCGTGGCTCGGAGGGTAAAGAATCTGCCTGCAATGCAGGAGACTTGGGTTCAATCCCTGAGTCAGGAAGATCCCTTGGAGAAGGGAATGGCAACCCACTCTAGTATTCTTGCCTGGAGAATCCCACGGAGGGAGGAGACTGGTGAACTACTGCCCATGGGGTTGCCAAGAATTGGACACAGTTGAGCGACTAACACTGTAAATATTATGGTAAATAGGTAGGATGGAATGGCCTCTAAATATTAATAATGTTTCCAAATTTTTAAATTAAAAATCATTAGGTTGGTCATATACCATTTGTGGGGGAAAATTAGTAGTTTTTTTTTTTTCCTTGTCCTTTAAAACTATTCTATTCTCTTGAAATATTTCTTAACTCTTAGCAAAATGCATACTTGTATAACTCACCAGATGACAAGGGCAGTTCTTCCCCAGCAATTCTGTCCAAGCACCTGATGTGCATTTTCTGTGGTATAAAAGTTTATTCAGTAACTCTAGGTATCCGATGGTGTCATTTTGTCTTATGGGTACTTTAATGATAAAAAGGGAGAATGGACCAAAAGTCAAGTGTGCTTCCAACTGAGCTATTGTCTATAGTTTGGCTAAAATTATGCTCAATGCTGGCAAACTTTTATTTACTGATTTTTAAGCATTTTGTTTTATTGCCTGTGGGTTTCTAACACCCATTGATGTGTGCCTCATACATTTTGAAGGCATTTTAAAAGAAGGATTTCTATCCATTTGTAAGCTGATCATTGGAAACTGGGGCTGGTCATGATTTCCATGCAATTTCTTATTGCAACCAAGAACCATAATCACAAAAATCAAGGCAGTAAATGCTTCAAAAATACAAATGCATTTAGTAGCTAAGAAAGGAATAATGGTGTCAAATCATACAATGGGATGGAAAGTACATTTGTAAAGAAGGGAAGAAGAAAAAAAGAAGGAAGGAAAGTGGGAGGGAAGGAGGGGGGAAGGAAGAGAAAGAAGGAGGATGGTGTCCTTACTTGGGCATATTCTTGGCACTGAATAAATTCTATATTCTTTTTATATTAGGTTAAAGCACATGAAATTACTGATCTCATTCTTACCTACCAAAAAATGTAATTTTCATACAGTTCAATCTAGTAAGTTCAAGGATATTTTCCACAACTTGTCTTTGTATTGGACTAGTGGAGAAGGCAATAGCAACCCACTCCAGTACTCTTGCCTGGAAAATCCAATGGACGGAGGAGCCTGATCGGCTGTAGTCCATGGGATGGCTAAGAGTCGGACACGACTGAGTGACTTCACTTTCACTTTTCACTTGCATGCATTGGAGAAGGAAATGGCAACCCACCCCATTGTTCTTGCCTGGAGAATCCCATGGACAAGGGAGCCTGGTGGGCTGCCGTCTATTGGGTCACACAGAGTCGGACACGACTGAAGCGACTTAGCAGCAGTAGCAGCAGCAGTGGTGAGGAATAACATGTCAAGTCACCCTCACCTGGATGGAGAACACTGACAAGCCAGGCTTCTTAGATGGCTAGAGCTGTCAGGTTCAGTCTGCCTAACCAGAACCTCTTGTCTACTCAGAACCAGAAGCCTACAAGTAGCTGTTTTCGACAAGGTGTTTAACTCTTCACTGCAGGTAAATGTCCTGGCTTCCAAACCCTTGCTGTCTGTGTTGTGATTTGCCCATCAGGACTTGCTACAAAATCTACCTGCCATTCTCCTCACCTCTAACACCATGGAGTTTAACCAGATTATATAGGCCAAGTGGCAAAGCTACTTTTACTGCAACATAAACCTGATGCAAGGCCCTTCAAAGGGCCCAGTCAAAATAGCAGCCTTTTATGTCACCTATGTAGCTGCTTTGGTGGCTCAGGCAGTAAAGAATCTGCCTGCAATGCAGGAGACCTGGGTTCAATCCCTGGGTTGGGAAGATCCCCTAGAGAAGGGAATGGCAACCCACTCCAGTATTCTTGCCTGGAGAATCCCATGGACAGAGGTGTCTGGCCCCAGTTCATGGGGTTGCAAAGAGTCAGACACAGCTGATGAACTTTCACCTTCACGTCACCTGTGTAGGTCAGCATATGTGTGCTCAGACATGTCCAACTTTTTGCGGCCACGTGGACTATAGCCTGCCAGGATCCTTGGTCCATGGGATTTCCCAGGCCAGAATCCTGGAATGGGGTGCCATTTCTTACTCCAGGGATATAGGTCAGAAGGACATTCAAATATGTGGTCTACCAGTAATGCCTTCAAACCCAGGGAGGATCACAGGGCACTGGCACCTCCTTGTTCATAATAGATGGTGTGAGTATAATGATTTATCCTCTCCGTTTGGGCAAATGTTCCAAGATAATGCCTAATGTTGGTTAGGTCCTGAGTTCACCTGGGTATGGTTTATAATGTTTGGGTCAGCGGGGGGGTGGTTCTTTAGGATCTATAGAGAAAAAAAAGCTGATCAGTTCAGAGGAACAAAGTAACACTTTTAGTGAGAAAACATATTTTCTAACTTTTTATAATTAGTTTTAGAAATGCTTAAATTAACACAGGCAAAAATGTGTACATAATTAATGTAGTCAACTATACACCTAAGTATAAATTTATATGTAAAATATATTGTATAAATAATTACATTTGTGCTTAAGGTAATTGTTATATGTATATAATTAGCATAAACACAAGTATTTATTTTTTATTTTCAATTATCTGCCTTAATCTACAAATAATTAAAGATATTTAGGCAAAAAGATACATAACATAATTAAATAAAACTGTTAAATTAAAATGAGGATTAGAAAAAAATACCAATTAGATTTTTCAAGCTCAGAAAAAAGCACATAAATGGATGCCACAAGTTCCTACTATAAAACACAAAAAAGCATGTGTGGTCCATACAAAGAATTATACACTCTTGTACAAAAATTGTATGCAAAATCATAGTTGTTTGCCTTTTTTTGCAGGGAGGGGCCTCTTTCCTTTATTCCCTAATCAGCTTGTCCAGTTCTTGGGTTCTACATGATATTCTTTGCAAGGAATAAAGAACTTTAGGCTCCCTCTATTTTCAGTGGTTTTTCACTCCAATATGAAAACTTTATTACTAGTACTGATATTTATTCCTCTGCTCGTTATATGCATTTCTTGTATTTATGTTTTCCTTCTTGCACCCATTTCCAGCTGCTGTCAGTATAGACCCTGAACATTATACTTTCTCTTTGGCTATATTTTAGACTGTTTCCTCTGCATTTATGCCAAACGGTTACAAGAGCAATGATCTTCCTGGTCCTGCTTCCATCAGTGACTTTATTGCCCAGTTATCCATTTACGTTTTTGTCTTGTTGACCACACTGGTAGAGTCTCGGTTGCTATAATCTTAGTTTCACTTCAGCCAGTTATGATGCTTGTTCTAACTCATGAAGGAATCTGACAACTTCCCATGAACAGATCGCTCTGTTCTGATCTGTAAATCTTTACGAATCTTTACAGTATGCTTTCATGAAAAGGAAAAATTTTCTTTTCTTGACACCCTTGTGGTTTGAAGCAGAAAGAAATAGCTCCTGGGAGAATAGAAGGTAGGCAGATTGCCCCTGGGGAATTAAATCCTCTTTCTGAATGATATTTTCCTCCATCCCTTTTAAAATGCCCACTGACACCCAGGCTCATAACAAAGGCTTCCAGAACCACTGCGGCAGTATGTGTCTGTCCTGAATTGAGGCTGTGATTCCCTGTACAATAAAGGCAGCCTAACTACTGAGAGACACATTCAATACTTTTTAAATTCTCCAGCTCCTGTCACCCCATCTTTACATCCCAAATGTAGCCACTGCAGTATGTAAACTGATGACTCTAAAATTTACGCAAAGATCATTATAGTTAACAGTATAAAATACAGAAATGCATTATATAAATAAAACCCTTAAAGTCAAGTGTCTAAACATAATGTGATCATTAAGTAGGAAGTGATTATCTAAGCAGGTCATATTCATAAAAGATATGTGTGTATGCTTGTCTGTGTGTATATGTGTGTATGTTTATGAAACAAAGAGCATTTTATAAAAAAGAAGCAGAGTCTTGATTATGATTATGCACAATAATTCATACAATGGTTTTGGATACTCTCTTGTAGATATAGGTGTGACAATTTTACATCTTGTGAAGGTAATTAACTTAGTGCCTTAGTAATATAAACAGTAGTCCATATTCCTATAGCTTTCATAAAGTCAATCAAGAGTCATTTTTGGAACACCTACCTTATTTCAGGCCCAGGCTAGGTTTTAGGACCATAAAGATTTGCAATATATGATACGTGTTTCACAGAATGGCTATCTTCTGACAATCTTGATGCAACTTACAACACGCACTTCTGGAATACTATACTGATAGAAGCAAAACGAAGGGCATCAGAGTTTCCCACAAGACAGGACCCAGTTTTCCTAATGAATCTAGAAAAGTTCCATAGATGTTATACACTTCCAATGTATATGTTAAGAAACTAATTCTTTCGTAGGTAATCGCGATTAAAATGCAACCACTTGACTATTTGCATGAATTAGGCTGTTTGAAAAATAGACTAATCTTGGCTTAATATTGAGTTCCTAATGAAGTTAAAGTGAAGACAGAACATCAATGCAAGCAATGAAATATTATCCAAATGTATATTTAGGGTCTATGTCTCAATGGGATCTGTTTCTCTGAGGTTTTGAAAATGCTTGTCCCTAATTCTGTAGAATGCTGGTAGTACTGCATTTGTAGCCGTAACACAGTTGCAGAATTCCAAAAGGACTATTTTGTCCCATTTATTATAGTAAAAAAGAAATCCTTGCTGAATATAAAACATTGCTGTTTTGATTATGTGAACTGATTGTGTGTAATTTTGCTGCTTCTTTTTATGTCATCATGTCCATTGAATCCCTTTTAAAGGAAAATCATTTTCTAGACTAAAATGTTATCATAAGAGCAGCTCTACTTTTGCTGACATGATTTTGATTAGGAAATTTAGATCTTCACTCTATATGAATACATTAGGAGAGGATTACTCCGATCGAGACTCCACAAGAGAGCTAAAATATACCACAAATAAATAATCAAGCATCTTGTATGAATTTAAAAATAAATCATGTATCATAAAGTAAAAATGGCCAGTTTAGGCTCAGAGAGAACACAGATAGCATTGCTAATTTGCAGCGGAGTGGATCCAGTAACATGGGTTTTTAATTAGATGGCAGAAACACTAAGGTGACAGGGCTGAGAACAGGTAACTCATCCAGGAATAGCAAAGCACTGAACGTGGAGCCAGCTGGTGCGCTACTGCCTTGGTGTCAGAGAGCCTTGCTGTATCCTGAAACTGTGACTGTTCAAACAGCCTGTCGCACAGCTGTTCTTACTCAGAAACAAACAGCCAGGTCTGGTAGTGGTATCACTCTGCAGGTACCATCATGACAGGAAAGTTTCTAGGAAGGACTGGGCAGCTCAGGGAGATGGAAAAAAAAAAAAAAAAAACAAGCTTTATTGGAAACATCCAAAAAATGTTCTTAAAAATATTCTCTTCTCCTTCCTTTGCTTAATCTATGGTATTATGTGTATCAGCTGAGTTAGTAAGTCAGAACTACATACATACCATCAGATATGGGGTTCTCAAAAATTTAGGCTGAGGAAAAGCTGCAAAAGGTTGATGTTATTTTTAATGTTTGATGTGATCACAAATAAATTCTGGGATTTTGTTCTTTTCATTGAGATCATATTGGTATGGGTAGATTCATGATTAAAAATTGTTTGAGAAAGAAGGTCTTTAAAATATTAATCTCTGTTCCTTTATTGATGCTTTTACTTATGGTTTTGAAAGGCATTACATTTGTTGAGACCCTCTCCCTCAGCAGCAACTGAAGCTCGCTGAATTTATTAAAGTAAGAAATGACATGTTTAGAGAGGTTTCAAAGATAGAGTCAATATCTAGGATATAATTAATCCGAAAGGTGTTCCATTCAAAAGGGAAGAGAATGATGTAAACTGGCACTCAAAACAACTTTTTAAGAGGACTGTGAACTGAATCGTATCCACACATCCCAAATGTATATGTTGAAATCCTAGGCCTCAGTGTGACTATGTTTAGAAGTAGAACCTTTAAGAGGTAAGATGAAATGAGGCCCTGAGGGTGGAGCCCTAATCCAATAAGACTGTCTGCCTAATAAGAGGAGGAAAAGAGAGATCCTTCTTTCTCCTTCAGTGGGCACACAAAGAAGAGGTCATTCAAGTACACAGGTCAATGGCCACCGTCTACAAGTCAGAAAGGGAGCCTTTACCAGGCACTGAACACTGCCACACCTTGATCATGAGCTTCCCAGTGCTCAGACTGTGAGAAAATGATTTTCTGTTGTTAAAGCCTTCTAGGTTATGCTAATTTGCTCTGGCAGCCGAAGCTGATTAATATACCCAGAGAGAAGTGAGAGTTCCCTGCAGATCTACTGGTGAGTCAAAGAAACTGGGCAATGGGGAGGTGAGAACTGCTTCAGTGAACTCCTGAGCTGGTAATGGAGCCTGCACAATCCAGCAAAGGTTGCCACAAACCCCGGATGCTTGCCATGTCCCTTTCCATTGATGGTGTTGGCTTTTGTTGGTTTTGTTGGTTTTATTTTCTTATGTGTTTGTGGGGAGGAGAGTTTGTTTGCTATTTGTTTGTTGTACATAAATACAGATATACTTCAGTTGGCTAAATTATTGACATTTCAGCCATTTTGCTTTACAAAACTATCTTCATGAAATAGAGAAGAAAACACATCTGAAAAATAACAAATGTTTTATTGAGTATTTTCTATCAATGACTTTGATGATTATTAGTAGTTTTTTATGTAAAAACCAGCCAACCTCCATTGGGAAATAAGTCTATTACTTTATCAAATCACCTTTTAATTGCTTGTTTTGTTGAATAAGCACAGGCTTAAAAGTGGTGTCATTAATAACCTTTGACCAAAGATGATGGAGGGGGACAATCCATAAGTGAGATTCTAGTCAAAATCAATACAAACATGAAAGGCATGCACTACCCTACCAGTTTGGCCTCTCAATTTTTTATCCCTACTCATATTAGTTTTCTATATTTGCAGGTATCCAGAAACTATCTTGTGCGCTCACTCAGTCATGTTCAACTTTTGTGACCCATAGACTGTAGCCCACCAGGCTCTTCTTTCCATGGGAATTTTTAGGCAATAATATTGGAGTGGGTTGCCATTTCCTCCTCCAGGGGATCTTTCCCACCCAGGAATCAAACATGCATTTCCTGTGTCTCCTGCATGGGCAGGTGGATTCTTTACCACTGAGCCACCTGGGAAGCCTAGACACTATCACATTCATTCACAAAATGTGATAAGCACTGGCTAGATATTGGAAAACCAAAACTAGACAAGCTATTTCGCTTGCTTTCAGAGAACTAAAATAATTAAGTGGGAAGACAATTATGTAGGTAACTAAATTATAGTAAGATACACATTACAATGGGAACATGAATACAGTTGTTACTATGGGAGTACAAAGGAGGAAGGAAATCCAAAAAGTCAATAGAAGGAATAATATTTCTGTTGGCCTTGAGTTATAGGTTGTAATTTTCCATAAAAGTAGAGTAAGAAACACAGATATAATTCCTTTGGTCAGCACAGTATTAAAATGTAAAAATTTTAACTTGTATGCCTTTGCAAGGAAAGGGCATATGTTTTCCAGTTCACACAATTTCCATCCCTGCTTTACCAGATGCCTAATAATACTTAAATTCACAACTTACAAGATAGAATAAGCAAAACTGAAGCAGTAGGAGGATGGAGAGTGACTACCTAGCACTTTTATTTTTTAATTGGAGTATTTTATTGGAGATTTACAATGTTGCTTCAGTTTCTGCCGTACAGTAAAGTCAATCAGCCACACGTATACAGCCTACATAGAACTTTATGGGAACTATAACTACTTGAATACAATAGTCAGTTACACAGTACAGATTGCTATAATATGATGTTAATAATAATTACTAACATTTTGAGCTTTGCTGGTGGTACAGAGCTTAAAAATCCACCAGCCAATGCAGGGGACAAGGGTTTGATCCTTAATCCGAGATGATTCCACATGTTGCAGAGCAATTAACCCTGAGCACTACACCTACTGAGCCCACATTCCACAGCTACCAAGCCCACACGGCATAGAGCCCGTGCTTTGTAGCAAGAGAGGCTATCTACAATGAGAAGTCCCAGCACCACAATTACAGAGGAGTCCGAAATTACCAGAACTAGAGAAAGCCCGTGCACAGCAATGAAGACCTAGCAGAGCCAAAAATGAATGAAGAAAGTAATTAAATTGCTAAAAAATAATTACTAATGTTTACTGAATGGTTACCGTATACTACTCCAAGTACTTGCCATGTATTCATTCCTTTGCCGTTTACAATAACTCCATGGGAAGCTAAGATTACCATTGTTTTAGAAGAGGAAACTGAGACAGAGAAAAAGAAAGGCTTGGTATCTCATTCTAAGTCATGCAACAGGTAAGTGGTAGAGTTAAGAATTGAAGCCAGACAGCCCAGAGCATAAATTCCCAAACACCAATACATATACAATAAAGACAGGATGGCTTTGAATCACTCCAAGGAATCTGAACTTTATTCTGTAGTAACAGGGAGTCACTGACGGTTTTTAAGAAGACAGTGACTACTCAAGTGTGTGTTTTAGAAAGACAACATGGAGGGCATATTGGAGCAGTGTGCTGACTTTAGTCAAGGGAATGATCAGAAAACAATACTGATAAACTAGACAGAGAAAATGAAAGTGAACCAAGGCAATGACTTTAGGGATGCAAGGATCTTTTCAGAGATGGAATTCATAGGCTGTCCCAGTTTCCTTCCCTGGGACCCTCAGGTCTCCCCCTTTTTCCCTGCCCCCATCCCACTCAACAAGAATTTTGATGGTTCTGCCTCTCCCCGCTACTGAAAAATGCTGTGTTAACTCTTTCACTCCCTTCTGAGTTCAGATCCTTTAAAGGTATTGGTTAAGATGGAACCTAAAGAACGTGTTGCTTTAATACATGTTGAAGATCCCCTGGAGGAGGAAATGGCAACACATTCCAGTATTCTTGCTTGGAAAATTCCATGGACAGAGGAGCCTGGTCAGCTACAGTCCATGGGGTGGCAAAGAGTCAGACAGGACTTAGCAACTAAACCACAACAAAAACAATATGAAAAATAAGTAGAATTTAACCAAATGATCAGGTTATGCCATGCAAATTAAACATTATTATATAAATTTATCTGTAGAGTCTTAGTCTGTACACATGTAATTTCAAAAATTAATTCTTGGTTCAGAAGAGATCTTGGAATTTCTTACATTTATTTTGTTCATTTAGCCTTTATTTTTATTTTTTAAGTGTTTCATACATAATATGAGTCAATTTTTATGTACATTCTAAAAGATAATAGCAAATAAACATCTGTGTTCACAAACCAGGTCCCAGATTTTTAGAACAGAACATTATTATTCACTCCTATGTATTCATTATTTATCCTTTTGTCTGATTCCAAGCTTGGCAAACTAAACCACTGGTATTCTATGACTGAGAAAAATTTTTATGTCTGGGAACATCCCTGATAGACCTGTCAATGATTTATTTGCATAAAGGACCTAGGGCCTTACTGGAAAAGAACTCATCCACAGGATCATTTTTTATCCACTCTAATCTTCCCTATAACTGTCCAAGAGCCTGTTTGTTCTCATGGCTGGAGAGTGAAAAGTGTGAAGTGATGAGAAGGGCTTTCAATTTCCATTAGCAACTTTTGGCTGTCTGCAGATATCTTGAAACTCTATTTCAGATACCAATACTGTTCAACCTAGAACCTCATTTACACATGAAAAGAGATAACCAAGAATTGGCAGATATTTGAGGAAAACCACCAGCAAGACAGAAACTAAAGTCAACACAGTCAACACAGAAAAGAGCTAAACCTCACAACAAGTGAAACAGGGTTGTTAGAAGGAAAAAAGAGGTAACTCTAAAATAATTTAAGTAATGTTTCTGAGAGAGACTGAAGAAGATAGCATATTTATGTTTTAGTCAAGATGTAATCCTTTCACAATATTTCAAACAATTCTGTGAGTGGCAGACAGAACGTAACAAAATACAAAAACTACTCCTTAAAAAAAAGATCCTAGCCTGCAAGGAACAGATTATAACTGTGTTGTATAATATCTTCCAGAATACCAAAATATATATAAACCTTCCAAACTCATTCAATGAGATGTTGTGACCTTAACATCAAAAATAAAACAGGTTAACATAAAAAAGACAACCTCCCACAAATGTTTATAAACAAAGTATTAGCAAATTACAAAAGCACTGTATAAAAGAACAATACATTACAAAGTAAGTTTTATCACAAAATTCAAGAATACTTCAATCTCTGGAAAATTATTAATGTAGTATTTAAAAGTTGGAGAATAAAAATCATAATAGATAAAGTTATCTCATCAAACTTAGCACTAACTTCTAATTTGAAAATTAATAAATTAGAAATAGAAGGAATATTCTTGGTAATGGGTTATTTACAAAATAACTATCAAAAACTTAAACCCAATGGAAAAGTTAAAGTCAATTTCATTTCAGTCAGAAATTAGTCAAGAATGCTCATTGTCACTGCTACTATGCAAAGATAGGAATGGTCACCTTCAGATATAAGGAGGTATGTGTTGTCTATGGAGAATTCTAAAATGGTAGCAAAATCAGCTGCTACACTCTGATTTTACTACCATCATGTGGCAGTAACTCTAAACAATGTCGATAATAAGATATTTCTCTCTGGAAAAATAATATTTCTGTTCTAAGATCTAAAACTTCCTTGATGGCTCAGGGGGAAAGAGCCCACCTGCAATGCAGGAGACGCAGGAGGTGCAGGCTCGATCTCTGGATCAAGAAGTTTCCCTGGGGGAAGAAATGTCGACCCACTCTAGCATTCTTGTTTGGAAAATCCCATGGAAGAGGAGCCTGCCAGGCTGCAGTTTATGGGGTCATAGAGTTGGACATGACTGAGAGACTGAGCAGGCATATGAGCAAGAACTGAAACTACAGCTTCAGTGACTATTGTTTGTTAATGTGTGCATACATGTGTATGTGTGTGTGTGTGTATTATTACACACACACACATATACACAGACAAATTAGCATATTTTATTATTTTTCCTTTAATAACTTGTAATATATCTGGCAGCTACAATGGAAAATTCCTAGTTATATAGTTAGCTCTGACCTAGGGCTAAGTTACATGGAATTGTATTGAGAGAAATTTCCTAAGAGTTTAGGATTATTCAGGTTGCTTCAGGCATTGTTTGTGTCTCGTACCCCTATGGGACTACATATTCCTGCCTTGAAACAGTAGGTTTAAAAGCAAAAATTTATGGCAAGGTGATTATAAAGATGAAGAAATTAAACTAGATTTACTTCAGTTCTGCCATTGTCTGAGATGCCAGGAGAAAGACAAAAGACACTGGGCTTGAATGCCTCAATCATTTCCCCCAAGAACCAGACACTCATTCTAAAGCAATGGATCAAGTAACATCAACATTTTCTTCCTATTCAGAAATTCAGAAACTTACTGAATTTCTTACTATTCAGTAAGAAATAATATTTCTTAATATTTTCTTACCATTCAACTTACTATTTCCTCTGATTTAGCAGGAAAACAAATGCTTCTTTCAATAAAATGTAATATAAAGTTATTATGACTTTCTGATGAAGATATTTAAATGGAAGTTTTTAGCTTGCAGTGGTATTTGGGAGCTGATAGAATTGATAACCAATAAACATGCATATGGACAGTATTATAATTTCTGGACTGTATTAAGATATAGGATCTTTATGAACCACTGAAAATTTTATCTTTATGTTTAAGACTTTTCCTATTTGTCTATCTGCTACTTCTTGTGAAAAAAAAAAAACTCTAAAATTAAATCTAATAGAAATATTTTATCCACTATGAGCAAGGATGGATTAACAAACTTATACTAACTTATACTGTTAAACATGAACAACCAAGATTAATTTTTCCAAAGTTTAACTGACAAATTTGCAGAAGTTAAGGCTTGAAAATAAAAAACAAAACATTATTATTACTGATTATATAACTCTCCCTCTTTTCAAAAAATACATTAAAGTAATTTAAAAGTATTAGCCATAGTTTTTTTTTCTTTTATGTACTTTAATACTTGTATTCTTTTAAATATTAACTTTAGCTACCATGTATATAAATATTCAATTAAATTAAAAATTTATTATCTGTCTACATTTCTATCCTAGCTGCTATTATTACTTGTTTCCTTTCATGATTATTACTGAAAATAATTTTGTCATGTAGAGAACAGAGTGCCAAAAAAAGATCCACTCTAAATGTCAAATACATGAGGTATGCTATTATGTCTATCTAGAAAACATGAGACTGTCAACAGAAAACTCTCTCATAAATTATTAGATTTGGCAATGTTGAACAATATTAGCTTTCCTATCCTAGCAATAACTCTAAAATACCAAATTAAAAATTAATAAGCACTAAAGTATAAAATAATTAAATGACTTAAAATGAATAATTATATAGGATGATGCTGAAGAAGACTCCTGAGAGTCACTTGGACTGTAAGGAGATCCAACCAGTCAATATCAAAGGAAATCAACCCTGAATATTCATTGGAAGGACTGATACTAAAGCTGAAGCTCCAATACTTTGGCCACCTGATGCAAAAAGCCAACTTACTGGAAAAGACTGAGGCTGGGAAAGATCAAGGGCAGGAGGAAAAAGAGGCGACAGAGGATGAGATAGTTGTACAGCATCACAGACTCAATGGACATGAATAAGAGGAAACTCCAGGAGACAGTGGAGGACAGAGGAGCCTGGCATACTATAGTCCGTGGAGTTGCAAAGAGTTGGACACAACTTAGCAACTGGAAAACAACAACGTAGAATGAGAAGATTCAGCATGGTAAGATCTAAATCTTTCCACCTTGAATTAACTGATAATCATATTAAGAATCATACAATCAGATCTGGAAATGACCTTAAGGTTCTATTAGTTGAATCCACTGAATATACAAACAAAACTAGCACATTCTAAGTAGTAATATCTTATGTCCAATCTGAGGTGGAAGATAAACAGGATGCAGTTTTGGTTTCCTCATCATTGTGATGTGGGGGCTTTCATATCATAGAAGCACTAAGATGCAACCTACCAGGGAATGAAAATGCCTACATCAATTTTATAACACTGTTTTAGCAGTTATCCCACCACTGTATCACAGTTTGAAATACCAGTGAAATCATACCAGGATAAAAATCAGACAAACTTCATAAACATTCATGAGCACTCGAGACTTTGTGTTCGGAACAAGTTTCATGAAGGTAACTCACTAATTAAGGACTTCTTTTTGTTTTGTTTTGGTTTGGTTTTGGCCACACTTCATGGCTTGTGGGATCTTGGTTCCCAGACCAGAGACTGAACCTGGCCCCTTGGCAGTGAAAGCACAGAGTTTTAACCACTGGGGAATCCCCTAAAGATTGTTCTGCAACAGCATCATTCTATTGATATTGACCTAAGAATTTTTATTTACTAATGACACTGTTTCTTGGCAACACATATATATGATAACCTCTCTAGATTTGTAGTCCAAAGGAAAGAATCCGTTTTTAAAGAAATGCATTCTGTAATGCATTAATTTACTTTGGTTAAGTAAATTAAAATCTTGGAATTTCATATTCTTAGTTGGGAACTGTCACTATTACCTCCTAACCATACTTACCAACATTTAATTATAGGGTATAAAAGGAAGTTTCTAAAATCATGAAAGATTATTTAAAATGAACACATTTCACATCACACAAAAATTTTATAAAGTATTAATTTCCAGACATTTCCTAGGAGTTAAATAAGAAAACTTTTGTTGGGTTCACAGAAGACTTTGTATACATACTTTCTACTCTGAAATCTCTCATTTTACTAAAATATCTGAGATCCCTTCCCAGTGATTAAGACTTAACTCTTTTCTTCCTCAGGACCCACTTCGTGACACAAAATCATTTCTTTATCTTACAGCTCCTTTCTGGATTTCTTAGCTCTGTCTTTAATTTTCAGTGTCACAAAATTCTACTCTGCTTACAAAATCTGTGGGTCCTCTTTCTCTGTAAATTCATGCTCATTTAGCATTAAGTTTCTTTCCATTTTTTATTTATCTGACTCTAGCCATACAGAAGTGTTCCACTCACTCCGTCCTTATCTGTTGGTCTAGAATGTGCAACTAATAGTGTGTAAAAAAAAAAAAAAATGGAGTCATAATAACCCCCATATGTCCTGGCATTCCCTCTCCCCAAGCTAATAACAAAGCAGGCAGCTGAGTTAATGTAATATTTAGACTAGCAGTGAAAAGAGAGATCTTTCTCCCTCTTGTACTCTGAATAAATAAATTAGTCTGACCAAATGAAGAAATGTGGTGTAACGTGATTTATTTGGGCGAGAGCTGACACTGGTAAGACAAAGCCTCCTTATCTGCTTACAGAAACTTAAGCAGAGGTCAACAGCCACATCCTCTGATTCGTATGCCACGCCTGAACACCGTGGGGAAGAACTTGAACCCAGTCTTCAATAGGAGTCCAAACATATACTAATATGTCTTATAGACTAAGAGAGAGTGAAAATAGAAGCCAGACTACAGAGAGAAACAAAGAGTCTCCTAAGAGAATTCCTAAGCAAAGCATTAAGAATAAGGTTCAAAACTGTCTTTGCCAAGCAAATCAAGAGCCCTATTCAGAAGATGGAGTCCCAGGAACAGAGCTTCCGTTCAGCAAAGCTGAAAAGTCAGTGTCACTTAGGACCTGGTCTCACTGGGACCACCACCACTAACAAGCTGGACACTAGAAGGGAAGGTATTTCCTTGCTGGATGAAAAGAAGTGGAGGCAGCTAGAGACTATTCCAAGAGGCCTCTGAGACACTGTGAAACATAGCAGATGGGCACATGGCTGTCATTCCTACATCACAGGGAGACAGACCTGGAGGCACACTAAGGGAGAAAGGCTGCAGCTGGAGTGGAAAAAAGCAGAAGCAGGAACGGGGACTGCAATTCTGAGCACGCTTAACCTCCTCTGGATCCTGCACAGAGGAGAAGGGGGAGGCATCATTCCATCTGGGAGGTGAAGTCTGTTGACCCACTGTGCCCAGAAACAAGTAACTAACGTGGTCTAACCTAGGACTGGGGGATCTAGTGTAATGGCAGAAAGTAATACTTAAGTACAAAGCAAAGGGCCACATAGACTAGGAAAAAGCAAAACGTTTTCCTTTCAAAATACTTTTTTTGGGAGAGGTCCTTCTCCGGTGATCCAGTGGTTAGGAATCTGCCTGCCAATGCAAAGGACACGGGTTTGATCCCTGGACTTGGAAGATCACACACGCTGTGGGGAAACTCAAGCCTCTGCACCACAACTACTGAGCAATTGTTGAGCCCACAAGCCACAAACTACTGAAGCCCCAGCTGTAGAGCCCTGTGCTCTGCAACAAAAAGTAATCCCCACTGTCCACAACTAGCAAAACCTTGTGCACAGCAACAGAGACCCAGTACAGCCATGAATAAATACGTTTTCAAAATACTTTCTTTTTGGGAAGAAGTTAACTATTTTTTTAACAAACATGAAAATTCAAAGTAACCAAATAAGGGTTTTTATTGCCAGGATAAGAAGTTTAAGGTCAAGAATACACAGGGAGTGAGGGTGGGAATCAGGTAAACCCACCAATTAAGCGATCTCTTTTCACTGAAAAGTACACTAGAGCTACACCTATTCTGACATGTACACACTGCTATCTTGAAAACATAACCAACAGTTCAGTTCAGTTCAGTCGCTCAGTCGTGTCCGACTCTTTGCGACCCCATGAATTGCAGCATGCCAGGCCTCCCTGTCCATCACCAACTCCCAGAGTTCACTCAGACTCACATCCATCGAGTCAGTGATGCCATCCAGCCATCTCATCCTCGGTCGTCCCCTTCTCCTCCTGCCCCCAATCCCTCCCAGCATCAGAGTCTTATCCAATGCATCAACTCTTCACATGAGGTGGCCAAAGTACTGGAGTTTCAGCTTTAGCATCATTCCTTCCAAAGAAATCCCCAGGCTGATCTCCTTCAGAATGGACTGGTTAGATCTCCTTGCAGTCCAAGGGACTCTCAAGAGTCTTCTCCAACACCACAGTTCAAAAGCATCAATTCTTTGGTGCTCAGCCTTCTTCACAGTCCAACTCTCACATCCATACATGATAACCAGCAAGGACCTACTATATAGCACAGTGAACTCTGCTCAATATTTTTGTAATAACCTAAATGGGAAAAGAATTTGAAAAAGAATAGTGTATAGGTATAACTGAATCACTTTGCTATTCACTAGAAACTAACACAACATTGTTAATCAGTTATGCTTTAATATGAAATAAAAATTTTAAAAAGACAAAAACCACAACAAATCAAAAATATATCCAAACTAATAGAGTGATGGAGGGAGAAGAGTTTGGAGTATTAATTATAGAGACAGGAGTCCATCATTTGAGGAAATTCAGCATAGAGGGGTCGAGGGAGAGGTGATATATTCCCAGTTGACAGAACAGAGGTAACTTGGTGGTTGAAGAAAGATAAACAAAGGTTTTGGGAGAAAGGCTTCTAAAACAAACAAAGTCCACATAAACTATAGTGCCTGGGGTTCCTGGAGCAAACTGCTTGTACGCTATGAAAGATCATTTTGATGTAGCAACTGACTTTCTGCTAGAGGTCGCTAATGGTAAGAATTAGAGCAAAATCACATGAGACCTAGAAAGTGTGTATAAATAAATCAATAAACAATTTAAACACATGTATTTGAGGTCCCACTTTTTTTATATGAGGCCTCTCCCCCACAAAGATCAGGATCATTTTATCTTTTTCTTTTAGGTATAGGACATAGATTCTATTTAGGTTGAAATAAATTGTATATAGCAGTTCACGAAGGAATTAATTCCCTCTGAATAAATTATTCATCCTTTTATAAAGGAAAGCAAAAGATGCAGAGATGTAGATATAGAAATCCCTAATTCAAGAAATTAAACCAATTTTCTTTTTGGTTCATTAGTGTTCCATTTTTGTCAGCTTTCAGTATCTTTACACCTTCTGTAATGCTCAGTTCTATTCATGCACATTCTATTGTTCTCCTTGTTTCAACTACTGGCAAAATCACAAAACAGAAGACAAAGGAAGTCATAATATTCTATCAGTTCAAATCGAAGGACCACGCGTTTAGGAAGGATTCAAGCCTGCTTTTGCAAGATGATCCTGGAACACAAAAAACATGATGAATATATCAAAAATATTTCTCACATACTGCCTGCCATAAAAAGATTGTTTGAATTAAACATCATTATTGCTCTGTTGTCAACATGTTAGAATATAGAGATAAGCCACACACACATGCCTAAGCTCTGTCGTGATCCAAAAATTCGCGTTATATTTGCTATTGCTGGTCCTTTTATTGTTTAAAATTTTCCAGAGCACCCTAACACAGACCTTGGATTGTATTTTTGGCAGAATTCATTTTTCTTCAAGTTGTAAGAGACAAATTCTGAGTGATCCTTTGAACCCCTCAGATGTTTCAAAGCGCATTGCTGATGAATGATACCCTCAAGGACAGGGGCTGTCACTGGCATGGCATTTTGTCATGTAAATGTAAGCAAGGTAAAGGATCTTTGCTATTATTTAAAGTGCTTATTGTGATAGAAATATGTTTCATCTCATACAACTATGTATCAATTTTTTAATAATTTACGATTGACCTACCTAGTTTACAGATCATAAAAATTTTAGAGATATAAAGAATTTCAAAATTATCTTACTGAAACCATTCTTATGTTCTATGAGGAATCAGTTTGACCTAATGTTTAGAAGGCTTTCCCAAGGTCGTGCAACCAAATAACAGGCTGGGGGACCTAGAATCAGCCTTTCTCCTTCACTACTAAGTTCCGCCCAGTGTGTGTGACATCTCACTTTGTGGACAGTTACACTTATCAGAAAATTTACTATAAGAAGTGCAAGAAACTCAATGATGCCAATCCTTACTCTAGTTCCAATGGAAGATATTAATTGGCTTTGGAAATAATCAATGGTTTGGCTTACTGGTTCTCATTCAACTCCTATTAGACCTGGTATATTTTACAACTTCACTAACTCTTAAATGAACATGAATTGAAGGGTTCAGACTGTACACTTTCTAAACGTGTCAGAAAAAATGTGCAAATTAGAGGATCAGGGCATAAGGTGTATGCTGGTTATGCCGTTGACAGTTACGTGATCAGATCGTTGTGCTCCAGCTTGCAAATCAAGTATTTCCATGTGACATAAGATAGCAGGAAAATGTGACTCTGATCTGTCATCCATATGGAAATATTTTCTGATAGAAACAAAAAATTAAGTTCTGAGAAAGTAATTAATACACATTTTGTCCCACAAAGCTTGCTGTGCTTGCTAAGGTCTGTTCCTCCTCCCCCCTAAAAAAAAACACCCGAAATTCATGACTGAGTCTACACAGACTAAACAAAAAAGAAACATTAATTTGATTGGTGTTCAGTTCAGTTCAATTCAGTCACTCAGTCGTGTCCGACTCTTTGTGACCCCATGAATCGCAGCATGCCAGGCCTCCCTGTCCATCACCAACTCCCAGAGTTAACTCAGACTCACGTCCATCGAGTCCGTGATGCCATCCAGCCATCTCATCCTGGGTCGTCCCCTTCTCCTCCTGCCCCCAATCCCTCCCAGCATCAGGGTCTTTTCCAATGAGTCAACTCTACGCATGAGGTGGCCAAAGTACTGGAGCTTCAGCTTTAGCATCAGTCCTTTCAAAGAATACCCAGGGCTGATCTCCTTCAGAATGGACTTGTTGGATCTCCTTGCAGTCCAAGAGATTATCATGGATAGCCACATTTAAGAATTCTGACTGAATCAAAGTTAGGTATGAAGGGTAAATTATTTTGATAACCATTTAACCAAGTGACAGAAGCAGAAATTAATAGTAAAAGAAGAAATATTTTGTCAAAAATAAAAATAAATATTGGAATTAAAAAATCCTATCCCAAGGTTCACTGCAGCACTATTTACAATATCCAAGACATGGACACAACCTAAATGTCCACCAACAGAGAAATGGATAAAGAAGATGTACATATATACAATGGAATATTATTCAGATATAAAAATGAAATAATGCCATTTTGAACAACATGGATGGACCTAAAGATTAGAAAACTAAATGAAGTCAGTTAAGCATGTGTGGAATCTAATTTTTTAAAAGAAACAAATGAAGTTACTTACAAAACAGAAATAGACAAAAAGATACTGAAAACAAACATATGGTTATCAAAGGAGAAATGCAGTTAGGAGAGATAAATCAGAAGCCTGGGATGAATACACACACACACACACTACTATATACAAGAGAGATAACAAACAAGGACCTACTGTATAGCATAGGGAACTCTACTCAATGTTTTGTGATAACCCATATGAGAAAAGAATCTGAATCCCTTTGAATCCCTTGGACTGCAAGGAGATCAAACCAATCAATCCTAAAGGAAATCAGTCCTGAATATTCACTGGAAGGACTGATGCTGAAGCTCCAATAGTTTGGCCACCTGATACAAAGAACTGACTCACTGGAAAAGATGCTGGGAAGGATTGAAGGCAGGAAGAGAAGGGAACGACAGAGGATGAGATGGTTGGATGACATTACCAACTCAATGGACAGGAGCTTGAGCAGGCACCAGAAATTGGTGATGGACAGGGAAGCCTGGTGTGCTGCAGCCCATGGGTCATAAAGAGTCAGACATGACTGAGTGACTGAACTTGCTATAAACCTGAAACTAACTCAACATTGTAAATCAATTATACTCTGATAAAATAAAATTTGAAAAAAAATAATTTGGGATAACTGTTCCAGAACAGAATTTGGAAATACTCTTCATGAGCGTTTGAACTGTTTTTTATCTAAGTAATTCACTTTCAGATTAATATGCTAAATAAAATATCATGGATAAGTAATAAAAATCCTGACTATACAGACTGGGCTTCAGAATTATAGGGGTAAAGAGGAAGAAAGATGTGCAATTACAAATTTTTCTCCACATATTAAAATTACAAAGAGACAGAAATCTATTCAATAACTATAGAGCAACTACTGTGTTCAATATGCTATTTTATATAAGCAGATTTTAGCAGAAAATAAAACAGGCCATATCCCTGTTCTCAGGCAGGCAGGTTGAAAGTGAAAGTGAAATTGAAGTCACTCAGTCGTGTCCGACTCTTTGTGACCCTGTGGACTGTAGCCTACCAAGCTCCTCTGTCCATGGGATTCTTCAGGCAAGAATACTGGAGTGGGTTGCCATTTCCTTCTCCAGGGATCTTCCCGACCCAGGGATCAAACCCGGGTTTCCCGCATTGGAGGAAGACGCTTTAACCTCTGAGCCACCAGGGAAGCCCACAGGTTAACATTCTATTAAAGGAAGGCACCATATAAAAGTGAAGAAATTCATGGAGTGATGTTCCTATTCTTTTGTTCTCCAAGTGTCAGGTTTCCATTTCTAAACCAAAAGAGTTTGAGACAAAGAGTAAAAAATATCTACATCTCTTTTCATATTTGATAACTTTTCATGCCAGAAAATTGTCCAGTGATTGTCTATAAAATTTTGATTTCATCTCCCTAAATATGGATACCTATTTAGACATATTAATTGTTTCCATATGAATGAAACAATTTTATAGTTAATTAAACAAACATGGACTGAGCATCTACTACTTGCCAGGTACTTCCATAGGGACTGGAGCTATACATTTCAAGAATTCTTATGGAGAAAAGGCAAATAATTAAAGACAGTTATTTTAGCTTTTTGGATGCTCAATATCCTGCCATTTCCTTCTCCAGGAGATCTTCCCGACCCAGGGATTGAACCTGGGTCTCCTGCATTGCAGGCAGACGCTTTACCCTGTAAGCCCCCAGGGAAGCCCAAGAAAACATAGATAATAACAATCCCTGAAAAATATTTAACAATACTATTTTTAATCCTCCCATTTTTACCACCATTTTAAATTGTACATTCATAGTGTCCAGTCCTTACAATTTACATGATATGTTCTTTTTCCTGCTTTGTAGATGAGGAACCAGGTTGATACAAGGTAAATATTTTCTAAGGCTACACAGGAAGTAAGCAGTAAGTCCAGGAATGTGTCTTTAGTCAGCCTTATTCCAAGACCTACACTTCTACCAAACTCCCCAGGGTCCTTACTATTACTACACCTTACTATTTATAAGCATTGACGAACCTCTTTACATTTGCTCAAAAATTCAAATAAATGAAAGAAAGTGATTTGTGTAGAGAGTGCTTTTATGGCACTGCCCCCACAAAACATGGAAATGGAGACCCCAAAATGACTTGCCTCTCTCTGTGAAGTGATGTGCCCTGTTGTGTAGGAGTGTGCTTTACTCCTAACAAGCGAGATGCATGCAAATCATTTCCATGTTGTAGGCAGGCTTCTGAGCAATATGTAAATAAGCGAGAGAAAAAATATCCACATTAATAAACAGCCCTTTAGATACATGAAACCCATCTGCGACATTAGGTAAAGAGTTTGTATACTGTGCAGTCAGACGGGGTGTCCATATTGCATTCCTCAGTGTCTGTAAGGGAAAACAGAATGATGGTTCAGGTAGGGCGGTGCCATATGGCTGATTCCATGAAAATATCACAGAGTTATTTTTTTTCAGCAACTGTGATCGGTCCATGTAAGCAAGGATCAAGTCTCTGCAAATAGAATTATGACACTCCAAGTTTCATCCTGTTTCTGAGGTCTCTTTCTCACACATCCTGCTGAGATTAACCTATAATATTTCTCTGCACGTGGACTGAGTTCTCCTAAAATAGGGGATGGCGACCAAAGGGAAATTGCAAGTAGAAGAGACACAAGCAACAGAAATGGCCCAAAGTGAGAATCACAGATTGACAATACAACATGTGCCAGTGAGCCCATGGCTGACATTATCAAGTAAGATGACTCAGAGGAAAAAAAAAAATATCCACCAAAGGAACTGTTAACTCACACCAAACAGGAAATGAGTGATTAAAGACAGAACAGAAACGCAAAGCCAGGATCCAAGTCTGACATCTTCAGCTATGGCCTCCTAGGACAGGACCACAATAGGACCTATACTTGCCTGATATTACTGCCACTCTCCTGGAGAACTGGGGATAAAAGCAAGAAAGTAACAGGCGTGCTGTCATTTCTTTTCTTTTAATGACTCCACCCATGTTTTAAAATTCTTTTCCTAATGAGAATTGGGGTTCAGTTTTGTTATAACTACAAAGCAAGAATTAAGGATGACAGAATCTGAATAGAGTAAGACAAGTTAGCTGTGAATTTTGCAGCACCTTCTTTTATACTCTTGATTTTGGATAAAACAGACTGCTTCTTTTAGCTGCTCTTAGCATCTACTTGGAGAAGGCAATGGCACCCCACTCCAGTACTCTTGCCTGGCGAATCCCGTGGAAGGAGGAGCCTGGTGGGCTACCGTCCATGGGGTCGCGAAGAGTCGGACACGACTGAGCAACTTCACTTTCACGTTTCACTTCCATACATTGGAGAAGGAAATGGCAACCCACTCCAGTGTTCTTGCCTGGAGAATCCCAGGGACGGGGGAGCCTGGTGGGCTGCCATCTATGGGGTCGCACAGAGTCGGACACGACTGAAGCGACTTAGCAGCAGCAGCAGCAGCAGCAGCGGCATCTACTTTGGGGAAGGTGACTTTGAATGTCTTTAAAAGGATTTTTGCAAATTATACCATACAACACAAGAAACTCCACAACTTTTGGCTAAACTTTACCTAGGTTTACATTAGAATTTCAACCACTTCAGCCCACAAGCGAGTTATACTTCTATGTGATCCATGCTTGCTCTCCACACCCACTCTGGATTTAATTCTCTAAGCGTATTCAGTCAATATTCTGTTTGGAACCTCAAGCCATGTTGCCCTCTGCTAATGAGGCCTCAGAAAGGAAGTAGACAGGCCTATAACTTCTGAGACCTCGCCAAGTGACAGCAAGCAGTTGTGTACATAAGTCCTCTTGAAAACATAAACATTCAACTAGATTTCTCTCCCAATCCAGTTTGCTTTGCCTATCATCCAAAATGTAAGCCTGACTTTTCTCTCATTCTTTCCTGTCCTTTCACTTCCTATTCACTATGCCCTTCCTGCTCTCTGGAAGTGAAAGTGATAGTCCCTCTATCATGGCCAACTCCTTGCAACCTATGGACTGTAACCCTGCAGGCTCCTCTGTCCATGGAATTCTCCAAGCAAGAACACTGGACTGGGTTGCCATTCCCTTCCTCCAGGGAATCTTCCTGACCCAGGGATTGAACTCGGATCTTTTCCATTGCAAGTGAATTCTTCACATCTGAGCCACATGGGATGCCCTCTGCTCTGAGTCAGTTGCCAAATGAAATCACCTCACCTCTTTGCCTCTAACTAAAATCTGGCTCACCCCTGAGAACAGCTCTCCTCATCTTTCTAAGTATATTTCACATGTCTGGAGTTTGGGAAGTAGAATGGAGGGACTAATTAGTATTAACATTTCCAGGTCTTCACGTCCAGACCTTTATCTTCCTACATCATATGAAATCTTTCCTCCTTTCAGGCTTTTGCCCTCTAGAATATCATGCTTTACTTCTCTTTGCCATTGTCACTCACAGTATCTTTACTTCCTTCCATATAACCACCCGTCATTTTTCTATATAGTTTAGAACCTGACTTTTTCTTCTTATTTAACTCAGGTCTAATTTTCATTCTAACTACCTTCAATTTCCATCAAAACCCCAGAGTCACAGTAAAATCTTTCTACCTTGAAGCTATGAAAACTCATTGCCTTCTTTTCTGATCACATCTGTCAACTCTCCAGCTCATTTATTGTTTTACTCCCACCATTTGCAGACATCCTCCATCTTCCAGTGCCACATCCCTCCACTTCCTCCAAGTCTTCAATGCCTTGCTATCATTGAATGAACAACAAAGGAGAAAATTTCACATATCGGTCCAGTTTTTTCCACTAGGAATTTATGGAAGCTATGGCTTTTTTAGTATTCCCTTACATTTCTTCCTTGTAGTTTGCTTTCTGTTCTCAGCTGTTCTTTTAATACTTAGCTACAATCTCAAATTCAGTCCCTTCAGAATTACCTAGCGAATTACCTCCTTTCTTATGAAGATTAAGGGGGAAAAGTCTATAAAGGGAAAACTGTTGGACATTGTATTTTTCCTACATTTGTTTGTGTGGAAGGAAATCCAAATTTCTCATGTGCCACGAGGGAAAGAAAATTGGCTGAGAGAGCCAAAAGGGGTATAGGGGTCCTATGGGCCAAGATGAGAGTTGGTTACTGTTCCAAGCAGAAACCTGAGGACAACACAGCTGCATCTTGGAAATATCACTTGAACCAAAGATCCAAGCAGATTTCCATTAAAACCTCAGACTAGTCATCACTGAAGAAACAATGGACACTTCGTGACTGGGGCCAGGTTTGGTAAGTGATATCTGGGGAAAATGCCAGCACAGAATCAATTCAGAACCAGAACAGGAAGTGGTCCTTCCTTCCCCAACACTGGTGGCAATTGCATATGGTTCCTTGAACCTGGAACTCATCCCCTAGAGGGTAGGTGAAATAGAACCAGGGTAGAAAATGTAAACCCCTTCATGGTTGAATTTTTATTCTGTATTACCTAAATATAAGATTAGTTTATTGAACTGATTAAATCTGAAGTTGACTATACAGCATCTATTATCAAGTGGAAATGGGGGATTTTAATAGAGATAATGTCAGATCATGAGCAAAATAGTTATAAATTATATACAAGAATATGGTTTGCCAATTCAACTTAAAAATTTCATATAATTACCCAAACAAAAAAAATGCACTAGAAGAAATTTTCCCTGAGAAGATGCTCAACTAAGCAAAAATAGATTTGTGTCCTAGTTCAGTTCAGTCACTCAGTCATGTCTGATTCTTTGTGACCCCATGGACTATAGCACTCTAGGCTTCCCTGTCCATCACCAACTCCCAGAGCTTGCTCAAACTCATGTCCATCGAGTCGGTGATGCCATCCAACTATTTCATCCTCTATTGTCGCCTTCTCCTCCTGTCTTCAATCTCCCAGCGTAAGGGTCTTTTCCAATAAGTCAGTTCTTTGCATCAGGTGTTCAAATTGGAGTTTCAGCTTCAGCATCAGTCCTTCCAATGAATACTTAGGACTGATATCCTTTAGGATGGACTGATTTGATCTCCTTGCAATCTAAGGGAATCTCAAGAGTCTTCTCCAACACCACAGTTCAAAAGCATCAATACTTCACTGCTCAGCTTCTTTATAGTCCAACTCTCACATCCATACATGATTACTGGAAAAATCATAGCTTTGACTAGACAGAACTTTGTTGGCTAAATAATGGCTGTGCTTTTTAATATGCTGTCTATTTGGGTCATAGCTTTTCTTCCAAGGAGCAAATGTCTTTTAATTTCATGGCTGCAATCACCATCTGCAGTGACTTTGGAGCCCAAGAAAATAAAGTCTATCACTGTTTCCATTGTTTCCCCATCTATTTGCCAGGAAGTGATGGAACCAAGATGCCATGATCTTAATTTTCTGAATGTTGAGTTCTAAGCCAAATTTCACTCACCTCTTTCACTTTCATCAAGAGGTTCTTTAGTTCTTCTTCATTTTCTGCCATAAGAGTGTTGCCATCTGTGTATCTGAGGTTATTGATATTTCTCCCAGGAATCTTGATTCCAGCTTGTGCTTCATACAGACTTGCATTTTGCATGATGTACTTTGCATAAAAGTTAAATAAGCAGGGTGACAATATACAGCCCTGATGTACTCCTTTCCCAATTTGGAACCAGTCTGTTGTTCCATGTCCAGTTCTAACTGTTGTTCTTGACCTACATACAGATTTCTCAGGATGCAGGTCAGGTGGTCTGGTATGCCCATCTCTTTCAGAATTTTCCACAGTTTGTTGTGTTCCACACAGTCAAAGGCTTTGGCATAGTCAATAAAGCAAAAGTAGATGTTTTTCTGGAACTCTCTTGCTTTTTTGATGGTCCAATGAATGTTGGCAATTTGATATCTGGTTCCTCTGCCTTTTCTAAATCAAGCTTAAACATCTAAAATTTCACAGTTCATGTACTGTTGAAGCCTGGCTTGGAGAATTTTGAGCATTACTGTGTTAGCATGTGAGATGAGATGAGTGCAATTGTGCAGTAGTTTGAGCATTCTTTGGCATTGCCTTTCTTTGGGACTGGAATGAAAACTGACCTTTTCCAGTCCTGTGGCCACTGCTGAGTTTTCCAAATTTGCTGGTATATTGAGTACAGCACATTAACAGCATCATCTTTTAGGATTTGAAATAACTCAACTGAAATTCCATCGCCTCCACTAGCTTTGTTTCTAGTGATGCTTCCTAAGGCCCACTTGACTTTGCATTCTAGGATGTACTGCTCAAGATGAGTGATCACACCATCGTGGTTATCTGTGTCATGAAGATCATGATCATGTGTCCTGGATTGTTCATCAAATCATTCATAGCAAAAAAGACATCATCGACAATAGTAAAGGCATGGAGAAAACCAAGATACCACAAATAAGAGATTAGTCATATATTTAACCATAATTTATACACATAATAATATACAATGAGTTATTTAAAAGTATATATACCTAATGGGCTTTCCCAGTGGTGAGTGGTTAAGAATCTGTCTGCCAATGCAGGAGACACAAGAGATGCAAGTTCGATTCCTGGGTTGGGAAGTGCCCTGGAGGAGGAAATGGCAATCCACTCCAGTATTCTTGCCTAAAGAATCTCATGGACAGGGGAGCCTGGCAGGCTACAGTTCATTAGATCACAATGAGTTCAGATACAACTGAGCACACACCATATATGCCTATATTTATTTGTATAGAAAGATGTCACCACATAATCAGTAGACTGAAAGAAGAAAACTGACAGCTCCTCCCCATATATGAAATAGCATATTTTCATTCTCCCCTAATAATCACATCCACAATATCCATTTGGCCATATTTCAGGGCTCAGTCCCCGATTACAGTCATGGTATGCTCATCAGCATTCTTGCTAACAGTGTCATTGTGATGCTTCATCAGACAATCTCGCCTTTCTGCACATTTGGCAGCAGAAGGAATTTTGTCCTGTCAGAAGGAGAGCAACGGGTGAGGAAGCCACCTATTCTAAGAGCACAGTTTTCAAGCCCTAAGGTGGTCCTCCCATAATCCTGGGATTCTAGATAACAGGTCTCACAGCCTACCTCTTAACTGGTGGTACTCCCTTGATTTCTTGCCTTGGATATTTTTCCTTTTCATTTTAATCACTCTATTTAAGTTGTCTTGTTTACAACATGGTGTAGGTAAACAAACCCAGAAAGAGTACTTGAAATGAGAACTTGTGTCCAAGTGATTCATTAAAGAAGTGCTTCCTAGGGAGGCCAGTAAGGGACTGGGTAAGCAAAACAGGAAACAGGATCAAAGCAAAGATACAATTGAGGGCAAATTACATCTCACAGTTTGCCCCAACTGGAGGCAAGAAAGCTGGTCTTTTGTGCTCTAGTATCATTTGATCATTGGCTGAGGTCTGTCCCTTGGGCACTGAAACAGCCAGAAGCTTCCAGATCTCTGAACCTGCAGACAAAGTAGCCACAGCTCCTAAGGGCAGTTCCCCACAGGTGCAAGCCATGAGACACAGGATCATATGGAAGATGGGGTGGAGATGCTGGCTAGAAAACAGAAAATGCATAAGGGATCCCAGGGGGTAAACTATCAGTGTCCACTATAACACCTACAGTGTCAACAAGCATGAAAAATTCCAAATCTATATCATTACTGCAGACCTTGCCTTAACTCCAGATCTACACATTTTACTACTTATTGGACCTCATTCTTGTCAACCAGACTGCCCAAACACACCTTGTCCAAAACTGGGTCCACATCCTTATCCTCATACACTACTTTTCTCAGTGAATACGCACCTTCATACCCTCAATGGGCCAATCCAGACACCTTGTCTGGCAAGGGGTCTAATTCAAAGACAGTGTAAAGTAAAGACAAAGACTTTAATTCACCAAGTCTTTGTGACTTTACTTTTTCAGTGTATCTCTAAGCTATCGCTGACTCCCATACCTCAGTTCCTCTCTGTTCCTTATTTCCTGTGCTCCCAATATTTCATCTCTGTCATGATACCATAGAGTATCACTCTCAAATTTAAATCTTATTATATCATCCTCTGCTTAAAATCTTTCAATGGCTTCTCATTTTTCAGGTTAAAAAATAAAATACTTCACATTTCAAATTACATCCATCCTCTTCTAACTTCCATCTACTTTTCCAGCACCATTTTCTACTCTTAAAATCTTAAACTCAAGACATATTAAACTCTTTCCAATTTCCCAAAGTTGTCTTGCTCTCTTACTTTTGAGGTAATCAATAAGTCAGTGAGTAACTATACATTTTTCAGTACTTAGTCCCCACAGTTCCTCTTCCAAAATATTTCCTTGACATTTCTTCCCTTGAGCTAATTAATTTCCCCTTTCTTTTTCCCATTGTAACTTGTGTGTACTCTCATGGCAGGGTACATTTACATCTGGACTATTAGATGATTAGGTCTTAAAGGAAAGAAATATTCACCCTTGGCCTATCTAACACTGCTTGATGTATTTGTATCTTGTCATATTTGTCCAACATTGGGCTGCTTATTCATGATCAAGCAATATATAGCTATATTGGGTACCAGCAATGCTGTGTACCAGTCCATAAGGTCACATAGAGTCAGGGACACGACTGAGGGACTAAACAACAACAAGTTTTATGCATATATTTAATAGACTCTCCTTAATGGAAACAATATCTGGAATGAACTTAAGTCCCACTTATCCTAGATGGTACTAGGATTAAGCAACTAACAGGCAAACTTCACATAGCTGATTTTCCATTGCCTTTTTATAGGTATCACCAGAGTCCAAAATGTTTGCAAGGCCTTTTATTTTTTTAATGTTATTGCAATAGGATAAATTTTTATTATTATATATGGAAGCTAATCATTTCAGAGTAAACAACAGATGTTTGCACCCTTATTACTGTTCGGTACTGACATCAGTATTAAATGATAATATGAAAACATGTCAAAGACGTGAATGATGAATTCAGCTGTCAGAAATGGAGGAAAAGAAGTGTTTAAAATAGAAAATGTAAGAGTCCTGGGCAAGAAGTAAAACTATGAGCACCTTCTTCAGGCATAATGCAATACTATCTTTCCACAGAATAATAGAAACCTGGAAAATTCTAAGGCACATTTCTCGTCAAGGGTAGTTGCTGAAATATAAGTGATTAAACTTTTCACTTGATTGAATAATAGCACCTGGTGAAAAAATGTAGCTGTATCAAAACAGTAAACGTATTAGATGTCATGTATGTAGACAGACAATAGATTGCTAGACAGATGTTCTCATGTTGCATATCATATTTTCTGGGCACAGTTTGCTCTGTTTCTAGAAAGCCAACCTCACATACTTAGATATTAATTGATTTACCTTACATTCAGTTGCAAGTGATACTGTTAATTTAAATTACCATCATTCAGTGTTTTCTGAGAATTAACCTGATTATGCAAAGACATGTACCTATCAAAACTACAGCTAGTTTTCACCCAGTAAAGATCATTGCTAATTTTTTATTCATAAAATTTTAAAATATTGAATTCATTTTTTTACTAAATGAAATGTTCAATCTCTTTTCTTCTAGCTATTAGCTCAAAATGATCAAGATTGATGAAACAGGACATCAAAGGCTTTACCTCTAGAGATGAGTTTTGTCTCCCCTGAGTGAAGAACAGGCTTTGTGAAAGCAGGCATCCTAGTCTTGTTGAATTCTGGATCCTCAGAGCCTATGATAAGGCTCAGACCTGGGAAGATGTACAATACATATTTGTAGAATGAATAATTGTGACATGAACAATGAGTGAATGAATGACTAATAAAAGCATTCAGAATTTTAAAGTTTCCTTTAAAATGATATCACCTTGAGCACAGTTTTGAAACTTGTGAGACTTTGAAAGTATATTGCAAATTTTAAGTTGTTGTTCAGTTACTATGTCTGACTCTTTGTGACCCCATGGACTTTAGCACACCAGGCTCCTCTGTCCTCCACTATCTCCTGGAGTTTACTCAAATTCATGGCCATTGAATCAGTGACGCTATTTAGCCATCTCATTCTCTGCCGCCCCCTTATCCTCTTGTCCCCAATCTTTCCCAGCACCAGGGTCTTTTCCAGTGGGTTGGCTCTCTGCATCAGGTGGCCAAAGTATTGGAGCTTCAGCTCAATATCAGACCTTCCAATGAATATTCAGGGTTGATTTCCTTTAGGGCTGACTGGTTTGATCTCTCAAGAGTCCTCCAGCACCGCAATTCAAAAGCATCAATTCTGCAGTGCTCATCTTTCTTTATGATACAACTCTCACATCCATGCATGACTCCTGCAAAAATCATAGGTTTGACTATATATACATTTGTTGGTAAAGTGATGTCTCTGCTTTTTAATATGCTGACTAGGTTTGTTATAACTTTCCTTACAAGGATGCAGGCACTATCCACAGTGATTTTGGAGCCCCAAAAAATAAAGTCCGTCACTGTTTCCATTGTTTCCCCATCTATTTGCCATGAAGTGATGAGCCCGGATACCATGATATTTGTTTCTTTTAATGTGAGTTTGAAGCCAGCATTTCATTTTCCTCTTTCACCCTATCAACAGGCTTTTTAGTTCCTCTTAACTTTCTGCCATTAGAGTGGTATCATATGCATATCTGAGATTGTTGATATTTCTCCTGGCAATCTTTTTTTAATTTATTACTTTTAATTGAAGGATAATTGCTTTACAATATTGTGTTGGTTTCTGCCATGCATCAACATGAATCAGCCATAGACATATACATGTCCCCTCCCTCTAGAACCTCCCTCCTTCCTCCCACCCCATCCCACACCACTAAGTTGTCACAGAGCACTGGTTTGAGCTCCCTGAGTCATACAGCAAATTCTCACTGGATATCTATTTTACATATGGTAATATATACATGTCCATGCTATTCTCTCAATTTGTCCCACTCTCTTCTTCCCCTCTGTGTCCAGAGGTCTGTTCTCTATGTCTGCCTCTGCTTTGCTGCCTGAAAATAAGTTCATCAATATCATCTTTCTAGATTCCATATATCTGTGTTAATATATGATACTTGTTTTTCTCTTTCTGACTTACTTCACTTGTATAAGAGGCTCTAGATTCAACCACCTCACCACAAGTGACTTAAATTTGTTCCTTTTTACGGCTAAGCAATACTTGATTGTGTATATGTACCACAGCTTCTTTGTCCATTTATCTGTCTATGGACATCTAGGTTGCTTTCATGTTCTAGCTATTGTAAATAGTGCTGCAATGAACACTGGGGTACATGTGCTTTTTTCAGTTATGTTTTTCTCAAGGTATATGCCTAGTAGTAGGATTATGGGTCATATGGTAGTTTTATTCCCAAATTTTTACGGAATTTCCAAACTGTCTTCCATAGTGGCTGTATCAATTTACATTCCCACAGCAGTGCAAGAGGGTGCAAGAGGGTTCCCTTTTGTCCACATTCTCTCCAGCATTTATTGTTTGCAGATTTTTAAATGAAGACCATTCTTACCAGTGTGAGGCGATATCTCATTGTAGTTTTGGTTTGCATTTCTCTCATAAATGAGCGATGTGGAAAATCTTTTCATGTGTTTATTAGCCATCTGTATGTCTTATCTGGAGAAATGTCTGTTTAGGTCTTCTGCCCACTTTATAATTGAGCTGTTTGTTCTTCTGGTATTGAGTTGCATGAGCTGCTTGCAACTCAAGCAGATTAATTTTGGAGATTAATCCTTTGTCAGTTGTTTCACTTGCTATTATTTTCTCCCATACTGAGTGTTGTCTTTTCACCTTGTTTATACTTTCGTTTGCTGTGCAAAAGCTTTTAAGTTTAATTAGGTCCTATTTGTTTATTTTTGTTTTATTTCCATCACTCTAGGAGATGGGTCATAGAGGATCTTGCTGTGATTTATGTCAAAGAGTATTTTGCCTATGTTTTCCTCTAAGAGTTTCATAGTTTCTGGTCTTACATTTAGGTCTTTAATTCATTTTGAGTTTTATTTTTGGGTATGGTGTAAAGAATTGTTCCAATTTCATTCTTTCACATGTGGCTGCCCAGTTTTCCCAGCACTTCCTACTGATGAAACTATCTTTTTTTCCATTGTATATTCTTGCCTATTTTGTCAAACATAAGGTGCCCATAGGTGCATGGGTTTATCTCTGGACTTTATATCTTGTTCTATTGGGTCTGTCTTTCTATTTTTGTGCCAGTACCATACTGTCTTGATAACTGTTTAATATTATAGCATAGTCTGAAGTCAGGAAGGTTGATTCTTCCAGCTCCATTCTTCTTTCTCAAGATTGCTTTGGCTATTCAGGGTCTTTTATGTTTCCATAGAAATTGTGAAATATTTTGTTCTAGTTCCATGAAAAACTGGAACAGTGCCATTTGTCCTGATAATCTTGATTCTAGCTTGTGAGTCATCCAGCCCAGCATTTCTCATGATGTCCTGCAGAGAAGTTAAATAAGCAGGGTAACAATATATAGCCTTGACATATTCCTTTTCCAATTTTGAACCAGTCCATTTTTTCCATGTCTGGTTCTAACTGCTGCTTCTTGACCTGCATACAGGTTTCTTAGGAGACGTGTAAGGTGGACTGATATTCCTATCTTGATCAGAATTTTCAACAGTCTGCAGTGATCCACAGAGTCAAAGGCTTTAGTGCAGTCAATGAAGCAGAAGAAGATGTTTTTCTGGACCTCCCTTTGTTTCTCCATGATCCAGTGCTGTGCTGTGCTTAGTCATCCAGTCATGTCTGACTCTTTGTGACCCCATGGACTATAGCGCGTCCGTCTCCTCTGTCCATGGATTGTTCAGGCAAAAATACTGGAGTGAGTTGCCATGCCCTCCTCCAGAGGACCTTCCCAACCCAGGGATCGAACCCAGGTCTCCAGCATTGCAGGAGGATTCTTTCCCACCGGAACCACCAGAGAAGCCCCTCGTAATCCAAAGAATGTTGGCAATTTGATCTCTGATTCGTCTTCATCTTTGAAACCCAGCTTCTACATCTGGAAGTTCTCAGTTTATGTACTGTTGAAGCCTAGCTTGAAGGATTTTAAGCATAAACTTGCTATCATGTGAAATGAGTGAAATTGTATCATAGTTGGAACATTCTTTGGCATTGCCTTTCTTTGGGACTGAAATGAAAACTGACCTTTTCCAGTCCTGTGGCCACCGAGTTTTTCAAATTTGTTGATATATTGAGTGCAACACTTTAGCAGCAGCATCTTTTAGGATTTGAAATGGCTCAGCTGGAAATCCATCACATTTATCTTCAAGATTTGTTTTTAGTAATGCTTCCTAAGGCCCACTTGACTTCACAATCCAGGATGTTTGGCTCTAAGTGAGTGACCACACCATCATGGTTTCCCAGATATTCAGTGGTAAAATACTCAACTGCCAAGCAGGCTATGTGGGTTTCATCCCTGAGTTGGGAAGATCCCCTGGAGAAAGAAATGGCAACCCACTCTAGTATTCTTGCCTGGGAAATCCCATGGACAGAGTAGTCTGGCGGGCTACAGTCCATGGGGTCGCAAAAGATGTGAACATGACTTAGTGACTAAACAACAACAAACAACAAATCTTAAGTATTATGTCTATAATAATATTTGAAGAAAGTTGAGCTCATATTGATTTTTGTTCTCTACATAGGGGTTCACAGGCATTGGTTACAGCCTCCTGTTGACCATGAAGGAAAGTCAGGGAGGTAGTTGACCCATCTTCCCAATCATAACCATTAAAAGTTAAGCCAGGCTTCTTTAAAGTAGACTGTGCAAAACCAGGATTGTTTATTTTCCAAGAGAATAGGAATGATAATGTGATTTAACTTTGCAGTATAAAGGAATTGCTACTGCTGTTGGAAGGTTGTGACCCTTCTCCAGAAAAATGAGGTCTGGATCTAAGGCCATGCTCACAGTCCTGATAAGTAGCAAAGCTGGGACTCAAATCCCAGTCTGAGTCCCCATATTGCTTGAACAATGTCCTGGTGCTACTCCTAGTCCTAGGCCTCTTGTGCAGGGCTCTTTCCATCCACACATTATCCCAGCTACAGGATTATTACCAAAACATTCCTGGAAACTATGAGAACAGAACAGTGCAGCCCCACCACTCCTCCATGCCACCATTTACCAGCAGTAAAGCAGACCTTTTGAGCTCCATCCAGCTGCTTCTAATACCTATCTTTTAACTGAGTCTATACTTGGGAGACGTTTCTATTGATTGGTCTCCTCTAAACCCTAGGCACAGCTAATTGGAATGAGAAGCCCAGTAGACAGGGACTCAATCTGATTTGGAAGAAGAGGCAGCAGTTGCTGGCATATTTGGAACATATCAAATAAATCCGGCTTTTACTATTGAATGACTCAGGTTAATTGGCTTTTTTTTTTTTTTTTCCTAGATAGCTTTGTGTGAAGAGAAATTTTCTAACCCTTTCTATGTAGGCAACTTTGCTTTGGAGAATGTAAGGAGTGTTTCAGAAAGAGTGCTAGAATTAAAGTTGGATTATCGACACAGCAAGTGACCTACTGCATGATTTCTGGTGAGAGCTATGTGAACAGTAAAAACCAAAAGATAATGTTGTTGAGTTATCATCCTTATATCTTGATTTTTTTCATCTGAATGTGTATAGAAGCTTGAGATTCTTGGAAGAGATAAGCTAAATGACTTCTGTATATCCTATTGCAAATGCATTAATTTTAATGAGATTTAATTATATCTATTAAATTTTTCACCACCTTTATTTTGATAGAAAATACCCTTCTGTTACATTTACTATCTTCATAATATATTCCGATATTCATCTGCTCTTTTTTCCATTAATATTTCATTCAAATCACAAGGTGACATCACTGTTTACATACTGGTATTTAAACATCTTTCCTGGGGAATATTTTCCCTTTTTATTGTTTAAACAAGGTAATAAGCAGATCAATTTAAATTCAAGCTGAAGGTAACTTTTATATTCATGTTTTTATCCCACTGAATGTTATATACAACCCAAGATAAATATAACCTCCAAATTCAAACTTTAACTGGAGAAAAAAACTATTTTTTCTCCATGAAGCCTAGTTGAGCCTTTATACAAATTCACGTATAGTACTGATGACATGTTTTACATAGAAAATGAGAGGTGAATTTGACATTTAAAAATTGGCTTACCCCTGCCCTCTCCTCAATCCCTGACTACTTTCACAATGTCTTCTGCAGAGCACAAGAGGCTTGAGGGACTTTTTTTTTAATGGCAATTTATTCCTGATTCTTTTTTCAGAATTAAGATAAAATTGTGAAGATAAACACCGGAAATCTGCTAGTTGAAACTTACCCATTGACAAATAACATACATGTCTCCATTGTCAAAATGTGTTCAAAAGGGAAGAGCTTAACAGTGTCTCGTCTTAGCAACCCAGATGTTTGTTGTCAGCTTATCTTATTATTATTAATAGGAATCTAATTGATATCAATTCTTCAACAACTACATTAGCACTTTTTCACTGTTTACCTTTCTCTCTATAGTTGCCATATTTAACTGTTTTTTAAATTCCCTCCAGTCAAATTCTACATGACCTTCTCATCTGTAAAGATAAGCTGTAAAGATAGCAACTTTGTTTAGAAATACATTTTACCTAGCTTAAACGTTATTGAAGTCTCATCAGCTAGTGCAGGGCAAGCCACACTTCATTTCCCAGATAGCTCACATTGTTTTCCATAATGTAATGACTGGAGCTTGGGATGTTTAAATGGTACTTCACAAAGCAGACGTGGTCTAAACTTCTTCATGATTATACATATGCTATTCTATGGTGTGTGCTAATCTCTTCTGCCTTGGGTGTTTTAACAAAATGGCTCAAATTTTCAGCCATTATGGATGAGTTATTCAGCAAATCTGTAAAAGCAATTCCACTTGACAAGCCTATAGTAGTACTACTTTAAGTGATTGAATCTCTTTGATTCCACAATAGCAAGGTCCTTATTATTCTTGCAGGAATTTTACAAGTTCTAAGAATATTTCCAAAATGCCACTAGCCACAGTGCCGAAGAGAGACAGACAATTCAGTCAGAACTATACTAATTTGATTTAAGGAACCCAGTTAGAGCAGTGATTTTTTTTTTTAAGAGAAAAAATAAACTTTGTTATACTTTATGTTCAAATGCATTGATCTTTTATTAAACTGAGAGTCTTGAAGATCTTATCCATAGCATGATATTCCCCTTACTTAAATATATTTTCTAGTAAATGAATGGAAGTCACAAAATTGGTGAGGTCATGAAACTTATTTATCTGAAACACTGAATTGTATACATCCCTTAAAGGCAAAGGGATGTTTTTTGCCCTGAGGGTATTAGTCATGGTCCATAGTTCGTGGGAAAAACTAAGGAAGTCTCAAAATTGTGTTCCTATTATTTCCATTTCTCTAAGACTTTGTTTGAATTCCAAAGTGAATTTTCTATTATCCCATTGTACATTGCATAGGAGGGTACCAACCAACAGTCTTTGGGGCACAACACCTGCAGTTACATTCAAAGGCATGACTTTTCCAAGCAGTTTTTGAGCTCGTCGGCATTGTCCCCAAAAGGATAAAGGCCTAGGTTTTTTACCTGACTGGCAGAAGCATTCCAACACCACCAAAGGACTCTCTAAACATTGTTTTGTGAGTAATGAGTCCTGCTGGTTTCATCCTGCAAGACATTGAAATCCCACAGGGAAAATGTGGTTAGAAATAAAACAGAGGGCTGGGGCCTTTAATGAGTTTCCTATCCACAGATGCCATCAAGCTTTTATACTATTCATTTTATTTCTACAGCTTCAACAAAGATTCCCAGAGTTGTGGGCCATACTCTTAACATTGAAGCTCATAGAACTTGGCAGAAATCTACACTTCAGAGATACTAACATATCATTCCATGAAATAAAGGAAAAGGCATAATCAAAAAAAGAAGTTAAATATGGAAACCTGTTTTGACAACAAATGAATACAGATGAAGCCAGACAGGAAAGGTGTTATGTATGCATGTCTTTTTTTTTTCATGTTTCACATAATTCATGATATTGTAAGAATCTATCAAGTTTTTTTCTTTTTTTTATATTCTTTAAGTCAGATAGATTATTTACAATGCTCTCCATCTTATATCAAGGAAAAATTTCAAAGACTGGTGCTTTGAAAGGAAAAAATAGAACACTTGCAAAAATCTATCAAAAATATATATGGTTCATTCTCCAACTCATTTTATTAATTACACTTGGGGATTCCTCAAAGCCATTTGAATGTACAACAAAATAAAATCAGACTTTCTGAAATTAAAAAATAAGAAAAAGGAAGAGCAATTGTTACTGAGTAGGTAAATCATGGAAATTACCAGTGGAAGCAAATGTTTATCAAATATATTTTGTTAATGAACATAACTACTGAGTTATAAAGAGCTTCCCTGAATCTTGCACTGGGGGAAAACATCAGATCTCATCAAATTTTTAATTAAATGACAGACAAGGGACTTTTTGGATTTGTAATTATTAAAATCAAAATAAAAAGTTTTTTCCCAATCTTATAAAACTATTCCCAAGTTTACTTTTCACTTACAAAGATTTTTTATATATGTTCAAACTAGAAATTCTTAGAAGAGGTTTAATTAAAAGTCAAGAATTATGAAGAGACTATACATGAAAATCTACCTCCCCCACCCAGAAAGTTTTTACTTGAGGGTGAGATATATGGAAAGAGTAACATGGAAACTTACATTACCATATGTAAAATATAGTCAACAGGAATTTACAATATGGCTCAGGGAACTCAAACAGGGGCTCTGTATCAACCTAGAGGGGTTGGATTGAGAGGGAAATGGGAGGGAGGTTCAAAAGGGAGGGGATATATGTACACCTATGGCTGATGCATGTTGAGGTTTGACAGAAAACAGCAAAATTTTGTAAAGCAATTATCCTTCAATAAAATAAAGTAATTAAAATAATATTTTGGTTGTCTTATGACAGCTTCATATTGACCCTTGCTGAATTTTCAGATTGACTTCTGATGAGCCAAAAGTTTCTGTCTTGGATTTTACTATCTTACCTAGAAAATCATTGCTTAACTAAATTAATGATAAATCTAATACATAATTTTCTGAATTATTGTTGATAAAAGCAATATTGAATAGGCTAATAGGTATTATTGAGATGTTTCTGCCATTTGAAACTTGTCTGTCCCAACGCAAATGAAGGAGAAGTTAATAATTCGGGAGAATACAGAAACTTTCTAAAAAATAGATATACAAGAGACATAAATTGATGAACATTCAAAAACGGAAGCTTGGAGTTGTTCAAATACATTTACAGAACAGAAAAACTTTTTAGAGACAGTGAATGGAGAAAATCTGAACATCCCTACCCCACTGTGAATCATGTGTTTTAAATTCGTTGATCAATAACATTTTCTACTCTTGCTATCCTTATTTATAGAACTAAGAGGTCAATATGGTTGAAAAACAAATTGACATTCATATATAAAACCCAGAAGTTAGGGCTCTTTCTTCCACTATTTCCACCATCACCTCACACATTTCCTTTTCTTCATTCCATGGATCATAATAACAGCTTTCATTTTTTGAGTGCCTACAGCATGCCAATCATGCTAACGCACTTCTGCAATAAAACACTTCCTATAAAATAGATTTTCCCATTTTACAGAAGAGACTTAGAAAGTTTACATGAGCAAAGTTTCCCAAGATCACACCACCTTAAAGAAGCTAACCCAGTATTTGAATCGTCTTTTCTTTTTTTTTTCTTTTACTGCAAACTCATGATCCTCATTACAAAACATGTTACATTATATATTTACATTTTCTTCCATCCTTATTTTATATTGTGTTTCTATCTCTATTTCTTCTATTAAACCAAATAGACTTTTTCCCAAATAATTTGCTTAGTCGAAATGATCAAATAGATTAATATTTGGAGATTTAACCTTAAGACATTATGATGGAAGGCATCAATTTGAAAAGATTGATTTTTCTTAAACGAATTTTCTAAGCTTGGCAGCTGAAATAATTTTAAATTAGTTGAGCTATATTTAGCACATAATAATGCTTGAACCAACTGCAATAACTGAAATCAGCATGGTGCATCAAATATGAAAGCTTGAAAGAACTGACAAATAGGAATGCTATGATCCCAGCAACAATGGAAAATCATTTCAAGATGGTAGCAAACTGAATAAATAAAAGAGAAAGAGTTCCTGTGAAAAAGTAGAAAACGTACATATGTTTAAGGTTAATAAACAAGGACTTTTCTGCACCTGTATACTATTTTTTTTATCAAAGTTTTGAATGAGGTGCACATGGCATCTCCACATTAGACATGAATTTTAAAATATGTGAAAGATTTGTTGCTACCAAAAACTTTTCCATAGCTGCTTTATTAATTTTGACAGCAAAGTAGTGGTTCGGGGGCCTCATTTGTTATTTGACTATTTCTTTGCATTTCCAGACAATTTGATAATTTAATTCTCTCAAAAAAAATAACATTAGTTTACTATTATGTTTGCATTATTTTGGTCTATTACCCAGTATTAGTTACCTTATCATGAATGTTAAGTGAAAATATCTTGACATTTTTAATTGTACATGATTTGCAATGCATTAGCTTAGTCAGTTAACCTATTCAGGGTTTTTTTTTTTTTTTTTCCAAAACAGAAAAAAGACATACATTAACCCTTCTGGTTTTAGCAAGTAATGGTTTGAGCTAATTTAAACTGATTCACAGATTTAAAAATTAATATACAGGAAAATTGACTTATTTCTCAACATGCATTCAACAAAGGCCTCAGTAACATCACAAACAAAATGTATTTGAAAGAAAAGTAATATCTTATCTTGGTTTTCAATTGGGATTCACATAGTTCAACTTCTTGATTAAGAAATATTAAAATCGGGTTTCATGTTCATGGATCTGTATGAATTGAGAGAATCAGAGTTGATTTCAAGACTTACAGGGTTTAAACAGGAGGAAAACAGAGACTTGGATCTTGCAAAGCGATTTAAAGAAATTTTGTGATCCGCATTTTAACTACCACAGGAACTAGAGTTATTTGGCAAACAGTTAACATTAAAGTTATACACGTTGTTTCATTATTGGTCACTAATCTTGATTACATTTTTTAAATCCTTTCATTTTATTCACAAAATGTGAGATGAACTTTTAGGTCATTTTGAATCAGCTTTTGTTCCCATAGGCATGTTTTTAAATGAACAATATTAGAAAACTAAAAAGAAATTATATAGGAAATCTGCATATTATGGAGAATGTGTTTTGGCAACATCCTACTATGTATCAAAATTACTTCTTTTTAAAACAAGCAACATTCTAGATATAGATTCTAAGAATCAAATGTTTCACGTGAAAGTATCTTAAAAATTTATAGTTACAATAATGGAAAAAACAATACACTTACAAGACAATTTCTATGCATAATCTCTTTGCTACTCTTTTTTGTGTGTGAGTAAAATAAATAGCAAATTATTTCAGAGGTAAATAACTATTATTTTTTAATGCTTAAATTAGGCTACTGGGGTAAAGGGAAGAAGTTTAAGTGCTAACTAGTATTTTGCATACATACCATAAGATACAAAATAGCACGTGCTTTCTATTTATGTTGGTTACCAATCTTGATATTCAAGGGAAGAGTGTATAAAGTTAACAAGCAATTATTATTTGGCAAATTAGTACTCAACAACCCTGAGTAAATAGGAAGTTTGAAACCTATCTGTTATACAGCTACTTTAATTTGCATAGCACACTGGTGTGTTTGCTTTGCAAATACTTTGCAATGAATCATCATTTGTACTATACAGTCCAAAGAAAAGCAATCAAAATTCACAGCAAGACAATGAAATTAATTATAACTGTTGAATTCTGTGGTGGTAATTCCTCCTCATGCAGGAAGATTAATTGCATTGCACTTTCCTTGCACTCCACTAAATGATCTGATGAATGTATAATCATTTACAGATTTCTCAAATGCTGAAAATTGATTACCTTTGATTAGCTCTGATCTGCACAAAGAGCTCTGACAGAGTATCAGTGAAACATTACAACATTACAGACAAAGTAACAAATGATTTAATTACCAGTGTGCTTATTAATGTTAGATTCCCTGCAGTGATCCTGGCAAATCAGGGGCTTGTAATAGACCTGTGGGTTTCACTGAATTCCATTAGGGTTTAAATAATATTTCTCACTATTTCTCAAATCCTTCTTTTCATGGCTCCTTAATAACTCTAATTAATTTTAATTTGCACCCCCAAAAAATCCACGGCATCTTTAGAAACTTTTAATTAGCTATAAAATAAAACTCTTCTCCCATGAAGACATATATGATCAGCTTTGGAGAAGACTCACAAATAAGTTTTCATTAAGGGTAGTTATCTCTCTGTAGAATTATTAAATGAAAATCTAAAACAAATGGTGAATTGCACATGTGGTCCAACTCTCCTCTTCTAGCGGCAAACAAAATGAAATTTGTTTAACAGGAACCGAGTGAAAGAACAGTATGGTAAAATGTTTAGATAGTAGTACGCTAAGCATCATCATAATACTCTTTTTTTTTTTAGTCTCAAATGCATACTTTCAACCATTTTGTTAACTATAGTATAGAAAACACACTGATTAAGAAGCTTCAGTGTATGTTGAAAGAGGATTTGAAAACGCAAGAGCAGGAGAACCCTGGCCCAGTTAGACACAGAATGTGATGAATAATGTTGGCACAAACAAATCAAGCTTATCTAGGCTTGTACGCAGGAACATTCAGATCACTTTGGATTGGCAGCTTTTAGGGTTTTCCCCAATTTGATGCCATTATATATGACATTAAATTATTGTGAAGCAATGACAATGAAAACCCAGATGATCAGAGGAGTCAAACAGAGCAGCTTAAATTAAAATATGTGCCTGCAAGTGTTTCCAGGCAAAGAAAAATTAGAGGGTAGGCAATTAAAAGGTTGTTTAGCACAGAAATGCTGATATACAGACAACTTTATAATAATATTTTTGCACAGTGGCTCTGTGGTTCTGCAGAGACGAGGCAGTGCTGCAGGTGTTTCTGGGTGGCATTTCAAAGCCACTAGCTGTAAAACTTAAGACATGGGGATATGCAGCCCCCAATGCTAATGAATACATTTATTATGTTCAGTGCTGTCAGCAGCTGAAAAGCTATCCATCATGTGAAAACAGTGCAGAGTCAGGAGTCTCTTTTTGTGGAGAAATATTGAAGTCAGATTGTTGATGTCAAAAGTCAAAGTCTAGTTCAGCTATCTGTTTTATGAATCTGACTGAGACACATTGTGCCTGAGCACAAACTGATATCTAGCAGAGCTCATTTTAGCAAATGTGTGATTTAGAAGTCAAAAAAACACTCCTACAACCAAACTCATAGCAGGCAGAGGCTGTGGCATGCATGCAGAGTTTTTACATTTTAATATGACACCGTTTGGTAGTGTTTATCATCTGAAATCCAAACCATATCAACTTTCTAGCTACGGTATTTAAGATCTGTGTACTTTCAAAAAAAACACGCAGAATAAGAGAATGCATTAAAATGCCACCACAATAGCAAAGTGATTGGCCTTGTTGGGCTTGGTTTTGTTTTCATTTTTTTTTCCCTACAAATCAAACCACGAATAAATAGTGAATTCACTTTATTCCCAATTAAAAATAGACAAATGGGGTCGAAATGAGATGAGTATTTAATGACAGCTAAATTGCAGACACTGTTCAAAGCCCCTTTTGGACATATGAACCTCATTATTTCCTGAAACCTCTATTATACTATTACCTACAGTGTCTAACTATATATTTTTTACATAACACACCAAACATCTCCAACAGCTAAATGTCACTGCATTCTTAGAAAACTGGAATAAAGCAGGGGGGAAAAAGAGCAAATTTATTTTGCCCAGGACCTCTTTTTTATTTTGACTCTCAGCTCACCTTGTTTCAAAAGATATCCACCTTCTTTCTTTTTTCAGTGGAAAAAAATTCAAATTAATTTACAATAAAAAGTGAGTGAAACAATATTGTTTTGGGTAGTGCATATTTAATCCTGATAGAATTTTTAAACTAACTTTAAAATAGATGACATAGCTTGGAAACTATAGTTTTATTTGAACAAACCTTGGGAATCAAAATGTACATTTTGTGTGTATTTCTTTAAAGGAGGGCTTTGTGCCTCCGATGTAGCATATGCTCAGAATGCTATTACACTTGCCAGCCTTCCTACGAATTTGTGGTGTTTAACAAAAAACAAGCACTTTTTCCCATTCAAGTCAGGAAGACTCTTTTATTTTTGCTGATTTCGCCTTCTTTTTTTCTTTTCTAGCACAACCCTCAGGGCGCATGATGTAATGGTCAGCATTTGCACATGGGAGCAAGAAAGCCTTTCGTGAACTGCAAACTTTATTCAATAAAAATATCCTGCCCAGCTCTCTTTCCCTCCCAAAGTGGGGAAAACATACAAATACCATGTAGAAAGCTTTTAGGAATTCTAAAGACCTCAGTAGGTCTTAGAAACATCAATTATTATTATTTTTTTACAAAAAGGAAAAGAAGCAACACACACACACACAAATAGCAGAGATTATTTTACCCTAACTTGGTTCAATGACACCAGAGGTAGAAGAGGGGTCGATAGCTTGAAGGGTCACGAGTTTGAGTCAAAACTCAACTTCAAGTTAATTGGCTGGGTTTGGGGGCTGTGCAAATTGCAGAGAGAGGTATTTGTTTCTGATGGGGAAAGAAGGGATTGCTAATCTAGAGCCTCTGAATCCCTTACTGTCTTGCCAGGAAGTCACTCATAAAACAGACAAATTTCCTGATAATAAATTAAAACAAACAAACAAACAAAAAAACAATAAATGCAATCATGATAGATCCTGTTAAAGTGTAAAGGGAACAATGACAATAAAACCCACACAAATGAAGGGAAGAATTTATTTCTTCCAGATGCATATTTGAAAGCAGTGTTTGTTTGTTAACTCTGAATTTTGCCTATATTACCCAGCAAATCTGCTGACACTCATATGCATTTAAATAAAACCTGACATCATATCCTAATTTTAATATTTTGTAAGGTATAAAGGCAAACACTGTAGTTGAATGGCCAGATTCTCTTGTGTCTTTTTATCTTTTTTTTTTTTTTAATCAACTTCTTTAGAATACTAGGTAGGATTATTTCATCTTAAAACTCCTTCCAGATAGATAAATCAGAAAATCTTTGGAATATCGCTATATATCTGTCAGGGAAAAAAAAAAATCAACAGAAGAGAAAGAGCCACCATATGGAATTCACTAGACACTAAAGCTCTTGTCCACCCAAATTACACCAGTCCTCACATAATAAGAAGACACTGCAGAGGCAGTGCTGTGTGCCTTCCAGGCAGAGCTCCATAGCCAGCAATTAGTCTATATAGTCAGAGGCCAAAAAACCTTATTGTCTTACTTGCTGTATAATTATCTGTTATGATGAACTGTGATTCTAAGGACTATTGTCTTTATGCTTGGATCTGTGTGTGGAGTGGTTGTCTGGCTGAGGCCCAAGAATGGACCTTCTTTTTAGTATCTCTGCCTGAGTGATTTCTCTGGTCTCTTCCTGGCTGGATAAAACAGAGACTGTTTCTGCATGATTTCTTGGGTTGATGAGAAGCAATTATGCCTTAAATGAAGTCATTCATGTCTGCCATTTTGTTTGCATATTTTCCAGTGTTCACCTGTTATTAAACCTGTCTTTAAACTGTAAGCTGGTTTCAAGTAGACTTTTGTGTCTAACACAGTTTGGTAATCAGAGGAAAACAAAATAGATAAAATGTTTTCTGCACAAATCACTCAAGCAAGAAATCTAATAAAGTGATTAAAATCTAAAATAGCATTTAAGAATTTCCTGGGCATTTTTATTTCTTTGAATTTCCCTCTCATTCCCTTAAAAATGGCAATTGTCTTCACCATCTTAGTGTGAAAGTTAAAGCAACTTTGTCATCTGTTGGAGGACAAGGAAAGGGCAGGGAAAGGAGAGGAAGTTAGAAATCTTTTTCTCGTTGTCAATAGTTATTGTTGTTCATGATAATACGAAAATAATATTCTGACACATGTAACTAAAAAGATATTAGAAATATTTGTTTAAAATTGATTGTCCCTTGTAGGTAATGAGCTCATTAGAAAATATGAATTAAATATTTAAAGGTAAATAATGTAACCAGACATAATTTTTAATTAAAATTGTATTCTAATGAACTTTAGATAACTAAAAGGAGAATATTTTATGTGAAATCTTGTAAAAGCAGCATTCCATGTATACCTCCTGGTATTCAAATATATGAAAAGCAAATGCCCATAGTAGCTTATAGTCCAAGATTAGATGAACTACAGTTCAACATCAAAATAGTCATAAAACAAAAATTGAGCTTACTATCAATTTATTGAAGTTAATCTATGTTCTATTAAATGAAGTTTTATTAAATGACTTTTTTCCCTTTTTGGAAATTTTTATATTTAGTCAGCTATTTATTAGCTATTCTTTGTTAATGGATATATTTTATAGATTTAAATATAAGGTACAGTGACTGGATAAGAATGATTCACTGGATATTTTTCTAATACTAAATAAAAAATTGTTAAGTAAATTGGAAATATAATTGATGCTATTATTACTTATATTATTTCCTATCATGCACATTCATTTTGGAAAACAATCATTTTTAAAGGATGTAAACTTGGAGAGTAATTTAATTTTAAAAAATTCACTTTGTCTAAGCTTAAAAAAAAATCCAGCTAGCCATATGTGTTTGATTTTTTAGTTTCAATGAAATAAGAGAAGACTTGCTGATGGTTTAAAAGTACTTAATTTATTACCACTGAACAGAAAGCATTTCCCCCCTGAAGAGGTTTGTACTAAGGTGACCTCTGCTGTTTAAAAAAAAGGCTTGCAAAAAGCAGCCCCTTTCCTAGAATATTCAGTAATTCTAAATTACAAGGATGGAAGTGGGTACTGCTGTGCCTGAAAGTATTTACTAAATTCATTCCTATTTCGATTATATATGTGATTTTAAGCCTTTTCCCCCTCATAGCTGGGAAATTTCCTCTGTCATTTACTTCCCTTGTATTTTACGTGTAAATTCTGACTGACTGGGATCCTTGCCATTGAATTTTCTTCTCACTGAAGGGTTCTCTCTGCTCCTGGTGGGGCAAAGTCATGACCCAGAAAAAAATTGATTCATGAATTCTCAGGGTACAAGTAAAGAAGAGAGGAAATATGCCTTGGCTGAGCTCCGACCAGTGACAATTTAAAACCTGTAATTAGTCTGAATTCAAGCTGCAAAAGGAATCTGAATTGAAAATTCATTAATTCAAACTGATATATTAACTTTAACAAACTAGATCCCTTATGGTAAAGAATTGGTTTTTACAAGCTGCTGTGTTCATGGCTGGAACTTAAATTTTTAGCAATTTTTAAATTATTTAAAAATGGCAGAAAGACCACCAAATTGTATTGTACTGTGCCTTTTCTCTACCTTGATAAACCTAACTTATATTGGATTTGCCTGGCATTAACACCTCAGACTTGGGGGTTTTGTTTTTGTTTTTATTTATTTTTTCCACCTTAGCCCTAAATTTTGTGATTGTAAATCCCCATTGTCCTGTGGAGCACACGTTCTTTAGTTGTTTCCCCCCTGATGTTTCCAAGACCCCAAGTCCCCTTTAGCCAAGTTCCTGACATTTCCATGAACCATACTGCTGAAATGTTATACAGTAATTAATGTTGATCCTAGTACACACTCAGCCTCCAGTACAAATTAGGATGGAAAAGGTTATCATAATATTTTGCTAGTCTATTTGGTAGAGCTGAATTGCTCCCTGTGGGGGACAAACAAAAAAGAAAGGTGTTTTAAAGTTAGGCTTCAGAAAAAAAGACCGTTCAGGTAGTAATGAGTCTTTGTAAGTCACTCAGATTTTAAACTTTTCATCTGAAAATAATTAATCGTCGTGTGTCGACATACAGATTCTTAAGCTATAATCCCTCTGGACCAATGTGCAAGACCGTCAAGCCGGGTTTGTAGGCACTGTCCATGGATGGGCTCTGGAATTCAGACTAAAACTCTGTTATCATTGGGTGGAGTTCAAATCCAGGTACAATCAGCAGCTGGAGCTTCTCCAGCTGTCAGTAGTGTCTGAAAAACACTAAGAGACTAAATAATTTAGATTACACATTATTGACCTGTATGATTGTTTAAATGAGTAATGCAGCCACCAACTGAAAGAGGTCAACCATCTGTAGAGGAAACACCGAATTTGGTTTCATTTCCAAACAAACTTTTGAAGAGCAAATTGTTTTTTTCTGTGGGGAGGTAGGGGAAAGTCAGAAGACAGATTAATGGTTTCGCCTGCTAAATAAAGGTTAAAGCTTCTGTCATTTATAGAATGCAACTTCAATAGCAAAGAAGTCAGAATGCATCTGGTCCAACTGCCACATACTCAGTGTAAATGGGTATTGTCTGGGGTGGGTTCAAAAGTAAGTGGCTTTGAGAAGGTAACATTATTTCATTATATGTCATCATCATTCATGAGGTGTACGTGTGAGTATGCGTGTGTGTGAAGGGAAAAGACTCTGGAAGGACAATCCTGAAGTCAGAATAACCACATTTTTACAGATAATGGCAAAGTGTTTGTTTTAAATGCAACACTACCTAAACCCTTATCTCTCAAGTATGGAACAGCTATAAATCAGGATTTGAGAGGCATACATTGCACACCCAGTTTATTTTGAGGACAAAAATTGCCTATTTTAACTAAATTAATATATAACAGATCCAAACTCCTGGTATTTGGGCAACTCATGCTGAATTAAAGGTTGCAATAATTAAGTGCCCCTACCAACTTCTTCAGAGCCATGCCTTCCAATGGGCTGCTTGCCAGGCAGAGTGGTTTAGTTTTTGGATTTCTTCTGTGACCCTCTATTCTCCTGCCATTGTACTTTAACAAGCTTCTCCAACCTCTTCGGGGTAAACAAATGACAAAAGACAAGAATGGCAAAGAGGAAAGAGATAAGCCCTGTGTGCCCATGAGCTAAGTATGAATTTGATGTCATGAATTAAAGACTAAAAACCTGTATTCCCATTGGTCTTTACTTGCTACATGCACACACGCACACACATTTCTTTTTACAGTGCTTAAGGTCATATGTAGATGAATGTTTAATAAACACTTTCCTCAAACACTTTTAGATGCATTGTCCATGCAGTTAACAAAAATACTTTTCAATATTCCTTACTGCATCATTAGTCATCTGTTCAGCAATAATAACTTTTACCATAATAATTCAGTAATATCAAGAAGATACTTGTACTGCATATGTGAAATGCTGAGTGTTTTAAATGCTCCCTGGCTGTAGTAATAGTCATCCAATTAATCTCTGCACATTTGTGCAATATAGGCTTATTATTACAAAAATATAATTTTGGTTGCCATCAGTTGATAACAAATACTAATTGGGAATCTCTTTAAAAAAAAGAAACATATTGGGACAGCGTACTGAGAGCTTGGTGCTGTGAATAATGCAGAAATAAATAAAATGTAAACACTATTAAAAATTTACTTATAATATGATGAAATGGAAAAATCCATTGGCTCATTTCTAGGAAGTATGACCAGAACACACAGCCAAAATGATACAAGTCCCTGTACCAAATTTCATCCTCTGACTTTCATGAGCAAGCACAGGTTCCTCCCTCCCACTCTTCCTCTCTCTCTTTCATGCACACACACAGACCCCATAGGAAGCTTTATACATTTCTTACCTGAGCCAACTCAAATAAAAACAAGGAGAAGAAATAGGACATTACATGGTCTTTCTTGGCATTTATTTGTGAGTCCTGCACATCACCAATATTTCCCATTCCCACCTCCCTCTCTCTCCAGAAGTGAAGGTTATGAAAGGTGGTGATTAGTAAAATGTGATCCAATTGATCAGTAGAAGCCACTGTAAAGGGTATCTCCTTTGTGTAAAAGAAATACCAGGAAAAAGTGAAAACTCAGTACTGGCTAAGGAAAGACAGAGTTCAAATATTGTGTTCAATTTTCCAACAGGGTGTACCAGTTACACTGACACCTTGATATTTTAATGTCTATTTATCTACCTTTTGGACCAAACATTTTCATGTTATCTATCACAATATTTATCAGAGAAATTAAAAATAGAAAACAAATATAATTCTGAGGGAGTATTCCTCAAACACTGTACTGAATTTCTAAATATTTCTAAATATTTAGAATATATTTAAAATATCTAAATTTTCTGGTCTGAAAACAAAATCATGTTCTGTTTGAATACTGTTAATACAGTATTGGATGGTGACTGCAGCCATGAATTAAAAGATGATTGCTTCTTGGAAGGAAAGCTATGACAAACCTAGACAACATATTAAAAAGTAGAGACATGACTTTGCCGAGAAAGGTCTGTATAGTCAAAGCTATGGTCTTTTCTGTAGTCGTGTACAGATGTGAGCACTGAAGAATTGATGCTTTCAAATTGTGGTGCTGGAGAAGAGAAGATTCTTGAGCATCCCCTGGACAGCAAGGAGATCAAACCAGTCAATCCTAAAGGAAATCAACCCCAAATACTCATTGGAAGGACTGATGCTGAAGCTGAAGCTCCAAAACTTTGGCCACTTGATGTGAAGAATGACTTATTGGAAAACACTCTGATGCTTGGAAAGATTGAAGGCAAAAGGAGAAGAGGGAAGAAGAGGATGAGATGGTTGGATAGCATCACCAATTCAATGGACATGAACTTGGGCGAACTCTATGAAATGGTAAGGGACAGAGAACCCTAGTGTGCTATAGTCCATGAGGTTGCAAAGAGTCAGACACAACTTGGCCACTGAACAATTGCTAATGCAATTATTGTTTATTTCAAAATATATTAAGTCCTTACTTCATGCCAGACACTTAACTGAATTCTGGAGATACATCACAGGAGAGACAACACTGGCATACAGGAGTGAATAAACATGCAGTCTCTGTGCTCATGGAGCTAATGTCCTAGTTGAAGTCATAAAAACTATTAAGCTTCTCAAAGTGAGGAAAAGGTCATTTTTTTGGAAAAATAAAGAGCTTAGGTATATAATCATCTAGCTCAACACTTTCCATTATGATAGCCGTTAGCTACTTGTGGAGACAGGAGATTGCTGTAGGTATTCAGTAGGTTCTGATTTGACTGTTTTCAAAGAACACTGTGGCTTCTCTGTTGAGAACGGACTAATCTTGGTTTATGCAAATTGTCTTGGGATGATTATTAATAGTGCCCTGTTTTACTATCAAAGGTTTGGGGGACAAATGTATGGTCACTTGAGAGTCTGAGGCTACGGAGGCCAGCTAGTTAGACACTGATCTAGGTAGCTTGGATAGGATGAAGTATCAGTGAAGTAGCATATTACACATGGGAAATTGCTATTTTTATTACATAACCCTATGTCTCCCTTTTTCTTTCCTTTTATTTTTAATTGTCCGCAAAATATACAGAACTTAAAAATCTTCATTTTGCCCACTTTTAGGGATGCAATTAGGTGATGGTAGCGCTAAGAGTTGGACACAACTGAGAGACTTCACTTTCACTTTTTACTTTCATGTACTGGAGAAGGAAATGGCAGCCCACTCCAGTGTTCTTGCCTGGAGAATCCCAGGGACGGGGGAGCCTGGTGGGCTGCCGTCTGTGGGGTCGCACAGAGTCGGACATGACTGAAGCGCCTTAGCAGTAGCAGCACCAGGGCTTTCTTGGTGGCTCAAAGGGTAAAGCATTTGCCTGTAATGCGAGAGAACTGGATTCAATCCCCAGATCAGGAAGATCCCCTGGAGAAGGAAATGACAATCCACTCCAGTACTCTTGCCCGGAAAATTGCATAGACAGAGGAGACTGGTAGGCTACAGTCCATGAGATCACAAAGAGTCGCACACAACTGAGCAACTTCACTTCTAAGTGGCAGTAAGTACACTCAGTTCCAGATTCAACATGGTGTTTTTTTCCCAGAATATAAAATTATTGCAAAGTATTGGATAAAACATATTTTTGTACTAATACAAAGAGATTTTGGGGAAATTGAATATATTCTGCATAAGAAGTTCTCATGTGTATCTGTGAGATAAGTTTTGGCATGATATTTCAGTTCAAGCATGGTCCCTTGCTAGGTCTCCATGGAATGCCAGTTCTATCTTGTCTCTTATTTGAGGTTCTTGAGAAGAGTTTGTGAAGCAGTAGGAAATTTGTTTCAATCCTCATCTCAGTTAATGTCAGCTAATATTTCAGTCTATGGTTGACCAAATGTGTGATATACCTGATACAGCTTTCAGTCTTTTGACTAGAGGTAGGTGATGGCTGGAACACTAATTGCTGATTACCTAGATCCACCAATAATCTCAGTACTACAATTTTTCTAATCCTTACAGCCTAATGCCTCCCTGATTTTTATTTGCCAGAGTAACTAGTAATTATTATTATATTCTAATTTTATTATTTTTTAATTGAGATGGATCATTATGAAGTAGTTAAAAGAATGATCTCTGAAAACAAACTGCCTAGATTTTAATTTTAGTTCATTTACTTTCTAGCTGGGTGGTATGAGTGACTTCAGGCTACTTACTTCTCTATGACTTAGTTACTTCACCTGTAAGATGTCAATATATGTAAAGCACTTAAAGTAAGACTTCAACACATTTGTTATTTTTATTATTATTTTAGTATAAATTGCATTTAAAAATATATACTTCAACCAAAGAATAAATGTGTTTTTCCTGACTCATGAACTTTACTGTTCACTATGGTTATGAATGTGTACTATATCTACTAAGGGATCACTGTGTAAGTAAACAAAAATAAACATAAAACAAATTCAAATTTAAAAATCTCCAGGTTTATCAGTCAAAGGCTTTGACTTGATTAGAATTTTCATTTCAATTGGTTTGATTTAGCATTGCTAGAAATTATCTAGGTTGAGAGAACATTTCATTTGATCTACCAATTCTAAGTTACTGCTGATATAAATCAACTGAAGTGCTTTTTTCATCTAGAAATGTGCTACAACAGAACGGGAAAGACAAAAGATCTCTTCAAGAAAAATATCAAGGGGACATTTCATGCAAGAAGGGGCACGCTAAAGAAAAGAAATGGTAAGGACCTAACAAAAGCAACAGCAATTAATAGAGGTGGCAAAAATACAAATAATTATACAGAAAACGTCTTAAAGACCTGGATAACCACAATGATGCAGTCATTCACCTAGTGCCAGACATCCTGAAGTGTGAATTTAACTGGGCCTTAGGAAGCATTCAGTTCAGTTCAGTTCAGTTCAGTCACTCAGTTGTGTCCAACTCTTTGTGATCCCATGAATCACAGCATGCCAGGCCTCCCTCTCCATCACCAACTCCCGGAGTTCACTCAAACTCACGTCCATCAATAGGTGATGCCATCCAGCCATCTCATCCTCTGTCATCCCCTTCTCCTTCTGCCTCAAATCCTTCCCAGCATCAGGGTCTTTCCCAATGAGTCAACTCTTCACATGAGGTGGCCAAAGTACTGGAGTTTCAGCTTCAGCATCATTCCTTCCAATGAACACCCAGGACTGATCTCCTTTAGGATGGATTGGTTGGATCTCCTTGCAGTCCAAGGGACTCTCAAGAGTCTTCTCCAACACCACAGTTCAAAAGCATCAATTCTTCGGTGCTCAGCTTTCTTCACAGTCCAAATCTCATATCTACACATGACCACTGGAAAAACCATAGCCTTGACTAGATGGACCTTGGTTGGCAAAGTAATGTCTCTGCTTTTCAATATGCTATCTAGGTTGGTCATAACTTTCCTTCCAAGGAGCAGGCGTCTTTTAATTTCATGACTGCACTCACCATCTGCAGTGATTTTGGAGCTCCCAAAAATAAAGTCTGACACTGTTTCCCCATCTATTTCCCATGAAGTGATGGGACCAGATGTCATGATCTTCCTTTTCTGAATGTTGAGCTTTAATCCAACTTTTTCACTCTCCTCTCTCACTTTCATCAAGAGGCTTTTTAGTTCCTCTTCACTTTCTGCCATAAGGGTTATGTTATTTGCATATCTGAGGTTATTGATATTTCTCCTGGCAATCTTGATTCCAGCTTGTGCTTCTTCCAGCCCAGCGTTTCTCATGATGTACTCTGCATAAGTTAAATAAGCAGGGTGACAATATACAGCTTTGATGTACTCCTTTTCCTATTTGGAATCAGTCTGTTGTTCCATGTCCAGTTCTAATTGTTGCTTCCTGATCTGCATATAGGTTTCTCAAGAGGCAGGTCAAGTGGTCTGATATTTCCATCTCTTTCAGAATTTTCCACAGTTTATTGTGATCCACACAGTCAAAGGCTTTGGCATAGTCAATAAAGCAGAAATAGATGTTTTTCTGGAACTCTCTTGCTTTTTCAGTGATCCAGCGGATGTTGGCAATTTGATCTCTGGTTCCTCTGTCTTTTCTAAAACCAGCTTGAACATCTGGAAGTTCACGGTTCATGTATTGCTGAAGCCTGGCTTGGAGAATTTTGAGCATTACTTTACTAGTGTGTGAGATGAGTGCAATTGTGTGGTAGTTTAAGCATTCTTTGGCACTGCCTTTCTTTGGGATTGGAATGAAAACTGACCTTTTCCAGTCCTGTGGCCACTGCTGAGTTTGCCAAATTTCTGGCATATTGAGTGCAGCACTTTCACAGCATCATCTTTCCGGATTTGAAATAGCTCAACTGGAATTTGATCACCTCACTATAGCTTTGTTTATAGTGATGCTTTCTAAGGCCCACTTGACTTCACATTCTAGGATGTCTGGCTCTAGGTGAGTGATCACACCATCGTGATTATCTGGGTCCTGAATATCTTTTTTGTACAGTTCTTCTGTGTATTCTTGCCACCTCTTCTTAATATCTTCTGCTTCTGTTAGGTCCATACCATTTCTGTCCTTTATTGAGCCCATCTTTGCATGAAATATTCCCTTGGTAGCTTTACTACCACCAAAACTAGTGGAGGTGATGGAATTCCAGTTGAGCTATTTCAAATCCCAAAAGATGATGCTGTTAAGTGCTACACTAAATATTTCACCAAATATGGAAAATGCAGCAGTGACCACAGGACTGGAAAAGGTCCATTTTCATTCCAATCCCAAAGAAGGACAATGCTAAAAAATGTTCAGACTACCACATAATTAAACTTATGTCACATGCTAGAAAGTTTATGCTCAAAATCCTTCAAGCTTGGCTTCAGCAGTATGGGAACCAAGAAATTCTGGATGTATAAGCTGGGTTTTGAAGAGGCAGAGGAAACAGATCAAATTGCCAACATTTGTAGGATCACAGAGAAAATAAGGGAGTCCCAGAAAAATATCTACTTCTGCTTCATTGATTACACTAAAACCTTTGACTGTGTGGATCACAACAAACTGTGGCAAAGTCCCTATGAGACGGGAGTACCAGACCACTTTACCTGTTTCCTGAGAAACCTGTGTGCAGGTCAAGAAACAGCAGTCAGAATCAGACATGGAACAACTGACTGGTTCCAAACTTGGAAAAAAGTATAACAATGCTATATGTTGTCACTCTGTTTATTTAACTTCTATGCAGAGTATATCATGTGAAATGCCAGGCTGGATGACTCACAAGCTGGAATCAAGATTGCTGGGAGAAAAATCAACAGCCTCAGATATGCAGATGATACCACTGTAATGGTAGAAAGCCAAGAGGAACTAAAGGGTCTCTTGAAGATGGTTAAAAAGGAGAGTTTAAAAACTGGCTTAAAATTCAAAAAACTAATATCATGGCATCTGGTCCCTTCATTTCATGGCAAACAGAAGGGGAAAAAGTGGAAGCAGTGACAGATTTTTATTGTCCTGGGCTCTAAAATCTGCAGACAGTGACAGCATCCATAAAATTTAAAGACGCTTGCTCCTTGGAAGGAAAGCTATGATAAACCTAGACAGCATATTAAAAGTAGAGACATCACTTTGCCAATATAGGTCCATATAGTCAAAGCTATGGTTTTTTCAGTAGTCATTTACGGATGTTAAGAGTTGGACCATAAAGAAGGCTGAGCCTCAAAGAACAGATGATTTTGAACTGTGGTGCTGGGAAAGACTCTTGAGAGGAGAGAGCAAACCAGTCAATCCTAAAGAAAATCAACTCTGAGTATTCATTGGAAGGACTATTTCTGAAGCTCCAGTACTTTAACCACCTGAATCAAAGAGTCCACTCATTAGAAAAATCCTGATGCTGGGAAATATTAAGGGCAGGAGAAGAAGGGGTGGCAGAGGATGAGATGGTTGGATGGCATCACTGGCTCAATGGACATGAGTCTGAGCAAACTCCAGGAGATAGTGAAGGACAGGGAAGCCTGGCATGTCCATGGGGTCACAAAGAGTCAGACATGACTTAGTACTGAACAACATCATAGATATTTTACATTGCTGTATTCCATAGTAATCTATTAAAACAATCTGTAAATGCCTACTCCAATGCACTAACATCTGATGGGCAAAAGACATTTCAACTCTAAAGATTTCAAATTTCCTGATGTATGTGTCCAAAAGAGTCGCTTACATTGGGCAAATAAATGGCTACAATAATTCAGTTCCTTATTGAAATGAAATAGTCCACAATTGCTACCCATCCATTGCTACAAAAGGACAATGCATCATTAGTATCAAAATATGTATTTGGGCAATGGCACCCCACTCCACCACTCTTGCCTGGAGAATCCCAGGGATGGGGGAGCCTGGTGGGCTGCCATCTATGGGGTCGCACAGTGTCGGACACGACTGAAGTGACTTAGCAGCAGCAGCAGCATGTATTTGGGCATTAGAATAACTACATCTGATTTTAACTGAGCTTTTTTTAATGAGGTAAATATTGTTTCATACAGAGATGTATTGATTTTTTGTTATTGAGTCTATAGTAGCCCTGAATATGACATTACCTGGAAAAAAATTTCAGTAGTGAAAAATGTAATTACAATAAAATCACCTTTCCAAAATTTAAAAACTTTAAGCATTATGTAGTTGTCTTTATGTGATTATATAGGAGGTGAAAAACAAACTACAAAAAATGCATTAATACTGTCTTATGAAGGAGCATCATGTTTAATATTTTAGTTGTATTTTTATCAAATTTGCTCTTAACCCACTAGTATTAGTCAATCAGACCAGGCTATGCTGCAGAAATATGTAAATCTTAAAGTCTTAATGATTTTAAACATGAAGTTCATTTCTCATTCATACAAGTTGCTCTGAGCATCCAGCAGTTTTGTAGAACAACTTCCTTTCACACTGGGATCCAACAATCCAATCTGCTTACACTGTGTGGATTTACCATTTCAACAGAGGGATTCGAAGCTTACCACTGGTGGGAAACAAAGAGTATGGAAAACTTATGCCTATTTTTAAGTGCTTCAGACCATAACAGACACTTATGACGTCTGCTTATAGCCTATTCTTTGTTGTCCTATTTTTGTTACTCACCATGTCATGTCTGATTCTTTGTGACCCCATGGACTCTAGCCTGCCAGACTCCTCAGTCCATGGGATTTCCTGGATAAGAGTACTGGAGTGAAGTTGCCATTTATGTCTCCAAGGGATCTTCCCAGGGATTGAACCCTAGTCTCTTATGCCTCCTGCACTGGCAAGCGGATCCTGTATCACTAGCACCATCTGGGAAGCCCCTAGGTCCAGCTGCAATTATTAATAATCCATGACTAATAAAGAGGTAACCTTGATCCAGAGAAATAATGGCTTTTTGTTTTATTATTAATATTAGTATCAGTCAAATAGGTGTTGCAACCTGTGACTTCAGGGAAGAGATAGCATGTGTAAATTAAATGAAAATATACCAAGACTGCCCTCGTGCTTCAGTAGTTAAGAATCCACCTTGCAGTGCAGGGGACACAGGTTGATTCCTGGTCGTGGAAATAAGATACTACGTGAGTGCAGAGCAGCTAAGCACAGATGCCACAACTATTGAGTCTGTGCATTCCTGCGCCCTGGGGTGCATTCCTGTGCCACAACTAGAAAACCCACACACCATAATAAGAAGATACCATCTGCAGAGTGACCCAATGCAGCCAAATAAATGAGAAAGCAAACAAATTAAACTTTATATATATATATATATATATATATATATATATATATATATATATATATATATATATATATATACATACATACATACATGAAAACCACACTTCTCAACCAAGAAGTAGGGATGATCTGCTCTTCATAATCATCTTCTACTGGACCTCAGGTAACCTTCTACCACACAGTTTGAGATGTGAGTGTTGCAGGAAACAGATCCCATGACAGAACTACACTAAAAATGCCTCACCACTCACTCTGATGTTGTGGAGATTGTCCCTATCCCATGAATTAAATTAAGAAGGGGAGGCCATGACTCATCTCAGAAAATGGTAATTTATAGATCTCTTTGTGAATGTATTTTTTGTTGTTCAGTCATTCAGCTGTGTCTGACTCTTTGCGATCCAATGGATTGCAGCATGCCAGGCTTCCCTGTCCTTCACTCTCAGAGTTTGCTAAAACTCATGCCCATTGAATCGGTGATGCCATCCAGTCATCCCATCCTCTGCTGTCCCCTTCTCCTCCTGCCTTCAATCTTTCCCAGCATCAGAGTCTTTTCCAATGAGTCAGCTCTTTGCATCAGAGGACCGAAATATTGGAGCTTTGGTTTCAGCATCAGTCCTTCCAATGAATATTCAGAGTCGATTTTCCTTCAGTATTGACTGGTTTGATCTCCCTGCTGTCCAAGGGACTCTCAAGAGTCTTCTACAGCACAACAGTTCAAAAGCATCATTCTTCAGCTCTCAGTTTCTTTATGGTCCAACTCTCACATCTGTACATGACTGCTGGAAAAACCATAGCTTTGACTAGATGGATCTTTGTTGGCAAAGTAATGTCTCTGCTTTTTAATACGCTGTCTAGCTTTTCTTCCAAGGAGGGTCTTTTAATTTCATGGCTACAGTCATCGTTCACAGTGATTTTGGAGCTCAAGAAAATAAAGACTGTCACTGTTTCCATTTTTTTCCCCTCATCAACTTGCAATGAAGTGATGGGGCCAGATGCCATGATGTTAGTTTTGCAAATGTTGAGGGTTTTTTTTTTTTTTTTTGGCTTTTTTTTTTTTAATTTTAAAATCTTTAATTCTTACATGTGTTCCCAAACATGAACCCCCCTCCCACCTCCCTTCCCAAAACATCTCTGTGGGTCATCCCCATGCGCCAGCCCCAAGCATGCTGTATCCTGCGTCAGACATAGACTGGCGATTCAATTCTTACATGATAGTATACATGATAGAATGCCATTCTCCAAAATCATCCCACCCTCTCCCTCTGAGTCCAAAAGTCCGTTATGCACAGCTGTGTCTTTTTTCCTGTCTTGCATACAGGGTCATCATTGCCATCTTTCTAAATTCCATATATATGTGCTAGTATACTGTATTGGTGTTTTTCTTTCTGGCTTACTTCACTCTGTATAATCAGCTCCAGTTTCATCCATCTCATCAGAACTGATTCAAATGAATTCTTTTTAACGGCTGAGTAATACTCCATTGTGTACATGTACCACAGCTTTCTTATCCATTCATCTGCTGATGGACATCTAGGTTGTTTCCATGTCCTGGCTATTATAAACAGTGCTGCGATGAACATTGGGGTACATGTGTCTCTTTCAATTCTGGTTTCCTCAGTGTGTATGCCCAGCAGTGGGATTGCTGGGTCATAAGGCAGTTCTATTTGCAATTTTTTAAGGAATCTCCACACTGTTCTCCATAGTGGCTGTACTAGTTTGCATTCCCACCAACAGTGTAGGAGGGTTCCCTTTTCTTCACACCCTCTCCAGCATTTATTGCTTGTAGATTTTTGCATCGCAGCCATTCTGACTGGTGTGAAGTGGTACCTCATTGTGGTTTTGATTTGCATTTCTCTGATAATGAGTGATGTTGAGCATCTTTCCTTGTGTTTGTTAGCCATCCATATGTCTTCTTTGGAGAAATGTCTATTTAGTTCTTTGGGTCGTTTATTTTTCTGGAATTGAGCTGCATAAGTTGCTTGTATATTTTTGAGATTAGTTGTTTGTCAGTTGCTTCATTTGCTATTATTTTCTCCCATTCAGAAGGCTGTCTTTTCACCTTGCTTATATTTTCCTTTGTTGTGCAGAAGCTTTTAATTTTAATTAGATCCCATTTGTTTATTTTTGCTTTTATTTCCAGAATTCTGGGAGGTGGATCATAGAGGATCCTGCTGTGATTTATGTCGGAGAGTGTTTTGCCTATGTTCTCCTCTAGGAGTTTTATAGTTTCTGGTCTTACATTTAGATCTTTAATCCATTTTGAGTTTATTTTTGTGTGTGGTGTTAGAAAGTGATCTAGTTTCATTCTTTTACAAGTGGTTGACCAGTTTTCCCAACACCACTTGTTAAAAAGAGATTGTCTTTACTCCATTGTATATTCTTGCCTCCTTTGTCAAAGATAAGGTGTCCATAAGTGTGTGGATTTATCTCTGGGCTTTCTATTTTGTTCCATTGATCTATATGTCTGTCTTTGTGCCAGTACCATACTGTCTTGATGACTGTGGCTTTGTAGTAGAGCCTGAAGTCAGGCAGGTTGATTCCTCCAGTTCCATTCTTCTTTCTCAAGATTGCTTTGGCAATTCGAGGTTTTTTGTATTTCCATACAAATCTTGAAATTATTTGTTCTAGTTCTGTGAAAAATATGGCTGGTAGCTTGATAGGGATTGCATTGAATTTGTAAATTGCTTTGGGTAGTATACTGATTTTCACTATATTGATTCTTCCGATCCATGAACATGGTATATTTCTCCATCTATTAGTGTCCTCTTTGATTTCTTTCACCAGTGTTTTATAGTTTTCTATATATAGGTCTTTAGTTTCTTTGGGTAGATATATTCCTAAGTATTTTATTCTTTTCGTTGCAATGGTGAATGGAATTGTTTCCTTAATTTCTTTTTCTACTTTCTCATTATTAGTGTATAGGAATGCAAGGCATTTCTGTGTATTGATTTTATATCCTGCAACTTTACTGTATTCATTGATGAGCTCTAGTAATTTTCTGGTGGAGTCTTTAGGGTTTTCTAGGTAGAGGATCATGTCATCTGCAAACAGTGAGAGTTTTACTTCTTCTTTTCCAATTTGGATTCCTTTTATTTCTTTTTCTGCTCTGATTGCTGTGGCCAAAACTTCCAGAACTATGTTGAATAGTAGCGGTGAAAGTGGACACCCTTGTCTTGTTCCTGACTTTAGGGGAAATGCTTTCAATTTTTCACCATTGAGGATAATGTTTGCTGTGGGTTTGTCATATATAGCTTTTATTATGTTGAGGTATGTTCCTTCTATTCCTGCTTTCTGGAGAGTTTTTATCATAAATGGATGTTGAATTTTGTCAAAGGCCTTCTCTGCATCTATTGAGATAATCATATGGTTTTTATTTTTCAGTTTGTTAATGTGGTGAATTACATTGATTGATTTGCGGATATTGAAGAATCCTTGCATCCCTGGGATAAAGCCCACTTGGTCATGGTGTATGATCTTTTTAATGTGTTGTTGGATTCTGATTGCTAGAATTTTGTTGAGGATTTTTCCATCTATGTTCATCAGTGATATTGGCCTGTAGTTTTCTTTTTTTGTGACATCTTTGTCAGGTTTTGGTATTAGGGTGATGGTGGCCTCATAGAATGAGTTTGGAAGTTTACCTTCCTCTGCAATTTTCTGGAAGAGTTTGAGTAGGGTAGGTGTTAGCTCTTCTCGAAATTTTTGGTAGAATTCAGCTGTGAAGCCGTCTGGACCTGGGCTTTTGTTTGCTGGAAGATTTCTGATTACCGTTTCAATTTCCCTGCTTGTGATGGGTCTGTTAAGATTTTCTATTTCTTCCTGGTTCAGTTTTGGAAAATTGTACTTTTCTAAGAATTTGTCCATTTCTTCCACGTTGTCCATTTTATTGGCATACAACTGCTGATAGTAGTCTCTTATGATCCTTTGTATTTCTGTGTTGTCTGTTGTGATCTCTCCATTTCATTTCTAATTTTATTGATTTGATTTTTCTCTCTTTGCTTCTTGATGAGTCTGGCTAGTGGTTTGTCAATTTTATTTATCCTTTCAAAGAACCAGCTTTTGGCTTTGTTGATTTTTGCTATGGTCTCTTTTGTTTCTTTTGCATTTATTTCTGCCCTAATTTTTAAGATTTCTTTCCTTCTACTAACTCTGGGGTTCTCTAATTCTTCCTTTTCTAGTTGCTTTAGTTGTAGAGTTAGGTTATTTATTTGACTTTTTTCTTGTTTCTTGAGGTATGCCTGTATTGCTATGAACTTTCCTCTTAGCACTGCTTTTATAGTGTCCCACAGGTTTTGGGTTGTTTTGTTTTCATTTTCATTAGTTTCTATGCATATTTTGATTTCTTTTTTGATTTCTTCTGTGATTTGTTGGTTATTCAGAAGTGTGTTGTTCAACCTCCATATGTTGGAATTTTTAGTAGTTTTTCTCCTGTAATTGAGATCTAATCTTAATGCATTATGGTTAGAAAAGATGCTTGGAATGATTTCGATTTTTTTGAATTTATCAAGTTTAGATTTATGGCCCAGGATGTGATCTATCCTGGAGAAGGTTCCATGAGCACTTGAAAAAAAGGTGAAATTCATTGTTTTGGGGTGAAATGTCCTATAGATATCAATTAGGTCTAATTGATCTAATGTAAATGTTGAGTTTTAAGCCAGCTTTTTCACTATCTTCTTTCACCACCACTAAGAGGCTCTTTAGTTCTTGTTCACTTTCTGTCTTTAGGGTGGTGTCATCAGTATATCTGAGGTTACTGATATTTCTCCCAGCAATCTTGAGCTTTATCCAGCCCAGCATTTCACATGACCTACTCTGCATATAAGTTAAATAAGCAGAGTGACAGTATACAGCCTTGTCATATTACTTTCCCAATTTTGAACCAGTCCATTATTTCAAGTCTGGTTCTAACTGTTGCTTCTTGACCTGCATACAGGTTTCTCAGGAGGCAAGTGAGGTGGTCTGGTATTCCCACCTCTTTAAATATTTTCCATAGTTTGCTGTGATCCACACTGTTAAAGAATTTTGCATAGCCAATGAAGGAGAAGTAGATGTTTTTCTGTAGTTCTCTTGTTTATTCTATGCCAACAGATGTTGGCAAATCAATCTCTGGTTCCTCTGCCTTTTCTAAGTCCAGATTGTACATCCATAAGTTTTCAGTTCAGATACTGTTGAAGTCTATCTTAAAGGATTTTGAGCATTACCTTCCTAGCATTGGAATGAGCACAATTGTGAGGCAGTTTGAACTTTCTTTGGCATTGCCTTTCTTTGGGATTGGAATGAAAACTGACCTTTTCCATTTCAGCACCCACTGCTGAGTTTTCCAAATTTACTGACATATTGATGTAGCTCTTTAACAGCAATTATTTTAGGATTTGAAATAGCTCCACTGGAATTTCATCACCTCCCCTAGCTTTGTTTGTAGTAATGCTTCCTAAGGCCAACTTGACTTCAAACCCCAGGATGTCTGGCTCTAGTTGAATAATCATACTATCGTGGTTATTCATGTCATTAAGACCTTTTTTGTACAGTTCTTCTGTGTATTCTTTCCAGCTCTTCTTAATATCTTCTGCTTCTGTTAGGTCCATACTGTTTCCTTCCTTTATTGTACCCATCCTTGCATAAAATGTTTCCTTGGCACCTCTAATTTTCTTGAAGAGATCTCTAGTCCTTTTCATTCTATTGTTTTTCTCTATGTCTTTGGATTGTTCACTTAAGAAGTTCACTTCTCTCTTCTTGCTCTTCTCTGGAACTCTGCATTCAGATGTGTATATCTTTCCTTCTCTTCTTTGCCTTTCACTTCTCTTATTTTCTCAGCTATTTGTAAGGCCTCCTTAGACAACCATTTTACCTTTTTGCATTTCTTTTTCTTGGGTATGGTTTGGATCACCACTTCCTGTACAATGTTATGAACATCCATCTCTAGTTCTTCAGGCACTCTGTCCCTTAGATCTAATTGAATCTGTCACTTCCACTGTATAATCATAAGGGATTTGATTTAGGTCATACCTGAATGGACTAGTGGTGTTCCCTACTTTCTTCAATTTAAGTCTGAATTTTGCAATAAGGAGTTCATGATCTGAGTTACAGTCAGTGCCTGGTCTTGATTTTGTTGACTATATAGAACTTTTCCATCTTCATCTACAAAGACTATAATCAATCTGATTTTAGTATTGATCATCTGGTGATGTCTGCATATAGAGTTGTCTCTTGCATTGTTGGAAGAGGGTGTTTGCTATGACCAATGTGTTCTCTTGGCAAAACTATTAGCCTTTGCCCTGCTTCATTTTGTAATCCAAGGCCACACTTGTCTGTTTTCCAGATGTCTCTTGACTTCCTACTTTTCCATTCCAGTCCCCTGTGATGAAAAGGACATCTTTTTTTGGTGTTAGTTCTGGAAGGTCTTGTAGGTCTTCAGAGAACTGTTCAACTTCAGCTTCTTCGGCTTTAGTGGTTGGAGCATAGACTTGGATTACTGTGACATTGAATGGTTTGCCTTGGAAACAAATCAAGATCATTCTACCGTTTTTGAGATTGCATCCAAGTACTGCATTTTGGGCTCTTTTGTTGACTATGAGGGCTACTCCATTTCTTCTAAGGGATTCTTACCCACAGTAATAGATCTAATGGTCATCTGAATTACATTTGCCATTCCAGTCCATTTTAGTTCGCTGATTCCTAAAATGTCAATGTTCACTCTTACCACCTTCTATTTGACTGCTTTCAATTTACCTTAATTAATGGACCTAAACAATCCAGGCTCTTATGCAATGTTATTCTTTATGGCATCACACTTTACTTTCACCACCAGACACATCCACAGTTGGGCACTGTTTCTGCTTTGGCTCAGCTTCTTCATTCCTTCTGGAGCTATTTCTCCCCTCTTCTCCAGTAGCATATTGGACACCTACCAACCTGGGGGGGTGGGGTGTTCATCTTTCAGTGACATATCTTTTTGCCTTTTCATACTGTGTGCTTATATGAGTGTATTAAAGGACAAGCATAGATATTGTCTTCAGATTAATGGTCTCTTTGGAAAAACAATTGAGAATTTAAATTCTTTGTACTTTTTGTACTTGCTTTAGAAACTATACTGATTGCTGTCAAATATTGTATGTTATCAATTTCTATGCTAGGTCCTCTTAATAGGGATTGCTCTCTTTCCTTCCTCATTCCCTTTAGCCACCTCAGATTGGAATTTTCATGATTTTCTCTATACTTTCACAATCTTTTGCTTGTATCTCTATTTGTGAACACATCCATTTTTCCATCTAGGTTTCTTTAAGACCAAAATATGTGCCTTTGCATTTTCCCAGAATCTTAGTCTAAGCCTTTTACACAGTAATTCTTCAGTAAATGCAGATAACTTTCACTAGATTAGGAATACTGACAGAGGGATTTCATGGAGTGGATTATGCAATATAATTTTCTCCTCAGTTCAGTTCAGTTCAGTCACTCAGTCATGTCTGACTCTTTGCGACCCCATGAATTGCAGCACACCAGGCCTCCCTGTCCATCACCAATTCCCGGAGTTCACTTAAACTCATGTCCATCAAGTCAGTGATGTCATCCAACCATCTCATCCTCGGTCATCCCCTTCTCCTCCTGCCCCCAATCCCTCCCAGCATCAGAGTCTTTTCCAATGAGTCAACTCTTCACATGAGGTGGCCAAAGTGCTGGAGTTTCAGCTATAGCATCATTCCTTCCAAAGAAATCCCAGGGCTGATCTCCTTCAGAATGGACTCTTTGGATCTCCTTGCAGTCCAAGAGTCTTCTCCAACACCACAGTTCAAAAGCCTCAGTTCTTCGGCACTCAGCTTTCTTCACAGTCCAACTGTCACATCCATACATGACCACAGGAAAAACCATAGCCTTGACTAGACGGACCCCTACTTAATGTAAATGGTAAGGCTGGTATCATCCTTAAACTAGGAAATAAAGTACCAGTGTGGGGCCTAAATAGGAAACCTTGAAAAAAGAAGGGCTAGCTTTGTGGTTTAGAGCTAAGATGGTGCCTGGTGGAAGAGATGGAGGGTGCAGCCTAAGTTGTTTGTTAAAACTTTTGATTGGCTCTCTTGATTTCCATCCACGTGGACAGCGTGTGATCACCATAGACTCTTGTTACAATGAAGCGCATGACGACTTGACCTTTAACGTGATTGGTGCAACTATGGTATATTAAGATTTGACCTTTAACATGATTGGTGCAACTATGGCATATTACAATTTGACCTTTAACATGATTGGAAAGTCCCTCACAAAACCCCCTTGCTTGCCTATATAAACCAAGAGTTTGTGGCAATAAAGCGGAACTACTCAAACGGAACCCCTGTCGCGTCTGATTGTCTCTCGCTCGCCGAGGGGCTGGGTTGGCGGACAGCAGGCTCACCTCCCCTCGGGACCCCTCGGCTTTGCTGAGGGAAGTTCCACTGCCTCTCTCTTTCTGCAGAGCGCCCCCAATGTGGCGCCCAATGTGGGGCATGCGAAGTGGACGGACGGAGGTGGTGTCACCGTGTGGCTCTGAAAGAGGAGCAATGAAGGACCCTAGGCTGGTCACAGCGCGGAGCTCCCCTTTAGAGGAGTATCGCCCGAGGTAATCCAGATTTCAAGGTGAGTCCCCCTTTGCTTTGAGGGAAGCGGCAAAAAACTGTCCTGACTTATTTTCTTTCTTTTCTTTTTTCCTGATCTGTCCTTAATTCCTTTTTCTGGAGTTTCAGTGAACAGGCGATCAGTTGTGGAGGCAATTGATAAGTCCTGGCTAGGGCCACTCTCTGGCGGACTTTGAAGGCCCTGCAACAAGTGAGCCTCAGTAACTAGAGCCCAACTGGGTGAAACTCTCCTTTAATCATTCATAACTGAAGACGTGGCCTAAAATCTTCCCTGTGGGCATGGGTCAGGCACTTAAAGGCCATTAGGGCGCCTGCCACTTGAAGACTCCCGTGACAGGATAAGGGGGTCACGGAATGGGCTAGAAACCTCTAGGGTGCCCGCCCCCAGCAAGAAAACTTCCGTGCAATGACGCAGGCACATAAACGGTTTCAAAAGCATACCACAAGCCCAGCTTTCTGGCCGCCACCACTCCCGGTAGGATTTTTGGTGGTTGTCCTCAGTGACTTTTCTTTCTACTCTCTCTCGGCAGCATGGGAAATAATATTGGTAAATCTGATGAGCCCGCACTCATGGCACTGAGATATATGCTCATAAGCAGGGGACTTGAGATTTCTGATGCTCAGGCCATTAAGGTGTGGGGGACCATTGTACAGTTAGCCCCCTGGGTTGCTTCAGCCAATCTGTTTTCTTGGGACACTTGGGATTAAGTACAAACCCTTGCTAGGCAGCAAGAGGTTCAAAATGGTGAGGAGCCCCCCTTAGGGTTCTGTCTGACCATTTCTGCCCTCAAGCTCTGCTTTTCACGGAGCAAGGAGCAGGTCACTGATATGGGTACCCCCAATTCAAAATCAGAAAAACAATGGGAAAAGTTAAGACGAGGAACGAGTCATGTCAGACCAAAATATACCAAAAGAGACTGTAGGGGATAAAGATTCAAGAGCGAATAGTGAGCCATGGGAGCCTTTAGGGGATAATAAAGGGGCAGAAGAGAATAGAGACCCCTCTGATGCCTCAAGACCGGGAGCCCAGGGGATAGACCTGTGCCTCTCCCTGCCTCCCCCATTTGAGGAAGTTTCAGGAGCACCTTGAGTGGGAAAGACAATGAAGTCACCTTGGAGGGCAGATCCTATCCTGAGGACCCTTGGGGATCCTCGCTGCCCTTTATTGGCCCAACTCAAGCCTTTCCTGTAAACGTTAACCCAGGGGGGAATAGGCCAGCAGCCTGGTACCCCTGGGGGGCCAATGATTTAAAAGAGCTCAAAAAGGCAGTGGCAGAGAATGGCCCAAACTCCCTGTGCGCGGAAACTATTCTCCAGGGCCTGGCTCATCAGCCTTGTAAGACCCAAGACTGGAAGATGCTATGTAAGGCAGTGCTTCCCAGCAACACCTATATCAAATGGTGTGCCTTTTTCAAGGAAGAGTGTCATACTCAGGCAGAAAGAAATCAAGCTGCCAACGCTGCTATCCCAGTGACTTTCAGGGTGTTGTCAGGGACAGCAGATCAATGGAGTACGGGACCTCAATAGGCCACCATTCCTGCTCCCTATATGGATCAGGTGCGGTCCATATGCCTGGCCGCCTGAAAAAAGCTTGTGGAGGGCCCCAGTGAGCCCCCTATATCGAGCATCACTCAAAAAAATAATAAAGACCTCTCCACCTTCATAGATTGGGTGGAAAAGAGTATTCAGAGAAAATTTCCTCCAGGGCCCCTGAGAGATCAATTTGTTAGGCTATTAGTCTGGGAAGGGATGAACTCAGACCATAAGTTGGCTTGCGCAGGACAGAAAGACCGCTTTATGGAGCGATGGATTGTAGCCACCAAAGACGTGGGGACACAGAGCCGTCAGACCTGTTTCTTGAACGGATTAACCCCATTTATGTACACAATCTTAGGGGTCATCAAAATTTACCTGGATTGCTTTCAATGGGAAATTCCCTGGCCGATAGAGCGGCCTCCCTTACAATCCAAGCTTATAACTTACAAGATGCCTATGATCTTCACGATCTTACTCATATAAATTGGAGAGGGCTACATAAAAGGTTTCCACAGATCCCTATTAGAGAATTAAAGAAAATTATACATACTTGTAAATCCTGTCTTCCTTATTTACAATTACTGCCTTTACAGCCCCCAGGAGTAAACCCTCGAGGGCTAAAACCCAATGTGCTATGGCAAACTGATGTGACCCATTATTCTCCTTTTGGAAAATTTAAGTATGTTTTTGTGTCTATTGACACTTACTCGCATGCCTGCTGGGCTACTGCCCACACAGGAGAAAAAGCAAAACATGCTCAAAGCCATTTTTGCGCCGTTGGGCCTTCCCCATCAAATAAAAAGATAATGGCCCTTGCTTCATCAGCCAGAGCTTACAGAAATTCTTCCAACAATGGCACATTTGTCATAACACCGGAATCCCACATAACCCCCAGGGACAAGCCATAATTAAGTGCCACCATCAAAATTTAAAGGCTCAATTACAAAAACAAAAAGGGGGAATAAGCCCTCACCAGCAACTTGGAATGGCACTCTTTACTCTAAACATTTTAAATTTTTCAAAAAATGAACCGATACCATGTTTTCAAAAACATTGGTCTAACCAAGAAATAAAACCTGAAATACAAGTGAGATGGAAAGACCCCATCACTGGCCAGTGGAAGGGGCCTGATCCACTCCTTACAATGGGAAGAGGATTTGGATGCATATTCCCCATTGGGCACCCCAGCCCTATATGGGTGCCAGTAAGGAATCTTAAATTTACACCACAAGAGAGATCAAAATTCAAGATCTGACAGATTAAAGAGACACTCATATATTGAGCCCAAGAACAAAAAGTTCTTGAGGCGATCTTTTCTTTCCTTTCAGATCACTGATGTGGCGACCTTGGTGGACACTGCTCCTGGTGATCGTCGGATTACCTATCCTCTCCTTGCTGACCATCATTGACATACAAGGCCATCAACCATGAGGGTACAACAGTGTCAGCATCCGTGCTGAGTTCAACAAGCTCAGACCATCGAGGTTATAAACAACATATCCACTGTCTCTGCTCAAGGATTTCAAACCAGCTCGAACACCTGAGATTCGCCATGATGGGACTCCAACAACAGCTTGATTTCCACGCCAGAACGATCGAGACATTGAGTGTCTTGGCGCACATAGACTGCGATGTGAGATACCCCAGCTTTGGTCTGACAGCTTTTCCAGTGTTAAATGAGACTCTAGCAGGTAAAAAAGGGAGCAATGGACCTATGGGACTGGGTACAAAGTCCATTTACCTGGTTTAAAAATGCCTTCTATTTGCTTGTTTTTGTTATTCTGTTTGTTGTAATGTTAAAGGTAAAAAATCTCACAGCCCACAATAGGCGCTTACAGTAAAAAATAGTTATGCTTGCCCAGGTCATGGAAAAGGAGCCCCACGTTGGGCACCCACAAAACCCCTGGATTAATTTAGCCCTTCAAGAGATTAACCGAGACAGATAAAAAGTTCCAGATCCCCATCATCTAGAGAGATTCTGCCTAGCCCCCAAGAGGTGGCTGGATAGCCAAAGACAGGTAAGACCCTCAGAGGAGGGCAACCTAAGACAGGCACAGCCACGAGAGGGGCTGGCAAGGCTGGAGGTTGGCCGCCTACAGCTTTACGCCTTGCTCTACAGAACATCAATACAAATGTCACGGGGAGATGTGGGGCCCTAAATGGGAAACCTTGAAAAAAGAAGGGCTAGCTTTGTGGTTTAGAGCTAAGATGGCGCCTGGTGGAAGAGACGGAGGGCGCGGCCTAAGTTGTTTGTTAAAACTTTTGATTGGCTCTCTTGATTTCCATCCACATGGACAGCACCTGATCACCATAGACTCTTGTTACAATGAAGCGCATGATGACTTGACCTTTAACGTGGTTGGTGCAACTATGGTATATTAAGATTTGACCTTTAACATGATTGGTGCAACTATGGCATATTACAATTTGACCTTTAACATGATTGGAAAGTCCCTCGCAAAACCCCCTTGCTTGCCTATATAAACCAAGAGTTTGTGGCAATAAAGCGGAACTGCTCAGACGGAACCCCTGTCGTGTCTGATTGTTTCTCATTCGCCGAGGGGCTGGGTTGGCAGACAGCAGGCTCACCTCCCCTTGGGACCCCTCGGCTTTGCTGCCTCTCTCTTTCTGTGGAGCGCCCCCTGCATACCAGCAGTCATTAAAAGCGTTAGCTCTAGAGCTGGACTGTGTGGGTCTATAATCCTGGCTATTCACTTCCTCTCAAAATCATCATCTATAAAAGTGATAAAGTTGGACATCCCTCACAGAGTATCAAGACTATATAAATTAGATAGTAAATGCAGAGTCAATAGGACTTACACAAATTAAACTTCAGCAATGAAGATAAACAGGAAACACAGAATTTTTCACTGGGAAATCAAGAAAGACATGGTTGATAGAGTAATTTTTAAGTTGAAATTTTATACCTAGAATTTCATTAGTACTTTATAGGTCAATGAGCTATTATAATACATCATCATGGATTTTATAACTTCTCAGAAACACTTTTATTATATGAGATATCACTGCTGCTAAGTCACTTCAGTTGTGTCCAACTCTGTGTGACCCCATAGATGGCAGCCCACCAGGCTCCCGCATCCCTGGGATTCTCCAGGCAAGAACACTGGAGTGGGTTGCCATTTCCTTCTCCAATGCATGAAAGTGAAAAGTGAAAGGGAAGTCACTCAGTCATGTCCGACCCTTAGCATGGACTGCAGCCTACCAGGCTCCTCCATCCATGAGATTTTCCAGGCTAGAGTACCGGAGTGGGGTGCCATTGCCTTCTCCATGAGATATCACTAATATTGGAAAAAATCTTGTCCAATAATTTCATCAAAATAATTACTCTTATTTCACTAAGTATACAATTTTGGAAAACACTGTGTTATAAAAAGTGAAAGTGTTAGTCATGTCCAATTCTTTGCTGCCCCATGGACTATAGCCTGCCAGGCTCCTCTGTCCATGGACTTGTCCAGGCAAGAATACAGGACTGAATAACCATTTCCTTCTCCAGGAGATCTTCCCAACCCAGGGATCAAACATGGGTCTCCTGCACTGCAGGCAGATTCTTTGCTGTCTGAGCCTAGAAAAAAAACAACTTTTGTATCAGTTTTGTCTGTCCCATGAGATTTATTCTAGAACACTTCTTAAAAATTTTCATCCCCATAATTTGGGCAAAAACTTAAGATTCTAGGGTTAACGTACTATATTTATAACAGATCACTGAGCCTTTAGGGTCTCAGATTGAATAACATATTTGTCTCATTTTTGTAAATCAAAATGAAACACACAGTTAATGAAACTGCTAATGAGTTGTTGTACAAATAAAATGCACTCACTTAACCACCTGTCTAGTACATATTCTGATAATGCATTTAGAAGTTGTAATCAATAAAGTTTTATTCTATTGTCAAGAGCAGTCATAACTTAAATAAACTTGAAGCATCTAACTCTGTCTTTATGTTTGTATTATGATCTTTGTACTTTCAAGTTTAAGGTAAACCTAAATGAAATTTTTAAAATTGAGAACAAGTAAGAAAATATTTCCAAGATTCATTCTCCAAAATATTCCTTTGATTCTTCTTTATAAACTCTGTGCTTTATTAATCACCCAAACTTTTTTTATTAACTAAACATTAGTCATTTTTTTTAAATTTTTATTTTTACTTTATTTTACTTTACAATACTGTATTGGTTTTGCCATACATTGACTTGAATCCACCACGGGTGTACATGCGTTCCCAAACATGAACCCCCCTCCCACCTCCCTCCCCATAACATCTCTCTGGGTCATCCCCGTGCACCAGCCCCAAGCATCCTGTATCCTGCATTGGACATAGACTGGTGATTCGATTCTTACATGATAGTATACATGTTTCAATGCCATTCTCTCAAATCATCCCACCCTCTCCCTCTCCCTCTGAGTCCAAAAGTCCACTATACACATCTGTGTCTTTTTTGCTGTCTTGCATACAGGGTCATCAAAGCCATATTTCTAAATTCCATATTTATGTGTTAGTATACTGTATTGGTGTTTTTCTTTCTGGCTTACTTCACTCTGTATAAGAGGCTCCAGTTTCATCCATCTCATTAGAACTGATTCAAATGTATTCTTTTTAATGGCTGAATAATACTCCATTGTGTATATGTACCACAGCTTTCTTATCCATTCATCTGCTGATGGACATCTAGGTTGTTTCCATGTCCTGGCTATTATAAACAGTGCTGCGATGAACATTGGGGTACACGTGTCTCTTTCTATTCTGGTTTCCTCGGTGTGTATGCCCAGCAGTGGGATTGCTGGGTCATAAGGTAGTTCTATTTGCAATTTTTTAAGGAATCTCCACACTGTTCTCCATAGTGGCTGTACTAGTTTGCATTCCCACCAACAGTGTAGGAGGGTTCCCTTTTCTCCACAACCTCTCCAGGATTTATTGCTTGCAGATTTTTGGATTGTGGACATTCTGACTGGTGTGAAGTGGTACCTCATTGTGGTTTTGATTTGCATTTCTCTAATAATGAGTGATGTTGAGCATCTTTTCATGTGTTTGTTAGCCATCCGTATGTCTTCCTTGGGGAAATGTCTATTTAGTTCTTTGGCCCATTTTTTGATTGGGTCGTTTATTTTTCTGGAATTGAGCTGCATAAGTTGCTTGTATATTTTTGAGATTAGTTTGTCAATTGTTTCATTTGCTATTATTTTCTCCCATTCAGAAGGCTGTCTTTTCACCTTGCTTATATTTTCCTTTGTTGTGCAGAAGCTTTTAATTTTAATTAGATCCCATTTGTTTATTTTTGCATTTTTGTATCTTAGATTTTTAATACAGCCTTTGTAAAGTAAAAATAATTGTCCACTGATTATGAAAAAAGAATTTCTAAGTTTACTCTCTCACTGTTTTGATCTAATAATCAAAGTCAACATAAATCTTGACTTAGAAACATGGAAATGAAACTTATTGCTTTATTGCTATTGTTATTGCTTTATGATCCTTTATACTTTTGTGTATCTTGAAAATATTCAAGATATGCCAAAATATGGAAGTAGCCACTAGTTCAATAGATAAAGAAGATGTGGTGTATATACATATAATGGGATATTACTCAGCAATTTCACTTTTCACTTTCATGCATTGGAGAAGGAAATGGCAACCCACTCCAGTGTTCTTGTCTGGAGAATCCAAGGACGGAGGAGCCTGGTAGGCTGCTGTCTATGGGGTCACACAGAGTTGGACACAGCTGAAGCGACTTAGCACCAGCAGCAGCAGCAGCAGCAGCATAGAGCACCAGGCTCCTCTGTCCATGCAATTCTCCGGGGAAGAACACTGGGATGGGTTGCTATTTCCTTCTCCAGGAGCTCTTCCTGACCCAGGGATCGAACCTGAGTCTCCTGCACTGCAAGCAGATTCTTTTACCATCTGAATCACCAGGTAATTCTATAAAAAGAATGAAATCATGCCATTTGAGATACTGTGCATGGACTGAGAGGGTATTATGCTAAATGAAATGTCAGCCAGAAAATGAGGAATATTGAATAATTTCATTTATAGGTAGAATATAAAAACAAAACAAATTAGCAAACATAGCAAAACAAAAATCATTATAGATATGGAGACAAACAGGTGGAAGCCAGAAGGGGAGATGAGTGGAAAGAAATAGATGAGAGGGACTAAGATGTACAAAATTACACTTGCAAAGAAAATGAATCACAGGTGTGGGATATACAGTGTAGGGAATATAGTCAATAACAATGTAATATCTTGTGTGCTGACATATTGTATGTGGAAAGTCAAATCTACATTTGAAATTCAGGCTGTACATTACATATTGGCAATAGATGTTCCTATATTTAAAATAATAGTAATAGAGCTGTGATTTCATTTAGTTTTTCTTAGTGATTGTGGAAGATGCTACTTTGTGAGTTGGTATGAAATTAATGGGGCTTCTCAGGTGGTGCTAGTCATAAAGAATCTGCCTGCCAATGCAGGAGATGTAAGAGACATGGGCTCAATCCCTGGGTCGGGAAGACCCCTGTAGGAGGAAATGGCACCCCACTCCAGTATTCTTGCCTGGAGAATCACACAGACAAAGAAGCATGGAGGGCTATAGTCCATAGGATCATGAGTCGGACACGGCTGAAGCAATTTAGTATGCACACATGGAATTAATGATAAGCTACCTTTGTGTGCAATGTTTAACTAATGACTTTAAAGAACTAAAAAATTATTAGCTATCAAGAGAATTTAAGAGATTGATTTTGAAACTCATTTAAATTAACAATAAATAGAAAGACTTTAAATAGCCAAAGCAATACTAAGGAAGAAAAATGAAACTGGAGAAATCAGACAACCTGGCTTCAGACAATACTACGAAGCTACAGCAATCATAACAGTATGGTATTGGGACAAAAATAGACATATACATCAATGGGACAGGATAGAAAGCCCAGAAATACACTCTCATACCTATGGTCAATTAATCTGTAACAAAGGAAGCAAGAATATACAATGGAGAAAAGACAGTCTCTTCAATAAGTGGGGCTAGGAAACTGGACCAGCTACATGTAAAAAAAATGAAATTAGAACATTCTCCAGCACCATACACAACAATAAACTCAAAACAGATTAAAGACCTAGGTATAATACTGGACACTATAAAACTCTTAGAGGAAAACAGAGAGAGAAAATTATTTGACATAAATCACAGCAATATTTTTTATCCACCTCCTAGAGCAATGAAAATAAAAAGAAAAACAAATAAATGGAATCTAATTAAATTTAAAATCTTTTACACAGCAAAGGAAATCATCAACAAAATGAAAAGACAACCACAGAATGGGAGAAAATATTTGCAAATGAAGTAACTGACAAGGGATTAATCTCCAAAATATACAGCAGCTCATGAAGTTCAATATCAGAAAAACAAATCAAAAATTGAGCAGAAGATCTAAACAGACATTTCTCCAAAGAAGACATACAGATGGCTAAGAGGCACATGAAAAGGTGCTCAATATAACTAATTATCAGAGAAACACAAATCAAAACTACAATGAGGTTCACTTCACACTAGTCAGAATGACCATCATGAAAGTATACAAACAATAATTGCTGGAGAGATATCCCTGGTGTCCAGTGGCTAAGACTCCATGCTCCCAATTTAGGGGGCCCAGGTTCGATCCCTGGTCAGGGAATGAGATCCCATATGCCAGAACAAAATATCCTGCATGCCACAAAGAAGATTGAAGATCCCATGTGCTGCAACTAAGATCAGGACAGAAAAATAAATTAATCAAGTAGATAATACAAAAAATAATAATAAATGGTAGAGAGAGTATGGAGAAAAGGGAACCCTCCTATACGGTTGGTAAGAATGTAAATTCCTAAATGTAAATGTATAACCACTATGGCAAACAGTATGAAGGTCCCTTAAAAAATGAAAAACAGAACTACCCAGTGATACAACAATCCCATTCCAAGGCATATATTCAGAGTAAACCATAATTCCAAAAGATAACATGCATCCCAGTGTTCTTTGCAGCACTGTGTACAATAGCCAAGACATGGAAGCCACCTAAATGCCCATCGAGGAATGGATAAAGATGTAGTACATACTTACAATGGAATATTACTCAACCACAGAAAAGGATGAAATAATGCCACTTGCAACAACATGGGTGGACCTAGAGATTATCATGATAAGTGAAGTCAGAGAAAGACAAGTATATGATATCATTCATATATGGAATCTAATTTTTAAAGTGATTCAGATGAATTTATTCACAAATCAGAAACAGATTTCCAGATACAGAAAAAAAAAAAAAAATATATATATATATGGTTTCCAAAGGGGAAATGTGAGGGTGAGGGATAAATCAAGAGCTTAGAATAAACATACACATACTACTAGGCATAAGATAACCAATAAGGACCTACTGTATAGCACAGGACCTACTCAATATTCTGTGATTACCTATATGAGAAAGAATCTAAAAAAAATTTAATATATGCATACATATAACTAAATCACTTTGCTATACATGTGAAACTAACACAACACTGTAAATCAACTATAGTCCAATAATGTCAAAATTAAAACAACAATAAATAGAAAGTTTTATTTTAAAATCTTTTTAATAGCAGGCTGCTACTGAATGAAAAGTAACAAACACCAAAAGAAGTTCATTTTTCATAGTAATATTAGAGATTAAAAACAGATGATACTGGAGTTCTAAAGCAGTGTGCTAATTTATCTTTATAAAACATGAAGTGGACAGGCTTGATTATTGAATTGACTGGTTAATGCTTTAAATTCTTATTTCCTTCTCACAAATATTGTAAAGTTGTAAAAGAAAGCTAGAGACAATTAACTAGACATGTTTGAAGAGATCATCAATTTAAATGTGAATAAAGGTCCATCATTCAGTACAAGGCAAATGAAGGCCAGGACTTCAGATATCTTGAGAATCTACTGTAGAGATATGCATTATTATGAAAATATACACCCGAGGAGACAATATGCCTATTTTTGAATATAGTAAACATATAAAATACCTCCATATCAATTTGTAAAACCTTAAACACAATATTAGATATCTTAAAAGTTTATCAAGAGTGAAAAAAGTGAAAATCATATATTCTGAGCTTATTTTTGTCTAGTGTGCTTCTGCATTAAAATAAAGAGTTTTCATTTCCATGGGTAAACAAATAGAATCAAAGTGTTCAATTTGTGTTTATGCATACATCCAATATTCACAATCATAAAAGTACATGTAATACCATGTGTGATAACTTTGAAAAACTTCTGTACAATAAAAAATGCTATTCCCCAAATTATAGGTAAACAACAACAGCCTGTGGTCATTTCTGATGTTGCAGTTTTCCTATTTAATGAAGTATAAATACAAGATTTACTTTAAACATTTGCTTTAAGCACTGCTTACAGTATTGTAGTATTCATTTAGAATAAATATTCCTTTAGTACCTGTCCTAATAGCTGTTCTCTATTCATATCCTCCTCTCCACAGAGCACCAGCTTTTAGGAAATAAAGCCTGGAACTTAAAGATCTGATTAGCTAGTGTAGGCTATTGTGGAGGTGGTTGGAGGCTATTGCTACCTTCCACCTGAAAATACAGCAAACTTCTAAATCTTGCAGACATTGGCATACTCTATAATCCAGTGCACATTCTGAGTTGATGCTCTGGACGATTATCTCTTCGGTCTTAGTAAGGAGTTAGATTGTATAATCAAGGCAGTGAAAAGCCATTAGAGAGTACTAAGCAGGAGACGGTGAAATGACATTTTTGAAAGACACTGTCAGGGTTCTGTATGGATTAGTGTGGAGAGATAAATGTGAGGATGAGGCGTTAGGAAGCTGTGTTGGCAGTCCATAGGAGAGGTGGTGGTGGGTTCACCAGAGGAGGTAGCAGCAAAGATGGTGCAGGATGGACAGATCCAGAATACACTGGAAATAGTTCTAAAGGACCTTTTGGTGGATTACAAGTGGGGCTGGGGAATCAAGAATGAATACTAGGTTTTTTCACATAAGTAATACTGCTGTGAGATAAGGAAGACTAAGGACGACAGGTGGGTTTTTTCAAGAGCAGTGATTCAGACATAACAAGTTGGAAGTACTTGTGACCCATTCCTGTGGAGATACAGGAGGGGACCAGAATCACGGATCTGGAGTTCACAAGGTGGGGAAGCCCAGCAGGAGGTTATCAACCAGTGCTTTGAGCTTAGAGTCATTCTCCAATTCATCTATCCAACAAATATCTACTGAGCACTTCTGAGGAACAAGGTACTGTTCTAAGTGGTAGGAAAACAACACTGAAAAAATTCACATAAAAATTCTTGCCCTTGTGGGGCTAATATTCTATGAAGAGATCCTCTAGAAAGAAAATGTAGAAGGCAAAAAGAGGGGTCCAGGACTGACCTCTGGGGCATCCCACCCTGATTGGATGACAGGACAAGCAGAAGCCCACAGAGGATAGAGTGAAAATCCTACCTGGAGAAGAAGCTAAACCAGAAGACTGTGATGTCACAGAAGCCGAGAGAAAAAAGTGACTATAGCATTTAAATTCTTTTTTCAACAATAGTTCAATTTTGTAAATGTCTGCTGAGGTGTGGAGAAAGATTAGAAACAGAAAATGATTTTTAAGTTAGGTGACAAGGACATTGTTTGTGTCCTTAAGACTCAGTGAAATGGAAGATGGAATCTGTGTTTAAGTGGACTGAGGCAAACACTGAGGAGAGAATTACAAACTGGAGGCAGTAAGTGTGGATTTTGTGAAGTTTTACTGTCCAGGAAAGTTGAGAAGTTGGCAAGTGACTGGAAGACAAAGAATTAGACTTAGGTGTGATGTCTGAAAGCCCTAACCAGAGTGTATGGAACATAGTTAACACTCAGTAAATGATACATTATTCTTGACGTTAGGTGAGATTTAAATTTAATAGTTTAGATTAAAAAAAATAATAATTTGCTGACAAGGGCTGTCACAGAACCTGAGAGTTATGGATTTTCCACCAGAAGTCTTTTTTTTTTTTTTAATTGGAGGCTAATTACTTTACAATATCGTAGTGGTTTTTGCCATACATTGACATGAATCAGCCATGGGTGTACATGTGTTCCCATCCTGAAACCCCCTCCCCCCTCCCTCCCAATCCCATCCCTCACGGTTGTCCCAATGCATCAGCCCTGAGCACCCCGTCTCGTGCATCGCACCTTGACTGGAGATCTGTTTCACATATGATAATATATATGTTTCAATGCTATTCTCTCAAATCATCCCAGCCTCACCTTCTCCCACAGAGTCCAAAAGTCTGTTCTTTACGTCTGTGTCTCTTGCTGTCTCACGTATAGGGTCATGATTACCATCTTATATATGCATTAATATACTGTATTGGTGGTTTTCTTTCTGACTTACTTCACTCTATATAACAGGCTCCAGTTTCATCTACCTCATTAGAACTGATTCAAATACATTCTTTTTAATAGCTGTGTAATATTCCGTTGTGTATATGTACCACAGCTTTCTTATCCATTTGCCTGTCGATGGGTATCTAGGTTACTTCCATGTCCAAGCTATTGTAAACATCCACCAGAAGTCTTAAATTAGTTTAGATAACATAACATCTGAATTCACAAGTGAAAAAATAATTAGCAATAAAGATAGGTAGCATTTTTCATCTATTAAGTTGACGATTTTTAAGTATAATATTCAGTGTTGATAAAGATGCAAGGAAATGAATCTTCAACTGAATTTATAGGAATATAACCTTTCTGAAAAGTAAATTCATATATACTAAAAACCTTAAAAATGTGCTTGCTTTTAGTTTTCTTTTTTCCATGAATCTCATTTAATATATTTAACAGAAGAGAAATTATAAAATTAAAGAAACACAGAAGTCAGATATGTGTTTAAAGCCTAGAAATACACATTTCCTTTAAGTAGCATCTGATGTGGGGCTGTTTGCAGAAATGTGGTGTAATGCCCATCCATTCAGTCTTTTTTTTTTTTTTAAACCTCCAGGCTAATTGTTATAAAACTCTATACTTAATGCCAGCCTTCGAGACCACTCGGAGTTTTCTGCATGAATGCTGAATGTTCACCTTCTTAGTTGGATGTGCTTCTGGGAGCACAAATACCCAAAAGTCAGTCTCTGGGTTGGTTTTGCTTGTTGTTCTCTATTTTCGGAAATAGTGCCACATTACTGTTCATATTCATCAGAGTCTTTAATGGTTAGAAATCTGTTTTTCCCAATAGTCCCTGTCTCTCTTTTAGAGCAACCCTGCTTTAAACTGAGCCCACATGCCGCAGTCACCAAAGCCAGAGGGCTCTAGAGCCAGTGCTCCGCAACAAGAGAAAACTCTGCAACAGAGAAGCCTCCAAAACGAGAAGCCCCAGCACCGCAACTAGAGAAAGCCTGAAGCCATAAGCCATAGTGAACCCCCGGCACAGCCAAAATCAAAAACAAACCAACAACAACGAAACAGTACAGTTCAAATCTGGGCTGCTTGTGTGGGGCTCAAAAAGCCTTACCAAATAATTTTGATTTGTATAAAATTTGGTGGCCCTGGAATATAGCTGGCACACTGAAAGGGAGAATTCCTTGAAGGACCACAAAACCAGTCCAGTGTCTTGGAATGAGTTGATTCTGACATGATGGGGATCACTGCTGACCTTATACAACTAGAATCTTCAGACTTTTGCTGGCTAGAGACAGGGTGCATTTTACAAGGCGGTGCTATTATATTTTCTTCTTGAAACTGAGTTTTTTACACCAGCCCATAATATCTTATTTTCAGCACCTGACAAGGTTTGAAATGTTTCTATTATTTCATTTGCGTTTTAGAGTAATGTGATCCCCATTTAAGGTATTGAGAAACTCAGATTCAGAGACTGCATCCCCTATGTAATAATAAAACTGCTTCATAAGATTTCTTTAACCATTCTGAGCAAAAACCCCCAATGCGGCACAATACGTGGCAGAAAGGCTACAAAGCATGAGTGGGTATGAGGGTGTTACATCAACTTACCTCTGCCCTTTAAAGGCCGCTGGGAATACTTGGGCAAGGCTATCTTTGCACTAGCTGCTTCTTACATATGGCCCAAAGCATGCTTCCGGCACCAGTGTCTTTGGAAGAGGTGTGAAAAAACTTCTCTCTGAGTCCAGGAGAGTGGGCTGTTCAAATCCTCCTGGAGACAAAAGAAAGAATTGGTTCCAGTGCCTTTTTCAATCCTAACAGCTTTCAGATGACACATTGGGAGTCATTTATACAGACTTGAATATACCCAAAAGCATTCCTCGCCAAGCCTTCCCACAGTCTACATGAGCCAATGCAGATCACTTTATTTAAAAAGGTTATATGTTATGTAAAACCCACACGACTAGCTGTCTTAGATTTTTCTCTACCCCTACTTGGACTTCTGCGGGGTTTCCTCCATATTTTTCATCTTTAACTATAGACTGACTGATTTATAGTCACCTATAAAACAATGTTCATTTTAATAGCCCACTTTACAAAGATCCTAACCATTGGAAGTTCAGCTCAGTTCATCAATAAACCTACTACTCAGTAGTCATTTCCCCAGCCAGTCAATAAGCAAATTGTAATTTAAAAGTGACACTCCTGGGGATCTTTTTTTAATAGCCTAGTAAATCAAACCAATACACAGTGCAGTTTATTCCTTAAAAATGTTACTTTTTTTTTTTTTTTCTGATAGGAAACCCTCAGGGTCATCTGTGAATCTCTGCCTTGACCTGTGAGTCAACTGTATTTAACCTCCTGCTACAGGTGGATGCTTCAGTAAGATGTTTTTTCCTACTAGTTCTTCTCAGCAACTAGAAATTCTGTCTTATATCTTTTTTAAAGGTAACGACTCTAAGGAGTATATTCTAGCACCAAAAGGTACTATTTGAAGTGACGTATTGGACTGGGGAGACATTGCTGGCCATGTCTAGAGCAAACAGCCTACCTCCACTTAAAGTCCTTGGAGGGCACTGTTTCTTCCAACATATAAGTTGGAAAATAAAGTTTTATTCCTAATTATCTGTTATTATAGCTACTGTTTTAAGAGTGATACCTTTCATTCTGTTGTGGTAACAAATGGCTACTTTGTTTTTTGTTCATATATATAACAAGCAATTAGATAGGTAGCTTTAAAACAGATTTACATGGTTAAAATTTTAGAGATGATAGGTATTATAATTCCCTACCATGCTACAGATCTGACCAATCTCATGAACAAATTTCACTGAAATAGCAACAAGGGGAAACATGGACAAAATATTTGCCAGTGGGCATTGGTCACCCATGATGTTTAGCTTCATTTATTTTATATGCCTTATAACATCATTTTTATTCTGCCTTAATTAAGCCTATATGATTTTCATTAACATAAATTCTGGTTCAAATAATTCCAGGTTCAATTACTGTTATGTAATTTCTGGCTCTGCTTCTTGGTTGACCAGCAATTGAATGTTTCATATGCAAATACAGTTAAAATGCAATTCCCCTATTTTGAGAACATATAGAAAAACTAGATCTTTATAAATATAAATATTTTTAAACCATTAAAGAGAAATATATATTCATAATTTTATTCATAGCTTGAGTATAAATTTATATTTTAAGGAGTATAATTTAAATTTTATGAATATAAACCAAATTTTATTTATAAATTAAGAGATCAAGTTCATATATACGTGTGTGCATATTTTTTCTTAGATTTTTTAAATGCACACTTATGAAAATATGTATATGTACTCAATTTCTAGATTTCATGTTGGAGTCTGCTGATAAGTGCAATAAGCAATTTTTTCAAATCAGTTTTTTATTATTTATTTGCTAGAAATGAAAACAACATGAAATTATACTTTAATAGTGGATTGCCAATGCAATTATAAGTTATTTTCCCCAACCATCTCTATTTTTGGTAGATGATTAGTGCCCCGTGGGATCCAGAGACTTCTCTGATCGAGAGCTGTTTGTTTTCTGCATGCTGCAATTATATACTACACATACACCAATGATGAGTAGCCTCATGTGTTGGGATAAATATGTTATTATAAGTTCAAATGCTTAGATACTTTTTCGATGTTTATTTGAGCTGAGCAAAACATAGTGGTTTGAGTTCACAGGGGGCTTACATAAACCTTTTGGGGGAGAATTTCAGCTCACTGGGGTTTGTAAGCAGATGGCATATGCAAGCAATCACACTTCTCCTTGGTGGGAGGAATGGCATTCTCAGGGTAACAAAATAAGGGAGGGAGGTGCCATGACAAGTCTGTTCTCAGAGGCTCCACCTGGGCTTCCCCACAAGGCAAAAGCACTGTGCATAAGTTCGAGGGATAACATCGAATGAGAGCACAGTGAAGTGCTCCTCTCTCCACCTCCAGGCTGGCCCACCCCTACTCTCCCTCTGGGAGCCTTGGTAGCAAGCTGAACCATCCCACCGTTCAGAACTGAAGTGAAATTTTGCAGGCATTTGATGAGATTATGTTTAGGAAGTTTAGACCCCAGAACTACCTGTTACTTGCTCTCACAGTGTGCCACGTGAGGTGCTACAAGCAAGAAATAGTTGCAAAATGGAAATCAAAGGACATTTAAAATAGTTGGACCAGCACTCAGTTCTCCAGTGAACAGAACTCTGGAAAACTTGGGTGAGAACACATGTAAGAAAAGCTCCCCCACCACTTCCAACCAGCTCTATCCACTCTCCATCTAAATCTTGGAAGGATCATGTTGTCCTTGGTTTCTACATCTGTAAACTCAAAGCAGTGACTAATAAACTAAGGTAAAGAAAGAGACAGGAGAAAAATCTGACCCCAAGTAAAGCCCTAAACCAGTTTATTGAATGCATAAAATTGAGGTGAATGGGGAGCAGAACAGGGGAAAGGAAAAGGAAAAAAGAGAAATAAGGGCAATAAAGGCAAAGGGGAATGTTTCTTAACCCCCAGTAGCCATACTCACTGGCAAATGCATCTCACTCCAAATCCTGCAACCTGGAAGAAACCATAGCGATGCTCCCCATTAGAGGGGAACTGAAGAAAGAAATGGACACAGAAGATGTTTTTGTCCTCTCTTTCTCACCAGGACATTGTACTTCAAAATAACCAGGGATGTCTGACCAGACCTCATCTCATTGTGGGACAGAACCTGGGAATTGGGTGCACTCTAGACAGGTCTACAACTTGACCACTGAATGCACACAAACACACCAAAGCTGACTCCTTAAAATTTGGTTAAACTGGAAATAAACTGTTTATTAAAGGCTAGGAGAGCAGAGAGACGACTGACAAGACTTCATGCTCTTACTAGCATGTCTACTTATAATAAATGTACATTTCAAAGGAATTCTTTTCCATCTAGATTAATATGGAGAGTCTCTTGGACTGCAAGGAGATCCAACCAGTCCATTCTGAAGGAGATCAGCCCTGGGATTTCTTTGGAAGGAATGATGCTAAAGCTGAAACTCCAGTACTTCGGCCACCTCATGCGAAGAGTTGACTCACTGGAAAAGACTCTGATGCTGGGAGGGATTGGGAGCAGGAGGAGAAGAGGACGACAGAGGATGAGATGGCTGGATGGCATCACTGACTCGATGGACGTGAGTCTGAGTGAACTCCAGGAGTTGGTGATGGACAGGGAGGCCTGCCGTGCTGCGATTCATGGGGTCACAAAGAGTCGGACACGACTGAGCAACTGAACTGAACTGAACTGAACTCAGAATCACATGGAAGCCATATTGCTCCAAAGCAAAAAGAAAAAGCACTACTATGTTCAAAGAATTTTACTCCAAGCTCACTTTATATATACTGAAACAATCCTGAAATACAACACCTAAATAGAAAGATCATTTCTCTGTGTCATACCATTTTCCTAGCGGCTGTTACTCTTGAATTATGACCTTAAACTTGTTCTAGTCTTTTGTATCGATTTCCTTCAAATCCACAAGTGTAACAACTGGCAATGCTGCTCATAGTTGAAGTTCCATCATTTCACTAGTATCTAGCTTATCTCACAATAATAAAGACTGTAAATGTGTACAAGTTATTCTATAAATGAAGAAAATTCTATGCCAAATCCTGAAAATCTGGGAGGGGTCCTCAGTAAGTCAGTAGATTATATCTTGGAAGCTGCTAAAACAAACAAACAAAAAAGAAATACCAGTCCCAGTCATTTACGCCTACTGCTTATAACATGCCTAAATGATAATGCTGCTTAATAGTGAGTGTTGTTGCTGTTCAGTCACCAAGACATGTCTGACCCTGTGACCCCATGGACTGCAGCACACCAGACTCCTGTGTCCTTCTCTAGCTCCTGGAGTTGGCTCAAACTCATGTCCACTGACTCAGCGACACCATCCAACCATCTCATTCTCTGTCACCCCCTTCTCCTCCTGCCTTCAGTCTGTCCCAACATTAGGGTCTTTTCCAGAGTCAATTCTTCGCGTCAGGTAGCCAAAGTATTGAAGCTTCAGCATCAGTCCTTCCTATAAGTACTTGGGGTTGATTTCCTTTAGGACTGCCTGCTTTGATCTTCAAACAAGTCAATCCTAAAGAAAATCAATCCTGAATAGTGAGCATGAAGTGAAGTGAAGTGAAGTCACTCAGTCGTGTCCAACTCTTTGCAACCCCACGGACTACAGCACACCTCTAAATGTGAAAGTTGTATCTGATTAGAACACAAAACAGTATTCAGAAATATACAGAGTCATAGTGAATTGTTCACACAGCAGAAACACACTAAGCTTCAAAAGAAAGAAGATTGGTCTATTGTTACAATAGGATGGGGGGAAAAAAAGGATTGGTAATTCCAAAGATGCTGCAAATGAAGAATGAAAAAGATCTGGTGATCTGGAAAGTGGGCAGGTAAAAATATGAAGATCTTGAAAGTGTATTGAAGATCTGAAAATCATTTAATTTTTACGTTTTATTATATTAATTTAACAGTTGTTTAACTCTTCATGGATACTAGGAAAAACAAGACATTTACAAGGAGAAGTTTTTCGGATTCTTTTATTACAAAGTAGGGCAGATGAGCTGGCTTCTACAATGAAAGATAAATCAGAACCTACAAGGCTACTGTGGAAGTCTTGGTCTGTGCTTTCAGAAGATAATGGGTCAGCTACAGAAGGGCTCATGATGAAGTGGTTCAGTGAAGGCAGATGTGACAAGACGATAAATGTGTAGTATTTAAATTCCACTGGGATAGCAAAAATATTAGGTGGGGAAATTGAATTTTAAAAATTGGGTTTCTAACAATACATGTGTAGTTTATTGGACATTAGAGGAAAATATATTTTCCACATTTATTTTTTTCCATATGGAATATCTAGAACTGAAAAAGGGGCTTTAGAGAAAAACTAATGAATGCCGGTGGAGTTTATTTTATAGCAGTAATAATAATAACAAAATATGAAATTTAGATTGTAATAATGTATCAAAGTTGGTTCATTAGTTGTGACAAAGCTATCACAGTAAGGTAAGGTGTTAGCAATAGAGTAATATACTGGAACTCTCTGTACTCCCTTTGAAAACTTTCTGTAAATCTAAAACTATTCTAAAATAAAATGTTTCCTTAAAATAAAAAAAAAGTAAAAACCACTTGCTAGTACATGCAAGTTTAATCTAAACACATGCAACTTTGGCCCATGTGTTTAGATTAGTTCTTACATGTAGTAAATCCTCAATAAATTATAAATATTTTATGAGTAAATATAAGTAAATGTAGAGTGTACAAACATTTAAGAGTTTAAGTAAGAGTTTTACATGATTAAAAATAAAGTTCTAGAAAACACTGATTTAGTGCCTTTTTGGTAGTTGGCTTGGATAAGGCAGGGAAAGTTATAGATATTGGGAGATTAATAAGAGACTTTTTACCTCTCTGTACCTTGGTTTCTACATCTGTAAAATGCTGAACTCAAGTTTGCCTTCCTCATAGGCTTTTTGTTAAGAGTGGGTTGTTAAATGTAAAGTTCTTAGAACAGTGCTTGACATTTACAAAGAGTCCAATAAATATTATTTATTACTACCATCATTTTTATTATCATTGTTATTATTATATTGAGAGTTGCTGAAGAAAACAATAATGATGGTACTGACAGTAATTTTTAAGACCAAAAATATCAGCAAAGAAAGAAATATCTAGCAGAAATTGGGCAACATGAGATTAGAAAACTTTTTGTAGATGCAATGATTTAAATATGAAAATAAATAAAATCTCTGGGACTGTGGAGAAAGGAGTGGGTCAAGATCTCAGATTTAGAAAAGTAATCACAGCTAAAGTGTAGGAAAATGTAGAGAACCTCATGAAGGAAAAGAAGAAGAAACAGAAATGAAGAATTGATCAGGCTATTGTAGTCTCAGAATGGAAGAGAAAAAAAAAGAGGAGGTCAGCCATATGGAAGACCTCAGAAGACATCAAAGATTTAAGAAAAGAAGGAAGATTCACTCAGAACCTGAAGCAAATAGTTCAAGCCAATGAATGGTCTTATTCATTATGCATACTATTTTTGTCTTTCACCCCATGAATATTTTGTCAAAGTTATTCATTGATGTTTGCCACACAGTAGGTATTCAATACTATGTGGTGGATTAAGGAATAAATAATTCTCAAATCAGGTCAATAAATTTTAAAATAGTCTGTATTGTAATACAATTGGTGCATCAGTGAGAAGGTATCTACTGTCAAAAATTACTTGACAATACTATCTTTTACTGGGCTTCCCAGGTGGTGCTGGTAGTAAAGAACCCACAGACATAAGAGATGCATATCTGATCCCTGGGTCAGGAAGATCCCCCAGAGGAGGGCATGGCAACCCACTCTAGTATTCTTGCCTGGAGAATCCCATGGACAGAGGAGCCTGGCAGTCTACAGGCAACAATACTGGTGTGGGTTGCCATGCCCTCCTCCATAGGGTGGCACAGAGTCAGACACAATTGAAGCAACTTAGCATCACATACGCACTGACTTTTACTAAGAAGAAAATGGAACTTGGACTGTAGAATTTCAAATTGGCAATAACAGTGCAATTATTTCCAGGAAAAAATTCCAATAATAAATAACAGCAAGTAAGTCTAGCATTAATTACATTTAGCTTTTTATATAGAGAAATGAATATCTTTTCCAACACCTCCAAGACTATAATTATCCTGGACAGTCTTCTCACCTTTGGTGCTCATTGCAAAATAAACTTTTATGGCAATTTGGAAGTAAAATTTCTGATTTTTAGATAAATTTGGAGTCTGGAGTGGTAGACAATAAAAGAATGCCAAAGTCAGATCTTGTTTGAAGATTAGATTATTGATATTCCTTATGATAATAATTAAATATGAGGTCAAATATCTTACAGAAATAGAGGGGAAAAAGAAATAGGATGCAAAATTTTCCACTAGAGAAAGTCTAGTTTAAGCCTGTTTTAAGGCAAAGTCTACGTGATCATATAAGTCAAAAATTAAATGGATGCAAATAACATTAAGAGAAAGCAAAATATAAGATGTTAGGAATAAGATATATAAGAGGTCATAATAAATATGAATGGACTATAAAAAGTTCCTTTTAAAAGACCAAACATTCAGTTTGAATAAACAAAAAGGAAAATTTATAAATGCTATTTTTAGAGACACACTTAAAATAACACAGGAAGATTAAAACAAGAAAAGTAAAAAGAGATCAGAAATGAAAATACAGCAAGTTTGAAAATTAATAATATATCAGTAAGTGTCCTGGCAAAAATTATTAATACAGTCAGTTTGGAGCTAAAATATAATAAAATTTGAAAAGAGAGTTTAATAAAAAGTAAGGATGGGCAGAGTTTAGGAAGACCAGTGCTATTTATAGCAAGAAATTCTTACAACCTCTAAGTCTGCATGGGTAAAGGGAAGGAGCTATTATGGGAACACACAGGCTATAAGGAGAGGGCAATCTGGCAGGTATGGTGACCTTTGGTCAAGACATAGAGTCACATGGCAACTCCACGAGGAAGGAGTCTGTGGAAGAGGTATCCCAGCTTTCCTCACCTCCCTCCCTGAGATGTCTTGCCAGCAGTCCCTGTCAGCCTAACACAACCGGAAACCAGGGGGCAGGGTCACTTCTTGATGTGAGTGGTCCATACAAGAAGCAGAGAAGAACAGAAAAGGGTGGCGCGTGGATCTAAGAGGAAAGTATGTGATTTCCAGGAGAGATAGTCATAAAAAATGAGTAGAAATCAACTTAAAATCATTAAATGAAGAGAAGTGGAGGTAGATATTTTATAAGTTTAAAATTTTCAAAAATACGTGGCCAGGAGCTTTTACGCACCAGTAAATATATCACTGAAATATATAAGGCAAAAAACATCAACAGTGTAAGAATAATCTGATGAAACTTTGATTGTGGAGAGACATAGCTTAAAATTTAACATGACGAGAACTGAATCAATGATTGACGAATGTGCTTGATACACATACACAAAGAGCTTTGTACCTAACTGAGAAACATTTTCTTTTTCTAAAGACACATAAAAAAATTAAACATTCACTAGGAAACAAAATAAGCCTCAGTAATTTCCAGAATGCATTTATAGAACACACTCTTACCACTATTCAACAATGACTGGAATTCACTAAGCACTAATTTTGCATTCTAATTTAATTCACATACTACTATAAGAGAGATGTTATTATCTTCATTTCAAAAATGAAGAAATTCTAAAACTGAAAGAAAAACCATACTAAATTTCAGAGTGCTGTGGAGATAGTAGATGCATTTAAATATCAGCTATATATATTCTTACAGCAGAATGAAGTGACAAAGATAATGAGAAGAAGACAGCACCAGAAACCAAAAGATAATATATATAATATACACAGATTATATATGTATATGTGTGAAGATATATATATATATATATACATATATATCTTTCAAGAAAAATGAAATGGAACAGAAGGAAGCATCAAATAAAGAAAATTCTCTAAAGACTCGATTGTTCAGGATCAAAGAGCCCACTTAGTACCAAGCAAAATGAAAGAAGAAACATGACTAAACACATCTTGCGAACTTTTTTTCCGTTTCAAAGGGTGCTAACCTTACTAATCATAAGCCTGAAACTTTGAAAACCTAATAATCATAAATATGTTGAATATTTAAACATATGAGAAAGATCTCACCTGAAAAGAACACTTAAAAAGTTCCCTTCTACTTATTCTCTGGGTACTTTCTCTTCTGGGCAAACTCATCCATGAACTGAGATCATAGTTTTTTTGAGGTCCCCTTTCAAACAGTGCAGCTATTCACTTGAGGTTTTTATTAGATACCTTTCAAAATGCATTGAAATATGCAATTCATGACTTGAATATTCTTTTGAAATTTTTTGTTTGGAAGCAAGTTACAGAACAATGATTCTGTTTATGTTGAAAAGAAACTTATGCTTGTGTGTTCGTGCGTGTGTGTGTGTGTGAAGAAACAGAATGAAACTGGAAGGACACAAACATAAAGAGTGGTTACATGAAGGATATTCAAAATTTTGTGAGATCTAAACTATTGAGCTAAAGAATAGTCCCAGTCTCATCCAGGATAGCAGGTATGGATCCCCCATCCTCAGCAATTAGCCAACATAATTAGGCTAAGTGAAAAAAATTCAAATATACAAGAACCTGTATTCAAGTCAGGGTAACTGTCTGAAGCTATTTCAACGCACAGACCAATTAAGTGGAAAATATTATTTAGAAAATCGCCATGATCTCTAGCCAAATTTCCCAGCTAAAGTTCACTGTAGTAGCTTTGGCGATACATAAATGTCTCTTTAAAAATTGAAAACTTTTGCTGCGACATTTTTGTCATGTCCATACATTTGTGGTTCAGTCAGCAGTAGCAATTGTGATTTCCTGTGGTTTCCTAAGATAGCCCACTGAGTTGAGAGAGTTGTTATTTCTGAGTTCCTGCAGGTCACATAGCTACCTAGAAAGTGATACATGTAAACACTCACAAACACTCACGTCTTATTCACTTCCAACCCATTCATTAAAACAAACAGCATTTGCCTGCTACATAGCCTACTTTTACAACCTTGTTTTTCAGTTTTGCTATCAATGAATTTACTGTTTTTGAATGTCTCAGTCACTGTTCAATAAATTCCTTGAGGATAAAGATCAAAAGTTTGTCATTGTTCTGTCCTTAGTATATAACATTTATCTACCTATGACTGGCATAGAAAATAGAAATAGAAAATAAATATTCTATAGGTGGAGTAAATGATGGGTGGATGAAATGAAGTATTGATGAATAGATGGATGGATGGATGACTATATTCACTTACAACTTTCAGTTCTATTTCATCAGAGAGAACTTAATATAAAGGATTTCTAGTCCTCTGGAGAAGAGCATGGCAACCCACTCCAGTATTCTTGCCTGGAGAATCCCATGGATAGAGGTGCCTAGCAGGCTACAGTCCATAGAGTCACAAAGAGTCGGACACGACTGAAGCGAATTAGCATGAAAAAATGAATGAATTAGTTAGCAAACAACCCTTGCTAACATTTAGGCATTGTCCTGACTTTACTGTGTTGATATGTTATAATAAGAATACAGTTTTTAAATCTCACCCTCCAAAAAGGTTAATCCAAGTGATAAACAAGTAACCTCATTTATGAGAAACTGAATATTTTCCATCTTCTGGTCAGCTATTTTCATTGGTTCTTTTAATTTCCCTTTTCTCATTTCTCTAAAAAATTATTTCTCAATTTCTAACAAGGGTCATCAAATAATGCTAAGATTTTATTTCCAAAGGTGTCCTAAAATATGTTTTTGAACTCCTCTAACCAACATTTCCATTAAGCCTGCCATAATTTGTCTGAATTCAAGATTGACAGTCTCCATAAAGTGACAAAGAAAATCCTCCTCTTGAGCCTGTCACTCTCAAGAAGGCTTTGCCAAAAACTGAAAATCATTTTTACTTTATTTCTGTATTATCAGCCCAGCTGTAGGTTAATCATCCTATGACAGCTGTTGCTCACTGAATTAAACCAAAATGACACTAGTGAACAAAATTGAACAAGCTAACCATATATAGAATGGGAGAATCCGAACCAGAATGGGAGAGAGTATTTTCATTGTGTTCTCAGTCTTAGCAAAAGAGGCGAGAGAAGAGCAGTTAGATTAATACTTTTACATTAAAAAAAAATCCGCCTCTGGCTGTTTTCCTGTTTTGTTTTAAATCACCATTAAAAATCAGTAAAGGAACAATAAGAAAGAAAATCAGAGTCTAAACTCAGATCTGTGAAATTAGGCTCACTGTCTATTGAATAAACCCTACACCTGTTACATTTTGCCACTGGAACAGGATAAGAATTGTAACTAAATGGATTATGCTGCATTTCACTAGAAACAAATTACCCAATACTACCATTTATGAGTTAAGATTTCCTGTAAGAAAATAGTGCAGGAAAAAAAGAGGGATTATTTCATATCTTTGAAGGGTGTTTTATCACACTGTGCAATTGCATGCAATTTAACACCTAAACTGCTTAAAGTGCAAATGATATCAACTAGTCCACCCTAAGGGCCTGGTAATAGTCCTGCGTTTGTGCAGCTAGAGCTGGTTTTTGTCAGCACTTCCATTATAAGTCTGGTCTTTCAGGATTTTTTTCCACTCAACCATGAAAATTTGCTGTAGTTTACAACTTGGCATAGCAGTTTCAGCTTAACAGCTCCTATTTTTCTTCCAGCTATTTTGTCCCAAAAGAAGTCAGCTGGCCATCTCTTTGGTTTGTAAAAGAAAGAAGCAAAGGAAGGATTTGTGCTATAAGTTATAGGAAATAAATTTCAAACTAGTAGTTAATTCATCAAAAATTTTATCTAATCTCATTGGTGCTAAGAGAGTTTTACCCCTACAGTCCCATATCTTTGACAGCCTCCTAAAATATTCAAGGGAAAATAATTACTCCTTTCCAAAGTAACCACTTGGCTGGCAAGTTTTCCTCAGTTCATATATTGGGCCAAAAAGTTCATTTGGATGTTTTCATAGGATGTTACAGAAAACCCCAAAACTTTTTAGCCAACCCAATACACTGGTGCTACAATAGAAAAATAAGGAATGTTTCATAAATGGTCAGAGAAATCTCAAAAGGATGATTCCAGAGAAATAGAAGCAGAAAATGTTATAACTGCACTGGTTAATTGCTTCCTAACACCACACACCCCCACAGGAGAAACAGCTTAGAGCATTAGGTCATTGAAACCAGAGTGTCCAGATATAGATGTTCACACTTTTCTGACATCTTTCTCTTCTCTTCTGGATAAAGACCATTCTCTTCAGTGCTTTTCTGGAAGATTCTTCCTGTTTTTCAAAAGAAATAATTTTTCAGCCCTATCTTTAGTTTTCATGGTGGAAAATACACATTTAGCTCCTATTTGTTTTATAGACAACCGAAAACACAACTTTACGTATGGTAGTCCAACACTGGCTGCAAATGAAGAATCATCCTTTCTCACATGCACATCAATGGTGTGATCAGTGTCACCATCCTCCATGCCTTCTCAGGGACGTTACTCCTTTCATCATTCTCTTACACGCCCATGGTCCAAACCTCTTTTTTCTGACTTCTTCCTATAAATTTATTAAATAAACCCACCTTGAAAAAATTTAAAATTTCCCCTTATGCCTCTATAATCTTAACAAAAAAGTTAATTATTTCAAATACTATAAGCAAACATATTTACACATTTAATCCATCCAGAATTTTTATTCACCTATGCAGTGAGGCAGGGATCTATTTTAACTTTCTTCTCAATGGTTGTTAATTTTTCCCAAGCCATTCACTGAAAAGCCTTATTTTCCCTATATAACTGAAGTCCTAACTTACCTATTTAAGTAGACAGATTGATACATCTTTTAGTAAAGTTTTTGAGGTACACACATACACATGAATGTATTATGTGTATGCACACATATAAATCATTTTTACAAAACTAATTCGTATGTATTTTATAGTTATTAATGCAAATGTGATTGAAATCTTTCCTGACAACGTATTTTCTAGCTAGTTTTCATTGGTATAAATAAAAAACTTATTGAGCTTTGCGTATTTATTTTGTATCCTTCAACTTTACAAAATTGTTTTTGTAAAGTCTGTCACATTCTCTAAGTAAATTTTGTAACTATAAACTGAAAAAATCAGTATATTTTATTTTCTATTGTTAATTATTTCTGTTGGTAACTTTTTCCATTTTACTCACATTACATTAGTTGGAACTCCCAGTAATGTTAAATAATAGTGAATATCCTATGCAAGGAGATCCAACCAGTCCATTCTGAAGGAGATCAGCCCTGGGGTTTCTTTGGAAGGAATGATGCTAAAGCTGAAACTCCAATACTTTGGCCATCTCATGCAAAGAGTTGACTCATTGGAAAAGACTCTGATGCTGGGAGGGATTGGGGGCAGGAGGAGAAAGGGACGACAGAGGATGAGGTGGCTGGATGGCATCACCGACTTGATGAACGTGAATCTGAGTGAACTTTGGGAGTTGGTGATGGACAGGGAGGCCCAGCGTGCTGCAATTCATGGGGTCGCAAAGAGTCGGACACGACTGAGCGACTGAACTGAACTGAACTGAACTGAACTATCTTGATATAGATTTAAGATGGAAAGTATTGAATATTCCAGCGTTTAATATGATTCCATATATTTGATGTTTTGATTTTTTTTTTTTACTTATGTATTAAGTTGCTTCAGTCATTTCTGACTCTTTGCGACCCTATGGACTGTAGGCCGCCAGGCTCCTCTGTCCATTGGGATTTTCCAGGCAAGAATACTGGAGTGGGTTGCTATTTCCTCTTCCAGGGGATCTTCCCAGGGATCAAAACCACATCTCATTGTCTCCTGTGTTAGCAAGTGGATTGGAGAAGGCAATGGCACCCCACTCCAGTACTCCTGCCTGGAAACGCTCATGGACAGAGGAGCCTGGTAGGCTGCAGTCCATGGGGTCGCTGAGAGTCGGATGCGACTGAGTGACTTCACTTTCACTTTTCACTTTCATGCATTGGAGAAGGAAATGGCAACCCACTCCAGTGCTCTTGCCTGGAGAATCCCAGGGATGGGAGAGCCTAGTGGGCTGTTGTCTATGGGGTCACACAGAGTCGGACACGACTGACGTGACTTAGCAGCAGCAGCAGCAAATCGGTTCTTGATGTTTCTAATAATTTTTTAAAACAATTAGTGTGTATCTATTATTCCTACTTTACCTATATGGAATTTATCAGAAATGATTGAATTTTGTCATGTACTCTTCAGGACCTTTATATATAATCATGTTTTTTGGGGCCATCATTTTATTAATAGCTACTGCTTTTATAGTTTCACTACATGCCAGACATGAACATTTTGTTTGTATGAACTCACTGAGGTATGCAGGTCAGGAAGCAACAGTTAGAACTGGACATGGAACAACAGACTGGTTCCAAATAGGAAAAGGAGTACATCAAGGCTGTAAATTGTCACCCTGCTTATTTAACATAAATGCAGAGTACATCATGAGAAACGCTGGGCTGGAAGAAACACAAGCTGGAATCAAGGGTGCCGGGAGAAATATCAATAACCTCAGATATGCAGATGACACCACCCTTATGGCAGAAAGTGAAGAGGAGCTAAAAAGCCTCTTGATGAAAGTGAAAGTGGAGAGTGAAAAAGTTGGCTTAAAGCTCAACATTCAGAAAATGAAGATCATGGCATCTGGTCCCATCACTTCATGGGAAATAGATGGGGAAACAGTGGAAACAGTGCCAGACTTTATTTTGGGGGGATCCAAAATCACTGCAGATGGTGACTGCAGCCATGAAATTAAGACAATTACTCCTTGGAAGAAAAGTTATGACCAACCTAGATAGTATATTGAAAAGCAGAGACATTACTTTGCTGACTAAGGTCTGTCTAGTCAAGGCTATAGTTTTTCCTGTGGTCATGTATGGATGTGAGAGTTGGACTGTGAAGAAGGCTGAGCACTGAAGAATTGATGCTTTTGAACTGTGGTGTTGGAGAAGACTCTTGAGAGTCCCTTGGACTGCAAGGAGATATAACCAGTCCATTCTGAAGATCAGCCCTGGGATTTCTTTGGAAGGAATGATGCTAAAGCTGAAACTCCAGTACTTTGGCCACCTCATGTGAAGAGTTGACTCATTGGAAAAGACTCTGATGCTGGGAGGGACTGGGGGCAGGAGGAGAAGGGGACGACAGAGGATGAGATGGCTGGATGGCATCACTGACTCAATGGATGTGAATCTGAGTGAACTCTGGGAGTTGGTGATGGACAGGGAGGCCTGGCGTGCTGCGATTCATGGGGTCGCAAAGAGTCAGACACGACTGAGCGACTGAACTGAACTGAGGTATGTCACCCCAACTTTAAAATGAAGAAGCTGATACATACAGCGGTCACACAGCTTCAAGTGGAACAATCAGGATTCATACTCAGCAGTCTAGATTCATACCCAGAATGCACACTCATAACCTCTATAAATTATTCTTTTCTCATGTTGATCTATTTCCCAGAATTTTGCAGTCTTTGCATTCCTGGGATAAATGATATTTTATCACTATGTATTGTTAACAACAACAAAAAAAAACTTTTAATGTAGCATAGACTATAACTGTGCAATTTATATTGTTAATTGTACATGAAAAAATGAGATTCATCTGTAGAGTTTTGTATGGAAAGTACATGTATGAGATTTTATTATTACTAATATCTTACTTTTTCTAAAATAAATTGGGAAGCTCTCTTTTTCTGTGCACAGAAATAGTTACTAATAGTTAATCTTAGGGATTAAATGTAGTGTACACACAAAATTATTTTGAACTGCAACTTTACCTAGTGTTACATCTTTGACCATATTTTTTATGTCTTCCACAGTTACTGTTATAATTTATTGACATGTGCTTATATTTTCATATAATACTGGTAATATCATATTTACATAATTATATCTATTTTCATTTATAATATAAATTTAAAATTATAAAATTATACATTTTTAGGTATGTCAGGCATTGTATACTTTATTCAACAGTTTGAGGTGAAAACTCGGGTTGATGTTTTTTCCTATTTTACTGTTTAATTGTTTTCTATATAGAGGTGAGAACACTTAACATGAGATTAACCCTTCTGATATATTTTTAACTGAAAAATACAGTATTGCTAGACTATAGGTACAATACTGTACAGCAGATCTCTCAAACTTATTCATCTTTATCTATACTCATGCCTTGCTCTCTGTTGCTTTTCATCTTTTACTTTTTGTTCAATGCTCATTTAACAAGAAACCATATAAGGCCATAGAGGCTAACTACAGCCTGCATTGTGTCATATGTTTTACTATATTCTTTTTATTTTACTCAACTTCGCATCATTTGCTTCACTTTCGATTGGTTTTTAAGTCCATATGTTATTTAGAATAACTCTTTTCTCTAAATTTTCTATTTCTTTGGTATATTTTTGTTTTTAATTTCTTAATCATGTAGAGCAAATATTTCATAAAATGAACCTTTTAAGAATGATGATTCAGGCTTTATTTGTAACCTTTTTTCTTAAGGAAAGTTTCTTTTACTTTCACAAGTATTTTGTGAAAATTAACCCTCTGTCTCCTCTGCAGGATACGTACTCTCCCTTTTCCTCAGTATGTGTGCATGTGCACACATGTGTGTATTTAGGGGTATAATTAATATTTTTATGTTTGTTACTCAAACCTTTTATATTATTAGCCTATTTTGTCTAGTTCATCTGTTAAATTGTTCTAAGGTAATATGTTAAAATCTTAGACTGTGATTACATTACTATATGCTCTTTAATTTTAAGAAATTATAGATATTCTACTGTTAGATTCTTTGGAAGAGGAGGGTTAATGTTATTCTATTCTTCATTTAGTTTAATTTGTCCTTATGCGTGTAAATTAGGTAAGAATAAGCTAGGTATCTAAATGCATTTGTTAAAAATGTATGAAGGTAACCACTAGAAAAATAGATCACATAGTAGAACTTCCGAATATCCATAAAAAAGAAAGAATTCCAAACACATCCTTATCAACTTAGCAAAAGCAAGAAACTGGATGAGAGGAAAGTAGAAAGTGATACTAAAAGAGTAGCAGAGAATATCATAAAATAGCAACAAAATAGAAAAGAAAAAGATGGTAGGACTAAAAGAAATTTAATTACCCAGAATAATATGAACAGATTCAATTCCTATATTCAAAACCAAATATTGCTGAATTAACTCAACATTCAGAAAACTAAGATCAAGGCATCCAGGCCCATCACTTCATGGCAAAGAAACAGGGAAAAGATGGAAACAGTGATAGATTTTATTTTCTTGGGCTCCAAAATCACTGCAGACAGTGACTGCAGCCATGAAATTAAAAGACGCTTGCTCCTTAGAAGAAAAGCTATGACCAACCTAGACAGCATATTAAAAAGCAGAGATATCTCTTTGCCCACAAAAGGTCTGTCTAGTCAAAGCTGTGGTTTTTCCAGTAGTCATGTATGGATGTGACAGTTGGACCATAAAGAAGACTGAGAGCTGAGAATTGATGCTTTTGAAGTATGGTGCAGACTCTTGAAAGTCCATTGAACAGCAATCAATCCTAAAGGAAATCAACCCTGAATGCTGAAGCTAAAACTCCAATACTTTGGCCACCAATGCTAAAAGACAACTCATTGAAAAAGACCCTGATGCTGGGAAAGATTGAGGGCAAGAGAAGAGGGCAACAGAGGATCACAGGGTTAGATAACATCACTGACTCAATGGATGTGAGTTTGAGCAAACTCTGGGAGATAATGAAGGACAGGGAAGCCTGACATGCTGCAGTTCATGAGGCTACAAAGAGTCAGCCAAGACTTAGGGACCAAAAAACAACAACAACAACTTAAACAACGTGGAGCGTTTTCTATACAAGAGCCACATCTGGAACAAAATGGCCAAAGGGTGTCTAGTTAGGCGGCTTATCAACCTTTACATTTGCAGTGTCCATCCTGTTCAGTCTTCCCCACCGAAATAGTCCACAATAGTCTTCCTCCATTCTGACTCTGACAACTATAATAGCTCCTTAAGTGGGCTCCATACCTCCAAATTTACCTCTCTAATCGATCCCTCCACATTATAGCTTGAATAATCTTTTTAAAGTTAGCTCTGAATTTCTCCTATTTTTCCCAAGTTTCTCCTTAACTCTCCACCTTCATCCCCCAGTGCTGCCCTGTGAATCTCTTCCCTTAGTCACACCAAACCATGCTCCCCAAAGTTCTCTAAATGAGCTGTACTATATCAAGCCTCTGAGTTTCAGCACTCAGTAAAAGCTCATGAGAGCAGAGTCTGTGTCTGTGTAGACTCTCAATGGATAGCAAGATCAAACCAGTCAATCTTAAAGGAAATCAACCCTGAATGCTCATTGGAGGGACTGAAGCTGAAGCTCCAGTGTTTTGGTCACTGATGCAAACAGCTGACTCATTGGAAAAGTCCCTGATTCTGGGAAAGACTGAGGGTAGAAGAAGAAGAGGGCATGAGAGGAGGAGATGGCTGGATGGCATCACCGACGCAATGGACATGAACTTGGGCAAACTCCAGGAGATGGTGAGGGACAGGGAGGCCAGGCATGCTGCAGTCCATGGGGTTGCAGAGTCAGACAGGACTGGGCAACTGGACAACAAAGGCTCTCGATAAATTTTTGTTCAGTGAATGAATGAGTGTATGGGTAAGTGAATGAATAAAAAATAAAGGAACTGGTAAATGGATGAATAAATTCCATTCCCTGTTTTTGGAGTTCCATCTTCATCAGATGGTCCAACTTCTACACTCGTTTATCAAGGCTTCTCTGAGAAGTTTATGACAGCGTGATATAATGACCTATTTTGCGTGATTGTGCAGATATAATAACTTCTTTTACAAAGAATTTCACAGAGTCGGACACGACTGAGCAACTGAACTGAATTGAACTAAACTGGGCAACTTTGCCTTCAGCTTCCTCAGTCCCAAAAAAAATGGACATCTGCAGAGGAAAGCTTAAAGAAAGGCAGAAATATATCTCAATATGAAGATTAATTTAATCCAATTTTCTAATTAAATGTCAATGTTTAAATTGAAAACATGTGGTGGGAATGCAAACTAGTACAACCACTATGGAAAACAGTGTGGAGATTCCTTAAAAAATTGCAAGTAGAACTGCCATATGACCCAGCAATCCCACTGGCATACACACTGAGGAAACCAGAATTGAAAGAGACACATGTACCCCAATGTTCATCGCAGCACTGTTTATAATAGCCAGGACATGGAAACAACCTAGATGTCCATCAGCAGATGAATAGATAAGAAAGCTGTGGTACATATACACAATGGAGTATTACTCAGCCATTAAAAAGAATACATTTGAATCAGTTCTGATGAGATGGATGAAACTGGAGCCGATTATACAGAGTGAAGTAAGCCAGAAAGAAAAACACCAATACAGTATACTAACACATATATATGGAATTTAGAAAGATGGCAATGATGACCCTGTATGCAAGACAGCAAAAAAGACACAGATGTGTATAGCGGACTTTCGGACTCAGAGGGAGAGGGAGAGGGTGGGATGATTTGGGAGAATGGCATTGAAACATGTATACTATCATGTAAGAATCAAATCACCAGTCTGTGTCTGATGCAGGATACAGCATGCTTGGGGCTGGTTCACGGGGATGACCCAGAGGGATGTTGTGGGGAGGGAGGTGGGAGGGGGGGTTCATGTTTTGGATCGCATGTACACCCGTGGTGGATTCATGTCAATGTATGGCAAAACCAATACAGTATTATAAGGTAAAATAAAGTAAAAATAAACAGTTTAAAAAAAAAAAAGAAAGAAGGAACAAAAATAAATAAATAAATAAATTGGGAAAAAAAAAACTGGAAGTAACACTTGACATATTACCTAAAAATAGTGTCCTTCTATTAAATGACCTGGAATTCGTGTTCATTTTTTCCCCTTGCCTTTATTCCCTTCCTATTATTCATCTAATGATCCCAGTCCTTTTCTTATTTTTCCATTCAATTTAGGAGTTTTCTTTTTCTCAGTGACAAGTATTCTTCCCATCTTCTAATAAAGAAGTCATGAGTTCATCTTTCCAAGGCCCTGGATAATGAGTTAGGATCCCGGAAGATGTGTCAAAAGAAAAAAGAGACCATCCTACTCATCTTCACCTACATTTTCTCTGAACTGACTGATAACTAAGAGAGAATGGCACACAGAAAAAGATGGGCAGGGACAAACTCTCGTGGTCTATTTCTTCTGATGTAAAACGAGGGTCTCTGATACAATAATCCTGACAACACTGATACATGACCCAGCCACTGCTTTGTACCAGTTCATCCCAGGTCTGTGCTAGATAAAGAAAAACGAACAGTTCTTCTCCCTGCATAACTCCTAAATCTCAAGAAAGGAGGAGCCTAGTTTTAAAGGAAACTGGCCATGGCAATTAGGGTAATGAAGGAAGCTTTCAGTCTCATTCTAAATCCATTGACACCAAGACCTAATCCCTCTGTATGCACTTTCCTGGACAAAATAATTTTATGTTTCTCAGGCTGAAAGACTCTAATCTGGAGTCTAAAATCTGATCAGTTTCCATACATGTTAATTTGTTGTTCTCAGTCTTGAAATAGCTCAGTAACGTGGCATGCCTTGATGAATTGTGATGGACCTCAAGTAATTTGTTGCTAATAATAAACCACCACATTTTCCAAATAATTACTTTTTAAACAAATTAGAGCAGACTCAAAGTTACTTCTATCTACATCATCACTCTTAGTCACAAATAATTGGGCATGACTGGGCAACTGCTGCTCTGTGAACTACTGTTTTGAGAAGTACTCTTCACTATGCGACAAAAAGTACCAGATGATCACAACACATTAGAAACCTATTAATAACACAGTTTCGAAGACTCGTCTCCTGAAGATTTTGATTCAGGATATTTGGCATGGGATTGGAGAATTTTTATTTTAACAGTTATCCTCGGTGACTTTTCACCAGGCAAGCTTGAGGATCCCTACCAAGAAGAGAATTTCTGGCAGAAAGCAGAGAAGGACAATGATGGTGATGCCTCAGGTTTTTGTACAGGACTGCTTCCTGATCAGAGCCAGGTGGCAAGATACCATGCAGCATCAGGCTGTTTCCATACTGCAGGTGTCAGCACCGATCTTGTTCCACCATAATCTGCTCTTCCTGGACTCTCTCTTCATGACTTTCTAACTGTATTGGCCTCCCTTCTCTGTCTTGGCCCATCCTGCTTAGCTCAGCTGATTTCTCTAGCATTTATTCTACTTTTCTTATTCCTTTTCCGATCACATCTCTCTAATGGATGTATTATATTATCATAACTACTGTTTTCTTACTATAGGCTCTCCATAGATGAAAGGAATCTGGCTTTCACCTACATTACTGTATGAAGCAAACTTTTGTACAGTTTTTCTTATATTTGAGATATGTACCTCATATAATAGAACCCTCTTCTAACATACTGGTGCTATTATTTGTATTTTTGTGCCACCTAAATGTGCACAAATGCGAATTCTATTTAAGCCCTAACTATCATCAGTTATGATAATATAACCACAAAAATGTAAATTAGATACAAACTGAAAAATCAATAAATTATAAATTTAAAATATAAATATAGTATATAGATGAAATATTTCATTAAGAACTTAAAAGTATTTTAAAGTCATATTTAATTTTTTTCAAAGTCAGTCAATGATTAGTCAGAGAAAAACATCTGGGTGAAGAACTTCTGGCTCCAAATATGTCTTAATGAATAGGACTTGAAATCTGGACCATAGCATAAAACACAAAATAATGATGATATTTGGAAAGAGATGAAGACCAAAACGAACAGAAAGTTTTTTCCCCGGAAGACTATTTGACTTGATCAGAAGGACTTTATATTGAATATGGGTGGAAACAAACAAACAAAAGATTAAAAAATCTTGAGATGTCAGTTTCAGTGGAGGAATTTATATCAAGTATATTTATATCAAGTATACAGAGGAACTTATTAAGGTGTTTTGTGATTCATAAGATATAACTTAAGAAAGGACACATGACAGCTATGTGTTCACTTGCAGTCTAATCTTCTTGGCTGTTAAACAAACTGACTTCATTGGACTTTAATATCCTTGTTAATAAAATGAAGTGTTTGGATTAAATCAGATTATTAATTACACTGCAATTGATAATTTAACCCTAAATATCAGTGGTCAACACACAAATGTAAAATCTTTCTCAATGTCCAACACTGGTCTGCAAAGATTCTGCTACATTTAGTCACCCAACAACCCAGCTGGCGGAGGTCTTTTTATGTTGAGACACCACCTGAATTGCAGGACAAGACTTCACAGGGCACCATGGTAAGGGAGGACGTTGATGGAGGGGGCACATAGCTTCGAATTATCTCAGCCAGAAAGTGATACATACAATTCCCATCACAGCCAATTGCTCAGAACTATTTTTATGGTCTAAAGATGTTGGATAAATACAAAGGATATTTTATAGTCATTTCTATATCTGCCATCTCAAATTTTTCAACAGGGGTTCTAAAATCTTTGACCATGAAGGCTGGCATTTACTGACTACCTTCTATTTATTAGGCAATTTGTATACATTAAAACTTACTACCTGCAGTACTAAAAGTTACAACTATATACCTTAGGCAATATTATCCAGTATTGTAGGCAATATGATCTAATCTTATAGGTGAAAAAGTAGGCAATATTATCCAATCTTACAGATAAAAAGTAGACTCAAGGTAAATACTTTTTCTGATAACTACTGGAGTTGAGCTCTAAATCCAGGACTATTAACTCAAATAAACAGTGAGACTGTTTCTCTGTACCTCACTAGTCTCCCTGAGTATGGTATAATAAAAATGGCTTTTGAAATCTTGTGCTTTGGCATAAGTAGGAAAACAAATCTGAAATTTGTTTTAATTATGTCAAAATGCCTAAAGGAAATTGTATGTTTATCTGTAATATGACTGAAGGTTATCTAAAATGTCACATTTCTTTGCTTTTGATTGAAACTGTATAAAATCATATGATAACAAGGATTATATAATGCTTATTAAACATTCTTATAGCCCATTACAGGTCTTTGATGAATAAAAAGAAAACATTACAAAATATTTGATCAATGGGTAAAAATTACAGTGACTCTTCAGGATACAAACTGGGTAATATTGGGATATCTTAGATGATCATGAAGATATTTATAGCTCTAGGATTCCCAGAGCTTATTATATACATTGTTGCTCCTGTATTTGCAACTTCTTTGTTCTTCCCAATTGAATATACACCAATCATCACATTAGCTCTCCTGATGTTTTGTTTATATGGCACCAACTCTGCAGTTATTTGGAAACCCCAGGTGATTGGATGAAGTTTTCCCTTTGTATTTGAAGGTTTGACATCAATTAATGCAACAAGAAAGTCATTAATTTAATTAATAATCACTGAAAATTCTCCCTAGCCCTGCCACTTCTAAATTTATCCTCAATTAAAGACATTCTTTTATTTATGCATTTAGCTCTATTCATTGAGTACCTACTGTATGCTCAGCACGATGCTGGGCTGGGAGAACAAAGATGAAGATGTCAAAGAACTTGCTTTTAAAGAGGTTAAAATATCATGAGCAAAAATATTCTAACATTTGTTTCAGATTTTTTTTCCTTAACTGGGGCCCCAAACACTCTATTTCCAGCAATTCAGTTTACGTATTTCCTAATGAAACCAAGCTTTTCATTATTTTATTAAGGCATTTGTGCTTGTACTGTTTAAATGGCACCTGTTTTCAAAATACTTGGGAATATTAATTAGCTTGTTTTTCTGCACAAAAGATAAAATCATGTTTTAAAAACATAATTATCTTTTATCAGTTGCAGTAATAGGATTTATTTTACATATTTGTTTTGTAATAGTATACAAACAAATGCTAGAAACAAAACATGCATGGATTTTTTTCCTTTTAGCTAATACAATGTTTTTAGGATCTCAATACTTTGGAGAAATGAATAACTAGCATCTAACACTTTGAAAGTATATATTGCATTTCATTTGATAGACACCTGAAAAAGAACAGCCAATTTCCTAGAGCGGAATTAATATAAAATAAAAATTTTAGAGCCTTTATTTTGCTTTATTAATTAATTATTCTTAGTTTGCTTTGGGGATTTAGAAATGCATCTCAGTGTTTTCAAATATAGAAAAATTTACTGAGTTAATCCATAAATGCCCTCTTGTGACAGTCTCCAAAAATGCAACTGCCTTTTTCCCTATTTACTTTACTTTGTTTTTTTCCTACAGTAATTTAATATATCCAAGCTATAACTGTTATGACAAAAAGTAGTTTTATATTTTATCTGATCAGATTAACATATCTCTTTTTCAATAAGCTATGATCATGTGATGTTTTGAAATTGAGGCAGAAAACTTGTGACTATATTGTTCCCTGTGTAAGATAATTACTGGAAAGACAGGAAAAATCTAATTCTACCATCATTATATTCTGCTTTGATGTGCATAGTAAGAGAACTCTAGATATTATGAAAAGATACTTTTTCAACCTTTTCTTGAGAACTTTTAGGGTCATAGTGCCTTTCCCAATGTGATAGCTAAAAGATAATTAATATAGCAAATTAGTTAGAACCATTCTTTCATAAATTATTTTTCATTTTTAACCAATTGTCTTTTATATTCGTTGGTCATCCTGAATATCCTAAAAGAAAATTTTACTATTCATATTTGGAAATGAAACAATTCACGATTAAAGCAGTTAAATGACCTGCTCAGAGACAAAAGTGAGTGCATCGCTGTATGCCCAGTGGGTCAACACGTGACTTTCATTGGCTTTACTTATACCTGTATTTGAAAGTCACATGTCACCAAAAGCTTTTCAAATAGCAAGTGATGCGTACTTCTTAAAATTTATTTCTAAAACTTTGTTTTGGACCAAGAATACGCAACATGATTTCAAAACACAAAAAGAATGCTGAGAAGTGTTTTCTTTCTTAGATTCATTCTACAAAGCTTTTCAATAAAGATATAAACATGAAATTCCTTAAGAATATGACCTGACATAAAACCTTGAAATAAGACAGTCCTATGTCTGGGAAAATTACTTGATTTAAAAAAAAAATTCAGTTTCTTATTCTGAAATATGGGACTAAGAATAACCTACTTCATAGGGTTTTAGTAAGATTTACACGGGATTAATTTCCTTGCCCTTTAGCTGAAGCTTAAAATTTATAGAGACTCTTGAGAATCCCTTGGACAGCAAGGAGATCAAAGCAGTCAATCATAAAGGAAATCAGCCCTGAATATTCATTGGAAGGACTGAAGCCGAAACGCCAATACTTTGGCCCCCTGTTGCGAAGAACCGACTCATTGGAAAAGATCCTGATGCTAGGAAAGTTGAGGGTGGGGGAGAAGGGGACAAGAGAAGATGAGATGGTTGGTTGGCATCACTGACTCGATGGACATGAGTTGGAACAACCTCCAGGAAATAGTGAAGGACAGGGAATACTGGCTTGCTGCAGTCCATAGGGTCACAAAGAGTCAGACTTGACTTAGTGAGTGAACAATAATTATTAGATAAAAAGCTTAAATGTGTGTTGTGGACTCAAAAGAAAACACATTTACCATTATTAAGTGGCTTTATTTAGATGGCCACATTTCAATACCTGCTAATCCCTTATCCTTTAAATTTAAAAACTGTATAATTTTATATGGCATGCTTAATGTTCATAACAAATGAGAATAAGAAAATTCAATAATGTGAATTCTGTTTATACTTTTGTCAACTTAAATGCTTTAAATTATATTATCTTGATAGTAAAATTGGATAATAAGTAGCCAAGAGCCATTTTTTTTTTCTTGAAGCTGATACAACCCTGAACTTACATAGAGTCTTACCATAACCAAATGGGGACCACTTGGAAAGAATAAAAGTCAATGATCTATGATGGAGTTTAGGGGCATCCTGAACAACGGGATGTAAGAGGACAAAGCAGGAAACAGGGATGCTTGTAATCCTCACCTTTAGGAAAGGAGCCTTAGGGGCAATAAAACACCTAGTCACTCAGAGTTCAGAGAAGGACACGACTGCAGAGCTACCAACGCTGTGTGATTTTCTATTCAGGGATCTCTTGCAAATAATCACATTTTTAAATTTTACAATCATGTATGAATTCCATACCAGAGTGTAAGATAATGTGAGAACATAATTGTTAGTTATGGTATCTGAAAAGGTCCTTCATCCCCAAAGTAGCTTTTGACATTCCTTTTTCTCCTCACTTCCCATACCCAATGTAATGCCATTCTTGTAAATTTTACTTCGTAAGTATATCTTGAATTTTGCCTTTCTTCTCCACCTTTACCATTATCACCCTACTTGAAGACACCATCATCTTTCTTCTCAGTTACTCCAAGAGCCTCCAAAGTACTTTTCCTAATTACACTCTGTTCCCCCATTACCACCCCTTGTACCTCTCACCAAATGCAGGCTCCAGATTCTTTCTCCAGATCACATGGTGATTTTTTGAAATCACAAATATGATAAAAAACAATGTATTAGTTTGGAACTTTCAACCATTTTTCCATGATACATAAAACCCTAAAATTGCATAAATTGCATGACCCTCCTTGTCCACTTCTCCAATCTCATGTTTAACCACTCCTCTCAGCAAATTCTGGATCACACTGGCCTCTGTGTAGTACCCCAAATACATTAATTTCTTTCCTGTTTTAGGGTTCTCCTGAAATTTTTTCTTCTACCGTCTTTTGCCTAATTTTGTTCATACCTCTTCTGCTTCCAGTTCAGCTCAAACGTTCTTTCCATTGAGAAGTAACACCACCACCAGGACAAGTATAGTATTTATATTATAAACACACTCCTAAGTCACTTCCTCCAAACAACTTACCACTCATTATTCTTAAATGCTTATTTGGTGATGTGTTGATAAGTACTGGTTATTGGGCTCATCAGACTATAAACTCCCATGAGGCCGTGTCTATCTGCTTATCAGTAAATTCCAAAGCCTGTAGCAATAGTTGTCATCTAGTTGGTGGTTCAATGATTATTTGTTAAATAAATTAAATTGCCTGCTTTTCTTTCAACTGAAGAAACCATTTTGTGTTTAATCGGTCTTCAGGACAAATATGTGTTCCTGCAATAGTGTCAGTCTTTTGCTCTTCTTTCCAATTCCAACCTGATCAACTACACTTGCCAAAACACACAACTGTCTCAATCCATTGGTGCCACCTGTTGGCCCTAATCTGCCTCATGCATTTCTCTCCATCTCCTTCCTCCTTTAAAGGGAATGAAACCCCTAGGGTGTTCTTGCCTCTCATCCTTCTCTCTGATTTTAAACTCATAACCTAACTTACCTTTAGTTAATCTCTTTCTCACACACACACACATCTTTTTAAATTTTCTTTTTTCTATCCCAACTTTTTTTTAGTAATTTAGAAAAATTTCCTTTAAGACTGTTTTCCCACATCTACTCTTTTTTCTCATTTTCCCTTTTCCTTCCTCCTCTATCAGCTTCTACCTCTTCCTTTTTAGTTATTATAATACTATACATGTAGAAAAAGATATTGAAATTCCAGAAATCTGCTTTCCAAATTTTAGCTTGTAATTATTTGTAAGATAGGACTCCCTAAAATGCCTTTGACTTATGAAACCAAGATGGTAAGTATTTGCCCCATTAGCATCCTGATAAAGCCTAAAATTCTAAAAATTCTTATAGTAATACTGTACTCTAAGGGCAAACATATAAATACCTTTAGAAAATATATAATCTCAATGAATTACTGTGCTAGTAAGTCATGATTGACTTGTAACTATGTAGTGCTATATTCAGTGAAAATTTATTGTAGTCTTAATAACTGGAAGGGGCTTCTCTGATAGCTCATCTTAAAGAATCTGCCTGCAACACAGGAGACCCTGTGTTGGAAAGATCAGTTTGAGAAGGGAACAGCAACCCACGTAGTATTCTGGCCTTAAGCATTAAGCAGACTGAGAGGGAAATAAGTCTGTTTTAAAATTTTCAGTGTAGATTTATTTTACTTCTTAAAACGCCAACCATATTGTATTTAATGCTACCAGTTTACAATTATAAATTTTTAATTCACTGTATCTAGAAACAATCTAAACTGGCAAAAGTTTTGTGTTTTCAGTAGTATTTAAATTCTAATCATGAATAAATAATGCAATCTTTCTGGAATTACATATGAAACTCAAAAACTAGATGTTAAATTGAGTGGAAACTTCCCTATGTAATTGGATAGGTTATAAGTATAGTAAGCAACATTGATAACAAATATATATATATATAAGAATTATTGAATGGCAAAGTTAATTTCATGAAAAATATTTGGTATGAGCATTGATTGCTTACCTACTTGAGCATGAGGTATTATGACGTCTGTATTTCTTGAAAGTTTTCATATACAATCAACTGGATATTATTTACACTTTTACAGAGGCTGACAATTCACTAAAACAATTATGGCCAAAATTACTCCTATATTTAGGACATGACAACCAAGAAGGAAAATTACATTTTGTCTAGGTCTAGGTTATGAAGTAGCTAGACTTCAAAATTCTCCAAGCCAGGCTTCAGCAATACATGAACCATGAATTTCCAGATGTTCAAGCTGGTTTTAGAAAAGGCAGAGGAACCAGAGATCAAATTGCCAACATCTGCTGGATCATGTAAAAAGCAAGAGAGTTCCAGAAAAATATCTATTTCTACTTTATTGACTATGCCAAAGCTTTTGACTGTGTGGATCACAATAAACTGTGGAAAATTCTGAAAGAGATGGAAATACCAGACCACCTGACCTGCCTCTTGAGAAACCTATATGCAGGTCAGAAAGCAACAGTTCGAACTGGACATGGAACAACAGACTGGTTCCAAATAGGAAATAGGAGTACGTCAAGGCTGTATATTATCACCCTGCTTGTTTAACTTATATGCAGAATACATCATGAGACATGCTGGGCTGGAAAAAGCACAAGCTGGAATCAAGATTGCCGGGAGAAATATCAATAACCTCAGATATGCAAATGACACCACCCTTATGGCAGAAAGTGAAGAGGAACTAAAAGCCTCTTGATGAAAGTGAAAGTGGAGAGTGGAAAAGTTGGATTAAAGCTCAACATTCAGAAAATGAAGATCATGGCATCTGGTCCCATCACTTCATGGGAAATAGATGGGGAAACAGGGGAAACTGTCAGACTTTATTTTGGGGGGCTCCAAAATCACTGCAGATGGTGAATGCAGCCGTGAAATTAAAAGATGCTTACTCCTTGGAAGGAAAGTTATGACCAACCTAGATAGTATATTCAAAAGCAGAGACATTATTTTGCCAACAAAGGTCCGTCTAGTCAAGGCTATGGTTTTTCCAGTGGTCATGTATGAATGTGAGAGTTGGACTGTGAAGAAAGCTGAGTGCCCAAGATTGATGCTTTTGAACTGTGGTATTGGAGAAGACTCTTGAGAGTCCCTTGGACTGCAAGGAGATCCAACCAGTCCATCCTAAAGATCAGTCCTGTGTGTTCATTGGAAGGACTGATGCTGAAGCTGAAACTCCAATACTTTGGCCACTTCATGCGAAGAGTTGATTCATTGGAAAAGACCCTGATGCTGGGAGGGATTGGGGGCAGAAGAAGAAAGGGACGACCGAGGATGAGATGGCTGGATGGCATCACTGACTCAATGGACATGAGTCTGAGTGAACTCCGGGAGTTGGTGATGGACAGGGAGGCCTGGCGTGCTGCAATTCATGGAGTCACAAAGAGTCGGATACGACTGAGCGACTGAATTGAACTGAGCTTATGAAGTTAATTATTTCTCTAAATATAGTAAATATTTTACTACAAGGTGCAACATCATCTCTTTTAAGTAAAGACAAACTCACCTGTCACAGGGTTTCAGTTCATGTTGTCAAACATTTAGTGAGCAGTGACTTAGTGCTATGAAGAATACAGAGATGAAGACGAAATTCCCACCCTCTTGGAGCATGAGTGAACTGAGCAAACGAACTGGAAATCTGTTTTTCAAGCAGAAAGGAAATGAATAAGAAGTTATTTGCTTTATGACTATTAATCTTTCACAAATCAGAGAACCCACCTTTCAAGTCTTTATGATTAACTCTTTAGTGAGGCCATGGGTCTAGCATTCTTCATACACCAAATCTAAAATAACTACATATTGCTTTGGGTGGCATCATATTTGCAAAAAAGAAAAAAATCAGCATGAATGTTATAACCAAAGGTTTGTAAGTATGACCAATAAAGTAGCCTTCAGAGGACTTAGACTGGGATTTATAAAAAAAATTTATATTGCCCTTTATTAACATAAGAGTCCTGAATATTCATTGGAAGGACTGATGCTGAAGCTGAAACTCCAGTACACTGGCCACCTCGTGCGAAAAACGGACTCATTTGAAAAAACCCTGATACTGGGAAAGATTGGGGGCAGGAGGAGAAGGGGACAACAGAGGATGAGATGGTTGGATGGTATCACTGACTCAATGGACATGAGTTTGAGTAAGCTCCGGGAGTTGGTGATGGACAGGGAGGCCTGGTGTGCTGCAGTTCATGGGGTCGCAAAGAGTCAGACATGACTGAGTGACTGAACTGAATATAAGAGAAAAATTTATCATGGTAAAAGTTCTGAAGTAGCATTTGTCTAATAAAGATGAAAATTCCAGTTCTGACGTGTTTCAGTATACACTCTTTGTTTATGAAAATATTTTTTAATTTTATCAAAATAAGGTATACTTTATTGGCACATAGTTTTGATAAGTGGTTTTATATATAAATTCCTAAATTTTATTTTCTAGAGAATAGTTCAAATTTGATATTGTATATTTTTCTTTGCTACAATTTTTCCTATAAGAATCTTCTTTAGACCTATGATTGTTTTATCTATATAAAAGAGGAAAAAACAAAACAATCAAGCAAAAGAAAAAATTTTGCTGGACTGGCTAGAACTTAAGATTCCAAGAGTCAAAAATCCAGTCTTCAGAGATGATTATGCTTCCATATTACACTGCTATGAAGCTGGGCGGCTTTATCAATTTGACCAAGAGTTAAATAGGAGACAAACTCAAAAAAATGCCAATGTTTAAACTGTCTTTACATCAACTTGGAAAAATTTCTATCTACAACATGTTGTTTTAAAGTCAACTTAAATAAATATATGAGATAACTATCTAGTATGCCAATAATTCTAAATAAAGCCTTTGGAAAGCCTTTCTATATGTTATATCAAAAAAGTGTGGGTCACACGTGCTATAATACTCCTATACCATACACTTTAGAAAACAATATCTCAGGACTAGATTCTTTAAAATAGCCTAATCACTGGAATAGCTATAAGTTAATAGCCAGTAATTATTAGTGTATTAATTAATGGAACAATACTATATATATCTACTAAAATATTACAGTGTATATATTAATTTTAATTCTCACTTTATTAGGAAATATTATTTATATAATTAGATAATAAACCAGCCAAAACAGGGGTCTTGATTTTCCCAGCAAACAACACAACCCAAATCTTGTCATTATCATTATGTTGACATATTTCTGTCACTATTCCCACAATGCATCAGACCAATTTTTTCCTATATTCAACTATTTAGTTTAATATTTACATATTTTGTGTTATGACAATAACAAATTATATCTGATTACAATTCTTTGTTATCTATTAAAATTTATATTCTTATTATTCCATTTTAATTTTACAGTAGATTTGTAATATGTACATTTTCCACACTTTGTGTAAAATATCATATAAATGTGCTAATCTACTTAAATCAGGAATAATACATATTCTGACATTTTAAATGATTTGTCTCTTGGGCAAATTGAGTTTTTACTACATTGTTAATCTGAGTTCATCTGAAACTACTGACCAACTAGTTTGTTGAACTATAGTTGAACATATATGTCAAACAAAAGTGAAGATATTGTAAAGGAATAAATGTGCAGCTGATATTTTTTAATCCTTCTCCAAATCCTGGCAAGGTTATCTGTTCAAACCTTAAAATTCTTAAGAATTTGAAAGGTCATTAATTATTTCCCCTTCTTCACTACATAGCAAAGTCACATTGAATGAAACTAGACTGAAATGTTATTCTGTAAAAGATTAAATCCAAAGGCTAAGCCTGATTAGTTACTGCTAAATTTTAAATACTTCAGCACTCTTATAATCAAAATGCTCCACCAATAATGTTATATGATAAATTTATCATATATGTGACTAAGAGGGTTTATATAAATGCAAGTATATTTAAATATTTTATGTTCATTCATTTATTGAACAAATATTAATGAAGCATTTATTAATTGACATGATTTTTTAAATATTTTAATGTTGGGATTTTTATATATATTTACTATTTAGTCTCCTGCTGCAGGCCATGGGGTCACAAAGAGTCAGACATGACCGAGCGACTGAACTGAACAGTTTTTAAAGTACTCCAAAAAGCTGAAAAAAATCTACTTTTATTTGATATGTATTGATTGTATTTCATGTATATTTTAAAGTAGTGATTATAATACATATTATTTAAGATCAAATATTATATCATTTCATAATATTGTGAGTAAGCAGTTATGAAGCAACATAATAATTTAATATTACCCGAATTGAACTCCTTAGAGTCAGATATATTAACAGAAGTATACATAAAACTGACCTTGAGCAAAATTGACTTAACAATTGTCATTCTGTATTGTTCATATTTCTGCGTGGAAACAAAGTGAACAAAACTGATAGTTCCAGTGACGAAAGGATAGTTAACGTGATGACAGGTTATAATGTATGTAAACATAATCATTTTTTGGTGCATTTTTATCTTTGTTATGATCAAGCAGATACAACAATAGCTTTACTTGCTCTTAATATTGTATGTGGATGTTGGAAATAATCATGAGAAAAATGATAAGAGAATTCACTAGGGTCATACAGATATAAAATATGTGATTTATCAAAAGAACATTATATAAGGAATAGTATAAAAATATATGTATATATATATAAATACACTTGTATATTCTCTAGTTCATAACCTTAATCTCTATCTTTACATTAATTATCAAATTAATTAAAGAGGGGGATAAGCAACAAACTGTTAAAAAATCAAAGGAATTTAAAACTTGAGGTGTTATCAACCACAAGATAATTTTTTTATTTAACCAAAATCATAGTAATATCTAACACATTATTTATAGTCAGTCTAATCAGTGAATCTTATTATAAAGCTACCCATAATTTAGTATACTTAGAGCATGAATGTGGTGGTATTTAACTGCTGACAATCCAGTTTTATTGACAGAAATAGCTTGAGTTGAAAGAAGGATCTTGAAAAGTTTTCAGCTTTATTTTTTCAAGCACCACAAACTAATAAGTAAAAACATATGAATTAGATAAAATACTTCATTAAGTTACTTTTATTGGGTGAGTCAATGTGATATGATTACATTTCAGAGATATTTAATTCCCCATCATATAAAATCACATTGATGTTTGGTTATATTTTCTCTTCTCATGATGTAGCCATTCAAAGTATTTTACTCATATCAAAGCAGAGATTATTATGAAGTTAAAGCTAAAGTCATTTTCATCAAAGCTAATCATAAATTTTATTTTCTAAAGTGTTTCCCAGAGTAATCACATTGCAGGTCTGTAAGGGAGACTCTCAAAAGTCCTCTTGGGTCTTGGGTTCTAATTAGAAAGAATCCCATCAAGCTTGGAGAATTGCTGTGAATATAGTTGAGAGAACAAAAACAGAAACACCCACGTATGGTTCATGAAGCTTTGGATGAACCCCAACTGAACACCGATATTTTAGGAAGGTATTTCTTAATGTTGAAAGTATAATTGGCCATTCATTATGTAGATGGCCAGCTCTCCAGTGCTTTGCACCCATTTGTATGAGTTATGTAAATGTATAAATGCTTCCTTTGAAATGAGATAAAACTTGATCATTACATAAACTAGTAAATGATAGTTGCTCGCTATATTGGACCCAGGTTACTTTTTATTGGTTAAAGAAGGTAGGTGAACATCACAGATGCAAACTGTTTGTTGTTAAGAATGTGTGTTTACAGGTGTGGAATACCCCAAGGATGGATAGAACTGATACCCTGCTGCAGGTGCAGACTTTAATAAACAGGAACTTGTCTTTCCTCTAATCACTTCTCTCCTTTATCATGCTTTTGGATTATCTCAATTCACATTAAGTATCACTTGTGCATAAAGCATATACAGTGTACTATATTTATTTAGATATACATGTGACTAGATTTTCTGTGAATAAAACCAAAAATGCATTCACATGAGAAAATGGAGTGGCTTAATTTAAATATTTTAGGAGTGCTAGAATACTAATAAACATCTGGAAGAACAGATAAAACTAGATAAATGTTTAGCCTTGTTATGAGTAACACACTAGCATACGATTAGGTTTATAATGGTTGTAATTTAACAAAACTGTTGTATGAAATATTTTGTTTAGCATTCATTAAAAACTGTTAATGCACTTGTGTTTTTCATGGACTAAATTTTTTTGCAGCAGACGCACATTATTAGTATAATACAAATATGCTAAAAAGCAAACAGTTTGGTGTTAAAATGCTTTAAGTAGAATTGTGAAGGGAAATTTTACCCCAATCTTTATTTTTTTTTTCATTTTTACAGGGAAAATTTTACCACAAATTCCATATTTTAATGATATTATACCAACTCTATTTTTTAAACTCATTTTGTCACTGTTTTGTAACAGAAACACTGTAAATATTATAGATGTGGTAAACTATTATACTTGTTTTCTTATAAATGAAATGATCTGTGCCAACACTGACAAAATGAATTAATGTGTTACTAAGGCAACAGCCACATTACATGCTTTCTCTTTCACAGTAGGCAGCAGAGCATATGGTTTTCTCTTAATGGAACGCTAGCTTCTCATTAACATACCAGTAGCAGTGTCAGAACTTACAAACCAGCATAACAGGGAGATGGAAAAACTTATAAATTAGACCCTTTCAGTACTATTGAGAAGGAAATGACTGATGTTCTAAGGTACAATATTTAGCTAATACTGTGCCCTTTTCTGCACCTTCTTTCCACCAAAAAAAACACAAAACCTTTTTTCTTATCATAAATAAAAATATAAATATTGAAGTGTAAGTAATTTTTACCCTGCTTCTAAGAGTGATTGGCACCCTGAGTATGATAACTCTTCTTAAAAATAATATTTCCTTTTTGCACACAGTATGTTTTAAACAGCTGTATTTTCACCACCTGTTTCAATACAGCGAAGCAGTTGAAATGTAAAGCAAATGTTCATGTCTCCCTAAAAGACTAAATCCATCAGATAAAAAATGAGGATGAGAAGGAAACCCTTTATTTTTCTGGAGGCGAAAGATGACCATTCCTGTAATAGAAGTGGAGCCACCAAGAGGTTGTAATTGGTAGTGAAGGAAAAGAATTATTTTATAAGTCCCCACATCATAGTTTCATACTATGTATGTAGTATAAACCATATGTAGCAGGCTCACAGTAATTATGGTGATTCAAATTTTTCATCCAATTTTTTTAATTTCAAAATCCTTCTCACAGAGAATTCAGCTATATTTGTAGATGAAATTTATCAATGCTGTGTCTTAAGAGACATTTCAAAATTTAAACCTATAAATATGGCATGGCAATTATACTTATATATGGATAACTATAATATGACCTCATATTGCAGGAATCCCATAAACTGAAGTTATTTTTGTCATTTATGCTTCAAAATTTTTCATAGCATTTACCTATAATTAAAAGGTTGAGAATAATTAAAAAGTAAAATATTAATATAAAGCCCTGTGTAAATAGCCTACATGTTCTGAGCTGCTGTCGAGTAAAGTCCAGAAAGAAAGCAGATGTACTATTCCTCTGATAACTAAAACTCTAGAGAGAGAGCAAAGTGGACTGATGGTTCTTTTCAAGACTTTAATGTCTACACTAGTTCAATTCGCTGAAAGGAAAATTTTACTCCTCAGAGTCTACCCATTTACTAGGCTCTTTCTGCATGTTTGTATTAATAGCTGCATCCCTCAAATCTGCAGATCACCATAAATGACAAGAACCTCTTTTAAGGGATTTCCCTGATAGTCCAGTGGTTAAGAATCTGCCTGCCAATGTAGGAGACACAGGTTTTATCCCTGGTCCAGGAACTAAGATTCCACCTTCTGCAAGGCAACTAAGTCTGGGAACTACAACTACTGAGCCCACACACTCTGGAGGCCCTGCCACAAGGAAAAGCCCACCCACTCACACCTGCTGTGGGCACCCGGTGGTGGCTGGGACGACCCCCGCCCTGTGAGCACCTGCTCACAGTGACAAGAGGCAGTTCAGGTGCAGCAGCAAACACCCGGCATAGCCAAAAACAATAAACAAATAAAATTATAAAAAAGAACTTTGCTTAAAAGAATGTCAGGAATATATCGATAATACCAAAATTATTTGAATCTTAACCATAAAAATCACAAGCTTTCTAAACATCATTATTCTGAATAAATAATCCATTGATATTTGTAGCTGTTTAAACTGATTGTTTTCTCTTTGGTGAAGTTCAAAATTTTACTGAGTTTTGAGAACTACCTAAAGTTAGAATATATGTGACTTAAGTCATTTTCTACCAATATCTGAAGAATTGTCCAAAGGGCTAGGAATCAATAATATAGTTATCTGTAATGAGAAAGTAGCCAAGTAACTTTGTTCCCAGATATAGCATAAGCCTGGTCATACAGAGAGTTAACTTCAGTATTTAAAACTTTAGAACTTATGTCTTCTCCTTTTGCAAAAGGAAACATACTAATTCTATTCACAGAAAGACCTTTCTGTCTCCCATCTATACTATAGGACTTCTTCCCCCTTGCCTCAAAGTTTGCCATTATCCCCAAACAAGATCGCAAATGCTGTGAAAACTAAATTAATAATTATTAATGATTCAAACTCAGTGTTATTAATGAAAACTATTAATTGAAGGGTCTTTGCATACTTTCTGAATAGGAAACAACCAGATAACCATGGCCCATGTTGCAAATTTAATTTGTGAGTCAATGCATCTAGATTTTTCCATTTGGTAAGCAGACTTTTTTCATTTTACCCGTATCCAAGAGAGCCACAGGGAATAACTGGCTGCTTGGCGTAAATCCTCTCCTATCCTGTAGACAATTTCCTTGTAATTCTAGAAAAAGCATGTGAAAAGTTGCTCCCTCTCAGTGTGTTTTTCAACACCATGGAATCAGGAACATCTCTGCATACAGGTGTTAAAAGAAGCTTCCACCTCATGTCTAGCATTAAAACTTAACCTGATGGTTGTTATTCAGCTGAAGACAGTATCAGTGTAAAGTGTCACTGATCTGGTCACTATCTCTGGGAGGCTGCCAGAGCTTCTGCACTGGCTTCACGGTGTCGTCTGTGAAGGAAGCCAATTAAGATCACAAGATAGTGGCTGGTAATAATAAACTTCTAATGATGTTCCTAACTAAAAAGAGGTAATTAAAATGTGTATATGGATGACCCCTGCTTCTGTCAGCTCAGTGTAGCTGTTACGCCGACAATGTCCATGTTTTGTTTAGGAAGAGGAGTTCGTGTTGTCTAACAACAATAAGAGAAGCAATTTAATAATATGGAAATGATTGCCTTGGAAATGCACACCAGCTTCAACGTTGTTGCATTCCTGATAGAATTCAATTGACTGCTATCTCCTGACTGGTCAATAGTTTTGTTGTTCTGGTTACTGACTCAGTTTAAGTCTCTCTCCTTCCCTCTTCATCCTCCCATCACCTGCCTCAAATTTCAATAAGAGTTTTGGGGTTGCTTGCTGTATTTCACTAGGACTAGGTCTTATCTCTTTCAGATGCTTCTCAAAATCAAAGACTGTGTTTTGAAAAAGAAAGACAGTTAATTAGATAGCAAAGGAAGCCTGTCCTCTTATCACTCGATCTGGTCATGGACATAAGTGTTTCACACTTTTCCAATCCCCTAACCCTGCAGCCCAAAGCTTTCTTGTACACCTGCTCAGCTCAGCTCATCAATTTTCTGTGAGCCAGTTAAGTTCCTTTAAGCCTGCCCACTGAGAGGTGGTGATAGCTCTCTGAGAAAAAGAAGAAAGGAGAAACAGAATGCTGCTGCAGGCCCTTATCTTGATCACACTGTTTGTTTTCGCATTGATGTCTGTAATGAAACAAAGAGGATTTAATCGTGTTAAACAAAAGCCTGTTGGTACCCAGAGGAAACTCATTTAACTCTACTCTGGAGTCTCAGAGTTTCAGGTTTCCCGTCTTCCTTTTTGCCCATCCACCAGGCTGAGTTTCTTACCTGGGGCTTAAAATTGTGAGGTGTGAAACTCTTCTTTTGTTTTGACAGGTGCTCTTTGCTAAACATCAGCCTAGCCTTGATGGTGATAATACACAGAAGGAGAAAAAAAACTTCAGAGACGCTAATGACTGTAGTTACCCAACTTCTGTCTTTCACGGTTTTTATTTGCTTCCCTCATTGGAGTACTTGAGGATAAAGTGGGAAACAAGTTGGGCTGATGGGAAGTGAGTTGTGAAAGATAGTCGCTAAGAAGACCCAGAAACCATCCCCATCTTGGCATCCCACGAAGGAAAGAAAAGTGAAGAAAATAGGCCTAAGATTGCTCTTTATTGATCAAGGAGTTACCTGGCAGGACTGGAAGGAAGCGTTAAGTGTTATTTGGTGGAGGAATTGACTCACAAGTGACGCCGGTAACTTGATATTTGGCCAAGGAGTCCCCAGACATGATTCTCACTTTAGAATACTAGAAGAGTTGTCAAGAGATTTGACTGATAGCCCTTCTCTCTTATACTGAGGAAACAGCCTCTCTGTGTGGAGGGTGAAGCCCTGACTTCACTGACTTGTGACCATCCTGGTGTGTTTCCTGACTGACCCTTCCTTTCCAGTGACTCCAAAATGGCATTCCTGCATTTGTTTTAAGCACCAGTTTCCTTAACTCAGTTTCCCACCTGCTGTCACATTCCTCTCTGTGCCTCCCACCCACCGTCTCTCAGAGCACACTTACCTTGACATCACTCTTGAGGAGCAGAAACTTTCCCCTTTGGCAGATGCTGATGGCGGATCTGCTCTGCTGACCCTGACTCTGGGGCAGGGCCAGCTGAACCATACTTCCCAGTAGTGAAAACATCTAGATGTGTTGAGCTTTGTTATCAAACCAGAATGTTCCACCACCCCAAAATTAAGAAGAAGCACCTTCTCTTTTGGTTGTATAAAACCCCCATCTTTTCCTTCTTTATTTAGACAGTGGTGATAGGAGTAGGTGATAGACTTCTTCCAGAATAAATTCAGTACTCACAAAAGAGTCATAGACAGTTATTGGACAGGTGGTAGGTATTAGTAATTAAAAGTAGACTGAGATGACCTGGGTGATTTTGGGTAAAGCTGTTTGTGCTGCAGATTCATTGACTTTAAAATATAAGTACAATGGCACCAAGAACATAGATTATCATAAGCATTTAATTAATCCATCAATTAATCTAAAATATTTACTGAAAAGAATCCTGAAGTCATGGTTTGCATTCAATAAATGTTAACCATTATTATCTGCAGCTGAATGATCTTCTCAAGTAAGGTTGTTAATTCACTGAGCTTCATTTTCTTCAAAGTGTATTTTATCTTCCAAGTGCTGGCTTCAAGTGTTTGCCAAGGTTTTAGTAGAAGTGAGCTTCTTCTTTCACTTACAAGGGTTTTGCCTCCGATAACCATTCCTTCTTCCAACAAACAAATTCTGATTTCTTCCCACATACTCCTATCCTGAAAATAATTCATTGGGCTATCTAGCCTGTCTTCTCATTCAAGGTCTTAAAGAGGATGGAATTAAGTATTTAGTTTCAGTCCTTCTCTTGAGCAAGACCTTGAGGCAGAGAAGCAGTGAAGAATCTTCAGTTCTTCTTTCAGATCCTTGATGATCTTCAGAAACAGGTCACATCTTCTTGTGTCAGCTCGGAAGTCAGCCCTACACAACCCTCCATGTCCTTCCTTCTTTGCAGGAGTGTACAAGGAAGGTGGATGGATCCTGTTTGTAGAATGCTGCCCCCTCAGACCTGGTGTTTTCATCTTAGAGAGGGAGCTGCTCTTAGATCCGGTGAATTTTTTTATGCCAAAGCTTGCTTCCTTTGTTATCTTGCAAAGTTAAATTATAAACTGATACCTTTATAGAGGAAAGAATTATTTGGTGGGAAACTGAGGCATGTGAGAAGGCTTAGTAAAAAGGCTAGTAGCATATGTCATTACTCTTTTCAGAGACAAGTAAATGATAGGCAAATTATAAATGTGGTTGATTTTTTAGCTCAAATACCTGGAATTAAGCAAAAGGATAAGTAGAGGAAGAAGGGAAGAGTAGTAAACCTTTCAAAACAAGAAGATACTCATTCCTGATACATGCTTTTATGTGATCTTTACATAATATCACAATAAAGGCATCTTTACATAATATCCCTGCATTTGCTTTCAAAATAACAATTAACACATGAACAGCAAAGAGGGCTTTCAGACACCAGTTACCTAACTGGAACAATTCAAACTAAATAGGCCTGATGTTGAAATGGATATTGTGGTGAAACGTTTCTGTGTAGACTTCTGTTTAAATTCTTCTCATTTAAACTTCCAAGCCAAACAAAATTCTAGTGTCACCTCTGACAGTTGAAACAATCAAAAACAACATTTGGTTCTTCAAATTTGGGGGGTATGGGACTGGAAAATAAATATATCAGTCCATTTTATTCCTTTCAGTGGAATCACAGTACCCATGATAGTAGGTTTTTAATGCAAACTCATAGAGGCTTTCCTACAATAATGATTCAAACTAGCTAGGTAGTCACAAAATAAAGAATGATAAGAAAAATGTTCTTTCTGCCGTTTTCCTCTAACTAAACACAAAATAAGAGTTGTCTGACTTTAAAAGATCAAGTTTCGTCTTTGGTTTTCCTTTCTTACCCTCACGTCCAGATTCAGTGAACCTGGATTTCTGTATAAGACGAAAATGTTCACCTACAGCACACAAATGATTTTGTTAGGGTGCCATCTGCTGGTGTCAAACAATCAAAGACTTTTTTTTTTTTAAGATAAATGATATGCATGAATTAAAACTAAAGGCTTAGAAGTTATTCAATTCAAATTATATACATATAATATAGACTATTTTCAAATGGCTGTCTGGTGCATAATTTTTAAACACTTTAATATGGCAAGATAAAAAGTGACTTTATTCTAAACAGAAGAAAGTGGAGGCATCAGACATTGCCTTGACTTCCTGGTTCCTGATCTGTTTGGATTCAAGCTTCATTTTTCAGTTTCCATGGCTCCCCTGACTTTAAAAAATTCTGTTAAATTTTCCCTTAGAAAAGCAATTTAATTGCTGTGTTTATGATTGCATCGGTTTCAACAGAGAAAATCTTAGTTTACCCATTCACTGGGCTTCTTCTCTAAGCCATGGTATAAGATGCAGGCACAATGCGTTGCCTCTCTCTAAAGCAAGCTTATCAGCATAGCCCTTATTATGCATGTACAATATCCATGCCCAACCTACCTTCATAAGACATAAGGAAAAGCAACTGCTTTACTCCCTCCCTTCTTAAAAATCTTTACCAATTATCCGTGTGACATTGAGCAAAACATTCACTTCTTCCTTATCTGTAAATTTCAGACATTATTAGTAATTATCTAGTTATTTTGATTGTGAAAAGAAATCACATCTATAAGTTTCTTAAAATACTGCCTGTATCATAGTAAACACACAATAACTATTAGCGCCTTTAACATAGTTGTTATTTAAATAAAGAATACGGGTTAGTATCAACTAGAAAACCATTGCTTTATGTAATTTGGGGGATCCTTAACGTTCTTCCAATGAGGAGATATAAAATCTGTATTTGTATTCATACTTTGGAGAATATGGAAAGAATAATCATTTCCTTACGTTTTTTTTCTCCCTTTTCTATGAGCACTTAACTGGTTTGAAGTCTCAACTCCCTTAAATCTTATATAAAGCCTTTCAACGTCTGACCTACGTACTTCTCCATCCCCACTTCTCAGTCTGTTCCAGCCATTATGAACCTCTTCCAGTTGCCTGAATGAGCCATGTTTTCACTCTCCACAGGTCTGTGCAGACTCCCTGTCCCTGGAACAACTTCACCCGCTGCCCTGCACCTGTCATCTTACCTCTTAGCTCTCCTGTTAAGAAGCCTTTAAGGCAATGCAAAAGTAGGAAGTCAAGAAACACCTGGAGTAACAGGCAAATTTGGCCTTGGAATGCAGAATGAAGCAGGGCAAAGACTAATAGAGTTTTGCCAAGAAAATGCACTGGTCATAGCAAACACCCTCTTCCAACAACACAGAGAAGACTCTACACATGGACATTACAACACCGAAATCAGATTGATTATATTCTCTGCAGCAAAAGATGGAGAAGCTCTATACAGTCAACGAAAACAAGACCAGGGGCTGATTGTGGCTCAGATCATGAACTGCTTACTACCAAATTCAGACTTAAATTGAAGAAAGTAGGGAAAACTGCTAGACCATTTAGGTATGACCTAAATCAAATCCCTTATGATTATACAGTGGAAGTGAGAAATAGATTTAAGGGACTAGATCTGATAGATAGAGTGCCTAATGAACTATGGACTGAGGTTCGTGACATTGTACAGGAGACAGGGATCAAGACCATCCCATGGAAAAGAAAGGCAAAAAAGCAAAATGGCTGTCTGGGGAGGCCTTACAAATAGCTGTGAAAAGAAGAGAAGCGAAAAGTTCCAAAGAATAGCAAGAGATAAGAAAGCCTTTTTCAGTGATCAATGCAAAGAAATAGAGGAAAAGAACAGAATGGGAAAGACTAGAGATCTCTTCAAGAAAATTAGAGATACCAAGGGAACATTTCATGCAAAGATGGGCTCGACAAAGGACAGAAATGGTCTGGACCTAACAGAAGCAGAGGATATTAAGAAGAAATGGCAAGAATACACAGAAGAACTGTACAAAAATATCTTCATGACCCAGATACTCACAATGGTGTGATCACTCATCTAGAGCCAGACATCCTGGAATGTGAAGTAAAGTGGGCCTTAGAAAGCATCACTATGAACAAAGCTACTTGAGTGAGTGACTGAGTGAAGTCGCTCAGTCGTGTCCGACTCTTTGCGACCGCGTGGACTGTAGCCTACCAGGCTTCTTCGTCCATGGGATTCTCCAGGCAAGAATACTGGAGTGGGTTGCCATTTCCTTATCCAGAGGATATTCCCAACCCAGGGATTGAACCTAGGTCTCCTGCACTGAGGTGATGGAATTCCAGTTGAGCTATTTCAAATCCTGAAAGATGATGCTGTGAAAGTGCAGCACTCAATATGCCAGCAAATTTGGAAAACTCAGCAGTGGCCACAGGACTGGAAAAGGTCAGTTTTCATTCCAATCCCAAAGAAAGGCAATGCCAAAGAATGCTTGAACTACCACACAATTGCACTCATCTAACATGCTAGTAAAGTAATACTCAAAATTCTCCAAGCCAGGCTTCAGCAATACGTGAACCATGAACTTCCTGATGTTCAAGCTGGATTTAGAAAAGGCAGAGGAACCAGAGATCAAATTGCCAACATCTGCTGGATCATGGAAAAAGCAAGAGAGTTCCAGAAAAACATCTATTTCTGCTTTATTGACTATGCCAAAGCCTTTGACTGTGTGCATCACAATAAACTATGGAAAATTCTGAAAGAGATGGGAATACCAGGCCACCTGATCTGCCTCCTGAGAAACCTATATGCAGGTCAGGAACAGTTAGAACTGGGCATGGAACAACAGACTGGTTCCAAACAGGAAAAGGAATACATCAAGGCTGTATATTGTCACCCTGATTATTTAACTTATATGCAGAATACATCATGAGAAACGCTGGACTGGAAGAAACACAAGCTGGAATCAAGATTGCCGGGAGAAATATCAATAACCTCAGATATGCAGATGACACCACCCTTATGGCAGAATGTGAAGAGGAACTAAAAAGTCTCTTGGTGAAAGTGAAAGAGGAGAGTGGAAAAGTTGGCTTAAAGCTCAACATTCAGAAAAGGAAGATCATGACATCTGGTCCCATCACTTCATGGGAAATAGATGGGGAATAAGTGGAAACAGTGTCAGACTTTATTTTGGGGGCTCCAAAATCACTGCAGATGGTGGTTGCAGCCATGAAATTAAAAGACACTTACTCCTTCGAAGAAAAGGTACAACCAACCTAGATAGCATATTCAAAATCAGAGACATTACTTTGCCGACTAAGGTCCATCTAGTCAAGGCGATGGTTTTTCCAATAGTCATGTACGGATGTGAGAGTTGGACTGTGAAGAAGGCTGAACACCAAAGAATTGATGCTTTTGAACTGTGGTGTTGGAGAAGACTCTTGAGAGTCCCTTGGACTGCAAGGAGATCCAACCAGTCCATTCTGAAGGAGATCAACCCTGGGATTTCTTTGGAAGGACTGGTGCTAAAGCTGAAACTCCAATACTTTGGCCACCTCAGGCGAAGAGCTGATTCATTGGAAAAGACTTTGATGCTGGGAGGGATTGGGGGCATGATGAGAAGGGGACAACAGAGGATGAGATGGCTCAGTCCTGTCTGACTCTCTGCAACCACATGAATTGCAGCACACCAGGCCTCCCTGTCCATCACCAACTCCCAGAGTTCAGTGAAACACATCCATCGAGTCCGTGATGCCATCCAGCCATCTCATCCCAATGAGGCTGATATCCTTTAGAATGGACTGGTTGGATCTCCTTGCAGTCCAAGGGACACTTAAGAGTCTCTTCCAACACTACAGTTCAAAAGCATCAACTCTTCGTAACTCAGCTTTCTTCACAGTCCAAATCTCACATCCATACATGAACACTGGAAAAACCATAGCCTTGACTAGATAGGCCTTAGTCGGCAAAGTAATGTATCTGCTTTTGAATATGCTATCTAGGTTGGTCATAACTCTCCGTTCAAGGAGTAAGCATCTTTTAATTTCATGGCTGCAGTCGCCATCTGCAGTGATTTTGGCACCCCCAACATAAAGTCTGACACTGTTTCCCCTGTTTCCCCATCTATTTGCCATGAAGTGATGGGACCAGATGCCATGATCTTCGTTTTCTGAATGTTCAGCTTTAAGCCAACTTTTCCAGTCTCCTCTTTCACTTTCACCAAGAGACTTTTTAATTCCTCTTCACATTCTGCCATAAGAGTGGTGTCATCTGTATATCTGAGGTTATTGATATATTCTTCCAGCAATCTTGATTCCAGCCTGTGCTTCATCCAGCCCAGCGTTTCTCATGATGTATTCTGCATATAAGTTAAATAAGCAGGGTGACAATATACAGCCTTGATGTATTCCTTTTCCTATTTGGAACCAATCTGTTGTTCCATGCCCAGTTCTAACTGTTCCTGACCTGCATACAGATTTCTCAAGAGGCAGGTCAGGTGGTCTGGTATTCCCATCTCTTTCAGAATTTTCCACAGTTTATTGTGATCCACAGTCAAAGGCTTTGGCATAGTCAATAAAGCAGAAATAGATGTTTTTCTGGAACTCTCTTGCTTTTTCCATGATCCAGCAGATGTTGGCAATTTGATCTCTGGTTCCTCTGCCTTTTCTAAAACCAGCTTGAACATCAGGAAGTTCTCGGTTCATGTATTGCTGAAGCCTGGCTTGGAGAATTTTGAGTATTACTTTACTAGCAGGTGAGATGAGTGCAATTGTGTGGTAGTTTGAGCATTCTTTGGCATTGCCTTTCTTTGGGATTGGAATGAAAACTGACCTTTTCCAGTCCTGTGGCCACTGCTGAGTTTTCCAAATTTGCTGGCATATTGAGTGCTGCACTTTCACAGCATCATCTTTCAGGATTTGAAATAGCTCAACTGGAATTTCATCACTTCCACTAGCTTTGTTTGTAGTGATGCTTTCTAAGGCCCACTTGACTTCACATTCCAGGATGTCTGCTCTAGGTGAGTGATCACACCATTGTGATTATCTTGGTCTTGAAGACCCTTTTTGTACAGTTCTTCTGTGTATTCTTGCCACCTCTTCTTAATATCTTCTGCTTCTGTTAGGTCCATACCATCTCTGTCCTTTATCTAGCCGATTTTGCATGAAATGTTCCCTTGGTAGCTCTAATTTTCTTGATGAGATCTCTAGTCTTTCCCATTCTGTTCCTCTATTTCTTTGCATTGATTGCTGAGGAAGGCTTTCTTATCTCTCCTTGCTATTCTTTGGAACTCTGCATTCAGATGCTTATATCTTCCTTTTCTCCTTTGCTTTTTGCTTCTCTTCTTTTCACAGCTCTTTGTAAGGCCTCCCCAGACAGCCATTTTGCTTTTTTGCCTTTCTTTTCCATGGGGATGGTCTTGATCCCTGTCTCCTGTACAATGTCACGAACCTCAGTCCATAGTTCATTAGGCACTCTATCTATCAGATCTAATCTCTTAAATCTATTTCTCACTTCCACTGTATAATCATAAGGAATTTGATTTAGGTCATACCTAAATGGTCTAGCAGTTTTCCCTACTTTCTTCAATTTAAGTCTGAATTTGGTAATAAGCAGTTCATGATCTGAGCCACAGTCAGCTCCCGGTCTTGTTTTTGCTGACTGTATAGAACTTCTCCATCTTTTGCTGCAAAGAATATAATCAGTCTGATTTTGGTGTTGACCATCTGGTGATGTCCATGTGTAGAGTCTTCTCTTGTGTTGTTGGAAGAGGGTGTTTGCTATGACCAGTGCATTTTCTTGGCAAAACTCTATTAGTCTTTGCCCCGCTTTATTCTGCATTCCAAGGCCAAATTTGCCTGTTAGTCCAGGTGTTTCTTGACTTCCTACTTTTGTATTCCAGTCCCCTACCCTATAATGAAAAGGACATCTTTTTCAGGTGTTAGTTCTAAAAGGTCTTGTAGGTCTTCATAGAACCATTCAACTTCAGCTTCTTCAGCATTACTGGTTGGGGCATAGACTTGGATTACCATGATATTGAATGGTTTGCCTTGGAAACAAACAGAGATCATTCCTTCGTTTTTGAGATTGCATCCAAGTACTGCATTTCAGACTCTTTTGTTGATGATGATGGCTACTCCATTTCTTCTAAGGGATTCCTGCCCGCAGTAGTAGATATAGCGGTCATCTGAGTTAAATTCACCCATTCCAGTCCATTTTAGTTTGCTGATTCTTAGAATGTCGATGTTCACTCTTGCCATCTCCTGTTTGACTATTTCCAATGTGCCTTGATTCATGGACTTAACATTCCAGGTTCCTATGCAATAATGCTCTTACAGCATCAAACCTTGCTTCTATCACCAGTCACATCCACAGCTGGATATTGTTTTTGCTTTGGCTCCATCCCTTCATCCTTTCTGGAGTTATTTCTCCACTGATCTCCAGTAGAATATTGGGCATCTACTGACCTGGGGAGTTCTTTCAGTATCCTATCATTTTGCCTTTTCATATTGTTCATGTGGTTCTCAAGGCAAGAATACTGAAGTGGTTTGCCATTCCCTTCTCCAGTGGACTGCATTCTGTCAGACCTCTCCACCATGACCCACCAGTCTTGGGTGGCCCCACAGGGCATGGCTTAGTTTCATTGAGTTAGACAAGGTTGTGATCCTGGTGTGATTAGATTGACTAGTTTTCTGTGAGTATGGTTTCAGTGTGTCTGCCCTCTGATGCCCTCTTGTAACATCTACCGTCTTACTTGGGTTTCTCTTATCTTGGACATGGGGTATCTCTTCACAGCTGCTCCAGCAAAGCGCAGCCGCTGCTCCTTACCTTGGACAAGGGGTATCTCCTCACCACCACCCCTCCTGATCTTGAACATGGAATAGCTCCTCTAGGCCCTCCTGTGCCCATGCAGCCACTGCTCCTTGGATGTGGGGTACTCATCTATCCCACCATTATGTCATCAGATTTCCATAGGGTGGAGAGAGGTAGGGTCTACTTTATTCACCATTATACTCCCAGCCTCTATAGCGGTGCAGACACCCAGCTGGGACTAGATAAACATTTATTACATAAGAGGCTGTATGAGTGTGCAGTTTATTTTGGGCAGGAGAAAGATCAACAACCTCAGATATGCAGATGACACCACCCTTATGGCAGAAAGTGAAGAAGAACTAAAGAGCCTCTTGATAAAAGTGATAGAAGAGAGTGAAAATGTTGGCTTAAAGTTCATTCAGAAAACTAAGATCATGGCATCTGGTCCCATCACTTCATGGCAAATAGATGGAGAAACAGTGGAAACAGTGAGAGACTTTATTTTCCTGGACTCCAAAATCACTGCGGATGGTGATTGCAGCCATGAAATTAAAAGACACTTGCTCCTTGAAAGTAAAGTTATGACCAACCTGCTGCTGCTGCTGCTAAGTCGCTTCAGTCGTGTCTGACTCTGTGCAACCCCATAAATGGCAGCTCACCAGGCTCCTCCGTCCCTGGGATTCTCCCGACAAGAACACTGGAGTGGGTTGCCATGTCCTTCTCCTAGATAGCATATTAAAAAGCAGAGACATTACTTTGCCAACAAAGGTCCGTCTAGTCAAGGCTACGGTTTTCCTGGTAGTCATGTATGGATGTGAGAGCTGGACTATAAAGAAAGCTGAGCATAGAAGAATTGATGCTTTTGAACTGTGGTGTTGGAGAAGACTTGAGAGTCCTTTGGACTGCAAGGAGATCCAACCAGTCCATCCTAAAGGAGATTAGTCCTGGGTGTTCATTGGAGGGACGGATGCTGAAGCTGAAATTCCAATACTTTGGCCACCTGATGTGGAGAGTTGACTCATTTTAAAAGACCCTGATGCTGGGAAAGATTGAGGGCAGGAGGAGAAGGGGATGACAGAGGATGAGATGGTTGGATGGCATCACCGACACAATGGACATGGGTTTGGGTGGACTCTGGGAGTTGGTAATGGACAGGGAGGCCTGGTGAGCTGCGGTTCATGGGATCGCCAAAAGTCGGACAAGACTGAGCAACTGAACTGAACTGAACTAAAAGAGGAAGCATAAACTCTCTCTTGCCCACAAGGTTAAAATCTGCCTTGAGCAGTGACCATCTTTCTCCAGTTATTTTCATTAGGGCATTGCCAGTGTCACTCTTATTGATGAATACCTTTTATTCATATATTTGTAGCAAAAACTCAAGAACATATGATAAAAGTGGATGTGATTGGATTTTTTTCATGTGCATGTAGGAATTTATTTTTAATTTCTATGTTGCCAAATCATAAATACTATCCTTATTTACTTAGCAATTGTAATTTTCATTTAAAAAATGTATGTATGTAACAATTTATTCAACAAGCATGTGCTGAGTCACTACTATTTGCCTGGTACTTTTCTAGGCGCTGAGCAAAGTGGACAGAAATTCCTAACCTCATTGAGCGGAATTAGCTCTGTGTCTTTGCTAAAGTTTTTCTGTATCTGACAAGAGAGGACAGGAAACCCAAAAGATAATGCACCACCCTGGGACTCACAACACGGGGCACTGTTACCATCCTTGCCTCTTCAGGAAAAGGAAAGAAGCAGGTAGTTTACCGGAATTCTAGTTCCCTCTTTCATTCTTCTGCTGTTTCCTGCCACAGTATGAAGCCAACCAAAGCCCCAGAAAAGGAAGCTGAGGAGAAGCAGAGTGTCCCAGAGCATGGAGCAGAGGCCAGGAGCAGTAGAGTGGATCTGGAAGGACAGAGGGAAAATATCCAGCACTAACTCTGATCAAGAACTTTTAAATTATTCTTATTATTGCCTGCAATGCAGGAGATCTGGGTTATATTCCTGAGTCAGGAAGACCCCTTGGAGAAGGAAATGGCAACCCATTCCAGTATTCTTGCCTGGAGAATCCCATGACAGAGGAGCCTGGCAGGAGTCCATGGTGGTCCATGGGGTCTGGAGTCCATGGGGAGTCCATGGAGCCTGGCAGGAATCCATGGGGGTCAAAAAGAGTTGGACATGACTGAGAGACTTTCACTTTCCTATTATTATGTAGCCTCTAAATGTTTCCTAAACACAGAGTGTTCTTTCAAATAATTGGCAGTTTGTGTATTACTCAGTCAATGACACCTGTTGAAAATCAGGGTCTTTTTTTAATAAGTCCATGTGCCTTCTAAACAAATATTAATGTGCTGTGTACTTAGAGAGTTTTTTTTTGGGAGGGGGTGTCAAAAAGTAATCTAGTATAAATGAATAATCTCATTCTAGATTGCATCTCTGAAACTCGTGTCCAAACCTTTAAAAGAAAAAAAAAAAAAAAAAGAGGATTTGTAGTTCTGTGGAATAGCTCGTGATGTCACCAATTCTCTGCAGCCTTCCAGAGCTCCCCCTGGACCTGCTGTGGAAGTAGGCATGACTTTGTGCCTCGATTCATGGCCTGAGGAAGAGGCTGGGGAGACTGACACACAAACAGAATAAGGGTTACTGAGGTCCCACAGTATCTTTGAGGAGACTAAGATTTCTCTGTTAATGGCTGGAGGTTAAATCTGAGTACTCCTGCAATCCGAAGGCAGAAAAAATCAAGATCATTGTATTGATATTCACCTCTATCTCATACTACTCGTTTTTCTGTCCTTATTATACCATTTTTTCTTGCAAATCTACTATTTAAAAAAAAAAAAAAGAAATGAAATGTTAGTTGGTAGTTGTATCCTACTCTTTGAGACCCTGTGGACTGTCGCCTGCCAGGCTCCTCTGTCCATGGGATTATCTAGTCAAGAATACTGAAGTGGGTTTCAATGCCCTCCTCAAAATTATCTTCCTACCAGGGAATCAAAATCGTGTCTCATATCTCCTGCATCGGTAGGCAGGTTCTTTACCATTAGTGCCACATGGGAAGCCCATACATAAGATTTAGGGTTTCATGCTGCTGCTGCTGCTGCTGCTAAGTCGCTTCAGCCGTGTCTGACTCTGTGCGACCCCATAGATGGCAGCCCACCAGGCTCCCCCATCCCTAGGATTCTCCAGGCAAGAACACTGGAGTGGGCTGCCATTGCCATAGAAGGTGTTATTTTAGTTATTTATTACTTAGGTGGATACACTTGCCATGAGATAACCTTTCTTAGAACTTACTCAGTTACTTCTTTCTGAAACACCAGCTTCTCAGTGCTCTCTCCCCAGTTTAAGTATTAATTAATTAAACTAACACCTTGGTGCTTAATACCAGCACGTTCTTCCATATTTTGAGGTTATTAGCTTGTGTGACGTCCTCCCTTCTAGGAGTTAGAAATCAAACAATATGGGCCCCATTTAAGAATAACTTACAAATTGGTGCTGGAAGCATCACTATGAACAAAGCTAGTGGAGGTGATGGAATTCCAGTTGAGAATCCTAAAAGATGATGCTGTGAAGTACTGCACTCAATATGCCAACAATTTGGAAAATTCAGCGGTGGCTACAGGACTAGAAAAGGTCAGTTGTCATTCCAATCCCAAAGAAAGGCAATGCCAAAGAATGCTCAAACTACCGCACAATTGCACTTATCTCACACGCTAGTAAAGTAATGCTCAAAATTCTCCAAGCCAGGCTTCAACAGTACATGAACTATGATATTCCAGATTTCAGCTTGGTTTTAGAAAAGACAGAGGAACCAGAGATCAAATTGCCAACATCCGCTGGATCATTTAAAAAGCAAGAGAATTCCAGAGAAACGTTGATTTCTGCTTTATTGACTATGTCAAAGCCTTTGACTGTGTGGATCACAACAAACTGTGGAAGATTATTCAAGGGATAGGAATACCAGACCACCTGGCCTGCCTCTTGAGAAATCTGTATGTAGGTCAGGAAGCAACAGCTAGAACTGGACATGGAACAACAGATTGGTTCCAAAGAGGGAAAAGAGCACATCAAGGCTGTATATTGTCACCCTGCTTATTTAACTTATATGCAGAGTACATCATGAGAAACGTCAGACTGGATGAATCACAAGCTGGAATCAAGATTGCTGGGAGAAATATCAGTAACCTCAGATATGCAGATGACACCATCCTTATGGCAGAAAGTGAAGAACTAAAGAACCTCTTGATGAAAGTGAAAGAGGAGAGTCAGAAAGTTGGCTTAAAACTCAACATTCAGAAAACTAAGATCATGGCACCTGGTCCCATTACCTCATGACAAATAGATGGGGAAACATTGGAAACAGTGAGAGACTTTATTTTTTTGGGCTCAGGACTCAAAATTATTACAGATGGTGACCACAGCCATGAAATTAAAAGACACTTACTCCTTGGAAGAAAAGTTATGACCAACCTAGACAGCATATTAAAAAGCAGAGACATTACTTTGCCAACAAAAGTCCATCTAGTTAAGGCTAAAGATTTTCCAGTGATCATGTATGGATGTGAGAGTTGGACTATAAAGAAAGCAGAGCACCAAAGAATTGATGCTTTTGAACTGTGGGGTTGGAGAAGACTCTTGAGAGTCCCTTGGACTGCAAGGAGATCCAACCAGTCCATCATAAATGAAATCAGTCCTGAATATTCATTGGAAGGACTGATGTTGAAGCTGAAGCTCCAATACTTTGGCCACCTGATGTGAAGAACTGACTCATTTGAAAAGACCCTGATGCCAGGAAAGATTGAAGGCGGGAAGATAAGGGGATAAAAGAGGATGAGATGGTTGGATGGCATCAGCAACTCAATGGATGTGAGTTTGAGTAAACTCTGGGAGTTGGTGATGGCCAGGGAGGCCTGGCGTGCTACAGTCTATGGGGTTGCAAAGAGCTGGACATGACTGAGCGACTGAACTGAACTGAACTGAAATTTTTCACATCAGTGGTTTACGCATTTTTGAATCTGGATGATTATAATATCTTTTGTAGTTAGACGTTTACTTCTATAAAAATAAGAAAAACAAAATATTTAAATGAGTTCCCCAAACAAATCAATATGCATATTTATAATCTGTGTCATATATCCACTCTCTGGCAAATCAACAATGCTCATGGGAAAATCAGAAGCCTTGGGTTTTAGACCCAGAGTGTCCCAAATGAGTGACTTTCTCTGAACTTCATCTTCATCTTCTGCACAGTGGAGGGCTGGGCCAGATGCTTTGGCTCCTTTCCAGAATGATACGACTATGGAATGCTACATACCATTGTTCTCTGAGACATCTGACTCTTTGGTGTTTTGATTTTCTGGAATAGATTACATTTGAGGGCTGAGTCCTCACTATTTAGCTCTGGGCCTGCAAAATGCATAGAAAAACATCAATAAATATGTGTAGGACTTAATATTTTGCTGAGCTATTTAAGCATAACCAGGTCTCTAGAACATTTCAGAACATTTTGTAAATCTAGTGTTAGCACACTGTGATGTTACGTTTTCGGTTGCTGACAATGTACAATGATGTAGGTCAACAGAGTGTTTTGAATGTTTTAGAAAACTTGGCCAGGGTGAGAACTCTCCATCTGATTAGATTTCTGGAAAGAGGATTCAAGTATATTTATCTCAATTGGTCAAAAGAACATGCTTACTTCTCATATTTTAGCTAAAATTTTACCTAGAAATCAGATATGTGGTTCATCTTTAACTAATACCCTTTTTAAAGGTGACCCGGCGCAAGTATTAATGCTATGGGCTAAATGTTTGTGTTCTCCTACCCTCCGCCACACTCATATATTAAAACTCTATTCCCCAATGTGATAATATTTGGGAGTAATTAGGAAGTACCAGCAGTGGAGCCCTCATGATGGGATCGGGTGTCCTTATAAGGGGATAAAGAAACCAGAGATATCTCTCTCCACCATGGGAGGCTACAGCAAGAAGGTGACGGTCTGCAAACAAGAATAGGATTGTTGCTAGGAACCAAACCTACTGGTACAATCCCCAGCTTCTGGGACTGTGAGAAATAAAGTTATGTAGTTTAAGCCACCCAGTTTCTGGTATGTTTGTTATAGCAGCCTAAGTTGACTTAGACAGCAGGTAAATCAGGTCTGTTCACAAACAAAACAGAATTTCATGGTAAAGAACTTAGGCTGGAAATGGATCCTTTTACATGCACAATTAAGGAGTAATAAAGCTAACAATATCAAAATAAGAAGGGACCAGGATACTGACATCAATAGTAGAAATTACCAACTCTGACACCCCACAACCTTGACAGAGTGATTCAATGGCAGAGCTATTTCTAATCCAAAATGTTACACTTCAGGTTTTGCCAGACTGTGAACTTCCACTGCTGGACTCAAACTGCTCCAGGTTGGAAATTTCATCTTTTTATTGCTCTTCTATAAATTCCAAGGGAACATTACCTCTCTATAAATGCTATTTTTTAAATTATGGAGAAATGCTATTTCTCTATAAATGTATTTTCAAAGAATACATTAAAAAATAAATAGATTCTTTAGTATTATTTTGGTTGTATTACATCACATTGACTGATGCTGAAGCTGAAACTCCAATATTTTGACCAACTGATGTGAAGAACTGATTCCTTGGAAAAGACCCTGATGCTGGGAAAGATTGAAGGCAGGAAGAGAAGGGGACAAGGCATCACCAACAAGATGGACATGAATTTGAACAAGCTGGGACTGTGAGAAATAAAGTTATGTAGTTTAAGCCACCCAGTTTCTGGGTTGAATGGCATCACCAACTCGATGGATATGAATTTGAACAAGCTCCAGGAGTTGGTGATGGATAGGGAAGCCTAGTATGCTGCAGTCCGTGGGGTCGCAAAGAACCGGATACAACTGAGCAACTGAACTGAACTCTTGTTTCATCTCACACTGATTACAGAGAATACACTAATTTGTTAAACACACAGTGGGTTTTCTTGAAACGCTATGAAATTTAATGTATGTATTAAGTTGTGTGTATGGGGGGAGCTGCAAAATGAGAAATCTAATTAAATTAGTTCAAGAAAAAATATTCTTCTTTTAATGATATAGTGAGCTCATCAAAATGAAGTACAGCCAAGTTATATGATATATAACAGCCAAGTTATATGAAGTACAACTAAGTTACATGTGACCTAGTATTGTAAATAGAGCTGCCATGAACTCTGAGGTACATGTGTCTTTTTCAGTTTTGGTGTGGGACTGGAAATTCTTAACCTTCAAATGTGGTATCTTGTCCTGTTCTTACAGAACCAAAAAAATTGAAATATTTTCATTAACAAAACAATCAAAACCATAACAGATCAAATAGGCACTGGTTCTTCCAGCTACTCTCACATAGGTAGTTACAATCTAGGGGTTGTGGAGTGAGATAACACCTTACCTATTCCAGATAAATAACACTAAGTGTCTTTTTAGATGGGTACATGGTTGTCAGCATTCAAAAATTTCAAACATCTATCAGATTCCCAAGCGAAGGGTCCTACCTCATGGAGTTATCAGAGATCCATCATCATGAACATTTTCAGATTAGATGCTGAGAGAGCCAATCAAGGTTACTAAAAAGGAAAAAACAAAAGTTGGGTATCAGTTCAGTTCAGTCACTCAGGCATGTCCAACTCTTTGTGACCCCATGAATCACAGCACACCAAGCCTCCCTGTCCATCACCAACTCCCGGAGTTCACTCAAACTCATGTCCATCGAGTCGGTGATGCTATCCAGCCATCTCATCCTCGGTCGTCCCCTTCTCCTCCTACCCTCAATCCCTCCCAGCATCAAGGTATTTTCCAATGAGTCAACTCTTCACATGAGGTGGCCAAAGTATTGGAGTTTCAGCTTCAGCATCAGTCCTGCCAATGAACACCCAGGGCTGATCTCCTTTAGGATAGACTGGTTGGATCCCCTTGCAATGCAAGAGACTCTTAAGAGTCTTCTCCAACACCACAGTTCAAAAGCATCAATTCTTCAGCACTCAGCTTTCTTCACAGTCCAACTCTCACATCCATACATGACCACAGGAAAAACCATAGCCTTGACTAGATGCACCTTTGTTGGCAAAGTAATGTCTCTGCTTTTTAATATGCTATCTAGGTTGGTCATAACTTTCCTTCCAAGAAGTAAGCATCTTTTAATTTCATGGCTGCAGTCACCATCTGCAGTGATTTTGGAGCCCCCAAAAATAAAGTCTGACACAGTTTCCACTGTTTCCCCATCTATTTCCCATGAAGTGATGGGACCATATGCCATGACCTTCATTTTCTGAATGTTGAGCTTTAAGCCAACTTTTCCACTCTTTCACTAAAGTTGGTTACAGTAGAGTGTTAAAAAAAGAAAAAAAAAAAAAAAGAACTAGATAAGAGCATTCAAGAAACCAGATTGAGAACTGTTACACAAAGGAGTCTCATGGGAGGAACTGACCTGAAGCTACTCTCTTGTCTTTGAATGCACACTGTCTCTCTCTAATAAGGAACATTCTATCTTGCCTGTTCTGCTTTCTTCTGAGACTGAGCATCTATTGCTATCACTACCCTAAATTAAATTCAATAAAGAATATTTAAGTTAATTCTGATGAGTGTATTCATGAGACTGCCAACAATGTATTTTACCAGCTCTAAGAATATCACTCAGTTCAGTTCAGGTCAGTCACTCAGTCGTGTTTAACTCTTTGCAACTCCATGAATTGCAGCACGCTGGGTCTCCCTGTCCATCACCAACTCCTGGAGTTCACTCAGACTCATGTCCATCGAGTCAGTGATGCCATCCAGCCATCTCATTCTCTGTCATCCCCTTCTCCTCCTGCCCCCAATCCCTCCAAGCATCAGAGTCTTTTCCAATGAGTCAACTCTTCGCATGAGGTGGCCAAAGTACTGGAGTTTTGGTGCTCCAAAATCAGTGCAGATGGTGACTGCAGCCGTGAAATTAAAAGACGCTTACTCCTTGGAAGAAAAGTTATGACCAACCTAGATAGTATATTCAAAAGCAGAGACATTACTTTGCCAACAAAGGTCTGTCTAGTCAAGGCTATGGTTTTTCCATTGGTCATGTATGGATGTGAGAGTTGGACCGTGAAGAAAGCTGAGCACCGAAGAATTGATGCTTTTGAACTGTGGTGTTGGAGAAGACTCTTAAGAGTCCCTTGGACTGCAAGGAGATCCAACCAGTCCATTCTGAAGATCAGCCCTGTGATTTCTTTGGAGGGAATGATGCTGAAGAATATCACTCAGGACTTTATTATTTTTTAATATAATAAAAAATAATTAAGTTTAATATGATAAGGAACTTTTCAAAGTTCACTCATGTGTTGTTTTATTTTTTTATTAATTTTTTATTGAAGGATATTTGCTTTACAGAATTCTGTTGTTTTCTGTCAAACAACATGAATCGCCATAGGTATACATATATCCCCTCCCTTTTGAGACTCCCTCCCATCTCCTGCTCCATCTCACCCCTGTAGATTGATACAGAGCCCCTGTATGAGTTTCCTGAGCCATACAGCAATTCCCATTGGCTATCTATTTTACATATGGTAATGTAAGTTTCCATGTTACTCTTTCCCTCCCCTCTCCCCACGTCCATAAGTCTATTCTCTATGTCTGTTTCTCCACTGATTCCCTGTAAATAAATTCTGCAGTACCATTTTTCTAGATTCCGTTTATATGCATTAGAATATGGTATTTATCCTTCTTTTTCTGACTCATTCCACTCTGTATAATAGGTTCTAGGTTCATCCACCTCATCAGAACTGACTCAAATGCATTCCATTTTATGGCTGAGTAATATTCCATTGTGTATATGTATCACAACTTCTTTATCCTTTCATCTGTCGATGGACATCTAGGTTGCTTCTGTGTTCTAGCTATTGTAAATAGTGCTGCAGTGAACAATGGGATACATGTGTCTTTTTCAATTTGGTTTTCTCAGGATATATGCCTAAGAGGATTGCTGGATCATATGGTGGTTTTATTCCTAGTTTTTAAAGGAATCTCTATACCGTCTTCCATAGTGGTTGTATCAATTTACATTCCCACCAACAGTGCAAGAGCACTTTTCTCCACACCCTCTCCAGCATTTATTGTTTGTAGACATTTTTAATGATGGCCTTTCTGACTGGTGTGAAGTGATATCTCACTGTAGTTTTGATTTGCCTTTCTCTAATAATTAGCAATGTTGAGCATCTTTTCATGTGTTTGTTAGCCATCTGTAATGTCTTCTTTGGAGAAATGTCTGTTTAGGTCTTTTCCCCACGTTTTGATTGGGTTGTTTGATTTTCTGACGTTGAGTTGCATGAGCTGCTTGTATATTTTGGATAGTCCTTTGTCAGTTGTTTCATTTGCTATTATTTTCTCCCATTCTGAGAGTTGTCTTTTCACCTTGCTTATAGTTTCCTTTGCTATGCAAAAGCTTTTAAGTTTAGTCAGGTCCCATTTGTTTACTTTTGTTTTTATTTCTGTTACTCTAGGAGGTGAGTCATAGAGGATCTTTCTTTGATTTATGTCGAGTGTTCTGCCTATGTTTTCCTCTAAGAGTTTTATAGTTTCTGGTCTTATATTTAGGTCTTTAATTCATTTTGAGTTTATCTTTGTGTATGGTGTTAGGAAGTGTTCTAATTTCATTCTTTTACATGGAGCTGTCCAGTTCCAGCACCATTTATTGAAGAGGCTTTCTTTGCCCCATTGCATATTCTTGCCTTCTTTGTCAAAAATAAGGTATCCATACGTGCATGGGTTTATTTCTGATCTTTCTATCCTGTTCCATTGGTCTATATTTCTGTTTTTGTGCCAGTACCATACTTGATGATGGTAGCTTTGTAGTATAATCTGAAGTCAGGAAGGAAGGAACTTCAGTGTAATCTGAAGTTGATTCCTCCAGCTCCATTCTTCTTTCTCAAGACTGCTTTGGGTATTCAGGATCTTTCGTGTTTCCATATGAATTGTGAAAATTTTGGTTCTAGTTCTGTGAAAAATGCCATAATTTGATAGGGATTGCATTTAATCTGTAGATTGCATTTGGCAATATAGTAATTTTCACAGTATTTCACAATCTTCTTACCCAGGAACATGGACTATCTCTCCATCTGTTTATGCCATCTTTGATTTCTTTCATTCAGTTCAGTTCACTTCAGTCACTCAGTCGTGTCCAACTCCTTGCAACTCCATGAATCACAGCCTGTCAGGCCTCTCTGTCCATCACCAACTCCCGCAGTTCACTCAGACTCACGTCCATCGAGTCAGTGATGTAATCCAGCCATCTCATCCTCTGTTGTCCCCTTCTCCTCCTGCCTCCAATCCCTCCCAGCATCAGAGTCTTTTCCAATGAGTCAACTCTTCACATGAGGTGGCCAAAGTACTGGAGTTTCAGCTTTAGCATCATTCCCTCCAAAGAAATCCCAGGGCTGATCTCCTTCAGAATGGACTGGTTGGATCTTCTTGCAGTCCAAGGGACTCTCAAGAGTCTTCTCCAAAACCACAGTTCAAAAGCATCAATCCTTCAGCACTCAGCTTTCTTCACAGTCCAACTCTCACATCCATACATGACCAATGGAAAAACCATAGCCTTGACTAGACAGACCTTTGTTGGCAAAGTAATATCTCTGCTTTTGAATATGCTGTCAAGGTTGGTCATAACTTTTCTTCTAAAGAGTAAGCGTCTTTTAATTTCATGGCTGCAATCACCAACTGCAGTGATTTTGGAACCCCAAAATATGAAGTCTGACACTGTTTCCACTGTTTCCCATCTATTTGCCATGAAGTGATTGGACTAGATGCCATGATCTTCATTTTCTGAATGTTGACCTTTAAGCCAACTTTTTTGCTCAATTTCCTGTGCATATAGATTTCTCAGGAGGCAGGTCAAGTGGTCTGGTATTCCCATCTTTCAGAATTTTCCACAGTTTTTTGTGATCCACACAGTCAAAGGCTTTGGTGTAGTCAATAAAGCAGAAATAGATATTTTTGGGGACTCTCTTGCTGTTTTGATGATCCAACGAATGTAGGCAATTTGATCTCTGGTTCCTCTTCCTTTTCTAAATCCAGCTTGAACATCTGGAAGTTCATGGTTCACATACTGGCTTGGAGAATTGAAGCCTGGCTTGGAGAATTCAGAGCATTATTTTGCTAGTGTGTGAGATGACTGTAACTTTGTGGTAGTTTGAGCATTCTTTGGCATTGCCTTTGGTGAATAGATATTTACAATTTTTATGTCTTCCTCTTGGATTGATCCCTTGATTATGATGTAGTATCCTTCCTTATCTCTTGTAATCTTCTTTATTTTAAGGTATATTTTGTCTGGTATGAGGATTGCTACTACAGCTTTCTTGTGCTTCCCATTTGCGTTAAAAATATTTTTCCATACTCTCACTTTCAGTCTATACGTGTCTTTGGGTCTGTAGTGGGTTTCTTGTAGACAGCATATATATGGCTCTTGTTTTTATATTCATTCAGCCAGTCTGTGTCTTTTGGTTGGAGCATTTAATCCATTTATATATAAACTAATTATTGATATATATGTTCCTGTTTTCATTTTGCTAATTGTTTGGAGTTGATTTTGTAGATCTTTTTTTCTTCTCTTGTATTTCTTGACTATATAAGTCCCATTAACATTTGTTGTAAAGCTGGTTTGGTGGTACTGAATTCTCTGAACTTTTGCTTATCTGAAAAGCTTTTTATTTCTCCATCAATTTTGAATGAGATCCTTGCCAGTTACAGTAAACTTGGTTGTAGATTTTTCCCTTTCAGTATCGTGCCATTCCCTTCTGGCCTGCAGAGTTTCTGCTGAAAGATCACTGTTAAGTAACATACAAGGGAAACCCCATACAAGCATTTTGTTATATGTTTCACCCTTGCTGCTTTTAATATTCTTTCTTTGTTTTTAGTCTTTTTTAGTTTGATTAGTATGTGGCTTGGTGGGTTTCTCCTTGGGTTTATCCTGTATGGGATTCTTTGTGCCTCTTGGACTTGATTGACCATTTCCTTTCCCATGTTGGGGAAATTTCCAACTGTAATCTCTTCAAAAATTTGATACTCAAGGTTCCGTCTAGTCAAGGCTATGGTTTTTCCAGGAGTCACGTATGGATGTGAGAGTTGGACTTTGTGCAGAGAGCTGAACGCTGAAGAATTGATGCTTTTGAACTGTGGTGTTGGAGAAGACTCTTGAGAGTCCCTTGGACTGCAAGGAGATCCAACCAGTCCATTCTGAAGGAGATCAGCCCTGGGATTTCTTTGGAAGGAATGACGCTAAAGCTGAAACTCCAGTACTTTGGCCACGTCATGCGAAGAGTTGACTCACTGGAAAAGACTCTGATGCTGGGAGGGATTGGAGGCAGGAGGAGAAGGGGACAATAGAGGATGAGATGGCTGGATGGCATCACCGACTCGATGGACATGAGTCTGAGTGAACTCCAGGAGCTGGTGATGGACAGGGAGGCCTGACAGGCTGCGATTCATGGGGTCACAAAGAGTTGGACACGACTGAGCGACTGAACTGAACTGAACTGAGGGTTAGTTCTCTGGTAGTCAGGGCTTGATCTCTGGTCAGGAACAAAGATTCCACTAGTGGTTTGTTATGGCATTAAATGAGATTAAAACAAATATCTGAAAACAAGAAAACAAAGATGAACCCCAGACAAATGGCAGTTACAAAATTAGGCAAATAATTAAAATAATGTACTATACACATACACATATACACCCATGAGCAAATTCAAAACAGCCCAACAAAAATAAAGTATAGCAGATTGACCTGGCAAACAAAGGAAATCAAAAATTATAGTTACCAGTCAAAAACTAACTAAAGCACAAACTGGAAAACAAACCTAAAGCAAGGTGTCAAGTGGGGAATAAAGCAATGAAAATAAAACTAACAAAATGCTGAGAGGAAAGGAAAGAAAGAAAAGAAAAGAAAGAATAGATATGCAAAGTTAAATAGAGATAGATGAAGAAGATTTATATACATTAAAGATTAACTGAAAGGGGACTTATATATGTATAAATACATTATATGTATATGTTTATTATATACATTATATGTATATAAATCCCCTTTCAGTTAATCTTTAATGTATATAAATATATACACACATATTTTATATATACACACATATATGTGTATATATATACACCCATATAGGAAACTAAAGCACAAAGTGGAAAACCAAATTAAAGCAAGGTGCCAAGTGGGGAAGAAAGCAATGAAAATAAAACTAACAAATATGTTGAGAGGAAAGGAAAGAAAATAAAGAAAGATAGAATAGATATGCAGAGTTAAATAGAGATAGATAAAGAAGATTTTGGATGGCATCACGACTCAGTGGACATGAGTTTGAGGAAACTCTGGAAATTGGTGATGGACAGGGAGGCCTAGCATCCTGCAGTCCATAGGGTCACAGAGTCAGACATGACTGAGTGACTGAACTGAACGGAAAGCAGATTTATATATATTTAAGATTAACCACAAGGTGAAAAGAACAATAGGAAAAGCAAACAAAGGAATAAATGTAGAAAAGTAATAATACAGTAAAAAAAATTAAAAATAGAAGGAAAAAAAAAAAAGAGGAAAATTCCACAGAACTGCAAAAGCCCAACGTAGAGACAGAGGTTTATAACAACAAATTAAAAATGTGACTGAGGGGAAAAAAAGCTCAAAAGCTTAATTAGATTTCAGAGTGCCAACAGAGGAGGGGCAGGGGGGAAGGAAAAAGAAAAAAAAAATCCCAAAGAATCTACGGAACAAGTCAAAAGATAAGAATAATATATGTTTTTCTTCAGTCACTGCTGTCAGCGTCCTTTCCCTCCCTGGGGGTCACAGTCCACCTCACCTCCCTAGGATGCCCTCCAACACTGTGCTGATCTTTGGAACTGTTGTGGGGGCATCTCAGATTCTACTCTGATCCTACTCTTATGTTTTCTTGCCTCCAATGCCCACAGTTATCGGAACTAGTGAGGTTATTGTGCGGACGCTCTCAATGACCTTTTATATATTCCATTCACACAGAGTCTGCCTAGTTGATCATGTGGATTTAATCTGCAGTTTGTACAGCTGGTGGGAAGGTTTGGGGTCTTCTTCCTTAGCCACACTGCCCCTGGGTTTCGATTGTGGGTTTATTTCCACCTCTGCATGTGGGTTGCCCACTGGGATTTCCTCCTGAGGCTGCCCTGGAGGACTTGGGTTTCCCCTGTGAGGGCCACACATGGAGGTGATGCAGCTGCTTGGGTCACAGGGGTTCTGGCAGCACCAGGTACTCAGGGGAGTTGGTGGCTAGGGCAACAGGAAATATAGTGCTCTAGAAGGGTATGGCAACCAGTATTGGCCAATGCGCTCCAGTACTCTTGCCTGGAGAAACCTCCTCCCTGACAGAGAAGCCTGGCAGGCCACAGTCTACAGGTTGCAAAGAGTCAGACACTACCGAAGCGACCCTGCATGCATAACCTCAAGACATTTTTTACCTGTGGCAGCTCTGCCCCAGTGAGAGTTGAGCATGAAGGTGGCGCAGCTGCTTGGCTTGTGGGGACCATGGTGGCGCCAAGTGTGCAGGGACATGGATTGGTTCTGCCACAGGAGGTATGGCCCCATCAGTCTTTCTTTGAGCCTCTTGTAGCTGGCGATCAGAAGGCTTCTTTGGCCAGTCCTTCTCTGTAGCTCTGCCCATTCAGGCACTTAGAGGGTTCCCTTGCCTGGGGTCCTTCTCTGTTGTTTGGGTTCGGCGCTTCAGGCATATAGAGGGGGCCCCCCTGGCTGGGGTCCTACTCTGTAGACTGGCACATCAGGCACTTAAAGGGGCACCCTGGGTGGGGTCCTGCTCTGCAGTTCAGTGTGTCAGGCGTTTGATGGGCCAGCCTCTCTATTGTTCAGCTGCCAAAGCTGGTGTATCAGGAGGGAGAGAGGGTATGGTGATGGCTCCACCGACTACACGTGACTCAGCTGTATCGCCTTGCCTCCATGGCTGCCTGGCTTTCCTCCACAGGCTTCTCCCCCACAATCTCCTCCTTCATCTCCCCTTGATCTGTCTCTCCACAGTCAACAGCAGCCCTCGCCCTGGGACTGCCCCACAATCCCTAAACTCCAGCTCCTATGCTGTGCCTTCCAGGGGACCTGTATCCGGTGTATGTATGGCTGTGGCAAGGGCTGTCTGATTCTCATTCCCTTCAGGCTGCCACAGATCAGCTGTTTCACTGTCAGCCTTAGATGTTTCTCCTCTGACTCAGACAATCGCCCTGATGTGGGGATCAGGCCCTTGCTTCAGTTCCCCCACCTGCTGAGGGCAGGTCCAGTCCTACTCACTCCTGTTTTCCCCACTAGTTCCTTCATCCTATCGAGTTTGGCATGGTTCTATATATTCTTTTCCTCTCGTCAGGTACTCCTATCTGCTCTCAGCTGGTGTTCTGCACACACTCCTGTGTCTGAAGGTGTATTCCTGATGTATCCGTGGAGAGAGATGTATTCCACTTCCACCTACTCCTCCACTATCTTGTTCTCAGTACTTAATTATTTTTTACAAAAAGTAAACTGCTATGACTGTTAACCGTTATTTTTACTGACCTGGTGGCAGAAATACATGCCATGTCTTGTTTGTCTGTACATCTCTATAGCCATGCTTAATCTACAGTGAAACATCTACCTTAGCAGTAAAAATTGGCAAATATGATTTTTTAAAAATCAATCTTATGTCTCCTGAGTCCTTTGGGTATTTATTCATAAGAGTTTTGATTTAGGGTTTCCAAGTAGCCACAGATTTCTGTAACATAATAAGAGGTGATGCTATTTTCTGTAATTTTCTAAAATAAAGTGTTTGTTTTGTACTATTTATAATAGCTATCTGATTTGAAGTGAGATCAGAGAAAGAAAACAAACTTGTGTGCAGTGTAATTTGTTTTGAACTGGAACATAGAATTTATTGAATGCTGCAGTTTGATTTACTGCATATGCAAACATCATTAGGAAACAATGATAAACTGTATACACTACTTTGTCACCGAAAATTAAGGTATAACTTGGGAAGCCATGGAGATATGTTCCAGATTTAATGACTCCTTCCATCACCACCCAACTCTTCTGGCAAGTTCTACAAGCAGGGGTTTTCACCCTCTGAATTAGAACACATTGTTTCATGGTCTTGGGATAAAGTTGGATCACAAGTAATCTGTTGCCAATAATTATGCATGCATGCATGCATGCAAAATCACTTCAGTTGTGTTCAACTCTGTGCAACTCAATGGACCGTAGCCCAGCAGGCTCCTTTGTCCATGGGATTTCCCACCCAAGAATACTGGGGTGGGTTGCCATGCCCTCCTCCAGGGGATCTTCCTGACCCAGGAATCAAACCTGCATCTCTTATGTCTCCTGCATTGGCAGGCAGGTTCTTTACCACTAGTGCCATGGGAAACCATGTCAATAATTATAGAAATGTGTAATTGTTGTGCATTTTAAGGAAATTAGAGCAGATTTAAGTATATACCTATAGTGTCATTCTTGTGCCCAATTTGCATGCTTTTCTTGCATAGAAGGGAAATGGGTGGAGTCTTCAAAGGAGAAGGAAACTGTATTTATTGAAAATCTGTGCTCATTAAAAATTATATGAAAATGCATTTGTAGAAAAGTTCAACAAGATAATGAAATATTGAAAGGACAATGGCATTATATTTAATGTATTTTTTTCTTTATGTGCATCTGTACTCTAATTTTACAACAATAAAAATACAATACTTATGGTAGAGCTTGTCAGTTTTTGCAATATATCCACCTTTATATGCAATTCTTAGCTCCCACACATTTACATAAGATCATGTGACTATCTCTCAGCAATCAAATAGGAGAAGTGCTATGTCACTTTCCATCTTGGACAACAAAAATTGGTTGAGTTTCTATTATGTGCTCTCCCCCGTTTGCGCGGCTAGAAACTGCTTGAAAAGGAATCTCACCAGATTTGGATCTGACTGTAACATGAGTAGGAAATAAACTTTTTTTATTGTTAAGTTACAGAGACTGGGGTTTTATTTCTTACCACAGCATAGTCTATGCTATCCTGACTCATATATTTGTGCAATTTTCAATATTTTTCTATTTAATGATTATGAGTTCACTTGAGGCAAATATAATCATTTTTATATTACATAGGAGAAAGCTGAGACTTGGAGACATCTAAGTACTTGCCTAAAAAGGAAATGGCTGAGCTGGAATATAAATCGAGCCTTCCTTTGAACTGATTTTTTTCACTTAAACTCTTCTTTATTATATTACATATAATGTGACTTACGTGTGAATTGAGCTACTATTTTTGCATTCAAGCTCCTTGGTATGCGAACAAAAGCAATTCCTTTCATCCCTTATTATCCTTAAGTTTTTCAGTGTATTCCTGCTTTGACCATCCTCACAGCATAAGCCTCCTACTCTGTGAGACAAGACCCAACCTCTCTAACTGAGTTAAAGAAGGTACCACAATTTGTTTCCAATCCAGCAGAGAATAGTCTATCAGAAATCTCCCTCCCCATTCCAGTTAAAGCTGATGAGTAACTGAGGAAAACACACGTAGCAGAAGCCTGTGTGCCCTGGCTGCTGGCTGGAGGACCTTGTCCCTGTTGGACCCGCAAGCCAAAGTTAGTCTTGAGAGCCCATCATGGAGAAGAACCACTGTGGACCTAACTCCAAGAGCATCTTTGATTTGGGTTGGTTTTCTAGTAACAGAATGACAGTCATTTCTCTCCATAATTTCTCTTGCAGTCAAGGCTGTGCGTTTTGTACAGGGATCCATACTACACGTATAATTTTGAGAAAGTCCCTTTTGTTAAATAACATGGTTAGATATGCAGCCTATCAACTCTTATCACCAAAGCTTAAGTGAGCCAAAAGTGTATAGATGTTTCTTAAGGAAAAATTTTTTTAAAAATTTAGCCAAACCATTCAGCTTACTATATTTAAACAACACCTCCAGTATTCTGAAATAAAATACAGCTTAAGAATGACTATGTCTATGAAACTTGTTTAAAAGTCAGTTTATTGCCTCAAGATACAGAGAACTAGTGACTTGAAATAGAAAAAATGTTTGTTTATGCCAAGGAAGGAACAATAAAACTACGATGATTCTCTGAGTTGCTTTCAAAACAAATGTTTGAATACTTTGTAGATTTACAAACATAGGAAAATCAAATCTCATGTTAAAAGCAATAAGAAAGTTAATCAATATAATGAAATGTACAGTAATTATTATCTTGCAAGTAACCCAAACCTCTTAAAAATGTATCTGTACCACATCAGTTATCTGGCAATAGCTATTGAACCTTTAGAAACATCTTAAAATTTCATTTCCTCAGCAAATTTATTTCTTATAGATTAAACTGGAAAATATATAGAGTTTGGCCTCAGGATTCACGGATGCTTTGGTTTGAGTTTCATAGAAGGCTGTCATTTATTCACAAGCTGGCTCTACGTATATAATGTCTTGAGTTTTCTTTTCTGTTTAAAACTTCAGTGAAATACAAAAGAGAGAGATTATGCCAATATTCACACTGTCAAGGGTAATAACCCTTTTCTTATTTTTATTAATATTTGTTGTTTCAAAATAACTACTGTAGCTACATGCAGAAAAATACATTGAAGAAAGGCCCAGAAAAGTTTATCAAGCAGCCATATCAGCCCATAATAAATTCACCTCATAGGTATTCATCTTGGATATGGTCCTCTTTTTTTATCAAGGTCATTTAAGTTCAGTCTAATAAATTTTTGCTGGTATTGTTATTGAATATATAAGAACATCTAGCCATTTTAACAGGAAAATCTTCAAGCCACAGTAGAGATGGAGTCATGTAAATAACTACAATGACCACAAGGTGGCAAAGTACACAAATCTACATCACTTAGCTGGGATCTTCCTGTAGAAAAAAATGTCTTTCAGCATGGGGGAGGGGTGAGTAGGGGAAGGCTTCTCTTACAATTGTCTGCTGGCTAAAGAATAGTAAAATCATACTAATTTCTCAAAATTCGGTAATTACTCCAAATTCCTGGTTCTTGAGATGAGTGTTGGTATCACATTACTATTCTAATTCATTATAAATTTTTCCTTTTTAGAGTAAAGTTGAATTTCTTAAATCTTAAATGTGTATTTTAAAGAGAAAACGATTGGGTCTCTCTCAACATTTTAAACCCATTTGATATGTATACACGAGTTAGTCAGAATGTGGGTGCTGTTGCTACACAAATTCAGAACCATGATGTGATTATACGATTAGCGCTAGTTATCACAAAATTATAGTTATTTATATGGAGGCCTGGCGTGCTGCGATTCATGGGGTCTCAGAGAGTCAGACACGACTGAGCGACTGAACTGAGCTGAACTGATAGTTCAAAAATTTGGGGTTTAGAAAAGCTAGATTATAAGACTTCTTAATAGTGTTGTTTCCAAAATGCCATGCTCTGGTTTATCTTTTCACTGTAACATACTTTGAGTGATCAACCAATTTTCAGTTTCCTAATATATAATACAGACTCTCAAATCTCAGCAGAAGCTCTGGCTTCCCTGAGTCCTAAACCAGAAAATCTCAGATAGCCATTGGATTTATATTTACTATATTTAAACTGATCTTATTTTTTTCCTCCCAAAATACCTACTACTTTTATCTGGTTTCACTTCTGATAATCCAATGGATAGTGACATCCAAATCAGAAACCCAGGATGGTTTAATATCTATTATTTGGTTTCCTTGTACCCTTCATAGTCTGGATCCTGCCCACTTCTTTGGTTTCAGCCTCTGCCACTATTCCACGCCTTTATCCTAAACTTGCCACATTTCCTCACCCTTATTTGCCTTTGCTTATGCTATTTTGTTGTCATCTAGTTAGTATTCCTGAGGTTATATAGATCCAGATAAACTTTCTGGAAGCTTCTGGCATAATGTATTAAGTGCTTTAAAAAAACTCGCAGTCTTATATTTTGTCAAATTCACTATTTTAAAAAGTAAATCATCTAAAAGCTGGTCTGACATTTGTATAAATATTATTTACAAGAGCAAAAACAATCCCTGGAACACTAAAAACATATGGAAATAGCAAAATAAGTTACAGTAAAACTCTAAGAATGTTGTATAGCTATGTAAATAACATTTTCAAATAACATTTCATTTAAGTAAATACAAAGGTTAGGGGCCTATATTGGGAGGACTCTGGAGCTAGACTACCTGGTTCCTAGCTTCATTCTGTTACTTTCTCACTACAAAGTATTTATTATCTCTGCTCCTGTTTCCTCACTACAAAATAGAAATGACAATGATAGAGCTATTACAAGGATTACATGAACTAATGCATGTAAAGTGCTGACAGGGGATGACACAAAGTTGAGTGCTAAAGTCTGTTCAGGATTGGAGTTCTGAGATTCTGCTGGTGGCTATGAAACCACTGACATCCTATTCTGATAGCTGTTTGATCCATATCCTTTGATTAACTCCCAATGCTTATGTGTCTCAGGAAAATGTTGAGGCAAATTATTAAACCAAGTTAAAATTATTTACCTTCGGTTTAAATAGGGTACTCCCTATGAAAATGGTTTATAATTCAAACGAGCAAATTTGGTACATTTCAGTAACTGAACAGTTAAACCACAATAATCTCTTCAGAGAAACATCTTGAAAAGATAACTCTCAAACTCAATGTTCCAGACAAAAGAAGGGTTTAATATTCTAGCTTTTGTTCTTGAAATAGAAACTGATAAGCTTTTCCCAAATGAATATTAATGAACATAATTAAAGTCACATTATGATAGTCTACTGATTTACTCTGAAGGTGACTGAGAATTTTTTAGAACAAAATCTAACTTAGACAAGTAGATATGAAAGGCCTCATGTTTCTCCTGCTAATTATCTTCTTATGTAAAAAGTCAGGAATTTTAGTTTGCTTAGCCAGTTGGTTCACTGACACTCTAATATACCTGTGATATTGTAGGTCAAGATTTAAGACTTTCTCTTATCCCCTTTTCTAGGTATCAACAAGATTGATTGTTGATCAATACAATATCACAGGTATACAAAAATAAGAGTCTGAAATGCAGTACTTGGATGCAATCTCAAAAATGACAGAATGATATCTGTTTGTTTCCAAGGCAAACCATTCAATATTATGGTAATCCAAGTCTATGCCCCAACCAGTAACACCGAAGAAGCTGAAGGTGAACGGTTCTATGAAGACCTACTAGACCTTTCAGAACTAACACACAAAAAAATGTCCCTTTAATTATAGGGGACTGGAATGCAAAAGTAGGAAGTCAAGAAAAACCTGGAGTAACAGGCAAATTTGGCCTTGGAATATGGAATGAAGCAGGGCAAAGACTAATAGAATTTTGCCAAGAGAACGCACTGGTCATAGCAAACACCCTCTTCCAACAACACAAGAGAAGACTCTACACATGGACATCACCAGATGGTCAACACCGAAATCAGATTGATTATATTCTTTGCAGCAAAAGATGGAGAAGCTCTATACAGTCAGCAAAAACGACCAAGAACTGACTGTGGCTCAGATCATGAGCTCCTTATTGCCAAAGTCAGACTTAAATTGAAGAAAGTAGGGAAACTACTAGACCATTTAGGTATGACCTAAATCAAATCCCTTATGATTATACAGTGGAAGTGAGAAATAGATCTAAGGGACTAGATCTGTTAGATAGAGTGCCTGATGAACTATGGAATGAGGTTCATGACATTGTACAGGAGACAGGGATCAAGACCATCCCCATGGAAAAGAAATGCAAAAAAGCAAAATGGCTGTCTGGGGAGGCCTTACAAAGAGCTGTGAAAAGAAGAGAAGCAAAAAGCAAAGGAGAAAAGGAAAGATATAAGCATCTGAATGCAGAGTTCGAAAGAATAGCAAGGAGAGATAAGAAAGCCTTCCTCAGCGATCAATGCAAAGAAATAGAGGAAAACAACAGAATGGGAAAGACTAGGGATCTCTTGAAGAAAATTAGAGATACCAAGGGAACATTTCATGCAAAGATGAGCTTGATAAAGGACAGAGATGGTATGGACTAACAGAAGCAGAAGATATTAAGAAGACATGGCAAGAATACACAGAAGAACTGTACAAAAAAGATCTTCAAGATGTGCAAGCTGGTTTTAGAAAAGGTGGAGGAACCAGAGATCAAATTGCCAACACCTGCTGGATCATGGAAAAAGCAAGAGAGTTCCAGAAAAACATCTATTTCTGCTTTATTGACTATGCCAAAGCCTTTAACTGTGTGGATCACAATAAACTGTGGAAAATTCTGAAAGACATGGGAATACCAGACCACCTGACCTGCCTCTTGAGAAACCTGTAGGCAGGTCAGGAAGAAACAGTTCGAACTGGACATGGAACAACAGGCTGGCGCCAAATAGGAAAAGGAGTATGTCAAGACTGTATATTGTCACCCTGCTTATTTAACTTCTATGCAGAGTACATCATGAGAAATGCTGGACTGGAAGAAACACAAGCTGGAATCAACATTGCCAGGAGAAATATCAATAACCTCAGATATGCAGATGACACCATCCTTATGGCAGAAAGTGAAGAGGAACTAAAAAGCCTCTTGATGAAAGTGAAAGAGGAGAGTGAAAAGTTGGCTTAAAGCTCAAGATTCAGAAAATGAAGATCATGGCATCTGGTCCCATCACTTCATGGGAAATAGATGGGGAAACAGTGGAAACTGTCAGACTTTATATTTTGGGGCTCCAAAATTACTGCAGATGTGACTGCAGCCATGAAATTAAAAGATGCTTACTCCTTAGAAGGAAAGTTATGACCAACCTAGATAGCATATTGAAAAGCAGAGACATTACTTTGCCAACAAAGGTCTGAGTAGTCAAAGCTATGGTTTTTTCCTTTGGTCATGTATGGATGCCAGTGTTGGACTGTGAAGAAAGCTGAGCGCCATCAAAGAATGATGCTTTTGAACTGTGGTGTTGGAGAAGACTCTTGAGAGTCCCTTGGACTGCAAGGAGATCCAACCAGTCCATTCTGAAGGAGATCAGCCCTGGGTGTTCATTGGAAGGACTGATGCTAAAGCTGAAACTCCAGTACTTTGGCCACCTCATGCAAAGAGTTGACTCATTGGAAAAGACTCTGATGCTGGAAGGGATTAGGGGCAGGAGGAGAAGGGGACAACAGAGGATGAGATGGCTGGATGGCATTACCGACTCCATGGACGTGATGAACTCTGAACTCTGGGAGATGGTGATGGACAGGGAGGCCTGGCATGCTACAATTCATGGGGTCGCAAAGAGTCGGACACGACTGAGCTACTGAAATGAACTGAACTGAACTGAACTATCCCCTTTTAAGCTCATCAAACTTGGACTTATTCCACAACATGGAATAAGATTAACCAAGAGAAATATGTATTGACATAAGCAAAATTTGCAAGTGAATAGATAATTTTTAATTCTTCAACTATGGAATTCTTCATTCAACTTTAAAAAATTATTAGTTGTATTTTATAAATTAAAATTTAACTAGTTTTTTTCATTCAATAGAGCTCAAGTTCATTTTACCTTTGATGACATTATCTGATAACAATATAAAAATTATACAGAATAATACAAAGGATAATCTCAAGGGAAAAAATGAACTTGCTTTCAAATTTGCAGGATACCATTTTAATTTCACTAGTACCATAATTTATTTAATATATTAATAGCTTTGCTAAAATTGTTATATATACTAAAATATATCAGGTGTTCAAGTATTTTTTACTGTTTCACACTTACCTTAATTCTATCCAATTAATGAACTTTTGCTAGAAAAAATTTTTTTCCACTCAGTGCATTACCCATCTTCTGAGCTGTAACTGGTTGACTTACAGTCTCAAAAAGATGTGTCTATATTCTAACTCCTCAAATTTGTGGATGGCAACTTATTGGAGAAATGTTCTTTGTAGATGTAATAAAGCTAGAGGTATAAAGATGAGACCATTCTGGATTAAAATGTGCTCTAAACTCAATGAAATATATCCTTATAAGAGATATATTAGACACTTTTTAGAAGATTAAATGTGGAAAGGTATTTGCCATTACTTTTCTAAGAATAATTTTCCATAGTATCAAACTCTCCTTGCTTCAATGATGAATTCGTTACTGGAAACAGCTTTGGGTAAAATCAAATGATAATTTGAGAGCTAGTTTAACTAATCACATAACTAATTGGTCTGGTTTTAGCTGTTGATGCAGTGGAACCAGTCCTCCTTGAAAGGTCACTTGAGTTTGGAAGATGGGAGGGTCTATCAAAAGATTCACGGTCCCATATCTGACCCAATCCTCTCTCCTCTCCACCATACCACAGGACAAGTGAGACAAGAGAGAGCAAGAGAATGAGAGAACACTAAGTTCCTCCACCTAAGGAAAGTAGCTGGAGCTGACATATGGACGGCTAGGCTGAAATAGTAATAAGCATGTTGTGGAAGCAAGTTTGAACTAGTGAGAAATCCCTGTGGTTGAACAGGCTATGTCAAAGAGAACAGAGATGTCTAATATTTCATTTCATTCTATCTACTGTGATGTAACTCCACACCATTATCTGTCAACAAATAATAACAGCCAACATTCATGGGATACTTACTGTAAACCAGGCAGTTAACTTTCATAACTCCACTGTTTACAGTTCTATGAAGTAGGAACCACTGTGAACCCGTCTTCAGGGAAGGTTAACAACAAGCAGGTGCATCATGGGAGTGACAATCTGGAGAAATTAAAGGCTATGTTCCATTCACATTTGGGTAAATGCGGACTAGAGAAAACACAGGGGGATCCAAAAGACTGCAAGCAGGAAGAGATGTCACAGTAAGAGAAATATCTGACTAACCCAAGAATTTCCAGGAAACATTGTACTTTCTACCTTACAAAGAACATTAAATTTTTACAAACCAGAGGGGCTCAAGTCAATTGAAATACTTGAATATACTGAGACAACTGATACCTGAAGACTATAAACCAACACGAATGGACTAGTTCATAGAACATGGTATATATATATATATATATACACACACACACAACTAATGACATTTTTCTTTTCTGTATTTTTGGTTAATTCTGATTAGTACTTTGGTTAGAACAAATGGAGACATTTATACATCCCAATTTTCCACTTCTGCAAGTACATTTTTTTTTTAGAATACTAAGATTTGGATCAATTACAGTGAAAAAAGAAAAGAAGTCTTGCACAAATTTAGATAGAATTTGCATGGACAGAGAAGCCTGGTGGGAATGCACCAGGGAATGTCCATGGGAATGCACAGAGTTAGACACGACTGAGCAACTAACACACACAGTTTCTGACTAAATGCTGTGGTACAGCTTTCTCACAAGGAACACAATTGCCAAACCCTAACAGTTCTTCTGAGAACATATTCAGTGTGTGTCACAATGCATTATTTTACATGTGTGCACGCTCAGTCGCTCAATCTGACTCTTTGCAAATCTATGGACTGTAGCCTATCAGGCTCCTCTGTCCATGGGGTTTCCCAGGCAAGAATACTGGAGTGGGTTGCCATTTTCTTCCCCCGGAGAATCTTCTCAACCCAGAAATTGAACCCACGTCTCCTGAGTCCTCTGCATTGCACGCAGATTCTTTACCGCTACACCATCAGACAAGCCCACATTATCTTACATTAAGATCTAATTCTAGATAGTTAAGGGAACTTCCAGAGAAGTTGACTGATTGCCATTTTTAACTAGACATGGATGTTTATGTAGCACTCTTGTCAAAAAGTATTAGTAGGCTGTTAGTTGAGCAGATTGGATTCAAAGAGTAAGAGCTGTTTGCCTCTCACTGAGCTAATAAGAAAAATGGTGAATATGTGCTGGGATGCACTTGCTTCCACTTACCCTCTCTTTTGTCTTCATCCCCTTTTATCTTGCAAGGGTTGAGACTACAGGGGTCCAAAGCGTCTTCCAACCACCTGAGAAGCACCAGGCTGGTACCTTGCCTGACTTCAGTGATCTTTCCTGATGCAGCATTTTTTTTCAGCTCTTCATTATGGGACTGTAGGGGCTTACCTTTCAATTCTAAAATTTGAAGGAAAAGAAATATATATAAACACCAGCTTTCAGACAGATTCAAAATCAACTCCTGGGATCTTTCTCTAGGTCTTTGTCTCTTAAAAACAAACATAACTTTATTTAAAATGCCAGACATACTTTTTAGAAATGTCAAGAATCACTGAAAAAAGAAAATTATGTCAGCAACCCTGTGTTCGAATTAATGTTGCCATTGTTTCATTTAAAATTAGAAGGCAGTCACTGTGCTTTAGTGCAGCATTTCTCAAAATGGTTATGGTAAAGAGTCAGCTTTTCATTGCTTTTAATTTTCAATCCACAGATACACTTTTGAAAAATGTAAATATGAATTACTGTGATAAAATAAAAAGGAAAATAAAATTTTAGTCAACTTTTTAATTATGTTCAACATAAAGTTGCTTTATCAAATTGCCATACAAATTCCTAAATTCTTAATCTCTGTACTCATCTTGAAGTGGCCCAAGATCAGCCTTAATTCACTTTTTACAGCACTAGATTATATATATATACAGTGCTTTGGTTGAGGCTTCCCAGGTAGCACAGTGGTAAAGAATCCACCTGCCAAAGCAGGAGATGCAGGTATGATCCTTGGGTTGGGAAGGTCTCCTGGAGGAAGAAATGGCAACCCACTCCAGTATTCTTGCCTGGAAAATTCCATGATCAGAGAAGCCTGGGGAGCTATAGTCCACTGGGTTACAAAAGTTGGACACAACTGAGCATATATTCATATTGTTCTTTGGTTGGAGTTTTAGTTTTATGGATGATTGAAAGCTATTGATTGTTTTAATTTTAAAAAGGTGTTTTTTTTTTCCAGTAGAAGCTGATTCTTGTAGAACTCATCTACCCTTCATATAGTCTTCCATTTAAGATTAGAGTTTAAAAGTGTGAAAGGGAAGGAAGGACTATGTGAATAAATCAATTGGGACTTTAAAACTACTTTGATCCCCCAAATTTTCCCTTAGTCTCTCTGAGAAGTAGTAATATCACTTGTTTGTCCACTAATCTTCACTCTTTTCTAAACTTAGAGTAAAATAAGCTATGCTTGTAGCCATGGCAATCACGCTTAAAGTTCTCCCCAAAATGTACAATATCATATGCACTAAAGCAAAACAAAAAAGAGAAAATATAAATAGTGAACTAAGCACACATGTATATGATTAGGAACTTCCTATCTGGAGCCAGATGACCAGGATCCAAATCCTGACTCCTATTAGTTACTGTGTAACCTTCGGTAAGTTACTCAATATCCTTGTACCTCAGTCCCCTATCTGTAAAGTAAAAATAGATAAAACACCTATCATCGAACCCTCATACAGTTATTAAATGAAATGCTTGAGTTTTGGGCACATTTGTTGCTTAAATCTTACATGCTATTATTGTTTGGACATTTGTTTCAGCCTCCAGACTAAAGCATACTTTCAAGATTCATTTGATTACTAGGATTCAAGAAATCTAAACCGTGGTTTCTGGTTCTAATCATGCGGGAGTAAACACATACCAGCCTACTTCTTCCTCCAAATGCAACTAAAAACCCTGGATATAATACATAGAGCAGCTCTCTGAGGACTCTGAAAAGTAAATGGTAGCAGACAGATTGGGGAAGGTAATCAAAATTTGAAGTACTGTCATAATCAGTGATGAACCCCCACCAGCCCCCCGCTTTTTCAATTCTTTTCCAGTATTTGTTGGTAATGAAAACTCAAAGGCAGCCCCAAACCTGGGACTCTGCATTGAATGTTAACAGGAACAGTACCAAGAGAAGCTATTTGCAGGCTACTAAGCAGGAAAGGCACTCCCTAGGGTCAGAGAAAGTGAAGAAAACCTGATGTTGTGGTTTTCTTTCTGTCGTCTTTTACCCTACCCCTAGACAATCCCAAAGCAGCAGTGACAACAAAAGCAGTGACTGTCAGGCAGGCACCTAAAACTCAAATGAAGTGACATTGAGTTTTGACCATAGGGACACTGGTCCCGAGACTGTAGCCCCATTGGCTCTTTTTCTTTGTATATCCTCTTGCTGTTTGGCCCTGCAGACAGACACAGAAATAGCAGTTAGGCAGCAATGGGGACGTCTAAAGCCCTGGCTTACTAGCCCAAGGACCATGAAAGGTGTTCCTGTGGTATAGAGGTATTGAGACCACAGAAAGAAGGTAGCTCAGGAAAATAATTCCAGAAAGTTGTATTTGTACTCTTAGGTTACAAGTTGTGCATGTTTAAATCTGACTCTTACTAGCATATGAAAGACTTTGAGAACTAAATTGTGGGGTAGAACCACTTTCAAGATGCTAGAATGTCACTGAGTAGAGGACAGAGAAGACAGGTTCAGATAGCACATTTTGTAAAGGCTTTAAAAACTGCACTGACTTTGAAATTATAGCCCATGGACAACAAGTAGAAATTTATAGCCTGAATCTATAGGATCAATAGCTATTAAAGTAAACAAAGAACAATATAATCAATGTTCTTAATAGATTTAAACAAAAGAAAATCATAATATTAAATATGTTCAGGATAAAATCTTAAAATAACTTAGAAGAGAAAAATAAAATCTCAGTATCACACGAGAAAAATGACAATCAACAGATGCCAAACCTGAGATGGCACAGATGTAAAAATTAACAGAGAAAAACTTTAAAGTAGGTATTTTAAATGTATTCCCAAAAGTAATGCCAAATATTCTTGAAATGAAGGGAAGGATAGAAAGTTTCAGCAAGATAATAGAAGACATAAAAGCAGAACCAAAGGCAAGCTTTAGATGTGAAAAACACAACAAAAACCAAAAACTCACTGGATAGATTAAAGAAAAGAATGGAGATGACAGGGGAAAGAGTCAATAAATTTGAATATAGACTGATAGAAAGGAAAAAAAAAGATTAAAAAAAATGAATAGAGTATTGGGGATCTGTGATATAATACCAAAAGTTTGAGCATTCACATGACTTGAGTCTCAGAAGGATAATAGAAACAGTGTACTTTAAGAAAAACTGCTTTAAGAAATGACTGAATACTTTACAAATTTGACCAAAGACATAAACATAGAGAATTATGAAACTCAGTGAACTCTAAAGAGGGTAAATACAAAAACATCCACACCCAGAAACACCCTAATCAAACTCCTGAAAACAAATGATGAGCAAAAAATCATGAAAGCTTCCCCCCCCTAAATATGAAACATTACATGCATATATGGAGACAATTTGAATGACAGCAGATTTCCTATTAGAATCTAGAAAGCGGTGGTCTACTTTCAGACTACTTTTTTTTTTTAGAACCTATGAAAAAATTTTTAAAAATTTATTTATTTTATTTGGAGGCTACTTACTTTACAATATTGTAGTGTTTTTTGACATACATTGATATGAATGCCATGGGTTTACATGTTTAAGTACTGAAACAAAAGAACTGCCAACTGAGAATTCTATATCCAGTAAAACCATCCATCGGTGAGGCAAAATAAAGGTATTCTCAGATGAAGGAAAACTAGAGAGTCTGTATCACCAATAGTCCTCTTAAAGAAATGCAAAAGGGAGTTCTCCAGATTAAATAAAAATGGCACTGCAGGCCAACTTGGAATGTCAGCAATGAAGGACAAGGAACAGAAAGTAAACATCAGTGGAAATATAAGAATATCCACTTTCAGCTTTTAAAAATATGTTTGATGATTAAAAGCCGCAATTAGTAGCAGTCTGATAGGGTTTTCAGTATATGTAGATGTAATACATATTACAACTACAACATAACATAAAAAGTGAAAGCTAAAGGGACCTCTAAGGTAGTAAAATTTTTATATTCCACTTGAAGTGGTAAAATATTAATTCTAAATGCAGTGTAAAAAGTTAAGTATGTATATTTTAACCCTTAGATCAACCACTAATGAAAGTTACAAAGAGATATAGTACAATACTGGGCTTCTCTGGTGGCTCTGTGGTAAAGAATCTATATGCAATGCCAGAGACACAGGAGATGTGGGTTGGATCCCTGGGTAGGGAAGATCCTCTGGAGAAGGGCATGACAAATCACTCCAGTGTTCTTGCCTGGAAAGTCTTATGGACGGAGAAGCCTGGAGGGCTACAGTCCATAGGGTTGCAAAGAATCAGACATAACAGAACCGACCGAGCACAAGCACATAATAAAATACTCAATATACAAACCAAAAACTAATACTAAAACACAAATATTCTAATAATTCAACAGAAGGCAGGAAAGAGGAAAGAATGAAAAAACAGGAGGAATGAATAGGAAAACATGATGTCATAGTAAACCTAAATGCAAAATTATCAATAATTATATTTAAGTTGTCTGAACACACCAATTAAAAGCCAAAGTTTTTCACAATGAATTTTTAAAATCCAAGACCCGACTACATGGTATACATAAGAAATTCTATGTATATCCTTTCCACAGGACAGAAAAACATGTACCATTAACCAGAAGGATATAAAAATACTAAACAAAATCATCAATTAATTGGATTCAGTTGTCATTTGTAGGACATTCTACCCGACAACCCACTCCAGGAAATGGCAACCCACTCCTGTGTTCTTGCCTGGAGAATCCCAGGGACGGGGGAGCCTGGTGGGCTGCTGTCTATGGGGTCGCACAGAGTCGGACACGACTGAAGTGACTCAGCAGCAGCAGCAGCTACCCGACAACAGCAGAATACATATTCTGTTCAAGTACACATGAACACTCTCAACACTGGCTATCATGTGGTCATAAAAAAATTAACAAATTCAAGAGAATTGAAATCATACAAAGTATATTTCCTGATCATTAGGGAATTAAACTAAGGATAACAGAAAGAACTGAAAAACTCCAAACATTTGGAAATTTAAAAACATACTTTTTTATTGGAGTATAGTTGATTAACAATATTATATTAGTTTCAGATGAATAGCATAATGGTTCAGTATTTTTACAGATCATCTTCTTTATCCGTTCTTGTTGATAGACACTTGGGTTGGTTCCATCCCTTTAGATATTGTAAACAGTACTGCTGTTACTATTAGAGTGCATACATCTTCAAATTAGGGTTTTTTTTTCTTTTTCTTTTTTCTGGATATACTCCCAAGAGTGGAGCCACTGGATCATATCGTAGTTCTGTTTCTAGTTTTACTTCCATAGTAGCAGCACCAATTTACATTCCTACCAATGGTGTACAGGGTTCACTTTTCCCACATTCTCGCCAATATTTGTCATCTGTATACTTTTTCTGACGAAAGCCATTCTGACAGCTGTGAGGTAGTATCTGTTCGTTGCATTAATATCACATTTGCATTTTCTAATAAATTAGTGATGTTGAGCATCTTTTCATGTGCCTGTTAGCCATCTGAATATTTATTCAGGTCTTCTATCCATTTTTCGATTGGATTGTTTGCATTTTGTGATAGAGTAGTATGAACTATTTATATATTTTGTATATTAACCCTTTGTTGATCACATTATTTGCAAATATTTTCTCACATTCTATATGTAGGTTGTCTTTTGTTTATTGATGGTATCTTTTGCTGTACAAAAACTTTTAATTAGGTCTTATTTATCTTTGCTTTTATTTTGCCTTAGGTGACATATCCACAAGATTATTGATACAATTTGTCAAAGAGTGTTCTGATTATGTCCTCTTCTGAGAGTTCTATGGTTTCAGGTCTTCCATTTAGGTCTTTGCTCATTTTCCATTTATCTTTGTATACGGTGTGAGGAAATGTCCTGATTTCATTATTTTACACGGAGCTGTCCAGTTTTCCTAGCACCACTTCTTGAGAGATTGTCTTTTCTCCGTTGTAATTTCTTACCTTCTTGTCATTAATTGACCATAGATGTGTGGGTTTATTTCTTGGTCTCTACTTGGTTCCACTGATATGTGTCTGTTTTTGTGCAAGTGATATACAGATGTGAGAGTTGGACCATAAAGAGGGCTGAGCACTAAAGAATTGATGATTTCAAACTGGTGCTGGAGAAGAGTCTTGAGAGGTTCTTGGACAGCTAGGAGATGAAACCAGTTGATCCTAAAGGAAATCAAACCTGAATATTCATTGGAAGGACTGATGCTGAAGCTGAAGCTCTAACATTTTGCCTGATGCTCCAAATTTTTGCCTGATGTGGCAAAGACTCACTGGCAAAGACCCTGATGCTGGGAAAGATTGAGGGCAGGAGGAAAACGGGGTAAAAGAGGATGAGATGGTTCGATGACATCACCAACTCAATGGACATGAGTTTGAGCAAACTCCAGGAGACAGTGAAGGGCAGGAAAGCCTGGCATGCTGCAGTCCATAGGGTCTCAAAGAGTCAGACACGACTGAGCCACTGAACAACTACCACCCCACACCCAGGCTGTTTTGATTACTGAAGTTTTGAAGAATAGTCTGAGTCTGGGATGACAATATCTCCTATTTTATTCTTTTTTCTCAAGATTGCTTTGGCAATTTGAGGTCTTTGTGTTTCCATATAAATTTTAGTATTATTTGTCCTAGTTCTGTGAAAAATGTCATGGATACTTGAAAGGGATTACATTAAATCTTTAGATTTCTTTGGTAGTGTGGCCATAATAAAAATATTAACTCTTTCAATCCAATAGTACAAGAAACCTTTCCATGTTTTGGTTCAGTTGAGTTCAATTGCTCAGTGGTGTCCGACTCTTTGTGACCCCAAGGACTACAGCACACCAGGTCTCCCTGTTCATTACCAATTTCTGGAGCCTGCTCAAACTCATGTTCATCAAGTCAGTGATGCCATCCAAACATCTCATCCTCTGTCATTCCCTTCTCCTGCCTTCAATCTTTCCCAGCATCAGAGTCTTTTCTAATGAGTCAGTTCTTCACATCAGATGGCCGAAGTATTTGGAGCTTCAGCTTCAGCATCAGTACTTCCAATGAATATTCAGGACTGATTTCCTTTAGAATTGACTGGTTTGATCTCCTTGCAGTCCATGAGACTCTCAAGAGTCCTCTCCAACACCACAGTACTCTGCAGAGAAGTTAAATAAGCAGGGTGACAATATACAGCCTTGACGTACTCTTTTCCCAATTTTGAACCAGTCCATCTTTCCATTTCTTTGTAGCATTTCCAATTTCATCCATCAATGTTTTATAGTTTTTAGAGTCTAGGTCTTTTACCTCTATGGTTAAGTTTACTCCTAGGTATTTTGTCAGTTTTATTATAAAGTTAACAGCCACTCACCAGGAATCCCATTCAAAGATGTTTAACCTTACGAAAGGAACATTTTTACCAAAAAAAAAAAAAAGTATTACAGATATATATAGCAGCTCAATGAAAAATTAACTCACACTAGAAATAATGTAAATATCTTGTAATAGGTGATTGGATACACAAACTAGATATATCCATGCAATGGAATACTACTCAGCAATAAAAAATGAATTATTGATTCACATAACAACACAGATGGTGAGGGAAAGGAATTAGGGCTCAAAAGGTTACATACTCTGTTACATGTATATATACATACTCCAATTATATGTAATTCTGAAAAGGCAAGTCAATAGAGATGGAGAATAGATTAGTGTTTACCAGAAGTAAATGTGGAAAATAGTGTGACTATAGAAAAATATTATAAAGTAATTTTTTGGAGCAATAGAACTGTTTTATATTCTGAATATAATAGTAGCTACATTAATCTGTATGTGTTAAAACTGACAGAAACCTAGACCAAAAAACATCTATTTTATTCTATGTAAATTTTAAAGTAATAATAAATGAATCTGAACATCTTACTTTATTTGTTCGTAATTCAATGTACTACACTGCAAACAAACTGTAACTATTTTAAGGAATCAATTTCCCCAGCTTGGAGTTTTAAAAATTATTTTGTATTTCTGTATTCATAGGATTAATGAGATAATATTTGTGAAATGTTTTGAGCTCCTTAAAAGGAAGTTGCTATGCAAATATAAAGTGTTGCTATCATTACTCAGGCAGTACTTTTTTCTTCTGCTTATATGATGAAGTTTATGATCATCTTCATTTTTCACATTATTTTTAATGAATTGTAACAATAAAATGTGGTAGCCAACATATAAAATGAAACACATGTGTTAATGAGGCGAAAACTTTGCAATTAGAATTTGAAGCATCAGTCTATCTAAAGATAATTGGATCTAATGATTATTTCTCTACATACACAAGCTACAATTTTATGATGTCCAAGTTTGGCTTATTCTGCAGTTTTGCCTACAGAGCATACTTCAAGTCACTATCTCCTCTGAGACATTCTTGGTTTATCTGGGTGCCTGAATAAAGGGAACCAAGAATGAGGAAAAAGTTCACATCAGATAGTAAGAGTACTCTTTCTTTAAAATGGAGTAATTAAAGTGTAGTCAGTTTAATTTTAGACTACTATTTTTTAAAAAGACTTTTAACCTCATTATGAACATAAGCATGATTTGATATTTAAATTCTTAGACTCCAAACAAACTTTTTATTACCCCTTTCTTAAGTGTAAAATAAGGAATTTCAGTTCCTCTTGACAAAATGACCTACAGCTTCCTATATATTTTGGGACAAAGTGTGAATTCTTTTTCCTGGTTTTTGAGGCCTCTGTTAATCTAGCTCTAGTTAACCTGAACCATGTTATTTCCTGAATCTACTTCTGTAATAATCCTCTGCTTTGTCAAGAGCTTTTCCCCTGTTCATTTCAAGTTCATACTCACTTCTTCCTTTTTACTCAAATGATTCCTTCTACTCCTCTGCATATAGAAGGATGAAAGTATCTGCAAAGAATCCAGTTTTTTTTTGGAGATTTTGGAGGAGACCTATATATAGGTCAAACTCGTGTCTCTATGGGGGGCTTCCCTGGTGGGCTCAGACAGTAAAGAATCTGCCGGCAATGTGGGAGACCTGGGTTCAATCTCTAGCCCAGGAAGATGCCCTGGAGAAGGGAATGGCTACCCACTCCAGTATTCTTGACTAAAGAATTCCATGTACAGAGGAGCCTGGTGGGCTTCGGCCATGGGGTTTCAAAGAGTCGGACAGGACTGTGCAACTAACACCATGTTTCCATGGAGGGAAGCAGAATCCAGTAGTCAATCAATATTAGACAGTTAACTACCTACAAGAGTGGAGATAACATTATGAGAGAAAAGACAATAATCTATTGAGAGAAAAGAAAAACAATCTATTTGAATCTCCTTGAAAACTGACATCACTAAGTGTCCAACACTCAAGTAAAGTATAACTTCAGTTCTCAGACCAAGTCAGACTAAATACTTAAAAAGGAAAAGATCCAAGGGGTTTGGGTATATAAAAGAAATATCAATAGCATAAAACATGAAAAAAAAATCTTAATTCAAAATCTTACCATATCATTCAAGGTACAGAAAGAAGTTTTGAGGCAAATGTTCACACTTCGCAGCAGAAATTAGCTGGTAGCCCAGAATCACTTAAAGAAACCATCACTGTGGAAAGTTCCTAGACACCATCTATGACACAAAAGAGGTCCAGGGAAGAATGTGACTTTTCCTTTTTCAAAACAGAATTTGCCTCAGAGAATTAGACAATGTACGCATCATTGATACCCTGTTGACATTCAACTTAAACCATACTTTCATGAAATCTAAGAATAAGAAAGTAAGTTAGAAGTCAGCTTGCCCAGCTTCTTGTCTTAGTAAGAAATAAGAAATGAACTTCAAAGACATAAAAATTGTTTTTGTCTAAGCCCTGATGTTCATATGACTCAGAAATCTGTGGAATAAATGGAATTCTTATTGAATAGTGCTTTTTAACTTTTGGACCACACACACGGCTTTTGTAACACTAAATAACTTGAATCCATCTTATAGATAACTGGCAGTAGAGTCTTTGAAGATTTCTGAACATGTGAGTACAATGATGAAAGCAACTTGGGGGAATGTAAATCTGGCAGAGGTGTGTAGAGCAATGACATGGAAAGGAGGCTGAAGGAGAAGATTTCACTTAGAAAATGCCTACGATGCAGTTTATTTGAAAGTAAATTGATAACACTGATTTTAGACAAGTGGAATTTAAGTCATGGTGGACCTCTAGATAGATATAGATTATTGAGCTCATCTATAGATTTATGGAGAGATATAAATGCAATGTTGAGAGTTTGAAGCAGTCAATATAAATTTGGGAATATTAGCTAAAGTAACAGTTGAATTCATCCAAATAAATCATATCAGAAGAAAATATTAGAAAAGAAAAATGAGAAAACCTTGGGAAATGCGCATACAGATAGGAGAGAGGAAGAAGCTCACATGTGTTGAGCTGCAACATATGCCAGCAATTTGGCTAAGAAATTGAAATACTTACCTTAGTTATCCCAATTGCACTCTAAAACATATATGCCACTATACTTCTGAGTAGACTTAGAGGCAGGCTCTAGAAATAACGTATCTAAATTTACTCAATAACGCATGGAGTTGGGATCGGGACCCATGGTTAAGCTCAGAATTCAGGCCTTTCGTGTAGTCCATCAAAACAAATGTAGGCAGGACATCAGAGAAGGAAGTTACAGGGAATATGGGCAGTACTCATACCTGTTTTTTCATTTGCTATATTCCTAGCACATAGAAAGTTGTCAAAAATAGTTGTTGAATAACTAAAGAATAATACATATTACTTACTAATGGCTTTATTGATGTCTTAGGCCAAGGAAACACTAAAGAGTTTTATAGGCATTATTCTACTTAACCTCTTACAATGCCCCTGGATACATGAGAGATTAAAATGCTTTAATGGTCACCAAGAATTCAAGACAAAGTTGGTCTGTCTCTTCATTTCTAACCTCTATGCTATCTTAAGGAAATCCATCAGTTTTGAGTAAAAAGACAATGATGACTCATTGAGAAGAGATTCGATGACGATAACAATGAAGACAAATAAGAGATAGTAATGTGCAAAGCAGGGGCAGCTGCAACGATGCGCAGAGTGCAGCTGAGAGGAGCTATCCCACGTCTGAGGTCAGGGGCAGAAGTCGGGAGGACTCTACGCCCGAGGGGCGGTGGCTGAGAGGAGCAACACTACCACCCTACGCCCGAGGGGCAGTGGCCGAGAGGAGCTACACTACGACTGAAGTCAGGGGCAGCAGCCAGAAGTGCCAGGCTGAAACAGCCAAGGAGCCAAGAGGAGCTACCCCCGCCGGAGGCCAGCGGTGGCGGCCGGGAGGAGCGACCCCATGCCCAAGGAGCGGTGCCTGTGTGGGCACCAGAGGGCCTAGAGGAGCTATTCCATGTTCAAGGTCGGGAGGGGCGGCAGTGAGGATATACCCCTTGTCCAAGGTAAGGAACAGCAGCCGTGCTTTGCTGGAGCAGCCGTGAAGAGATACCCCATGTCCAAGGTAAGAGAAACCCAAGTAAGATGGTAGGTGTTGCAAGAGAGCAGACACACTAAAACCATACTCACAGAAAACTAGTAAATCTAATATCACCAGCACCACAGCCTTGTCTGACTCAATGAAACTAAGCCATGCCCTGTGGGGCCACCCAAGACAGGCGGGCATGGTGGAGAGGTCTGACAGAATGTGGTCCACTGGAGAAGGGAATGGCAAACCACTTCAGTATTCTTGCCTTGAGAACCTGATGAATAGTATGAAAAGGCAAAATGATAGGATACTGAAAGAGGAACTCCCCAGGTCAGTAGGTGCCCAATATGCTACTGGAGGTCAGTGGAGAAATAACTCCAGAAAGAATGAAGGGATGGAGCCAAAGAGAAAACAATACCCAGCTGTGGATGTGACTGGTGATAGAAGCAAGGTCCGATGCTGTAAAGAGCAATATTGCATAGGAACCTGGAATGTCAGGTCCATGAATCAAGGCAAATTGGAAGTGGTCAAACAGGAGATGGCAAGAGTGAACATCGACATTCTAGGAATCAGTGAACTAAAATGGACTGGAATGGGTGAATTTAACTCAGATGACCATTACATCTACTACTGTTGGCAGGAATCCCTTAGAAGAAATGGAGTAGCCATCATGGTCAACAAAAGAGTCCGAAATGCAGTACTTGGATGCAATCTCAAAAACGACAGAATGATCTCTGTTCGTTTCCAAGGTAAACCATTCAATATCACGGTAATCCAAGTCTATGCCCCAACCAGTAATGCTGAAGAAGCTGAAGTTGAATGGTTCTATGAAGACCTACAAGACCTTTTAGAACTAACACCCAAAACAGATGTCTTTTCATTATAGGGGACTGGAATGCAAAAGTAGGAAGTCAAGAAACACCTGGAGTAACAGGCAAATTTGGCCTTGGAATGCAGAATAAAGCAGGGCAAAGACTAATAGAGTTTTGCCAAAAAAATGCACTGGTCATAGCCAATACCCTCTTCCAACAACACAAGAGAAGACTCTACACATGGACATCACCAGATGGTCAAAATCGAAATCAGATTGATTATATTCTTTGCAGCCAAAGATAGAGAAGCTCTATACAGTCAGCAAAAACAAGATCAGGAACTGACTGTGGCTCAGATCAAAAACTCCTTATTGCCAAATTCAGACTTAAATTGAAGGAGTAGGGAAAACCACTAGAACATTCAGGTATGACCTAAATGAATTCCCTTATGATTATACAGTGGAAGTAAGAAATAGATTTTAGGGACTAGATCTGTTAGATAGAGTGCCTGAACTATGGACTGAGGTTCGTGACATTGTACAGGAGACAGGGATCAAGACCATCCCCATGGAAAAGAAATGCAAAAAAGCAAAATGGCTGTCTGAGGAGGCCTTACAAATACACGTGAAAAGAAGAGAAGTGAAAAGCAAAGGAGTAAAGGAAAGATATAAGCATCTGAATGTAGAGTTCCGAAGAATAGGAAGGAGACATAACCTTCCTCAGTGATCAATGCAAAAAAATAGAGGAAAACAACAGAATGGGAAAGACTAGGGATCTCTTCAAGAAAATTAGAGATACCAAGGGAACATTTCATGCAAAGATGAGCTCGATAAAGGACAGAAATGGTATGGACCTAACAGAAGCAGAAGATGTTAAGAAGAGGTGGCAAGAATACACAGAAGAACTGTACAAAAAAGATCTTCATAACCAAGATAATCACGAAGGTATGATCACTCACCTAGAGCCAGACATCCTGGAATGTGAAGTCAAGTGGGCCTTAGAAAGCATCACTACGAACAAAGCCAGTGATTCCAGTTGAGCTATTTCAAATCTTGAAAGATGATGCTGTGAAAGTGCTACACTCAGTATGCCAGCAAATTTGGAAAACTCAGCAGTGGCCACAGGACAGGAAAAGGTCAGTTTTCATTCCAATCCCAAAGAAAGGCAATGCCAAAGAATGCTCAAATTACCACACAATTGCACTCATCTCACTCACTAGTAAGGTAATGCTCAAAATTCTCCAAGCCAGGCTTCAGCAATATGTGAACCGTGAACTTCCAGATGTTCAAGCTGGTTTTAGAAAAGGCAGAGGAACCAGAGACCAAATTGCCAACATCTGCTGGATCATCGAAAAAGCAAGAGAGTTCCAGAAAAACATCTATTTCTGCTTTATTGACTATGCCAAAGCCTTTGACTGTGTGGAACACCATAAACTGTGGAAAATTCTGAAAGAGATGGGAATACTAGATCACCTGACCTGCCTCTTGAGAAACCTGTAGGCAGGTCAGGAAGCAACAGTTCGAACTGGACATGGAACAACAGACTAGTTCCAAATAGGAAAAGGAGTACGTCAAGACTGTATATTGTCACCCTGCTTATTTAACTTCTATGCAGAGTACATCATGAGAAACGCTGGGCTGGAAGAAGCACAAGCTGGAATAAAGATTGCCAGGAGAAATATCAATAACCTCAGATATGCAGATGACACGACCCTTATGGCAGAAAGTGAAGAGGAACTAAAAAGCCTCTTGATGAAAGTGAAAGTGGAGAGTGAAAAAGTTGGCTCCTAACATTCAGAAAACGAAGATCATGGCATCTGGTCCCATCCCTTCATGGGAAATAGATAGGGAAACAGTGGAAACAGTGTCAGACTTTATTTTTTGGGCTCCAAAATCACTGCAGATGGTGACTGCAGCCATGAAATTAAAAGACGCTTACTCCTTGGAAGGAGAGTTGTGACCAACCTAGATAGCATATTCAAAAGCAGAGACCTTTGCCAACAAAGGTCTGTCTACTCAAGGCTATGGTTTTTCCAGTGGTCTTGTATGGATGTGAGAGTTGGACTGTGAAGAAATCTGAGCGCTGAAGAATTGATGCTTTTGAACTGTGGTGTTGGAGAAGACTCTTGAGTGTCTTGGAAAAGACTCTGATGCTGGGAGGGATTGGGGGCAGTAGGAGAAGGGGACGACAGAGGGCGAGATTGCTAGATGGCATCACTGACTCGATGGACGTGAGTCTGAGTGAACTCTGGGAGTTGGTGATGGACAGGGAGGCCTGGCGTGCTGTGATTCATGGGGTCTTGTAGAGTCGGACACGACTGAGCTACTGAATTGAACTGAGCTGAACTGAATTAAATGTTGGCTAGAATGAAAACGGTGTAACTTGATTTGTTTTACGTTTTGCTGAAGGTGGGAAGGTGAACTTTTTTAAATACAAAGATATTTTGTGGTTATCAAAGCAAGTTTAATTGAGGGCAGCATTCTATCTGAAAAAAGGCAAAAAAATCAGAAGAGTCAGATATACGGGTTACTCAGCTTTTGAGCAGATTAAAAAACAAATTCTTTCTCTGAACCCACAAGAAAACTTCAGAGTTGGGAGAAAATGAAACAAACAAGCCAAAGGAACAAAGGAGCAAAGAAGCTCAACATACTGAAGAAAACCCACAAAACAGCTATCACAAGTGCCAAGTCTTTGTCTTTGGAAAAATTACATGGAACGTTGTCCTCAAGCAGCATGCTGCTGTTAGCTGAAGTTAGTATTAAGGGTTTGAAGGTTCATACAAAGGACACCCCCACCTACTTATCCTTTATTGGGGAGATAGGGAATGTTTTTATCCACTTGAGTATAGGGAGTACATGAGTACATGTTGTTCAGACACTCAGAGCCCAAATTAGGGAGAAATGGATTAAGTGAAAAATTTAAATGAGATGCTTCAATTTCACATCTAATTGAAATTTAATTATGTGATGGTTTAGTGGCTCATCATACTCATCACTGACTACTAACCTATACTGTCATGGATGTGGCATCCAGGAGGCCATCAAAAAACAAAAGCAAAAAACACACACAAAAAACGAGCAGACATAAACAGCTGTGTACTTCAGGGAAGACAGTTTCCAGAGTATTAATCCTGGAAAGTTACTGAACAAACAAAAGCAACAACTATAACTATGACTGAGGGGGAAGGGTAGATGAATCATGATACGAAGTTGCTATGTTAGTTAAAAAAAAGTAATTTTGACATGTAAAGGAACAGGAAACTGTGATGCATAGAGAGGATAAAAAAACACTTGATGGAAACTGTCTCCGGTAGGGTAGAAGATGGTAGAGAGGGCCCAGAAATGGGACTTAACAATGACTTCAAAGTAGCTATTATAAACATGTTCAAAGAACTTAGGGAAACCACATTTACAGAATTGAAAGTATAACAATAACTCACCTGATGGAAAATACTTTTTAGAAAGATAAGCATAATAAAAACCAAAGAGAAAATTTACATTTGGAAAAAATGAAATAAAAAATTCACTGGAGACACCCGACATCATATCTGATTTGGCAGGAAAAAAAAAAAAAAGAATGTTAACCTGAAGATAAATCAAAACAGATTATACAATCTGAAGCACAAAAAGAAAATGAAGAAACAAAACCAAAACAGAGTTTGAGAGACCTGTGAGACTCACTAAGCATACCAAATTACATGTAAAAGGATACCCAGAGAGGAGAGAGATGAAGGGCAGAGAAGTATTTGAAGAAACAATGATGAAAAACTTTTTCCAACTGTAGGAAAAAAAATTATCTGCAGATCTAAGCTTAAACTCAAATAGGATGAAAACAAAGAAATCTACACCTAGTGCATCATCCGAAAGTGCCGAAAGACAAAGTCAGAATAACAAAAGCAGCAAGACAAAATGCATCACACACAAGGGAGCCACAATATGATGAAAGGTGAGTTTTCATTAGAAACAATCAAGGCTAAAAAGCAGTGGGATGAAAACAAAACAAACCAAAAAAACCCTGTGAAGCAAGAATTCCACATCCACCAAAACTTTCCTTCAAAAGTAAAGGTGAGATAAAGGCATCCCAAGATATGCAAAGACTGACAGCACTTGTTGGTAGCAGACATGCCTTAAAAAACACTCAAGAAAGTCAGTCATCCAGGCAGAAAGGAAATGGCACTAGATAGTACTCTGAATTCATATGAAGAAATAAAGAGCAATGGAAAAGGTAGTTAAATTAAAAATAAAACTTTTTTAAAAACCTTTCTTCTCTCAACTGACTTAAAGGATAATTGTATGAAATGATGATTATAAAACAGCATTATTGAGTTGTAACATATACGTATATAACATATAGGATAGTAACGTCACAAATAAGGGTGGAGGGAATGGAGGTGTACGGGAACACAGTTTGTATATTTCACCAGAATTAAGTTAGTATTGATGTTAACAGGGAGAAGGTGATGGTACCCCACTCCAGTACTCTTGCCTGGAAAATCCCATGGATGGAGCAGCCTGGTAGGCTGCGGTCCATGGGGTCGCAAAGAATCGAACACGACTGAGTGACTTCCCTTTCACTTTTCACTTTCATGCATTGGAGAAGAAAATGGCAACCCACTCCAGTGTTCTTGCCTGGAGAATCCCAGGGACGGGGGAGCCTGCGGCTGCCATCTATGGGGTCACACAGAGTCGGACACGACTGAAGTGACTTGGCAGCAGCAGTAGCAGATGTTAATAGACTGTGGTAAGTACAGATGCACGTTAGCTCTAGAGTAATCACTAAAAGATAACTTAAAATCAGAAAAACGCAATGAAGGAATTACAATACTATACTAATAATATCTTGCTAACAAGAAAGAAGGTAATTAAAGAGGAGAAGAGGAACACAAGAAGACATGAAATACAAGTCAAATGCATGGTGAAAGGTTAAACAGGGGTTAACAAGGCAAGGGGATAGGGTGGAGAGAACAGTGTTTCAAACAGAGTGAAAAGACTGAAATAAAAGAGCTTGTTCCCTTTGGGCCACAAAAAGCAGTCAACCTTTCTCCACGGGCCTCAGTGTGACTTCAGATGAACCAGTATTTGGTTCTTCAAAGTCAGTCTAAATAGACAGTAAGTAAAACACAATCACTTCAGAGGTAGTCAAACATTAACTGAATAAAGCAATGAGGATACAGATAACGTTATTATTCTCATTGCTATACTTATTCTACACATGCAATACAATGGCTGACCATGTTTTGTTTTTTTAATTTAAAGTCGCCATGAAAGTGAGTATTCACTAAACTCAAAGATCCCTCAGGGCTAACAGACAAATCAACAGCATCGCTGATCAAAACGCTTTTCTAGGCACAGTCCTTTCACTCAGACCAAAAGCAGAAAGAGTGGGTGGTGGGGGTTATGCTAATGGTTCAGGATATATAGAGAAGACCAATTTTTATGGCATCCTGAGTGGACTGATAATGTCACTGTTTAAGGAATATTGCCTATGTAACGACAAAGGACACATCCTCCCTGAATCACACTTCGGTTATCTTATTTTTGTCAGAATCAGAAGATATTTTTGCACTAAAAATGTTGCTCTGCCTCTTATATTAAACACAGTCTACTGCCCATGTCATTGAACACTATGATGTACCACTGATGTGAAGTCTGGACAACCACACTGATGATATTTAGCATAACATGTGGTTGCTACTTCAGTGAAATTGGATGTTTGCAGCATCAGCTGATGGAAGAAAATGGTGTGACTTTCAGTGGCCCGCTGTTTTTCTGAGCATTAGCAATTACTTACTCTTTCCTGTGCTTGATGTCACTGAAGAATAAGTTGTCTCGATAGCATGGCCACACAGATATCCTTTTGACATGCTACTCTGAACGTAACAGGAATAGTCATGTTTGTTACAAACTGCTGGAACAGTTGGTAAGGGTGCCCCCCAAAAGGCTGAAACCATTATTCCTCCATAAATATTTTCTACTGTTATCTACTTCACTCCTGAACTTCTTTTCTCAAGTTGCATATTATTCCATATCATTCTATTTTAAAACATTCCTTTTATTCTGACTGAAACATTCTACTGAAATTTCTCAGGTTTATGTCCCTAAGATCATTCTTTCTCATCTTATCCTGAAGGACTTGAGTCATTCCAATCAGTTTGTGGCTTTTGAATTTCAGATATATACCTTCAACTTCAGAATTATTCCCTAAACTCTACACACATATTTAAGTATCTTCAGGATATTTCAAAGTTGATGCTTAACATCAAGGAACTTTATATTCAACATATTCAAATGTGATCTCACCCTTCCTAAGGGTGTAAGTCCTTCTGATTAATAGTCCCATCAATCACCCAAGCCAGAAACTAGGATTCACTCTGGATTCCCCTAAATTTTATATTTGACCAGTAACTAAGTTTCATTGATTCCACCTATCAACATCTTTATACATATCTCTCCACCTGGCTCCCTATATATTACTGCATTTCTTCATGCCCTCATCATCCCCTGTGTGTTATTACAATGGTTTACCTGGTCTTTTGGCTCGTCCCTACCCTGGCTTCAATCCAGACTGTCTTGCTGGCAGAGTGAGCTTGCTGAGGTTGCTTATCCTTCTGCTTAAGAAGTTTGGTGTCCTCTGACTTACACAGAATAAATTCTAAATTCCTTAAAATAATAACAAAATATATAGTGATTAACCATTGGAAGGATGAACTATTCTCCCATTCCTCCAAGTATATATAAAGCTAGTGTCTTAACATACTTTTTAAATACATTCAGCTGGCTCACTACACATAAAATTATTCCAAACATTATCATTTTTTCTGTGATATAGTTACAGTAATACATGCTAATTCACTGTCATCCTGCTACAAAGAAAAACAGTCCACAAGTATCGACTTTACACACTTGAAGACTGCTAAAGTCTAATACTGGTTTTATTTTCCCCAGGCTAAAGAACATTACTTAAGTTGGCTTTCACGTGAGGAATTTTCCAGTGTTGATGTGTTATTGCAGTTCACCTCCAAACCTACCTGTTTAAAAAGAAATTAGGGCCATTTTTCTAATCAATCAGGAAGTTACATCGAGTTTGCTGTTTGTAATACTCTTATGTCTCCAAGTATTCTGTTTGGTTTTGGTAATTTTTCACTTTTCTATAGGAAACTAGATGACATGCAAGACAGAAAGGTTTCAGTACATTTGGAATCATACTTGTGTGGCTGCAGTGTAGATAAAGCTAAGTTCTAGGCCATAAGATAACCATGACTCCTACTTGGCCTGAAAACACTAGAGTCGATCACACATGAAAATCATTCAGCCAGATGGACACATATTTTCACAAGAATATTTATTTGTTATTGTTGAAAAATACACAAAGGCAAAAGGTTGCTTAGCTGCTGATTCCCTAAAATACAGCAGGTTATTGTAAGAAAGGGGGAAATACACCTGTTCTATAAATGGCAGTTACATTTCTAAGGCATTTGGGCTTAATTCAGGCCCATTTACTTGAGTTTAAATATACTGAGGCACAGCAGGCAGGCAAAGGATTTGAAAATATACAGTAAAATTTTTCCATGCACTTGCGTCTTAGGATTGCATATTCATCCCCTGATCCCCCCAGCCTCCATCACTCATTTTTTCTGCATGAGTTCTGGAGTTGTTCATAGAACACTGATAATAATCTACTCTTCAAGAGTTTGCTTATAGTGACAACAATGGGACACACAGAACAGAACTATTTCATGGGCAGGTTCTGTAGACTCTTACCAAATTGAGGCTCCAGTAAGAAAAACACCAGTTTGCAAAGGCACAGTGGAGACAGGTTTAATGCATTAAATATAACATGAATCCTTCACAATAACAAGTTTAGTGTTTCAGGGAACTTTTGTTAATACAACACAGTTGGTCACACAAAATACAAATGCTTCTGTTGATTTGTCTTGGCAACTCAGATACATCAACAGTGCTAACAGTTTAACAGCTTTGTTCTCATCTGACAGAAAATAATGGCAGTTCTGCAAGGCAAATGTTAAACCTGACCGTATGTATTTATTAATTCCACAGTGTTTTGACAGATGATAGGGGATGGAACTCAGAGGATGCTGACACGCTCACCGAGGGCCTTCATCGCTGTTTCTTCGGCCTCAGGACTGTCACTGTGGCCTGCGTTTGGATCGATCAGGTGTGTGGGGTACTGTAGCCCCTGTTCGCCTGCGAACTGCTCCCACCTTGAGTCATCGCTCTCGTGGGTGATGTAGCGCTCCCCGATTTTGCATTCCAGCTCTCGTAAATCTAACCAGGTCTGATAATCCTGAGGAAGACATTGCAAAGTGTTACCCCAGATATGACTATAACTCATTAAAGCATTTTTTCTTATGTTATTAGTTCCCACAATATACATGTTACCCTTTTCTCTTCCATTCCAACTGTGCTGTGCTTTCCCTAAGGCACCCTGAAGTAACAGCATCAGCACCAAAGCCATCCTATTTGCCTAAACTTTGCAAATGCATATTGTTTATAGGATATCATGCATCAGAAGGTGTGCAGTTGGTATTTGCAGTTAAGCGATGCAGAATGTTGGTGTTCCTTTGAAATTCGATGCCCACAAATAATCCTTCAGTATTTCAGAGGGTTGTTTTTCTAAACTTTAATTTTCAATGTGAAAATTTTTTAAAAAATTGAAGAGAACAAACAGATGCATATGCTTTATATCTACCATAAATTTGTTTTACAAGTATTAACTACGATTTAAATATACAGCTCCCAAACGAGTACAGTGCATGACCAGATGGGCATCTACTTGGATATTTATCAGGATTACACATACAGATGCTTCTGAAATCTGGTTCTCGAAGTTATGTTATGACCCTTCCTTCTTGCATTTTGTTTTTGGGCTGTGTGTGCTGTGGTGTGTTTCTCTTTTATTCAATTTTTCCTGATACAGTTAGAAACTATTAAATCCTAAGAAGTTGCATGCATTTTGGCAAACACACTGATATAATCATACTTTGAAAATATGATACAAGATTTTTTAACACATAGTATCCAGATCTTTAAATATTTAGAAGCTTATTCAACTGAGATGATTAATTTTTTACCTGTAGCCAAGGGTGACTCAACGTCTTATCCACACTATAGCGCTTTCTCATTTTCACTTGCAGCAAATTATTGATAAGATCAATGGCTGAAAAGAAATCATTGGTAAAAATAGATGATATATCTGAAACATATATATAATTTATTTATAGTTTATTTCACATCTGCTCTTTCACACAGTTAAATGCAACACAGTGATAACAGACACTAGAACCCGAAGAAAAATCCTCTTGAGAATTCTAAAACCTTGGCCTTAACTTTATTTTGGATCCTAAAAAATGAAACTGAAAATAACTGTAGAGGAAGGCGTATGAGTCTTTGTGAGTATGATGCTAATTCTTTTGGTTTAGTTTTCAATACACTTTTCTGAAGTTGGAGTTTTGTTTAAACATATACCATTTAAAGGTGTTGCACTAATGTCAGGATAAAACTAATACTCAAGAGACAGCATTTACTGATTTTTGTATAAAATGTGTTTAAAGTTTGAATACACATAATTGGCTTTGTAGTGTTTGAATTAAGTGACAGATATCTGCACATCACATTTAAAAGGAAGAAAATAAAGCACAACATAGACATGACTCATGATCAACTTAAAAAGCCAACAATCCAGGAGGTGAAACACTTCTCTCTTTCAATTCGCTTTTAAAATTAACCACTGAGTTACAATTTTATCAGCCTTTACTGTTTCACAGGGAAGACAGGGAAGCAACCTAACAGCAATTCTTCCAAGAAGTCACAATCACAAACCATCCAGCCTTGTACTCAGCCTCTGATGGGGACTTTAACACAGTGTAATTTAGGAAAAAGGTGATTCTTCTAGTTATCTAGTCTACAAAGCATTTTGCCTAGAGTATCATGTGTCAATCGCCTTTCCAAAAACTATATTTTCAGCCTATACCATTAACTATAGGGAATATGCTATGCACAGGCCTGTACTATAATTAACAGAGTCTCTTTGAAAAATAAGAATAAGTTTCTCATCACTCCCAGGCAAAGGGCTGGAAGCAGTAAAAAGTACATCCTGGAAAGACATCTTGAAAACAAGATCTTGAAGTACTGATGTGACTGATGGAAAACCATTAGTGACTGTTCCCCTAACCAGAGCCTTGAGGGAGTTGCTGAGAAAGGGTATCACTAGCCGAAAGGCTAAACAAAGTCATGAAAGGCCTGAAGGTTTGACGTTGAGGCCTGTGCGTTCTATATCTTTATCCCTGATCTGAGATGGTAAAGAACAGATACCTCCAGAGCACGAATAAGGAGGTAGAAGTTAACAATAAAGGCACGCAAGGATTAGGATCTGGGCTTTTGCCTGCGAATGGCATCAGCCCCCTGATCCCCACTTTATTTCTGAGTCTTCTTTTTCTTTATTCTGCTACAGCACCACTCCCTTGGGGCGGTTCATTGTTGGGCTGGTCCCGACATTAACAGTTCACTATTTATTAAATTCATTAGCTTATGCTTCCCATTCATTCCGATAGTAACTTCTCATTTCTTTCTTTTCACTAGCATTTTCCTCCCCAAAAGAATTTAGTGTAATCTGCCAAACTAATGGAAACATTCACATTTTGCCAAAGAATACATTCCCTCCCTTAATCTATCCTGGTCACTAAGTTTCTTAAGAGATGGATCTCCCTACCAAATACCTTAAACAGGTATCTGACAAAGATGCAAATTCACTCCCCAACTTCCTCAAGTACCAAGTCCTGAATGAGGAGGCTTTGACCCAATTCCTTGGTCTACATCACTCACTCTGAATGGATCTGAAAACACTTCATTTACAGAAGTCCCTGTAAAATAAAAATAACTTTATTCTATCAGAATGAATCAGAATTCTGTTATCTGGCAAAGAGAAATGATTCTTACAGGCTTTTGGTAATCTAGAATTGTAGCTCTTGATACTAATATTCAAAGTATCTGCTTGCATGGAAGGACTGCAGAATGAAACTGCTAAGAATTTTTTCACTGGAGAAAGTAAATGTAACAACACACATTTAAATGCTGTCTATGCCCTTAGCCTGGAGAAGGAAATGGCAACCCACTCCACTATTCTTGCCTAGAGAATCCCATGGACAGAGGAGCCTGGCAGGCTACAGTCCATGGGGTCACAAGAGTTGGACATGACTTAGCGACTAAACCTTATGCTCTTACACCATTGCCTTAGCTAGGATTCCTTAGGAAACACAGTATTTAGTACAATTTCAAATTCCAAGCATGTGTTCTCAGAGAGCTTTTGAAAGTATAGTTCTCTCAGTGAACTGTGTATCGGGCCTGGGCTTTAAAACATCCATTCACATGATTTACTCACTGGTGAGTAAAGTGCACCTTCCATTCTGGCTGCTGTGAAGTCACACAGCAAAAAATGGAGAATAAGGGCAGAAAGGAGAGTGCGTGTGCTCCGGCAAGCATGTCGCAACATTACACTACCCCAGATGCCACAGGGGATAAGGACATGTTATTAATTCACTCCTTCTGCTTTGAATTCTATAATTAGGAAGGTAGGAGTACAGTAACTTGACAGAAAGTCTGGTTTGTGCCCAAATGGGCCCCAACAGTGAACCACACTGCCTAATGGGGAGGGAAGTACTGCCAGAGGAGAAACTCGACGTGTGTGAAGGGAATGAAATATATGAAGATGAAAAAATTGCTCTGCTGAGTGAAGCATGTAATCACAAGTCCGACTACAGCTGTAGTACCCAGCTGACCTGAATAAGCACAGCAAGCCAGTGACAAATACCTCCAAGAGAAAAGACTTTAGGACATAAGGAGGGAATTAGACAGGACGTGTCTATATACTTGTGTGTGTGTTTGTGCATTTACAAATACATTTTGTGGCTCTTGGCAGCAGGAAACAGAAATAAATATTAAATGATGGACATTAGTTAAATATTGGGAACTTGATATTGCTCAGAAAACAGGCCCATCATTAGTGTTTGAGAGCTCCATTCCACTGGCCACTATTTCTGGAACTCCTAAATCCTTTCCTTTATATTAATCAAGTTTCATATAACCCAACATTAAATGCACCCTCCAAAATACTTTCACTGAGCTCATTTTATAAAAAGACTCTAAAGTGTGTGTGTTTTTTAAAACATATTCTCTTTATTGAGCATATCCATCACATGTGTGTGTCATTTGTTTATCTGTTTATTCACCAGATCTTCCTTAAGGGATTACTGTTGGCAATGACACTGGCAATAAAAAAGTTAATGATAAAGCTCTGAAAAGCTCCCAAGTGCAAAGGCAGTTCCAAAGGCAAAATACGCATACGTACAAAATGACAAAATGCACCATTCTAAATCTTTGACTTTTTTTTATTAATACCCTCCTCAAAGAAAAAGTGCTTTCTTCAGCATTTCTGAAATGTAACTAGCTAGGGTCCTAGTGACTAACTCCAGTGGTCCAAACTATTTCACATGTCAATAATATTTCATGATACCAGTGACGAGAATTATTTTCTCCTATGTTGTGCCCAAAGTGGTCATTTTTACAACTTACCAATATTAATCCTATTTATGTTTTAGATGCAATGGAGAACTTGACTATTCCACATGACAGCTCTTCAGATCTTGGGGACTGTGATTCACTTTACCCTTGCTCTCTGCAGTTCTTTCAGCTGCCCTTCAGCCTCCCCAGTTTCTCTGTGCATCCTAACTTTTATGTCTACCAGCTGTTCTTGTTCACAGTAGACCAGAATTTTTCTCACAATTAGCTGCCAACTTGATATGAACACATAGGTATTATTCATAAGGCTTAGGATGAAAATTTTCTTTTTTTAAAAAATTTTCTTTTTTTTTTTAAATTTCACATTCATATTCTTAGGTAGTCTTCATAACAAGCATATAAAAGTAGTTATTATTTTACCTCTATTTTATATAAAAGGAAAAACTGGAACTTCAAAAGGTCACAAAATTTGGTCAGACAGCTTCCAGGTAACAGCTGAAGATGAAACCCAGGGGAACGGATTCCAAACCCATGCTCTTAAATACTGTGGCATGCACATCCACGTCATACCATTAACTCGTCATTATTAACTGATGATAATGTAAAAATCTAATTAAATTAAAAAATTTCCAACAATAAACATTAAATTCTTCTTAGTTATGTTTCTACCACACTCCTGTGTACATAAATACGCAGATATAGACAGATCTTTCTATCTCTCTAATCTAATCTATCTTTCTGACTTTAGTTCAACATTTTGGCTTTCAAAGACTATTCTGAATGTGATGTGATCCTCTGCCATTGAATGGACTAATCCCATTTCCAAACTGAATAAGCCTATCTGCTATGTATTAATCAAATTACTAAGAATCTTTTTTCAGGATAAAGCTTAAACACAGAACTTGATGACTCTATGATAGATTAAACTCACAACTGCCATGCCTATAAATTATCTGAACACACTGATAAATGAGAAATGTTTCCTCCCAAGAGTATCTCATTCAGCCCATATGCAATCGTCTTCTCTAAAGGCTATCATGGGAGATTTTTTTCCTAATGCTTTCTTATAGTTAAGAAACATCAGTCCTTGGTATTACTCACTCTACTAATCTGTCAAACTATTTAAAAAGAATGTAATTATTCTAAGGTAAGAGATTCTAAGTAAACTAATATTGACTAGTATTGGTTTTTAGTCATTTCCTTCTTAATACCACAGTTTTCTACATGTTTGCATACTATTCACCACTCATTCTAGGATTTAGACAAGAACAACTATTAAGCTTCTTCCTGAATGATTACAGAATCCATTCTTTCCCTCTTTTAGAAATTCAGAAAACTTTGGTCTGTTCTAAGTATCCTGGTATCTCTCCCAATTTATTCAGGATTTACTAATTATCCACAATGGCTCTAAGAACACCTCTGTCAGCTTCTTCAACATATAGTATGTCCTGCTCTGAACATCAGTCATAGTTTACAGTTGCTATTGAGTGTTCTCTTGTGACACCACTATCCCCCACCCGACTCCCCAAGTACTAGCTCCCAGCAGAGACTGTTAAGTATAAGCCTCAAATGTAAAGATCTAAGCTAAGAGGAGAAGGAAGCCAATATTAATGGAGTAAAAAAACGAGTAAAACTGGAGTAGCTATGGCAGTCCCCCCAAAGAGCCAACATCGGGAAATAATTCCAAATGGGATCTCAACTCCAGTTCCAAAACTCAAGTCAAGACTGGGTATTCTGATCCAGAGAGAATTTGATAGGACTTGCCTCTGAAACTGAAGAGGTGGGAGAAAGGAGAGACAATAGGAAAGACAGATATAAAACTGAGCCATTCTGAGAACTTCTTTCAAAAACAAAGCCAAGGAGGAAGGGACCATGGTTTGGCAGTGGGAAATAAGAAATGACAAAGAGGACTGCAGCAGAATGGGAAGTTAGAAGGAAAAGTGACCGGCTGGCATGTCAGAACAGGATACTAGCGCCCAAGGTGGAAGGTGAGAAGGATGCAGAAAACCAGGTTTCCTGGAGCTCCAGGAAGATATAGAGCCCCATGATAAAGAGATATTTGGGAAAGCAGAGAAAGTCTCAAATTCCTGATACCTATTACTTCCTTCCATAGATAGAGCAAAAAGTAACTATTCCAATGCGCTTCCCTGGTGGCTCAGTGGTAAAAAATCTGCCTCCTAAATGGAGGAGATGTGAGTTTGAACCTCTCGAGTAGGAAATGGCAAACCACTCCAGTCTTCTTGCTGGTGAATCCCATGGACAGAGAGCCTGGCAGGCTACAGTCCACAGGGTTGCAGAGTCAGGTGCAACTGAGCGCACACGCCACCACATATTGAAGTGCCTGCTTTTCATGAGATAAAGTCTATTGCTACACAAGGCTGGATTCTCCAGTTTGGGGCAATAAGCAGATGTAATTTGGAATAGCTGTTGTTGTGTCTGGGGCCAAATATGTGCAGGAAAATCCTCCATTCTCTTGAGTTATATTTTTTTCCTTTTACACCCTCTTTCCCTTATTTTCTCAATTTGAGGCCCTCCTCTCTATCAGTGGCTGGTTCCTCCTCCTCTTGCAGTAAATACGTCATCAACTTTTTCAGAGAGTAGTAGAATTATTTTCTGATTGTACCTGCCCATTTACTCTGAGAGTTAGCCTTTCTACTCTTATTGAGAGCTCTGTTCTCTGATTCACCCTTGAACTCAATCTCTTCCTTCCATATTACTAATAAATAGTCTTAAGAGCAAGCTCTCTGAGCACCTCAAATAGCGACATTGGGACAATGTAAGAAGTCTTTTCCTTTCTCATAGGAAAATTTTAAACAATTGGATGGTTTATATTTTATTGTAAAGAACCTCCTCTCAAAAGTATAGCATTTTGTGTTTTCTAAAATGTCTCTAGCCATAGATTCATATTAATGTTTCCCATAAATTAAAATAAAAGCAAAGAAAATCTGTTTTATGATGCCTAATATTTCTTTTTTGCTACAACAAATTCTTGGCTAACACAGTTATTTTTCTCCTAATGTCCTGTAAAATAATTTGAAAAATTTATCAAACATTCCTTTTTTTTTTTTTTTTAACCAGAATGGACTTTCAGCAGATGTGGGGATAGCTGAAGTTCTGTGCAGCCTGTTTGGCAGGTGTACAAATATATCTGAACAAGAATAAAATTAAAAGGTATACACAGGTGCTGAAGGGCTTTATGCCTTAATATGAAAAGAAATGTTCCATCAGACTCTTAATTGTAAGGATTCTATTTTCTTCAAGTGTCAAAATTCAGAATCATCTCTGAAATTGTGGAATCTATATTGCAGTCATTCTCCATTTCAAAGTAAATACCACATATATGGACACAACAGGCTCTGAGTGCGTAGAAGGCACACTGGCATGTGTTATAGCTAAACTGAAAGGACTCCAAAACTTGGAGAACAGGCCAGAAAAAGAATGGAACTGAATATTTTTGAAGACATAATAGGCCCCTCAGGTCACCCCTCTCAGTCACCTTACATTTTGCAAAAAAAAATTTTTTTTGAATGTGCTGTTTGGCCTGTGGGATTTTAGTCCCTGATCTGGGATGAAACCTGGGCCTCTGAGGTCAAAGGGCCAGGTCTGAACCCATGGACTGCCTCAGAAGTCCACCATTTCCCATCTTTTATCATTTTGGTACCTGCCTGTCTCCCCATTTTCCCTACTAGGTTTCAGCTTCTTTAAGCTTGCCCAGATTGTATATTCATTTTTACACAATTTCATAAATATTTAAAATAAAATGCATCATTTAATATATTAGGAAAATGCTTGCTAAATAGCATTTGGTAGACTGAATACATTAATTAGACATTTAAATATGCATTTTCTCAGCTCTAAGTTTTAATATCCATATTATGTGCATATGGTTTGTATATTTTGGCTAAAAATACTCCTGGATGGTAGGACATCACATCTCTACAAACAGATCACAGGATCAGGGGCTTCCATCAGAAAATCAGAATAATGCTGAGAATATCTGCAGGACAGATCATGCTTATTTTACAATGTTTATTTGACACAAGATAAATTATCTGTGAAACTCTGGGGCTGACCTGTTTTGTACAGACAAGGCAGTATAAAGAACTGCTTTTCCATACTGTCTTCTGTCCAGCTGCAGATTAGTGAGGTACAGATTTTCAAATTAGAAGCCAGATCAAAACTATCACTCCTGGGTTGGAGTCATCATTGGTCACCACCGAGCGCCTTGTTTTCTTTTCCCCCTTTCCATTCTGCTTCACCGCCTGTCATCCTGTAGGCTCAGTACTTCTCCCTTTGGCTTGCTTCATGCTGATGGTAAGTTGTGTGTTTATTTTAAAAATCGTTTTGCAACCCTTCACATTCCAGCTCTCAACCCAGCAAGCTGTTGCCCAGCAACACTAACTGGGACTCTCCTCTCAGGGGCTGAAACCAGAGGCTGCCAGCAGCAAACAAGGCCGCTGGAAATCATCATCTCACTCGTTCCTGAGTCAATTATTGCAATCCAATGAAGTGCAAGACCTTTAGAGACTCAAGCCGGGTCTTTCCCAGTTCTCTCCTCTGTAGAAAGTTACTCCATCCTTGGGTACTCTCTTGCTTCATGTTCAATTTAATTTCCTCCTAAAGACTAGAAAAACAATACTGGAAATATGAATTGTTTAAATGCAACATACAGCATCCCCCAGCTGATACCAAACTGATACAAAAATTTTAAAATCTCAATTAAAATATACTTATATTATTCTAATGAAGTTTGAGGTTTTTTTTTTTCTTTCTTTCATTTTCACTTCAAAGAGATTTTTGGCTTTTGGGTGTTTTTTAAATGCTGATACTCAAGTCAAAGGCAAACTAAAAAATCTTCAGAGGAGCAACTTGCAGGTATCAGTAGTTTTGTAAGAACCTCGTTGTTCAGTTGCTCAGTTGTATCCAACTCTGCGACCCTATGGACTGCAGCATGCCAGGCTTCCTTGTCCTTCACTGTCTCCTGGAGTTTGTTCAAACTCATGTCCATTGAGTTGATGATCCCATCCAAACATCTCATCCTCTGTCACCCCCTTCTCTTGCCCTCAATCTTTCCCAGCACCAAGATTTTCACATCACTTGTCCAAAGTATCAGAGCTTCAGCATCAGTACTTACAATGAATATTCAGGGTTGATTTCCTTTAGGACTGACTGGTTCGATCTCCTTGCTGTCCAAGGAACCCTCAAGAGTGTTCTCCAGCACAACAGTTCAAAAGCAGGGATTCTTTGGCACTCAGCCTTCTTTATGGTTCAACTCTCACACCCATACATGACCACTGGAACAACCATAACTGTGCCTATATAGACCTTTGTTGGCAAAGCGATATCTCTGCTTTTTAATTTGTTGTCTATGTTTGTCATAGCTTTTTTTCCAAAGAGCAAGCCTCTTTTAATTTCATGGCTGCAGTCACCATCCGCAGTGATTTGGGAGCCCAAGAAAATAAAGTCTCTCACTGTTTTCACTGCTTCTCCACTGATTTGACAGGAAGTGATGGGATCAAATGCCATGATCTTAGTTTTCTGAATGTTGAGGTCTTAAGCCAGCTTTTTCACTCTTTTCTTTCTCCCTCATCAAGAGGCTCTTTAGTTCCTCTTTGCTTTCTGCCATAAGGATAGTATCATCTGCATTTCTGAGGTTATTGATATTTCTCCCAGAAATTTTGTTCTTGCTAAAACTTCTTCAAATCAGTTCCTCTCTACAAATTATCATTTGTTAGAGAAAAACCTCATTAATTATATTTTGTTATCAAATGGTTCCTTTCCTGGTAGGACACCTTTTAAGATATTTATTTGGAATTTGAAATATGTTTATAAACAATATATATATACACACACTATGTAAAATTACATTATATAAACAAACATACATATATTTTAAAATGCAGTCTACTAAGCAAATATTATTTAAACCATTGTATACCTTTGGCTCAAAATTTTAAAGTTTCTTATTACTGAACAAAAAGCACGCTGTTTTAAAATAAAATTAAACATGAGTAATTCTAGAATATCTAATAGAGGTTGTTTAAAGTGGTAAAACCCAGTGGAAGTCCTGACCCATATCGTTGACTTTAGTTGATCAATCATGAATCTCGTCGTAGCCAGCCAAGCATTTTTAAGTAGTTCACTGCCTTGTCCCCTCGTATCTCCTCCATGCTGTTACGTCTGACAGTGGTGCTAATATGTTGACAAATCAATCTATTCATTAATATTCAGCAGGCTTGCTGGATCTGCAAGCCTCATAAACTGTTACAAACACAGTTTAATTTTTAAATGACAATTGTCTTTCTTTTGTTTCTCATACCATTGGATTTCTCGGTCTCATCTACCCGAGGCTTATTTTCAATGGGGTTATTTTTTGTTTTGAACAATATGTAGTGAAAGAGGGACCTACAGCTGGTTCCTTTTCATGGCAAAGTGCTACTTCCAACTTAAGTGCTTAGCGTTCTGGAACGCTGTTGGATTCTGACAACATACCATGTGGTAATGGGGCTAGGCTTTTATTTAGCTTCGCTTTGTGTTTGTACTGGCTGTATTTTTCATCTCCAATTTCTAGGGGAAAAACACACTTGTGAACAATTTTATTTGAATTTACCACACTGAATGGCAAAAAGAAAATGCTTTTAAAATAAAATCTAGATGCTTGGATAAATTTAGTGGTATATTATTATAGCCATTCTATGCCTTGGGATGCCATATATTCTGGACTGAACCTAAATGTCAGCAGAGGACTGAGACCAAATGGAAGAATAAACTACAGCTGTGCTTATCAGGCAGAAGATGCAGAAGAAATATTACCATTGAGACTGTCAGATCACACAGTGGGAAAAACCTGTGTCACGGGTGCACCATCACAGGTTGATAATTTTGAACTAAAGACAAGTTATAGGATTAATGCAAGAGCATTTCCTTTTTTTCCTTATCACATATGTCAAGGCTTTACATCTGATCTTAATTCTTGATTACACCAACTAACCATGTGACTCTGAAGCTGAGCAGTGACAACACAGCAGGTGAGTTGAGAATAGGTGCTTCTTCAGGTTTCACCTGCAAGCACAGAAAATGATCCCTGTCTGCAGGGGTCGTGAGCTCGTTGTGAGACAATTTCCGAGGTTGCCTCTGTGTTGATTACTGCCTGCTTTCCTCCCTAATGGCATATAAAGGAATATCAAAACTCAGAAGGAAAAAATAGTAATTTATCTGGTGATCGTCATGGTCTATTACTAACCTTCCTCAAATTTACCGTGTGTCTCTAATTGAACACATCAATTCAATTTGATGATGGAAATGAATTTTTACTCTAACAGAGGCTCTCCTATCACTGCAGGTTTGTCATCATTCTCCTGGTAAGATGACTTGCACTGAAGCAAATTATATTTCACCTCATTAGCTATATAATCCACTTCACATGGTTACCAGTATCACCTCGCTTCTTATTCTAAGAATATACTCAAGGGTAAACAAAGCTGTATAATAAAGTCATTTATAAAACAGAATAATTTAAATTGCATGTGTTAGGATCTTGACCAGCTGAAGGAATGCAGAAAAGGAGAATTCATTTGCCCTTCACACTTGCCTGATAGCCCAGGTGGTAAAGAATCCTCCTGCAATGCAGGAGACCCTGGTTCAATTCCTGGGTTGGGAAGATACGCCGGAGAAGGGATAGGCCACCCTAGCTTTACTTGTGGCTCAGCTGGTAAAGAATCTGACTGCAATGTGGGAGACCTAGGTTTGATCCCTGGGTTGGGAAAATCCCTTGGAGAAGGGAAAGGCTACCCACTCCAGTACTCTGGCCTGGAGAATTCCATGGACTATATAGTCCATGGGGTCGCAAAGAGTCAGACACAGGTAACTGAGCACACATATACACATCACATAAGTATTATGAAGTTAGACATGCATGGTCTAAAGGTTTTCTAAAATTTAAAACTAATAAACAATATGTGGAACAATTTATATATCACCATTATGAATTGTATGATTACATCTCATGCCTCCTATAACATAAAAACCTATATTCTATAGCATCAAATTTCTATACCTATGGCCACTCACGGAGAAGGCAATGGCACCCCCACTCCAGCACTCTTGCCTGGAAAATGCCATGGACGGAGGAGCCTGGTGGGCTGCAGTCCACGGGATTGTGAAGATTTGGACACGACTGAGCGACTTCACTTTCACTTTTCACTTTCATGCATTAGACAAGGAAATGGCAACCCACTCCAGTGTTCTTGCCTGGAGAATCCCAAGGACAGAGTAGCCTGGTGGGCTTCCGTCTCTGGGGTTTCACAGAGTGGGACACGACTGAAGCGACTTAGCAGCAGCAGCATGTCCACTCAAACCAGTTTCTAAAGGAGATCAGCCCTGGGTGTTCCTTGGAAGGAATGATGCTAAAGCTGAAACTCCAGTACTTTGGCCACCTCATGTGAAGAGTTGACTCATTGGAAAAGACTGATGCTGGGAGGGATTGGGGGCAGGAGGAAAAGGGGATGACAGAGGATGAGATGGCTGGATGGCATCACCAACTCGATGGACGTTGAGTCTGAGTGAACTCTGGGAGCTGGTGATGGACAGGGAGGCCTGCCGTGCTGTGATTCATGGGGTCGCAAAGAGTTGGACACAACTGAGCAACTGAACTGAACTGAACTGAACTGATGTCCACTCAAGAGAAAATTTTCAAGTGTTAAAAGGATTCTCTTTCCCTGTATTTCTTTCATTGCTCAAAATCTTGACACACGTTAGTTTCTTCTTTATTACACATAACTATTTTACAACTTTTTGCATTTTCTGGGGTGTTTTTTCTCCTTTAGGCTTGTAAGTGGAAGTTTATCAAGAAGCTTTTTCTTACCAATTTTTCTTACTATTATCATGGAAGTTTATGTTGAAATACATTCAACATTTGGAACAAATCATATATCCTGATATTAAACATCTGATAAAGAAAATGACATGAATAGAAAAAATCTTACAAATGAGAGAAACTTTTAATTTATCTAAATCTGAACATTAGAAACCTACTAAACATTTTTTAGAGCACTGTCAGCCATCATGTCTTTTAGGAGATCTGAGCAGTGTTTTAGAAAGTGTGTTTCATGGACTTCTTTCATTCTCAGAGCAAGATGGCAGTTTATGGGGGTGCAGTCTGGGAACCTTCCTTATTAACCAGCTCCTCTTGACATGCCAAACTTAAAATGTCTGCTATAGACTCAGAACTAGACAATTACAGGTAGTTTAAAATGAGCCATAATCAAGGAGGTTCTTTGGAAAAATTATTAGTAAACCTCTACCTTGCCTACTTGTGAATATTCCTATTTTCTGACTATTTAGCTAGCTTTTCCATTTCTTGATTCGAAGCTCTATATCCTTGGTCCCTATTTCTTAAGTTATACATTGAGTGTCGCTTGCAATTTTCTGGGTTTCTTTTTGGCAGTATCCACCCAAGTCACTCTTATTATGCACCAGATATGACAAACATGGAGGATAGCCTGGCCTAACTCTTGCTCCTGTGGCAATGCTAAAAATGCAATGAACGAAATGGCATATGGGTACATGATCAAGTGAGGTGCTGCTGCTGCTAAGTTGCTTCAGTCATGTCCAACTGCACGATCCCATAGTAAGGTGCAATCCTCTAATTTCATCTGATTACAGATGCTGAAGCTCAAGCTCCAAAACTTTGGTCACCTGATGTGAATAGCCAACTCACTGACAAAGACCCTGATGCTGGGAATGACTGAAGGCAAAAGGAGAAGAGGGAGGCAAAGGATGGAAAGCATCATCAATTCAATGGACATGAACTAGGACGAACTCCAGGAGACAGTGAGGGACAGGGAGGCCTGGTGTGTTACAGTCCATGGGGTCGCAAAGGGTTGGACATGGCAACGATTGGACAACCACAACAATTTAAAAAATGTGTAAGTGATAATGGGCTTCCCTTTCCATAAGACAAAGTAAATGTGCTAACCAAGCAACTACTTTAAAATGGGTGCAGAGTCCTTTCAAGGGACTGAGAAAGGTCATAGTGTCTATGTGCTGAGGACTAAGCTTAACCTAGTATAAGATAAAAGCTGGAGGTGAGAAAGAGGCTATGTCTAGTTATTGACAGTGGTATTGGATAAGCTTCCCAACTGGTGCAGTGATAAAGAATCTGCCTGCAAATACAGGAGGTGCAAGAGACACGGGTTCCGTCCCTGGGTTGGGAAAATTCCGTGAGTAGGAAATGGCAACCCAGTCCAGTATTCTTGCCTGGAAAATCCCATGGACAGAGGAGCCTGGCACACTATTGTCCATGGGGCTGCAAAGAGTCAGGCACAACTGAGCGACTGAGCAGAGCACACAGTAAAGGTCAAATGGTCTCAATGATGAAAGTGCAACTCACAACACTGCCCTAAAATGAACACAAATGTTCTTGAACTCCTCTCTTCCCATGATTACCTGAAGCCTCCTCTTATGCAATAATCTGTAACCATATAATTCATTCTGGAGTGTTTTATTGTATACATGCATTCTTTGGTTTATAAATTAATGTATTTATTTTAATTGGAAGCTAATTACTGTACAGTATTGTAGTGGTTTTTGCCATACATTGACATGAATCAGCCATGGGTGCACATGTGTCCCCCATTCTGAGCCCCCCTCCCACCTTCCTCCCCATCCCATCCCTCAGGGTCATCCCAGTGCACCGGCCCTGATCCCTGTCTCAGGCATCGAACCTGGACTGGCGATCTATTCCACATACAGTAGTATACATGTTTCAATGCTATTCTCTCAAATCATCCCACCCTCGCCTTCTCCCAAGAGTCCAAAAGTCTGTTCTTTACATCTGTGTCTCTTTTGTTGTCTCACATAAAGGGTCATTGTTATCATCTTTTAAATTCCATATATATACACGTTCTTAGTTAATCTGTATAGAAGTGAAAGTGTTAAGTCACTCAGTTGTGCCTGACTCTTTGCGAGCCTGTGGACTGTAACCCACCAGGCTCCTCTGTTCATGAAATTCTCCAACCAAGAATACTAGAGTGGGTTGCCATTTCCTTTTCCAGGGGATCTTCCTGATCCAGAGACGGAACCCAGGTCTCTCACCATGCAGACAGATTCTTTACTATATGAGCCACAAGTTCAGTTCAGTTCAGTTGCTCAGTCGTGTCCAACTCTTTGCGACTCCATGAATCGCAGCACGCCAGGCCTCCCTGTCCATCACCAACACCCGGAGTTCACTCAGACTCACGTCCATTGAGTCCGTGATGCCATCCAGCCATCTCATCCTCAGTCATCCCCTTCTCCTCCTGCCCCTAATCCCTCCCAGCATCAGAGTCTTTTCCAGTAGTCAACTCTTCGCATGAGGTGGCCAAAGTACGGAAGCTTCAGCTTTAGCATCATTCCTTCCAAGGAAATCCCAGGGTTGATCTCCTTCAGAATGGACTGGTTATATCTCCTTGCAGTCCAAGGGACTCTCAAGAGTCTTCTCCAACACCACAGTTCAAAAGCATCAATTCTTCGGCGCTCAGCCTTCTTCATAGTCCAACTCTCACATCCATACGTGACCACTGCAAAAACCATAGCCTTGACTAGACAGACCTTAGTGGGCAAAGTAATGTCTCTGCTTTTGAACATGCTATCTAGGTTGGTCATAACTTTCCTTCCAAGGAGTAAGTGTCTTTTAATTTCATGGCTGCAGTCACCATCTGCAGTGATTTTGGAGCCCAAAAAAATAAAGCCTGACACTGTTTCCACTGTTTTCCCATCTATTTCCCATGAAGTGATGGGACCAGATGCCATGATCTTCGTTTTCTGAATGTTGAGCTTTAAGCCAATTTTTTCGCTCTCCTCTTTCACTTTTATCAAGAGGCTTTTCAGCTCCTCTTCACTTTCTGCCATAAGGGTGGTGTCATCTGCATATCTGAGGTTATTGATATTTCTCCTGGCAATCTTGATTCCAGCTTGCGTTTCTTCCACTCCAGCGTTTCTCATGATGTACTCTGCATAGAAGTTAAATAAGCAGAGTGACCATATACAGCCTTGACGTACTCCTTTTCCTATTTGGAACCAGTCCGTTGTTCCATGTCCAGTTCAAACTGTTGCTTCCTGACCTGCATACAGATTTCTCAAGAGGCAGGTTAGGTGGTCTGGTATTCCCATCTCTTTCAGAATTTTCCACAGTTTACTGTGATCCACACAATCAAAGACAATCTGCAGACAGATTCTTTACTATATAAGCCACAAGTAGTTGGCTACATTTGTTTAACTATAGATAATTTATATAAGCATTTGGTTATATATATAACTGTAATTAAATATATGTGTTTAGTTACATGTGTAATTATATATGCATGTGCATAAACAAATACATATATATATGTGCATATACACAGATCGATTGATCATGTAAAGTGATTGAAATACAAAGTGTTCGATACATTTAAGGTAATCTAGTTGTCTCAACCACTCTGCTAACTACTTGCCAGTGCAATTTCATTTAATAATTAACCTAGTGAATTAGGAACTTGTATCACTGTATTTCAAACAGGAAAACTGAGACCTGAGATAGTAAGTAACTTGGATGAGGTCACCAAGATGCTGAGTGGGAGAGTTCTCAGTTCAGGCCTTTGCCACTACAGCATCGGGTTTCCCGGTCTTTTTAGACATTAGGAAAAATTGTGTTGCTATATTAGCTCTAAGCTAGGGAGAGCATATTAAGATTTTAATGTGAAAGCATGGCTAAATTTATTAGAAGGATAATCAAGGAGCAATAAATGCAGTGGTAAGAGCTTGGAGCCGGCTGATAAGATTTGCAACCTAGCCCACTAGGGGAAGCCACTTAACCCTCTATGTCCACACTGCCTCATCTTTAAAATGAAAACAATTATAGTATCTACTTAAAGGTTTGGGACAACTAAGTTCATATATGTAAAGTGTGTTAAGCAGTGCTTGGCTACAAGACAAATGTTACAGAAGACCAGTGATTCTTCTTTTGCTTTCAAAATTTAATTAATTTTACTATCACCATTTTACCTGTAATATTTGCTGTGTTAGGTTTTCCTCAAATTTTTTTTTTCTTATTTTTCAAAGCACACTTTAACTTGCACAAAAAATCTATTTTTATAGTGGACGCCTGTTAATGCTTTTGTGTTTGTTTTCAGCCTTGTATCTTTTCACTGCAGGAACTACCTCTCTCCAACCTGGAGGGGCTCTCCATCATCCACAAGGCCAATCAGAGTGTGGCTCCTGCGGTGACAATGTGATTGTTCCCAGGGTATTACGGGATTAAGCACAGCCAATCAGTGCCCCTTTCAGAGAATCTACAGCTACTGAGATAATTATGCTTCCATTCTGAGTCATATACAATGGGGTAGCATGTTAGCCTGGAGCTGCTGGGAGATCACTTTGCACCACATGAAAAGTCTACCTGAGAAGGAAGACACCGTAAGGTAAAGCAGAGTGAGAGATGGAGAAATGTGTCACTTGAACCACAGGTTCCAGATGAATGGGGCTCACCTTCTGGACCTACCCCATTGTGTGAGTCAATAAATTACCTAAGTTAGTGAGAGATAAGTTTATACTATTTGCACACAAATCCTGATTAATTCACTGATATATTATTGGTAAGAATATCTCTATAATGCTGGTACTCAGCTTATTCTAATAGCATAAATAATTAATGAGTTTAAAATATTCCTTGAAATTGAAAGTGTTAGATGCTCAGTTGCATCTGGCTCTTTACAACTCCATGTACTTTATCCTGCCAAGCTCTTCTGTCCGAGGAATTCTCCAGACAGAATGCTGGAGTGAGTTGCCATTCCCTTCTCCAGGGGATCTTCCTGACCCAGGGATCGAACCTAGGTCTCTCGCACTGCAGGCAGATTCTTTACTGTCTGAGCCACAAGGGAATCCCTATAAGTTCTTAAATATCAAGACATTAGAAATAAGCACCCTTTGGTGGGCAAAACTATGAGCTATAAAGAATGGCAACAGGGACTTCCTTTGCAGTTCAGTGGTTAAGAATCTGCCTTCCAATACAGGGAATGCAGATCAATCCCTAGTTGGGGAGCTAAAACATCACATGCCGCAGGTAACTAAGCCCGCCAGTGTCACAGAGACCCAGTGCAGCCAAAATAAAACAGTAAATAAATAGAAACCAACTGTCTAAGAAAAAAAAAAAAAAAGACAATCAATGACTTCAAGTCCAAGCCCTACCACTCTGTGACCTTAGGCAAGTCATTTACCCTTTTTAGTTTCTCACTAACACAGAGACTAAAACTGCTGTGAGGATCAAACAGCACAATGAGAGCTCAAACACACCAATATACAGTACTATACTGTACTGAGTCCATGTCTATATTAACAGAGAAAAAAGCATGATAAAGGAATTTTCTCATTCTGATACATCTATGTATGCCGCAAAGACCTTACAACTTTCTTCTATCTTTTGCTTTTTCATGCCAAGAAATAAAAAGTACAACTAACAGTATGACTGAAGAACACTTGGGAAATGTGCACAGAAGTTTGCATATAATTTCTAAAATTATACAATCAATTCTTGGTTCCCCGCCAGAGCAACTGCGTAGCTAGCTTACTGTTCTGCTATCCTTTTCCTAGATCCAAGTCCTTGGCTCACCCCACACCTGCATTCTATAAATGCCTTTCACATCCTTTATCTCTCTCAGTCTCTATTACAACTTCATTACATGGGCAGGAATCATTACTCTGTTTTACAGATGAGAAACTGAAGCTCAAAGAGGTAAGTGATAGCTAATTAGAATGGCAGGAAGTACAACATCTCAAACCACTTCACTGCTGATCCTTACCTCTGATTTATTAGAGTCACTGAGGTGCCTAGATTTTTACTTCCTTGCTTCTGGATTTTTGCTGGTTCTGGTGTGGTTTACAGCATATTGTAATATCAGCTGTGAACACTCTTTGCCAGATCCTAGTTTTCTTGTGTACTCATCAGATACCACGTGCTTAAAATTATTTGGTACCGGCCCTGTGATAATACCTAATCTGGAAAGTATTTGTTCCCAACAAGATAATGGAATAGAATCTAAGCCAATAATTACTTTTGTAACATCTCAGTTAATATTATGACATAATTTGGCCAGGTTTTCTTTATATTCAATATTACTTCTGTTTGTACACCAGCAGGTAGATAAATCATTTGCTGTCAGAGCTTCTGCTAGCAAACAGTACAACTCCTGTGCCTCAACTGCTGAAATGAGCTAGAAAAAGATGCTGAGAAGAAAGGACAATAAATGTGCAAACTGATACTTGAGTCATTTACAAGAACAAGAGTCTACATGAGCTGGTTACCACATCATTTTGAGCGGCAGGAAATTTTTTTAGTGCTTAGACATTTCTATAGCCAAGTAAAATGTATTCTTTCTGGTCAAATATAAATGCCTCTTGAATTAGCCCATGTAATTCTCTTTTGTGAAATGCTGTATCTCTTCATTCGTTAGTGACTGGCCTAAGTTCCATCTCCCCTGAAAACTCAATACTGACTAGTCAAGTCCATAGTGACTCTTTCTCCTCGGAGACCCTGATTTTATACCAAGCTAACAATTCAAGAAAATACATGATCATTTTCCCAAGTTCATATAACTCATCTCCCCTACAAACTTTCACGTTGTTTGAAAGATATTTTATGTTTTGTCTTCTACTTTCACATTACTTACACATGTATACTGTAGTTTCCCAGCAAAAGTTCCTTGAGCTGTTGATATCCATTCTTCTGCTTTCTAATACAAGTGATAATTAAACATTCACAGCCTATAGCTAAGAAGATTACATCCACATAGAAGGCCAGCATATTTACATGATACCAGAGACCAGGCATGATTTGTTCCACTTTTTCAAGCAACATACTCTATTACTCCAAGGGAAAAAACCACTTTAATGTGAAGGCTATTTTCCTAATTTTCCAAATACTCCTGCAGAACACAAAAATGTCCGACTGGCTGTAGAGATATTTCACATTTGCACTGTGGTTAACAACATCGAGTAATTTTTATTGGATTTCTAGATTACAGGTATCAAACATAATGCTAACTGAATTTAAAGGTAATGTTCCCCAGCAAGTTCAGATCACAAGGTTACTTGACAATTCCCTCCTTTCTGCCTCCTGGGTAGGAAAAAGAATTACGTTTCCCCTTTTGCCTCTGTTGACTTATCCTAAATATATTTCATTAGTCTTTCAGCCACGTGGTAGTTCTTTTGAAGGTCAAAGATTCCATTAAGACATATCCACCTAGCTATAATTTGAGCTAATTAGACAATGTTAGTCAAAGTCAAAACTACAATGAGGGACCGGTCGGAATGGTCTTCATCAAAAAGTCTATAAATAATAAATGCTGGAGAGGATATGGAGAAAGGGGAACCCTCCTACGCTGTGGTGTGAATGTAAATTGGTGTAGCCACTGTGGAGAGTATTATGGAGGTTCCTCAAAAAACTAAAACACAGTTTCCATATGATCCAGCAACCGATACTCCTGTGTATATACCCATACAAAACTATTATTCAAAAAGATATATGTACCCTTAGGTTAATAGCAGCACTATTTACAATAGCCAAGACATGGAAGAAACCTAAATGTCCATCAACAGATAAATAGGTAAAGAAGATAAGTATATATACAATGGGATATTACTCAGCCACCAAAGGAATACAATAATGCCTCTTATTGAAACATGGACAGACACAGAAATTATCACAGTAAGTGAAGTCAGAGAAAGACAAATACCGTATGATAATCACTTATATGTGGAATCTAAAACATGATATAAATCAACATATCTGTGAAACAGAAACAGACTCACATATAGAGAACAGAACTGTGGTTGCCAAGGTGGAGGGAAAGTAGGGGAAGGAAGGAATGGGAGTTTGACATTAGGAGAGGCAAACTATTATATATACGATGGATAAACAGGGTCCTACTGTGTAGCACAGAGAGCTATATTCAATATCCTGTGACAAATTATAATGGAAAATAATATGAAAATACATATATATAAAAGTGAGTCACTTTACTACATAGAAGAAATTAACACAACATTGTAAATCAATTATATTTCAATAAAATTTAAAGAAAGTTGCAGCCAATAATAACTCAAAGCTTAGATAATGGATGGATTGTGCCATTTACAATGAACAGTAGTTTAAGAACTAATTGTCCGGGCAGTTTATACATGCTCTTTTCCAATTTCTATACCACCATCTGTAATAACAGGTATCAAACAGATATTTAACTATAAATGTATTTGCCTTTTCAAGTGGTTAAAAAGTCTCTACAAACTTAGAACTAGATGTTGCCTGAAAACTAAAAAGGAAGCATGACTAAGGGTTAAAGAATGGATGCTCAGACCATCTGGGTATAAATTCTGGCTCTGCCATTTACCAGCTTTGTGATTTTGGTGGGGATTCACTCCTTTTGCCTCAATGTCCTTGCTTGAAATCTAGATATAATAGTAAAATCTATCTTAAGGATTTTTGCTGGGCGGGTGAGAATTAAATAAACTCCAAAGCATGTTAAGGAGGAACTCCTTCGTGAAGCATGCAGTGAGCCATTTTCTCTACCCTGACTGGCCCCTCCACTTCTTTTTAAACTATCTATCATTCTCCCTTTAAGAAGTAAATATTTATTAAGGAGAACTTAATTTTAAATAATGCAACACTGCCAATGTAATCTACCCTAAAAAATCATCAGGATATATAAAAGAAACTATACATGAAAGTTATCTAACAATGAATACACAGAAATAATCTAAAGTATAACACTAGGGAAATGACTAAATAAAATACTATATACATGCTCTACAGTCACATACAGGAAAACGGTATACAAAGAATTTGGTATACTAATATATGTAATGTGATAACTAAAATATCAGTATCATAAGGTTCTTGTGTCCACAGTAAGTTAAAAGTGCTTATAACATAAATAGGCATATAGTAAATCAAAGATTACCGTTAGTAAAGATCAAGTATTGCCATTATATCTATGTATAAATATTCATAAGTTCTTAGGACATAACCAATGATAAACAGTTTCTCTTTATTTCATTTACCTCTTAATTTGTGTTTCTTAATTTTCTGTATGTAAGTTTCACCAGTAGATATTTTTGTCTCCATTTCCTTTACTTCTCAACCCACCTCAATCAATTTGTGCCCCTACTCTGGTGGGCAATTTGCCATGAGCATTTATCAATTTAAATTTCATGACTGAATTAATAATATAACACTTAATGAGGAAATCATTATCACTTCTGAATAGGAAATATTACCTTCGTGAGAGATTTCCTTCCAAGGATTCGGTGGATACATGAAAGCTGCATTCTGGATTTGGTCGTGAATGTCCTCATCTTCATTAAATGGGAACGTGCCACTTAAGCTTACATAGATGATGACCCCAACAGACCACATGTCTAGAGAGCGATTATAGCCCTTGTTCCTTAGAACCTCAGGAGCCAGGTAAGCTGGGGTACCCACCACTGACCTCCGGAAAGACTTCTCTCCAATGATCCGGGCAAAACCAAAATCACAAAGTTTCACCTGTTGATAATAATGGTTTGAAGATACAGTCAGGTTACAAATTTGTCTGTCAGTCTGTGTCTTGGTCCACAACAGCTAAAAAAACAACTATAATACTTTATATATATTGTATGGATTTCTCATGGTAGAACTAACAGCTATTTTCCATTTTATGTACTCGAGGATAGCAATTTATACACAAAAGTATTTTTTTATTCATAAAAATATCATCTAAACACTTTTCCTTCCTCCTCCTAGAACTGAGGGACAAATATGAAAATATGTGTACATAAAAGTAGGTTATTCAGTTTTACAAGGCAGGGAAACATCATGCACAGTGATGGATTTAACTCAAGGACTTATTATAAATAAAGGCTGAAGGATAAGCACATGCCATCATCCACCATATCCTAAAAATTAGCTCTGCATGGACAGGTAGCCAGGATCTGAGGGCATCATGGAAACAACACAGAATAGCCACCTTGGTCAGGTCACTTCAGACACAAGGGTATCTAGAAAGAGATACGGTTGTTTTGCATTTTCTGAGTCAAGGAAAAGAAGAAACTTCTGTCTTCATCCCTGGGAACAACACTGAACTGCAATACCCTGCCTAACATTAGAGAGCTGGTAGCATCCCTGGGTGGAGAAGGCGATGGCACCCTACTTCAGTACTCTTGCCTGGAAAATCCCATGGACGGAGGAGCCTGGTAGGCTGCAGTACATGGGGTCGCGAAGACTCAGACATGACTGAGTGACTTCCTTTCACTTTTCATGCATTGGAGAAGGAAATGGCAACCCACTCCAGTGTTCTTGCCTGGAGAATCCCAGGGATGGGGGAGCCTGGTGGGCTGCAGTCCATGGGGTTGCGAAGACTCGGACATGACTGAGCGACTTCCCTTTCACTTTTCATGCATTGCAGAAGGAAATGGCAACCCGCTCCAGTGTTCTTGCCTGGAGAATCCTGGGGACGGGGGAGCCTGGTGGGCTGCCATCTATGGGGTCACACAGTGTCAGACACGACTGAAGTGACTTAGCAGCAGCAGCAGCATCCCTGGGACTCTGAAGCTGTCTCCCTCTCCCGTTCCCCAGGATGTCCACAGCACGGCAGCAGAAGCAGCAGGAAAGGCCTGGTGTGCATTATATTATAAAGGCAGGCTGAACTGAGATGCAGAATGACAGAGACAGTCCCCATAACGTAAGAAGGTAACAAATGGATGAAAACAGACAGTGAAAGTTTTGAGGAGAAAGGGGGACAGAATGCAGCAAGAGAGCCAGTGATGCTGTTGGCTGCCTTTTTGCTGAGAGAGGCTTTCATACTTGCCTGAGGGAAAGGATCAGCTGATGCTAGCAACACGTTTTCTGGTTTGAGGTCACAATGAACAATATTTTTAAAGTGTAGATGCCGCAAAGCCACAAGTATCTATATAGGAGAAAATCATCAACATCAGCTTATTTTAATCTAAATGGTTGGTTCAAAATGTTCTCTACTAGGACATAAATTTAGAGGGTCAACAGAAGACTCAAAATGAACAGTGACATTTCTTTATGTTTCAGACCCTGAAATAAGCTAGCATGTTTCTAAGGCAACTTTATTGGAAAAAGTATTATGGAAACCAGATGGCAACCGAAACAGGTAAAGATAAAAGAATTCAATGATATCTAACAGGCTACACATTCCTGAATATTTTCAAAGATTCAGGACTCAGCCACTGTGCATTTTAAAATTTCATGAGCAGTTTTAATACCTGGGCCCGTATACATATTATTCATTTGGTGCTATCCTAAACCCTGACTACTACAGATATAAATTAGATAATACAATAAGCCATTCCAACTTTTTTTTTTTTAGTGTAGTTCAGACTCTGGAGGTAGGGACTAAATAACAGGGCTAGAAAGCTCTAGTTAAACAGTGATAACATCTGATATTAAATATTACCTTTTTTATTTCCTGACTGTAATTGATTTCTTACCTGAGTAATTAAAAACTTCGTTACGTGCTCTGGCAACCTGCCCTTTTCACTTGACAAGATCATCTCCAGCATGTCTCCATGGAGTTTTTCCATAACAACAAACACTCTTTCAGCCGTCTCAAACATACACTCCAAATTTACAACACCAGGGTGATGAAGGTTCTATTAAAGATAAATAAAGCACTTGAAGAAAATGAGTTTTTGATACTGTTTGGCAAGCTCACTGATTATACAAAACTGTTCTAGCTTAAAGCTATGGAGAAACCCACACTTTAGATTTTTAACACCTCTAAATTCCACATGTGCTGCCTTATATGTTTGAAATTCTAATGTCTCCAAAAAATACATCTTGACTTTCTGTGCACAGTGAATATTTTTTTCTATGCTATAAAACAAAATTCCAGCACAGTGAATTGCTAATTAGGTTTTAATTAGAATATCATATTGAAAAATCTGTAGTTTCTTAGGATTATCTCCAGTATTAAGCATACTGTCCTAAATTAGTTTACTAGGCCATCCGTACACACTGAGTAGAAATTTAATGTAGATAAGATGAAATACGTTCATGGAGTGCATCTGACTGCACTGATGAAGCACGTTAATCAAAACCTTTTGGAACTGCTGCTGTGCTCTCGGAGGCTGCTCTAGTTTGCTACAAAAGCTCTTACACAAGAGTAAAGATCCCCATGAAAACCGCAAATATTATTGAGCCTCTGTTTTGTTCAGGACATCATGCTATGTGGTAGTGCTTCATAGTTCTCCAGCACTCAATAAATATTTCCACAATAAACTAATGGCCAATAATGATAGGCTGCATTTGGCTTGACATGTTAATTGTCACACGTCAAGTAAAATTACTCTTAACATTAGATGGGCCCTCGTAATGATGCTTAACTCTGAATGTCGGTCTGGGGTCGTCAACAAAAGCCTTTGATCAATTGACCTTTTTTTTTTTGCCTGCACACAACAAAATAATCCCCAAATTAAAAGAACTATTATATATTCCACTAATATTTCAATGAAAAATGGGGAAAAAACAATCATCTTGAATAAAAAGTACTGAAAGAAAAACACACGGACTGACTTACATGTGTTAACAGCTGAACACAGGGAAGAAAATAAATCCTCTATTCCAAGAGAAAAAATCTTAGTCAGCCATAAAATTAAACGCAAAATGAAATGTTCACAAATTACTGGAAACCTGAAATGGCGCGGTCTTCAGATCTCATGGACAGATGCTGGGGGGTGAGCAGCAGAGGGGACATGCGTGAATCTGCACTGTCACTGTCCTTCACACTACTCCTCAGGGCAGAGAGCCTGGCATTGACTCAGCACGGCCATACGCTATGGTTGGCAGTAGCTCCCATGATGAGAACCTGCCTTGCTGGATGAGAACTCCATCCACTACTCTGGCAATTCTGCTCTCTGCCTAAGACATCAGATGGGACTTTAATATGTGCTTATTTAATTTGTATTTTTCCAGAATGTTCTAGACCAAAAGTATAAAAGGAATTGATGAGATTGTTTTCTGTCAATGATGTCCCCATGGACTCTGAAGGACTGTATAAATGTCCTCTAATAGCTTCTTTATGTAAGAGATAAAGGAAAATTTGGCTATTTCTTGGTAAGGGACTTTGAATATACTTAGGTATATATTTTAGGAAATAAAGTATATTCAATGAATTCATTGAATTAAAGGTCACCCGAACGCAACCGGTAAAAGAAATATGTCTTGGAAAAGTTTCAGCTCCTACATTCATTGCTCTTGGTCCTTGATCTTTCACCAAAACCTTTACGTTTTACAAGTCTGCTAAAGAATATATTGAATGGTAGCTGAAAAATCTTCCCAATAGCAAAATGACTTTATTTTCTCTGCATAGCTGGTATGTAATAAGTTGATACTTCTTGAGTTCATTATGTATGGTTGAGACAAAGCCATCACAGATGCCTTCTCAAAAGCTGGATGCTTTTGCACTCAAATGACCTACTTGCTTTTACATTCAACAATAACAAAAGTAAGCAGAATATACAGAATCATGTCTTCATTAACAAAAATCTCTATCCTGATGAGAAGTTAATTTACTTAGCCTAGATATCTGAAGATATCTGAAGACTAAAGAGAGGGGAAAAAAATTAAAGTTACCATTTTGTATCATTCATATTGCCTTTTTAATACCGTAAGATCAACTCTAAGATGAGCTTTAACCAAAGTAGCTGATGTCACTTGTTCACAATTTTAACTTTTTACAGAAACTATAAAATAGCTTTTCAAAATTTTCCTTTTAAAGTCTAAAGTAAATTAATTAACTTAAAATGGTTTGATGATTATAACATCAACTATGGCATAGTCGTGTTCAGAAAGAACTTTTGTTAACTTCTCAGGCCTAGCTCAGAGATTTGGATAATAAATTTCATGGCAGAGTAAGCTATTACAGGACTTTGTGGCCATCTGTTTGTTGCATTTAAGTAATCTAATTTTCAGGAAATGAAACATTTGGTCAAATATAGGAAAGAATAGTGTCCATTCACACATTACAGATTGATGACATATCCATGGGGTGAATATGAGTTGTTTTGAAGTCTGGGAGGAAATGCCATTTGGAGATCAAGACAAAAATTTTCTGACTCAAACTGCCTAGAGAGTTCTTATATAATTAATGGAAGCTAGTCATTAAAAGCAAAAGATTTTATAAAAGCAGTAATACTTTATAAATAATATTTAATTAAAATTTTTAGTTTATACATTTATTTATTTTATATTATATGTTTTAGATTTGCATTGAGGATTATTTTTCTTTACTTATAATCTTTAATTCTAATAGTGTTGCTTTATTGTAAACCTAACACTGTGAATTCATTCCAAACATCTAGCTGTGATAAATCAATGTCATGTTTTGCCCTTCTTCTACCTTCAGGATTATTATACTCAAACATATGAGAGGTAGGAAAGAGAAAAATTAGATTCAATATATCTATTCAACAGATTATTTAGGAGTCAGCCTTAACGTGGGAACTTCTGACTACTTTCCTATCAAACAACGAAGTGATTTAGGTCATACTGAGACAGAAAGGAAGAAAATTAGAAGTGAAGAATCCAGGATCTAAGTTCTAAATAGCACACAGGGCAGACAGAATACACCAGCACAGTGTGTACAGTGGCAAGGATGGGGAAGTGGGGAAGTGAGGTACAGCAACATGGCAATGACTGTTGATAGTCACTCCTGAACTGAAAGAACACACCATCTTATACATTTTCTAGTTACAGTCTTTTAAAATTTATGCTTCACTTACTAACCCTAGAATTTACAATCACTTAATATGAAGGGGATGCCTTGATAGTTACTAAAAAAGTCAGTGTAGAGAGGAGATGATTATAAGAAGACATGTGAAAGATAATACCCAAATTAATGTGGTAAACTCAGCTATCTCGCCTAAATTCTCTCTTTAGTTTGATAACCAGAAATTTAAAGTGGAAGAAAAGAAAATTACCTTTTGTCTTTCACCTAAAGGAAGTTACATTAAGTATGAAGCCCACTTACGCCTTCTACTTTGTCCTATCGTTCTAGGTGGCTCTAATGGTAAAGAACCCGCCTGCCAATGCAGCAGATTGAAGAAATGCATGTTCAATCCCTGGGTCAGGAAGATCCCCTGGAGGAGGACACAGCAATTCACTCTAGTATTCTTGCCTGGAGAATCCCACAGACACAGGAGCCTGGTGGGTTATATAGTCCACAGGGTCACAGACAGTTGGACATGACCGAAGCAACTTAGCATGCAGTATGCACGCATCTTCCCTCATGGGCTTCCCTGTTGGCTCAACGGTAAAGAATCTGCCTGCCAATTTAGGAGACACGGGTTAGATCCCTGGGTCAGGGAGCTCCCCTGGAGAAGGAATGGCAACCCACTCCAGTATTCTTGCCTGGAGAAACACAGGGACAGAGGAGCCTGGTGGGCTACAATCCGTGGAGTTGCAAAAGAGCTGGGCATGACTTAGTGACTAAACAACAACAACATCTTCCCTCATTCTGTATTTTTAAACTTCAGTGATGACAGAGGTGCTTCTACTCTGATGTCAACAGGTGAGGGCTGTGTTACATCACATGAGAGCCCTCCTGACTTAACATGGGGTGGGGATCATTTGGTTGTTGCATGCAAACGTGTCCTTATTTCATGTTTGGTTGACGAAAGCCTACAATTTATAAACAGTTCCATACTCTAGAAGTTATCTTTTAGGAGGTAACATTTTGGGAATGCACATTGATAATAACTCAGAACCAATAAACCTAACAAACATATGTCAGAGGAATAAATGTACCAATATTACTTCAGTAAGACCAGATGTAACAATCCACCCTACTGTGAATCACTGGCTGATATTTAGATCAATGGAGTCACAACCAAATTTAACCTATTAGACTCTGTGAACTCAGAAATGATCCGATCACTCCCAGTAAAACTGCTTGCATATACCATCCATCAGAATTTGCAATGTAATATTATATTTTTGTGTGGCATTAATTAGCTCAGATTGACCCTGGTTTAAATAGCTCAAAATTCTGTGGAAGAAATAAGTTGAAGCATCTCCACTGGCTGTTAATACAATATATATATTGTGTCCAAATATCAAGAAGGGGAGTCAGCTTTTAGATGGCTAGCTTACAATGCACAATTTACCATTATTTTTTCCATCTTAAGTTAGCTACAAATTCTGTGCATCCTATTAAGTACAACTGGCCCAAGAAAAAAATTTTAAAGAATCAGTTCAATATTTGTATAGAAGAAAAAAAAAATCAGGTCAGGTCGGATATATAATTACCGTATTCACATATATCCATAAACCTATCTACAACCCTCTCAAACACTCTGCACTTAATCTTTTCTGGAACTGCTTTAATCTAGCTTTAGATTTCAAGGCCATGCAGACACATGATAAACAGAATGAGTTCTCTCCTTTCCTTATAAAAGGAGAAGAGACTGAATGCAGAGAGAGAGGAGTATGCAAAAAACATACTTACAAAACCTTCCCATCACCTCTCATGTTTCTAGCCTTTTTACCAGGTAGAATTAGTATAAAAAGTATGTGCTACTTATCACCAGGAATCTTTTAGGGCATATGAATGGGAAATCTAAAAAGCGAAATCTAGATTCCTCAACCCACCATGTAAACTCATACACTGAGCTTCCACTGGCACTGTCTGTATATGACTGAAGTTGTTACTATAATTTCAGAGAGTTGAGGGAGTGACTTCTACCAAATGAAAGGCCCTTACACAGCAAGAATACTGTACACATCCAGGTATCTACTCCCAAACCCCTGACCACGGCCAGAGTTTCAAGCTGAATTTAGGCAAAAGGATGGAATATTTGAGAATAAGAACAAAGGCTTAAAAGACAAAAAAAAATCAGTAACTGGTTGTTACTTTTTTTAAAAAAAAATCAGTGTTAGTAAATATTCCACCCATAAAGTGTGACCCTCTTTCCTCCATGCCATTACTCTAGTTTGTATTTAGTGAAAAGGCATGAATTGAAAGAATGGCACGTTAAAATAAGGAAGTTGGAATTTGTAGATCAAGGTGTGCTTACTGTACATAAAAGTTAAAAATTGGACCAAATAGCTGAATTTTTTTTTTTCTATTTGATACAAATGCATGGCAATAGACACACATCTGGAACACTTTTTTATTTCCTGCTAACCTACTGGCTGGAAACATGAACACATGAATCCAATCTCATCCCAATGTTAGATTTAAAGTGTAACTTTTAACAAAGTATATCACTGTAACCCAATTACTATGCTTAGAGGTCACCACTCCAGAAAGCATAACATTCTATTATGAGGTTAAATGACCTGTACAGACACAAAATCTATCTGAAGTCTTAAGTACTGGATACTGGGATCTGGAGTGAGCATATCAGGTGTACTGGACAGAGTCAGAGGACAGAATGTCATGTGCAAAAAAGTCAGATTGTGTTATCTTACATTGAATATGGATTTTGTGGCACTTAGATGGCATATTATCAAAACTGAACAGGTTCTTAATTATGGGGCATCTCAGAATCTTTAAGTGAAAGACTATTCACTTCCAGGATGTAGATGACCTGGATGTAGTATGCAGTATTTTCTAAGCTTTTTGAGCACATCTTAATCCTCACCTTCTTCCATGAAGGAACTCAGAAGACATGATCTTCCGAAAATAAGTTGGGGAACACTGATTTTAAAAAACACTTTAGGGACTTCCCTGGTGGTCCAGAGGCTGACTCTGCACTCTCAATGCAGGGGAACTAGATCCCACATGCCCAACTAAGAGAATGCATGCGGCAACTAAAGATGCTGCATGCCGTGATGAAGACCTAAGATCCTGTGTGCCAAAAATAAACCAAATAAGCAATAAATAAAATAGACCTGGTGCAGCCAAATAAATAAACAAAAATAAATATGAAAACATTAAAAATACTTTATATACTATTTAATTCAACCCCTGTAAAACATTCCTGTGAAGCAAGCACATCGAGTCAGATGAATTCTAATCCATAATTAAGGAAACCAAGATTAAAAGTAACTTATGAAAAAACTGAAAAGCTCTGACTGGAACCTGGCCATCTGACACTAAGTTTTCATTATGACTAAAGTGTTATGGAATACAATATCTAGCCAGAAAATTTTTCAAGTTTGTTTTCTTTTTATTATAATAGATTTTTAAAGTTTTTTCTTCTATTTTAGACACATGTATACATAATTTACAGACTTTTTTTGGAGCATGCAGAAGATAACAAGATCACTTTAGAGGTGTAAAACATGTCTTCAAAAGAAACAATTTCATGAAAATTGTTCATGTAGTAATGTAAAAAAGAAAAAAAAACTTGAAGAAATATGAACACATAAGGTGAAACAACAGAAGTATAAACTTTTTATTAAACATAAAAGATAAAGTACTCACTTTTTGAATATTTTTCTCCTGAGAAAGAAAAGTTGACTCCTTCATGCTTTAAATAAAATCACGAGTTTCTGCAAATTTTCATTTTCCCACTCATACTTAGCAATATTATTCTCTGGTTTCCTGTTATGATTATCTCTTTCCACCTACTCTTGATCCTCTTTTTAGACTAAGAGAACAAAGCCAGGTATTTACAAGATATATATTTAATCTTGTTCTGTGAAGATAAATTACCATGTTTTGTAGTCAAAAAGGAATGACGGTAAAGTATACTTTATTATCTTACTGGCATGCTCTGCAATTCTATACCACTCTGTTTCCTTCAGCTGTGGCAATATAATTTGCTCAACAAATATTTACTGAGTGTTTACTAGGGGCCAGGCATATGTTAATATATTTTCAGCTGTACCCCAGGTTTTGAGTCAATCGTGCTCTTTGTTAACACAAAATTATATGTCTCTATGTTCTCTATTTAAGAAATTCAATATCAAGTTATTTGAAATCATTCCTAGGAGCTAGACAAGTGGTTTCAATACGATTAATAGTAAGATAAGTATGGAATCTTTACTATATGCCAGGCACTAAGAATTTCAACAAATTATCATATTCAATTCTTACAACATCTGTACAAAGTTTTATGGATAAGGAAATTGAGACTCAGAGAACCTAAGTAACTTATCCAAGCTCCTAAGACTCTTAAGCCTGATGTGAGAACCCTGGCAGTCTAAGCCCAGAATCTATGCTCTTAGTATTTTCCTTGGACTCAAATCCATTTAGAACCAGTGCTGCCTGTTCTAACTAATATGCATCAGGGGCTGTGCTACTTAAGCCTCCTCATCTTACTCTCACAACCCATCTCAGCATGTTCTCTGGATTTCTGAATGCTACCTCATCAGTCTTCTCACTACAGTGTCCCCTATACCTGTTATGACATCCACATTGACAATTTGGATCCCTTGCCTTCCTGACTGATAAAATATCTTCCCTATAGCTTAATCTGTTTTTAAGCTGTTGTACCACCCCCACCCCCACCCCAGTGTTGTTCTGCATTACCCATTCCACTCCTGATCTTGAAGTTTCATTGCCTTTAAAGGTATCACTCTGACAGAGTGTCTGGTTTCTTTCACACCCAATGTGAAATTCATAGTTTTCTAACTGGAGCCTAAAATTTAATTACTTATTTATACAGAATGGGGGCATTCTGACTGTTAAAACTAGCTTTGATTATTATAACTAGTAGAGCCTCCAAAACAGTTTTCTTGTATTTAAACTTTTTTTTCTCTATACCATCCCTCAATACTGATCTGATTGTAATAATTTTTTGAAAATATTTCAATAATTCACAATCACCCAAGCATAATAAAATCCAGTTGACTTGGCACGATATCTACGGTTCTCCATGAACTCTCACTAAAGCCATTTCCTAGTCTTACCTAAGTGTACTCTGTCCTTTCACAGTAGTCTCTAAACTAAGGGAGGCAAACTCTTGGGGAAATGGAAGATTAAGAGATATGTGAGCAGAGGGATAATGTTAAGGAAAATTTGCTTTGTTTATATTTGTACCCTTACTACCTGGAACATGGGAAGTACTCAATAATTATACTTTGAATGAATGAATCTTAACAATCCATAAATAATTTTCTAATGCAGATCTATTTCAGAAAATCTCCATACTCTTCAAATTCTCAATCCCCAAGTTGCCTTTCACAGTATTTTTTTCCCCACTTTTCAAAAGGAAGGTATGCTTCTTATACATTCCTAACACTACTAAGGTACCTTGCCATGGGGAAGAAAATTGTCTAGGAAAAAAATAAAGGGAAAGTTTGAAATATTGTGTTGGTATGAACGGAATAACTCTAATAACTTGGAACTCAATTGTTTGGCAACTTAGCTTCTTATGCATGCTTTCACCAAAATCAGAGAAGGATTTAATGGATCTACTAATAGAATTAAAACAGGATGAATTTCTAAAGATAAATCACTTGGAATGTTTCAGTCTTATCTGGGGGGGTGGCACTTACAACTTGGCTTCTACAATTTAACAGAAGCAATAAAACTGCTGAACTGTTTAATGTAAACAAAAAATAATAATCACCTAAAAATTTATTAACTATATTAAAAGAATAAACCTCATTAAATAATGTGCTTTCAGTAACATTTCATTTTTTATGTTAACAAGCATAGATCAAACTCTACAGAATATTTATCTTGTTAGACAAAGGTTTTACTAATAACTGTAATGATAAATGAATCAGGAGAATGCTTTACACATTCAGTGTTATAATCAAGAAATTTAAAAATATACAATGATTTTTATTGTAAATAAATATGAAAGGAGAACCAATAAAAGACTTTAAAGTATAAAAATGTATAACATTGGAATATATTTCTGTCATAAAAGTATAATGTAGTCAAAGAAAACAAAAATACTGTAAAATATGCTATTGCTTAAAAAGCCTATGGATGTGTTTTTAAATGACTGTTTAAAGATATAAAATGTTTTTGATATTTAGATTGTAATGCATATATTTAAATGAGTCATACAACAGCTTTATTTTCAAATACCAGGATTTTCACTATAGTACAAAATTAAAATTCTTTGGACTTCTGACAAAAATAGTTCTAGCTGTCAACTTAAAAATATACAGCAGATACAAAGATTTTTAGAATTCTTTCTGAGAATTCTAAAAGTGTTTAGAATTTGAAGAATTTTTAGAATTATTTTTTCAAACCACATGCAGTGATTTGAAGCCACTCTTTTAAAATGATCTCGTTTTCTACTTATATTTCATAGTGTATTTATTTTACTAAGGCGGCCCCTCAGCCTACTAACCCTTTCCAACATTTCTTTGGTCACCAAGAATCATGACTCTTTTAAGATTTCACCAATGCTGTATTTCCCTTTGAAGATCTCCCTCATTCTAGTACCCTGACCTCTGCCATAACTCATGACTTCTTTCACTATGTTCTACGTTTCCACAGCTATCCTGACTTGAGGTTACTTGTATCTGTCTGTCCAAATATATGATAAATATTCTAAAAGGTTTCATTCACTGTTATACAACCTAATAAACTGCTTTGTATCAAAGAAGGAAGGGCTTCAAGAGTACTGTTGAATGACAATATTTTTATTAGCTGAAGGAAATTAACTGAAGTTCCTTCGAAACTGGAGAAATAATAGCACAATGGACAAAATTAGAGAATAACTTGCAGGGAAACATTAGGAATAATTATTTGGTTTTTGGCTAGTTGGTTTGGGTAAGACTGGCACAGCAAAGTGGAGATGTTTTAATGTCAGAAATAGGAAACTGAAGTGTCTGTGAAAGAACAGAGTTCATGAAATAAATTCAGGAAATAACCTGAGAAATAATGACAGATGCGTGTCTTAAAGTGGATGAGCTCACTCTGGGAATGAGTCCCAGATGAGCATAAACCATTTAGATGAAGGGAAGAAGGTCAGTAAGAAGAACGGAGCTAGCAGAGCTAGCAGGGAAGGTGAAATGGGGCCTGATGAGTGCAGGGATGAAGTGAGGAGTGAGACCCAGAAAGGAGCAAATGATCAGTGCTTTGAAGCACTGAGGCTAGTCAAGTAGGGTAAAGACTGAAAAACAGCCAAAGAGGGATAGTTGGGCAAGAGGTAGAAGACAGGAGTATGGCAAAAGTTCCTTACACTGTAAAAAGGTGTGGAAACCCTAGACAGATATTTATGAGTAAGAATGGAAAGCAGCATGGAGCGTAAAGTATGTCAATATAAAATGTGCTGCAGCCATGAGAGACGGCCTAGACAAATCAAGAACACAGTTTATTGTTGCTGTTCTTTTGTTTTAAAGTTAAGAGAGACTTTAATGGAAAGAAGAGTGCCTCGCAACAGAGAGAGATAAGAATGATGGTGGAATTTTAGGAGATAAGTAAAAAGGGATATACTTCATCTATGGCCTGTAAAATTCTGACATATCTTTTCCTACATTCTGTATTCAGCACCTTCAGTATTCCAAAATGCTCTAATATATCATAAACAGAAGCTCTAGTATTCCTTAGGAAAAAATAAGCTGATATTTAAGATAAAGACAAAATAGTGTATCAATTAGAATTATATACATTCATTAGCATTATCCTAAAGCTTTTGTGCACTGTGACATTATGTGAGAAAATGAAAATGAATTTAGACTAAACAAGCCTATGTTGATAACTTAAATTGTATTAAATATATCATGCCAGTATCACTTTAGATTGTAAGTTTCTAAGCCTTCTGAGATTAATTGCATCTTCTTACAAAAGTCAGTTTTCTGTAATATCCCCAATAATCATAAACTATCTTTTTATCCCTATTTTGTTAACATGAATAGAAAAAAAACAAAAATTTCAGATTTACCTTTTTTAAAAATCAAGACACAACTTACAAAATCATACTATAAATAAAATCTCTTGGGAGTTTTTGAATGAAGTTTAACGTCTACATTTATTTATCATCCTTCTGAAATATAATAATAATTACAAAGCATTTAGAGATAATGAAAACAGCTATTTGAAATGATGTAAATCAGGGATAACTAGGCCAAAACATTCACACTTGCCTTAATTTTTCAACTGTTCAAAGATATCTAAAGAGTATAGCTTTCTAATGACTAAATCAGCCTCTCGGAAGCCTTCGCCCAGTAAAGAAGATGAACGAGAAAAAGAAAGGAGAAGCCTACTTTTTCACACATTCATTTTTACAACTTTGAAGTCCTCTACAAACTAAGAAGGTTTTTTATTAAAAAACAAACAAACAAACAACAAAAAAAACAGAAACAGAAACAAATCAGAGTTCAACAACAACAAAACTGACAGAACTACGTGAGGAGAATGTTCTCCCATCAGCCATTTCCAGCCCCCTTGGTCCTCTCCGGACAATCTCAGAAGGAAGAACAGGATGGGGCAGAAATAGTCAGACTCCAGGTATAAGCATAAACGAGGAAACTAGCTTTCATAAGCAGGAGACCACGGGCAGAGGATACCAAATGCTTCTGCATATCACTTTTATATCCAGAGGGAGAGGATTCTGTTCCTCAAGATTAGGAAAAGAAAACCTTCTGCACCATCAGCTGATTTCAATCACGGTACTTCTGAACGTATCAATTAGTGAGTCAGAATCCTCCCCTCGTCTCTCTACTTATTACCGTATTTTCTTTTCAGGTTTAAAAAATGAATTACTTATTTGTATAAGAAATATAAACCAGGGCAATGAGGGCTTTCAAAGAACAAACAATCCTTCTTAACTAACCAATTAACCATTAATAGCAAACAGAGTCCAGACATTTGCTTCCTGGTTGGATACTGTGACTTCTTATGTGACAGGATGATGTCTCTGTACAGTTTTAACTCAACAAGCATTCATCCAACAAATATTTGCTAAACATCTAATGTTTGTCAGGAACAATCTTTGGTGTTTGGGATATATCAGTATATATTTTGGGATATATATCACTTATTTGATACTGTTAGCAAATAGCAGCATCTGCCCTTCTGAGACATATATATTCCAGAGCAGGGATTGCGACTGGGGATGGGGAAAGAAATCCACAGCAAATATAATAAATAAAATTCTGTAATAGGCTAGAATATGGTAAGTGCTATGGAAAAAGATCAGATTAATTTCTGGTGAACAAGTTTGAAACAAATGTCAACTTTTGGTAAATTATGAACTCTCAAACCTCATACACATAAACCAAGCTTTAATAAGACTCCTTGTACGGGTTTTGTAATTAAAAATTCAACATTTAAGTATGTTGTAAACATCAGACGAAAAGTAAACCTGAAAATACAAGTTAAAGACAGTTTAAATTCAATTTAAAGACTCATGACACAAAGGACTTGAGTGTCTTTGTCCCCACTGTATGCACTGAGCCAAGAACAGAGCTTATGAGTTTGATAACGGAAATGAAGCACAATTGGGGACAATGGGGATGAATGATAACTGATGAGGATTTTTGAGATTTCAGGCCACAATATGTGAACTGTTCAAACTCTTTGTATGCTCAAGGGACAAAATCTGACTTTTAACCTAACCAAATTCTTTACCGAAAACCACATTATAGTGAAATTTTTGCCAAATGCATGTTTACTGCATCTGAGTTGCTGATTGCAGCTACTCTTTTGCAAAGGAGATGGAATCAGTTTATGGTGTATTTTATTTTTCTACCTTACTACAGAGTCAGCAGCTGATAATGTGTTGTCATGCTCAGGAAAGCCAATTAAAGGGCTATACAGAGAGAATTAGATGTTCCTCTGCAGCTCCAATAAAAAGTAGAAAGGCACAACCATGTTAATTGAAACTCCTCTTATGTCCTGTAAAGAAAGAGAAATGTCTTATCCTTATGCCAACTGTGGCAAGGCTGCAAAGGAGTCGGCCTTCAGGACATCAGGTGAGAGTGGAGACCGGAAGAGGGGGGTCCAAGTATGGAAAGGTGTCACTAAGTTATCAGATGTGACAACTCAATGTTGTCAAGAATTTTTTGCAAAAGAATCTGAGTAGCAAGCACCAAACTATGCATGAATTGTCAGCTTAAGATCTGTGGTTATCCTCTTCCAAGAAGGCAGAGAACACTGTGGTAGTTCTTTGTGTTACAAAAGCACGAAAGTTGTCCAAAAGCACGAAAACACCATCTTTAGAACATATGAGTCTCAGAAAAGTCTATGTCATGTTTTAATATACAGCAACAATTATTTTGGTTGTCTGTATACATGAGATCCTTTAGGGCAGAAAATCATATCTTTTTCAACTTTTTTATGGTATAAACTCAATAAATGCCATTTATATGAAACAATAAATGAAAAAATTCAGTCTGTTTTGTTTTGCTAGCAATGTTCAGATGAAAATTATTTAATAAAACTATAAATCAGAAATTATGATCAGCTTGCATATAGATAACTATGGAAGTTATATAAAAATGGGCATTTATCAAGGATTTAAACTGTCCAGATTGGACAGCTAGGTTGGCCACATTTAGTAAATAAACAACTGCTCTATTTCCTTTTGATCTGCATAAAAAGTTTTAATAATTTATAATTATGTATATCACATAATACTTTTCATTAGCAAATTCTGGCTTTAAAAAGGGACTGCCTTAAAAAACGAGAAGAGTTAAGGAATAGTCTCAATATTAAATAAAAGGCTTACAGTGAGACACAAAGAGGACATTAATAAGATCAAGATCATCTGATTCTCAGGCATGTATTACTCTTTTACTTGATATGCTGACAGCTACATTCTGACATATACTCAATTCATATAATTATCACAGCATAAAGGAGGAATGTTTATGAAGGCAAGGTCATTGATAACGTAAAACAAAATGGTCGCAGCATGTCCACTATGGGCAAATGCTGAACAGTATTCATTTAATGAGAATTAATAACACACTAAAACCTAGAATTAAGCACATAGAAAGGAAAAGCTGCTGGCTAGTCTCAGGGAAGATACCACCCAGGCAGTGGTTTGATGCTTGATCTGCCGTTTCACTTATATTTAAACATATTCCTAAATATCTATGCCACAGATAATGGGTAACTTTCCTTTGTTTTGCAGAAGTTAATGGGATATATTATAGACCCCACATAAAAAACAAAAAGTACCTGAAGAATTGCAACCTCATTACGAAGCTGGCTTTCTTGTTTTGTTGGAAACCTTAACTTGTCAATGATCTTAATAGCTACATCTCTTCCTGTTTTACGATGTTTTCCTTTAAAATAAAAAAGAAATAATAGCATAATCTTATTAAATATCATCTCTGTTGAAGAATACCAAAATTTATAAGGACATTTTAGAATTATAAAAATGGTTTACTGAAAAAATTAACATTTCTGGTGAGCACTGACTTTTGCCCATCAAGATTTCATTTCTTAGCTCCATTATTACAGATCAAATATACACTATAAACTTAGCCAAATTCAAAACACAAAAGAATTAGGACATTAAAAGCTATTCATATGAACAATCTGATATTTTCTTATAAAACATATGTTTTAGAAACAGGATATTGAGCTACTTAATATGGAAAATATTCATACCACTGGCAAAAGTACTCTCCTTAAGAAAGGATGAAGTCCTGATAAACTAATGTATGCTGTAACAGAAAGAATAAAAATCTTGGCACTAATAGCATCATGGTCTTGAGCAAACCGCTAAAGCTTTCTGAGTTCCTCATCTTCAATGGTAGCACTGTTGTGAGAATTAGATGCCACAAGATATGTGCAGGACACAGAGTGCCCAGATAACTATACACACTCAAAAAACGTGTTCTCATCATCATTATCACCATCGTCAACATCTGACAGGCCCTTTACATATATCCTATCCAATTTAATTCTCACAATAAACCTTCTAGGGAATCAAAGGGTCCCCTCAAGCTGTTCACTTCTACACTACTTGATTATAGAAGATACGAATAAAGTAATGCTAAGTGAATCTGAAAGTGAAACTAATTACTCACTATTTTTGGCCACATATAAACTAATTCAAAATTCTATTATTTTTGCATTTGGGGTAATTCTAGTGCCGCTTCTCCCTGAAACCACTTTCACTATTCCTTCCAACTCCTTCGAGAATGCTTCCCTTCACAGCTGACAAAACTATTGTCTTGTCTTCATGTTCTTTACTTTCACTGGCTGCGATTTCTGTTCCAACTCAGACTTTTACTGCAACTGCTGTCTGCAAGACTGTGGCGTTTTTCGTCTCCATGTTTCTGTCTCTGTGGCACTTGACCTATCTTCTGTGACTGTTCTCATCTGCTTCATCCGTATGTGTCCAGGTATAACTTTCTAGTCTTCCTTGTGGAGGCCTCCTTCTAAACCCGCTCCCTCACTGTTGGATGTTACAAACTATGTGGCGCATGCTGGTTTCTCTAATCTCATTTCTTAGCCATTTCACCCCCACACTATATTCAGTTATGTATATTTACCACACTTCATGGGCTTCCCTTGTAGCTCAGTTGGTAAAGAATCCACCTGCAATGCAGGAGACCCTGGTTCAATTCCTGGGTCAGGAAGATGCCCTGGAGAAGGGATTGGCTACCCACTCCAGTATTCTTGTCTGGAGAACTCCCATGGACAGAGGAGCCTGCTGGGCTACAGTCCATGGGGTCTCAAGGAGTTGGACATGACTGAGCAACTAAGCACAGCACCACGCTCTATGCACCATGACTGTCCTTTTTTGCATGCATGCAATTAGTACACTGCAGAACAATTCCTTGTGTTGTACTTAGTCTCCCCAATCACACTGTTAGGCCTTGACGGAAAATACAATGGTTGCTGACTCACTGACAGGTTTTCTGTCAAAAAAAATGATTTATACATTTTATAAGAATCAAAATTACTTTGTAAAACAGAGTAGAATTTAATTAGTTTTTAAATAAAAAGCATAATATTATACTATGATAAGTAATAGAATCAAACATTGTGATTATTTCAGAGCACCCCATCTCACAAAAAAGATAATCTGTTACTGATTATATTAAGTAATTGAAAGTTATGAGGCCATTTTACAGGGCAGGTAAAAAAACTGGTATCTTTCCTAAGGATTTGAAAAATGTGATTGAACTGACTACAATCTAAGACAGAAGCTTTAACTAAATTCACCAAATAACCTGAGAATAAGAAAAATGTAAAAATTTAATATTTTACTTCATACATGTAAAAAATGCAGACCTTAACAAAATACATAATATTGCTAAAGATGTTAGAATAGAAGATGTTAGATTCTAACATCTAATAAAGACGTCAGAATAGACTAGTTCTTGCCTAGTTACATGAATGGATTTCTATAGCATTCTGACCAAATATGCTAAGAGGAAAAAGAATGTTTCCAAATTACAGTTTCCTTGTTTCTCAATATTTTGCCTGTATAAACCAATATTTAACCATTATTGTATATAGAGTTTATCAATATTTAAGCAAAAGAAATTTTTTAGGAGTAGAAAAATTTCTCTTTCAAAACAGACATGTGCTAATTTTCCAGTTAGCGAAAACCTCAAGAGAAATTTCTAAAAAGGTAAGTCACAGAAAGACATAACATCTAAAACACATCTACATATAGGTTTTTATATTCTTCTTGGAGATATTAATTTTCTTAACACAAGTAGCCAAAACTATAAAAATAATTGGTGAATCAACATACCTCCATACACAATTCCAAACTGTCCAGAACCCAGTACTTCATCAGGAAAAATCTGATAAACTGTGCTGATGTCCTACAGGTACAAGTCCAGAGAAAAACAAACATGAAGTGAAACAACATATTAGTCCTAACAAATTCTATAATTTTATTAAATATATCATGAATACTTGATGAATTTAAACATAAACAATTTAAATGCCAGATGAAACCTACAATATAATGATAATATTAAAAACTCACCCTTCAATTTAATGTTGTAATGTTTGAAAACTATTCTGCTCTTAACCAGCAGAAATTTTTCAGTGTTCAAGTAAATAGGTTTCATTAGGGAGAAAAAAAAGACTTAAAACTATATAATGTCATTTATATATATATAATGTCAAAAACATACATAATGCCAGTATTAGAAACAGATTTGCTTATTGAGATGGTTATTTAGAAATTTCACATTAAATAATCATGATTCCCAATCACGTCTCTGTGAGTCCTGATTCCAACCCATTTCATTCTTTATGGCTAAAATGGTAAGGCTGCTTCTTATTCAATCATCTACATCAGATGAATTTAAACTGGAGGGAAAAGGGGCTCAATCACTGTGAATGAGCCAGAGACACAACAAACGGATAATGAAAATTTTCATTTATAAGGTGACCAGACTGTTTCACTTTTTCCACTTACAGAGGTTACAAGTTTCCAAGCGTCTACTCTTTCCTCTTTGAAATAATAATTGCTAAGTAAAGCATTCTGTTTTAAATGACTGTGTTTACAACCTGTGATTTGATGATGACAATCATGAGAGCATAATGTAATACTCTTTCACTTTCAGTATTGCTATGACATACCATGGAATATTCTGCCTATCCTCCACCCTTTACCGTTGTCCTTTCAAAACCAAAAGTCCCTTTACCTCACATCTTACCCTTTGCATATTCTATATATTCCTATCCTTTTCCTTTGTCCCTCCTCCAGAAAAAAACTATAAGTCCTTTCTATCCTCTGATCCCTTCAGAGTATCTATGGTTCAGAGTTCAAGGTTGTCTGAAGACAAGAAAAGAAATTAATACTACTCTAGTAGTCTGCGTCCAAGTACGATTTCATTTTTTTCTGATAGCTCAATGGCCATCTAGAATTTGTAGGTGGAAGAACCACAAAGGAATCTAGAATTTCACAAGAGATTTATAGGCAGATAAATATTTCTCAAAGTCTTCTCTGGCTAAGGGCAACAGAAATCTTTATCTTTTGACTAATAGAAAAAGAGGTCTTTATCTATCTTGTGACTGACAGAATAAGAATACAGCTAATTTTTGTTATGAACTTTTCTTAATTCTCTCAATCATATTGGTTTTCAGTTTACTTTATGCCAATTTAGTAAAGGTTGCAAAGTTATGCCGGTGATAAATTAAGTTTCACAGAGTTTACTTTTTGAAAAGTAAACTCAGATTAGTGTAAGGCTACAAATATTTTCCTTTTGGTCACAGGCATAGCAGTCAAAATTGAGGGAAAATCTGAGTCACAGGATGAGGTAGGAAAGGCCTCGTTACTTTTGGGCTTCTAGCCACAGTCACAAAGTATAATAAAAAAAGCAAACATATGACAGAGTGTAAATTACTTCATAATATGTATATGATCTACACAGAATTTTCAAAAACTGAGCTGATGGAATTAGGTGGTACAGTTGACTAGGGTGCTAGAATGTGGACCCATAAAATCTCATTTATGCAGTTTTATCAGGCCTCCTTGATAAGTACAAGTGATTGTAAGTGTATTTGCAACTCCTTGTCATATGATAGCATTCCTAGGTTGCAATCAAGGAAAGAGAATAAGGGCACGTTTAAGCTACTCATGAAATTCAAATAATTTATCTATTTTATCTGGTATTACATAACATCAACCATTTAAAATTCCAGTATCAAGATGGGTCAAATATATAAAAAATCAGGCACTGCATTATAATTGCTTACCTGAAATGAAAAATAGTTATTTAACTCTCCACACTACAGAACAGATTATAGAAAATCACTAAAGAATTGATACAATGTAATGTTTCTAAAATTTTATAGAGGAAAAACATCCAAAGGGACCCTATTTTATTTTCTAGAAAATACTAAAAAATTAAAATGTCAGATCAATAAAAATGTATTTTATGATGCTCTTATTTTCCAATAAAAGATCATAGTACCAAGTTTTATATTAGTAGGTACATACTCACCACATTTTCTTGAATCTGGCAATTTGAAACTGAAATACTCACAGAAATATCTCCTAGAAATACACATTAAAAAATACACAAAAGAAGTAAGAGAGGTAATCGCAAAATAGGTAAACACATGTTTATTAATCAAGCTGCAGGGATATTTTTAAATCATAGCAATTATATTCTTCTAAGAAAATGCCTATTAGAATATTTGTTTGCTTTTACAGTTACAGATTTACTCTGTACTTTGCTTTGAAAAATAACAGTATTTTGTCAGTTTAGAGTTGGAAGTCATAAAGATTTGGGTTCAAATTCTGGTTTGCCATTTCTTAACTCTGGTACAAGCAGAAGCAGCTTAATGCCACTAGGGTCTGATTCCCTTACCCATAAAGCAGGCAAAACATTAACATCCACCTATTGGGGTTATTTTAAAAATAGAGATCTCACATAAAATGGTTAGCACTCCAATAGGCATATATATCCTTTTAGTATGTACTGAGCTTCCCAGGTGGTGCCAGTGGTAAAGAAGCCGCCTGGTGAATCCCATGGACGGAGGAGCCTGGCAGGCTATACAGTCCATAGGGTGGCACAGAGTTGAACATGACTGAAGCTACTTAGCATGCATGCATGCAATGTGTACACTGGTTGTAGAGATCAGTCCGACTAAAGAGTTGTGACAAATCAAATCTATCACAGATCATCAGATCACTGTGATGTGAAAACAGAGGGTTCTTTGCCACAGGCTTCATTATTAATAGCCATTGTGAGACTGTAAAGTTACATTTGTATACAGATACTCCTCTAACATATCTTTCAAAAACGCATCCTCCATTTTTGATCTTGATTGAATTCTGGTACAATTTATCTCATGCTACAATGAACAGAGAGATCTACCTGGGAAAAAATGATTTAAGAGTTTCCAAGTACTCTGAGCACAGAGAAGGCACCGGCACCTGACTCCAGTACTCTTGCCTGGAGAATCCCATGGCCAGAAGAGCCTGGTAGGCTGTAGTCCATGGGGTTGCTAAGAGTCAGACACGACTGAGCGACTTCACTTTCATGCATCAGAGAAGGAAATGGCAACCCACTCCCAGTGTTCTTGCCTGGAGAATCCCAGGGACGGGGGAACCTGGTGCCTGCCGTCTACAGGGTGGCACAGAGTCAGACACAACTGAAGCGACTTAGCAGCAGCAGCAGCTAAGTCTCCTGCAGAGAGTGGCACATTCGGTGGTTTGGGAGGACTTGTGTTAACTCAGATTTGCAGATGGCAAAACTGGCATTCCAGTCAAGCTCAAGCTGACAAGATTACTTCTTTAATCACCAATAGCCCAAGTTTCTGCTATTATTGGATATATTGGGTTGACATGCATCTGTTCAAATTTTTAATATAAAATAAAACACCTTATCTGTAGAAGCTTTTATTTGGAGACCCCCCTCCTTTTTTTGTTTGTTCAGTCACTAAGTCATGTCCAACTCTTTGTGAACCCATGGACTGTAGCATACCAGGCTTCCTTGTCCTTTACTATCTCCTAGAGTTTTCTCAAACACATGTCCATTGAGTTGGTGATGCTATCCAACCATATTATCCTCTGTCACCCGCTTCTCCTCCTGCCATCGATTTTTCCCAGTATCAGGGTCTTCCAACAAACTAAACATTCCTAAAGGGGTTCTCTTCACCTGTTCTAAAGACAGACAGAAAACCAGCAGACTCACTGTGCACGTTGGTTCCTGAACCCACAGAGGACCCCTTGGGTATGACGGGCATGAGGGCATGCTGGATGGCCACCTCCCACATCCTGGCCACATCGGCACCAACGCCACTGGTGAGGATGCTGCTGTTTGGTGGTGGGCTGGAGGGGTTGACCACATTTTCTCCCACATAATACACGATGTTTGCTGTAGTGATCTCAAAACAGTGAGGGTTGGCCCCACCAGGAATTAAAGCTGATGGTTTTGCTGGTTCCAGAGATAAAATTTCTGATAAAGGTATTTCCTGTGGAAAAAAGTATGGAGTTTATCAAAAGGATAAAACTTTCAAATAAAACTCATGCCAGGGACATGTAAGAAATGACATTACAATCAGCTATCATTTCTATAAAACAGTTTAATAAGATACAGAATATAACTAAGAAAAACACAAAAATAAAATTATCATCTCCTTTTGCCAGAAAAGTTTAAGTGGCTTTTCAGTATATTCATGCAATAAGAATAAATATGAATAATTTTGAACCTGCATCAAAATCTAAGTCTTAGACTATAAATGATAATTTTAATAACTGTGAGGTAAAATCATAACCCTTTTGAAATGCATTTGGGTATGCACAGCTGTTTTTGAATTTCAACTATTCTTTAAAGCACTGAAAATGAATCATGTAATTTGACTTGATAGATGTTAATATAATAATATGGCCACGTGAACAATTTTAGTGAGGAATACCACAGAGAGTGGTTTTACAAGCAGTTGCCTTTAAGACAGTTTTGATATTTAAAAAATTAATCACCATATTGTCTTTTAGGATGGAGAAGAAATAATAACTTTTAAAACAAATTTTTAATTTAAAAGTTAATGAGGTTTCCTTTTTCTGTTAGGTCTGTGTAAAGGGGCCATGGAGAACAACACCTGCTATCGCTGAGCCTTCATTATTCTTGATGGAGCAAATATATACTTTTTCACTCTACATTTCTTTTGGAACTGTGTTTCACTGGGTGATATGTTATGTGACATCTGTATTATTTCATGTAGAGAGACAGAATGAAAACAGCTGCCAAATTATTTTTCTAGCAGAAAGTGCTCCTTATGATATTGGCAATATAGGGAGGAATCATACAATGTTTCTTAACCCCTGGTGACATATTTGCAGGACTACCAGTGCAAAACAAAACAAAGAAAGTTGGCTAGAACAGACTTCAGGAATTTACTTTTCACTAATCTTCTGTGACCCTGAACTTGCTAGTTAAAACACATATCCCTGCTAAAATAGATAGTTAAGCTTCTTCTCCCCCACCTTCTCCCCCACCACCCCATGGGGCCAGAAGCATTCCACCGTGAAATTTGAAATTCACAGATGACTAATCAGATCACAACCTGATTTTCCCCAAATCTAAAAACTACAGAGAAGAAAAAGGTATCTCTCGGAGCAAGCTTCAGAAGAGTCACGTTTGTTGGGTGTAATTTTGTATTTCTGATACTCTACATTCCCATAAGCAAGCAAGAGGGGGCATGAGACCTCAGTCAAGGAAAGAGTCACTCTCACCTTGTAGTACCTGCTTCCTGTGTCATTTTGAAAGAGGGTAATACATTTGCTATCCAATCTCCAATAGTGCCGCTTCCGCTGAAACAGAAGTTTAATACAGTGTATTTTAAAAACTTTAAAAAAAAATCCAAGACAGATAAAATCAAAACATTTTCCCACTGGGGCATAAGATTTGATGGGGGAAAGTGTGCGGCCTTTGGAAGAGGAAGACTAATAATTTCAAGACTCTAGGAGGTGTCTATTCAGCAAATGTGTAGTGAGTTTCTGCACCTACATTTAAGAGTTATAAATATTAAAAGAGATGATGTATTAGCACCCAGAGCAGTGCCTGGCACTTAGTGCAAGTAGAATAAATAGAAAACACCATTTTAAAATTTATTTGATGGCTTGAAGAGCCAGAGGTGGATTAATAGCTGTAATAAAAGGGCTTAATGGGAGATATAATATTTATATTCTATTGTTTTAGAACATAAGGCATGCCATGCTGATCCAGCCAGGCATTCTGGCTTCCATTAGAGATGGCACAGTAGAACTAAAGAATGTTGAGCAGGATGGCAAGGCTGACTCCATGGCATCAACCTCACATTAGAGGAATGCATCAATAGCTTGACTTTCTCTTAAGCTTACTGCAGACCTGAACAACCATGATTTGGTGAGCAGGTCCTTGCGTATCTGTATGAATGCATGTATTTCTTCTTTTCAGACTAAAAGGTCCTAATACTATTCTTGGTCTCTTCTACGACCTATCTTACACCAGTCAAATATACTAAATATGCTTCAAATATTTTACCACATCTAGGAAAGACTGGATGAAATTCAGTTGAGTCCTACATTAAGCTCTCTCTGGAAGAGAAGGCTGAGATTATAGACACAGCTGTTAGGTTATAGGTGTCAATTTACCTGAAGAAATGATAGGAATTCTACGGCTAGGAGGTGATGAGTAAAACATTACCAATAGCTGAGAAAGAAGCTTATTACTAATTGAAACATACATCAATACATGCACAACCTCATGCATCAACTATTAGGAAAATAAGAAGTAGTGAGAAACTCAGAGTATAATAATTTTAAATGTGCTGTCTTTTATCTAATATAAGATTACTATGTTTCTGAACAGGTCAATTTTTAAGTGAACACTTAAGGATTTAAGAAGTATGTAACAGTTATCATTTTTTCTCTCCCTAAAATGCAGGGCTCAAAATTTTTTTTGAAGCACAGATGAGCATTCTGAAAGTTTTCCTGGCTGCTATAAAAAGCTGGTAGACACTCAAGTGGTTTGGGAATCATCTCAAGTAATACAGGGAAAGGACTCTGTTTCCCTGAGATTGCTGTCGACTCTTTTCTAACTCAGTTGTTTACTCAACTGCATGGAACCCTCAGAGACTGTGAACACTCTCCCCTGATCCTGTACCCTGCCTGCCCTAGGGTTTGTTCCTGCTAACCCAGATATCCCACAGTCTTGACAGAGCACCAGAAGCTTCTCTAGTTAAAGCTCACAAGGCAAGCCAAGAGCTTGGTGTGGATCTTACCAGCGGATCCTTGCTGGTGTAGTGGACCATCCATCCTTCCTTCATCACGGTGCTGCTTTTCCTCTTCGTGTGTTTCACAGACTGTACTACTCTCATGAGTGGGATGTTGTTGCTTGTTGATGGACTGGAGAAGTCAAAATAGTTTAAGAAAGAAATGCTTTGAGATACAGATCTTTTTCCTGCTTAAAGCCTTATTTCAGCTATTTCAAAGTGAAAGGCAAAAGAAAATTTCAAACCCCATTTTTAGTGAAAGGTATTCTTCCCTGGTGGCTCAGACGGTAAAGCGTCTGTCTACAATGCGGAAGACCCGGGTTCGATCTCTGGGTCGGGAAGATCCCCTGGAGAAGGAAATGGCAATCCACTCCAGTACTACTGCCTGGAAAATTCCATGGACAGAGGAGCCTGGTAGGCTACAGTCCATGGGGTCGCAAAGAGTCGGTTCACATACATACACACATTATTGTCAGAGTACGATGGTTCAGACTCTGGATTGCTCTGAAGGGTGAGAGGTGCTTTATATGTACATCTTAATAATCCCTGAGCAGAACAGTAAGCATCTAGGTTTTCAGGTGAACTAAACACTTGGTGCTCAGTATAGGGGTAAACATTGGGTAGATTACTATCACAGTATACGGAGGCCACAGTTCAGAGTCACACGTGAATGATCATTTCCTTAATAAATATTATAGCCACAATATTAATCATTTAGATGTAATATGTTGATGTGAATTTCAGTCTCTCTCTACATAATTTTACAAAAATTAGAATCTGCTGTTCAAACTGTCTTTTAAATAATTATTGCTCATGGAATTATGACCCTCCTTCATCTCCTTCTTTTCTATCTCTGTATCTCCACTGACCCACCACTTACATGCCACCAATATTTTGATACTAAAGAAATGTTCATCTTCAAAAGAAAGTGGGGGCATAGGCATTTTCCAGTATTTGAAAAATATTTCTCATGTTATTAAATGAAATAAAATCCAATTATTTTATTGGTCTCCTCTCATAAACAATTTTAGTTATGAATTTTAGTTATGAAGTGCCAATGAATATGGCGATTATAAAATGGACATAAAAGTTTGAATACACTTTATAAATCAGAGGTTTGGGAGCTATTTTTGTACAGTCAGGTAATACACATTTCAGGCTCTGCAGAATACTTAACTCTGCCATTGTAGTGTAAAAGTAGCCACAGCCATAGCTATGGATGGGCATGGCTATGTTCCAATAAAACTTTATACACAACAGGCAACAGACTGATTTGGCTATAGTATGCTGACCACTAGTATAAAAAATGGGGATCATCTACAAATCAAAAGTACAGACAATCAAATCACAAATATGAAACTCCACACACTTCTGAAACAAAATAAAGAACAGTAAGGTCCAGACATAATGTGATTCTTGAAATAAAGTGTCAGTGGCTCAGTTGTGTCTGACTCTTACTGACCCCATGGACTGTGGCCCACCAGGTTCCACTGTCCATGGAATTCTCGAAGCAAGAATACTGGAGTGGGTTGCCATTTCCTCCTCCAGGGGATCTTCTCCACCCAGGGATCAAACTTACGTTATCTACATTGCAGGCCAACTATAAAATAGATGGTGTCTGCTAAGGTTGATCCCCGATCTATGTATTTGCACACAACAAGCTTTGAATAAATATTAACTTAGTAGTAAATTTTCTGTTTGCAAGTATGTGTAACCCTCACATGCAAAAGAAAATGGGTCAAAAAATGAGGCAATACCAGGAAAGGATGCAAGCTACACCTCTCCAAGGGAATCCCGATCGCTTAGCTCCAAACTTAGGAGCTTCTTCTACAGTACATAGCTCATTTATAAACAAATTATAGGAAAAGTCTGGACATGTTTCAGCTTGGTTCCAGACCACAGAGATAAAACAAACATGGCAAAAAAGCAAGTCACGTGAATTTTTTGGTTTCCCAGTGTATATATGTTACGTTTACACTATACTGTGGTCTATTAAATGTGTTATATAGCACTATGCCTAAAAAAAAAAAAAATCGATGTATATTCTTTAAAGATTAGCTTATTGCTAAAAACTACTAACCAGCATCTCAGCCTTCGGGCAAGATGTAGTCTTTTTGCTGGTGGAAAGTCTTGCCTTATTGTTGATGGCTGCTGACCCATGAGGATGGTGTTTGTTGAAAGCTGGTGTGACTGCGGCGATTTTCAAAAACAGGACAACAGCAAAGTCTGCCACATCAATTGATGCTTCCTTTCACAAATGATTTCCCTGTAGCACACAATGCTGTTTTATAGCGTTTTACCCACAGAACTTCTTTCAAAATGGGACTCAAACTCTGTACTGCATTATAAATTAAATGGGTGTACTAGTATTACTCTAAATCCTTTGCTGTCATTTCAACAGTCTTCACAGCATCTTCATCAGGAGTAGATTCCATCTCAAGAAACCACTTCCTCTGCTCAACTCTTAAAGCTTTATCATGACACTGCAGTCAGTTTCAGGCTCCATTTCTAATTCTAGTTCTCATGTTATTTGCATCACATCAGCAGCTACTTCCTCCACTCAAACTCATCCATGAGGTTTGGAAACAACTTCTTCCAAACTCCTGTTAATGTTGATGTTCTGACCTCTTCTCATTAATCATGAATATTCTTAACGGTATCTGAAGAGCAAATCTTTTTCAGGTTTTCAGTTGACTTTGTCTAGATCTATCAGAAGAATCACTATCTATATGGCAATATTACAAAATGTATCTCTAAAAATAATAAAAGTTAAAATTAGTCCTTGATCCATGGGCTGTAGAACAGATGCTGTGTCAGAAAGCATGAAAACAACGAGAATCTTAACCATCCATCTTCAGCAGAGGTCTTGGGTGACCAGGTGCATTGTAAATGAGCAGCAGCGTTTTGAAAGGAATTTTTTCTTTTCCTGAGCAATAAGTTGCAACAGTGGACTTAAAACATTCAGTAAATTATGCTCTAAACAGATGCATTGTCATCCAGGCTTCGCTGTTCCACTTACAGAACATAAGCAGAGTGGATTTGGTATAATCATTAAGGGTTGTAAGATTCTTCAGAATGGTAAATGAGCACTGGCTTCAACTTAAAGTTACCAGCTTCAGAGTCAGCCTGTCCTTTGAAGCTTTCATCTTCTAGCTGTGAAAGTCTTAGATGACATGGGCTTCAAATACAAGGCTGTTTTGTCTATACTGAAAATGTATGTGTAGCTATCTTCATTAACTTAGCCCGATTTTTTGGTAACTTGCTGCAGTTTGCACATCAGCACTTGATGCTTCACTCCATACTTTTATGCTATGGCAATGGCTTATCCAGTCTTTAATAGCTTCACACTCTTCTTCTGAATCTTCCGCACTGCTCAGTCTTCACAGACTTGAAAAGAGTTAGGACCTGATCTGGATTAGGTTTTGCTGTAAGGGATTGCTGCTGTTGGCTTGAACTTCTATCAAGGTTAAACTATCTCCATCAGCAACGGTGCTGTTTTGCTGTCTTATCATTCATGTGTTTATTGGAGTAGCACTTTCAATTCCATCAAGAACTTTTACTTCGCATCGACAACCTGGCTGATGGTTTACCTCAAGAGGCTGAGCTTCTGACCCATCTTGGCTTTCAACATGCCTTCCTCACTAAGCTTAATTATTTCCAGCTTTTGACTTAAAGTGAGAGACACATGAATGTTTCATTTGAACACTTAAAAGCAATTGCAGGGTTATTAACTAGCTTAATTTCAATACTGTTGTGTCTCAGGAAATAGGGAGGCCTGAGGAGATGGAGAGAGACAGGAAAATGGCTGGCTTGCAGAGATGTCATAACACATAACGTTTATTGATTAAGCTTCCTGTCTTATACAGGCTTGGTTTGTCGTGCCCCCAAACAATTACAATAGTAACCTCAAAGTTTACTAAACATAGATCACCCTCACAAACGTAATAATAGTGAACATGTGTGAAATATTGAGAGAATTACCAAAATGTGACACAGAAATGCAAAGTGAGTAAAAGCTGTTGGGAAAATGGCACTGATAGTTGTGCCCTACCCAAGGTTGCCACAGAGGTTCAATTTGTTTAAAAAAAACAATAAAATGGAATACCTGTGGAGTGCAATAAAATAATAAAACCAGGTATGATTGTAAACACAACTTTAGGTTTTCTCTATAATAGATTAAAATATCAAAGAGCTTTAAGAAGTAAACACCACTTGGGGCTCGCCTGTCTGACCAAGCCTAGGAGTGCACCCTCACCTGATGGTTCTGTTGGAGTCCTCGTGGTCCGGGTCTGGATCCTGCATTTCCCCACTGTCATTCTGGCACTCGGCCATCACCATCTCAGCATCCTGGACCATTGCCTCTTCCAATTCATCCATGAGCCCACTGTTTCTTTCACTGTCATTGTCATCGCTCCCTTCTTCCATAACTACGTCAGACTCTGCCCCAGGGCTAAGCAAATCTACAAAATTGTTTTGCACCCATGAAGATAAGGCTAGTATCCTAGAGCCAAGACTTAAGAGAAAGTTAGGCAATCCTAAAACAAATCAATTGGAAGCCCTAAAAATATAGTCATGTGAATAACTCTTCTTTCACTTTCCTTTTAAACTTTAGCTCATAAGTATCTGAATTTATGAGAGGATAAATATATAATTTTACAAGTAGATGCTCATTTTTTAGGCCCCTAAGCCTAGAAGCATAAATACATCATGGGGAGCCTTGGAAGGACGCCAAGGGTGATACAGAAACAAAGTGCTAGGAAGCAAAGTGATACCAGTGAAGAGGAAACTAATCTTATTTCAGTAGCACAGCACCCTGGTGGGAAAAAGAAATACGTGGGAGGATGTGGGAAACCTTCACATGCAAGAACACAGAATGTCACTGACTCCTGATACCCCAGTAACTGTTAAAATAATGAATTTCAATATATTAAATTGGTCACATAAGCAGCAGCATTTAAATAACTATCAAACAAATATTTGATATTTGAAATAATACTGAATCCTGCCATTATACAGTTGATGCTAATGTAATTACTTACTAATATAAAGTTCTTACTTTAAAATTAGAAAATAGACTGATTAGAGCCTATTTAAGGCTGATGGTTTAAATGGCCTGCCAAGTTTGGAAAATGCACATTTTCCCAGATTTTTCAGACTGTATGGAAAAATGCAATTTCAAATTAATCAAAAGCTATACTGTTTCCCCTTGCTTCCAGTTATCTAGTACAGGTTGACATTTCCTGGGCCTGAATAAAATCAATACCACATGCCACTTAAACTGGGAAGACTGCCAAGTTTTTATCTTTGGCAGCACTGCAAAGCCAGAAACTACTATGGGAATGTTTTCCTAGAGAGCTTTCTCTTCTTATAGAGAAGAAAGTGGAGAACACAGATAATCACTTGTTCTTCAGGAACTCAGAAATACTCAACCAGTTTCTCTGATCTTTTACCACCAGTTTTCTTCTCAGAGGAATCAACAATCTGATAACAGGCTGAAAGTCTAATGCAGTCTACTATCTATGGGAAAAGTCAGCTGGGGACTCTGCGCCAAACGTTTTGTTCAGAATCCATAAGGAATTCTACCAGGGAAGAAAATGAGAGCTGTTCCTTTAGAACACAGCATTTTTCTTAGGATTCCTTCCAACTTAATCTATGCAACTGAAGTCTTCCCAAAAGAATATTCCTCAATATAGAAAAGGATATGGAGCTTTTAATTGGCTGAATTAAATTTCCTTTTATTATTATTATTAAAGATGCATGTTAACAAGCACATACACAATGAAAACAGTAACTGGATGGATGAAGAAAGTAGGTAACTGTTTCCGGTCAGTCAATTTCTGTGATTCTTCCCTTGATCAACAGGGAATAAAAGTTAACTTCTGTCTCAATGCTTGGAATAAAAAGGATGGAGGAAAAGACCGATAGGTATAACTTGCAGACATTACAACAATTTCTACATTTCTGAATGAACTAGGATAGGTATAGAAAATACGAGAGTTGGGGAAGAAATCCTGGATATCCATGGTTTCAGTATGAGGTGGTTCATCATGTAAAAATCTAGAAAATCTCTGGTCTTTATCATAACACAATGATGGGTACTTTTCTACAGTAAAGTAGGACAGAAGCTGTAACTTACTGGGTCACAAGTATCTGAATGGAAACAAAAGTAAAAAAAAAATCCCACTAAGTCCTATACAACACATGCCCTAAGAGGGAGAGAAGGCAGACCTTTTACCTACCTCCGTTAATGGTCACTTCACCAAGGCAGTTGTTGGGCACTTTTGGGGCACAGCGTTTATGACAGTTGAATCTGCAATCTAATCACAATGGTTTTATTTTTGGTGGCTTAAACAACAAATGCAGGAGACCCGGGTTGGATCCCTGGGGCTGGAATATCCCCTGGAGAAGGGAACAGCTACCCACTCCAGTATTCTTGCCTGGAGAATTCCATGGACAAAGGAGCCTGGTGGGCTACAGTCCATGGGGTTGCAGAGAGTCAGATACAACTGAGCAACTAACACTTTCACTTTCAAAACAACAGAAATTTATTCTCACACGGGTCTGGAAGACAGAAATTCAAAATCTTCCTGCAGAAGCTCCAGGGGAGAGTCCTGATGACTGGATTCTGACGGTGGCTGGCATTCCTTGGCTTGTGGGCACATCACTCTAATGTTTGCGTCTGTGGTCATGTCACCTTGTCTTCCTCTGTGTCAAATAATCCCTGTCTCTGTCTGGTAAAGATGCTGTGATTGCATCAAACTCTCCTGGATAATCCAGGCTAAACTTCCCATCTCAAAAGCCTTAAGTTAATCACATCCACAGAGACCCATTTTCTACATAAGGTACCATTACAGGTTCTGGGGATTAGTACTAGGACACCTTTAAAAGCTATTATCAGCCACCACAAGTATGGACACAGGGGAAAGGTTAGATGATGATCAGAAGGGAGCCTAGGGTCAGAGCCAGAGGAGCAAGGCGGAGAGCTATGCGTACATGGTGAGAGGAGGAGGGAATGTTCACAGGAATCAACCTGGGATCAGCATCCAAAGGAACAAGGGTGGTCAGGAAGCCTGCCTGAGATGAGGCTAACCATGCAAGTTCCGGCTGGTCCCTCCAGGCCAGAGGAGCAAACAGGACAAATGACAGAACCCTGCCATTAGGGGAGTGTGGGGTTGAGCCAGGGAAGGCCACTGAGGCAGTGGGAGAAGGAAGGGTGAGCCATTCATCTATACTGGCCTGTGAGTGAATCAGAAAACACGCCCCTTTCTCTAGACGCTTCACTATCAGCCTTGGAAAAGTATTATTAGCATACTGCTATTGTAAGAGCCAGCACACTTTCAGGGAGAGTACTGTAGTTAACACAAATCTAATGAGGCCCCTCAGGTCTACACAGAGCTTGCACCACCACAGATGTTGGAATAAGCATGTCAGTAGGATGCAAGAACCAGGGCAAGTGAGGTTGAGGAGCTCCCCGGTCCAAATGGGAGGCTGAAGGAGGCTTAGGTAAGATCCAGCATGGGGTTCACTGCTGCCCGGGGGTAGCTTTTTACAGCCATCCATCCGTCACGTATTATCTCAGTGGGCTAGCTCCACTGAAACGGTCAGGAGGAGGTGGACAGAGGAGCAGGAGGTGAAGGCCTTGAAGGCTGTTTTATTTGGTGCTGATGTTGTAATCACAATGATTTTAGAAGAAAATATTAAAACCAAGCATTCACCTAGAAAGAAAAGTGATGAGGAAAACAATGACTTCAAATGGATGAGGATCAAGTGCTGGCTGGTGGCAAAGTCATCCTTACCTTTGCACTGCAGGCCCTGCCTGAAGAGCCCCTTGAGAAGCTTCTTACAATACTGGCACACAGTGGGCCGGGTATACGAGTGGATGACGAATGTGTGCGGCACTTTAACTTTGGACAGCAAGATCTTGTCGAGCTGGATGGGTCGCCCAATGTACGACTGGGAATTTGACCTCTTCTCTCGACCAATGAAGGACTCAGATGGTGACTTTTGCTATACGTTTGAAAGACAACAGAGGACAATAAGTTGTAAAAGACTGATTTATATGTTTATGTATTTTTATTTTCATTTTGATTTAATTTTTTGACAAAAGGGTTCACATTATTACTGAGCCAAGGCACTAGTGTAGTAAAACTGACACAAAGAGAGAAATCATTTTCCCAATAAAACACATTCAGCTGTTCAGGTAGTAGTGATGTTCCCAGAGTGATACAAGATGCAAGTGACCTTGACACAGCATAATATATTCATGCATTTTTAAATTGCTTTTTGTTTTACTATTGTATTTAGTGGACTGATTGTTAAGAATGTCAGAGGAATAAACTAAAACTATGTTCCTGTTTATTAATGTAATTTATTTCCCCTTTACTATCTTACTTGAGTACTTTGCTTTTACATCTGAAAACAGAATTGGAGATCCGAATATTTGAACCTGATTTCTGGGACTTTAAAATAATTTTCAGCTTTTTAGTTTCATTAGTTTTAATGGAGAAATATAAAGTTGAAAGCAAACCAAAATATGGTTCTAAATCTCACTGCATATACTACTTCACTGACATTTACTAAAGAGTCACATGTATAAAATGTAAGAAATTCAGGAGGATAATAAATGAAAAGCGAATCCCCCCAGTCTGTCCCATACAGTCCCATCTGAAAAGGGCCGATAGTTTCCTTGGATTTTCTCCAAGAAAAAAAATATATATATAATTTAAAATTATTCTTTAACTAAAAGTAGAGTTAAACTTATACTATCATTTATATAATTGAGAAACAGTGACTACTAGATTATGTAAGACTCACAAATATTAATGTTTTGGTTACAATTATACCTCTGTACACTCCTGTTTCTCATTTTGTAATTATGTCATCAGCTCAGTATACAGATTTAAAAAAAAATAAATGAATTAAAATGAACTGTGTTTCCAGTGTTTTTGAACAATTTCATGGTATCTCTTGATATCATGGAAATATACTTGGGAATCATCAGAAATAATAATCATTGGAATAAAAGAACTGAATTACTTTTTAATAGTCATTATAATTATATAATTCATTTATTGAGCTCTTAACTTAGTATTAACTCTGAATAATCACTGTTTTAGGTACCTTACAAGACAGGCCTTGTTATCTATAGTTGAGGTATCTAATTTTGGGGTCAAATGCTAGTACCTAGTACAGTCAAAACATGAATCTACATTTGTCTGCTTCTAGAGCCCTTGTATTATCGCCTTACTTAGTTAATTTCTAATTTGGGTAATTACTGAAAAGATGAGAAACAAATCATATATACATATAATTTCTATCCCTTTCAATGTCTATCTGCATCAAATGGGAAAATTTTGATTTACAGATTCACTAGCTGCAATAAAAAGAAATTTGAAATGAGATTCTACTTAGGGATATTATGTCTACAGTTACATTTATAACTTCAATTCCATAAAAAACTATGAAGCAGAATTATTCTGGAAGGGTTCAACTCTTGCAGAGACATCATGTGAGCTTTTAAAACTGAGTCTAAGGTTTGCCAAATCAGAATCATAAATATATTGAATAAATACCTTCAATGGAATTTAATTTTACTGGAAAATAAATTCACTGGGTTCGGTCCTGTTTTAACAATCCAATGGGCCAGTTTTAAGTACACTAAAATGAAAAGTGGTATTTTTCCACAGTTGGAAAGTTTCACCACTCAAAATAAAAGCTGATCTGTTGTCACACTTTCTCAACAGACTTACAATGTTCTCAAATTTGGAAAATCATATGAAAAGTTGACCAAATTACTTTTCAGTTATTATTCTTAACTTAAGAGACTTAATTTTAAGCTGTGTAGACAAAGCCAGTTTGATGTTGGATTATTCTGTATTCCATGGAGCAAATTCACTTAGATGAGCAAGAGGCAATCAGATAAAGCTGAATGTTTTCTTCTCACTCAACATGGAAACATTCACATAAACACTACCACAAACTACAAGAACCAAATTATTCCTGAGAAGTCATTTCATTTATTACCGTCAAGGCAGAATTACGTAAGAAATTTTAAAACCTTACATGATTTTAGGGAAAAGAAATTGGCTGTTATTTTGTGGCCAAGTCTGTACCTACATTCAGGCAAAGATGAGATTCACACAGCCACATGTGTCCTTGGCACTGAATAACAATAAACTGCAGATTTATAGTGTCAAAATGAAGACTAGCATTTAAGATACAATAGCAATTTAAGATTTTAACAACATTATCAAAGGGTCCTCTTGTCATTTATAGCATCTTAAAATCAACTGGCAACACAACCATTCTCATGATTCCCTTTTCTTACAGTTCCAAATATAATCAGTCATTTTCAATGTGGCCTCTATTTCTAAATGAAAAAGTGAAGTTTTAAAATCATGAGATGGGGTGCATGCATGCGGTAACTGATGTACTGGAGACTGAACTGTATTCTATGTTTCTGAGAGTTTATACATATACATTTATACCTGCTTTTCCCCGTTATGCAGCAAAATTAAGAGCTAAGACAAAAAAAGAAGACTGGGTTACTATCTGATGACTTTGCAAATGCTTTTTATCCATTCTTCAAATTGTGAAAAAAAAGCTTTACTGATATATGAGATAGTAAAACAAACATTAAAAATAAGATCCTATGAAATAAGGCCATTGACCTGTAATATAAATTTATATTTATAATATTTATCTATATATCATTGGTTACATAAATATTTAACAACCATCATTTCTGGAATCCTGCCAATCATCCTTTCTAATAATATAAAAGCAAATAAAATGCTTCTAAGGATTTGCAGAATCAGTGATACATTTTGATTAATAATTCACATTCAGTTACCATTTTAAGAAAGTTACTAGTTGTAATTTCTATTTTTATGTGAAATTTTATTTGAAGGTACATATGCCAAAAATCCACATTACCATATTTTTTTGTTTGAAGCATCAAGCTACAGAGTAGGCAAAAATTCAGAAGTTAGTAATTTTAAAAGAAATAGAGGATGGTTTTAAAAATCTCATTGATCTGAATTAAACTAGCTTGGACTTTAAGATAATTTCAATAGGAAAGCAGACTTATAATTCAAAGGGTAATGCTGATTTAAATAACTAGTTTTTATGGAAGAATCTGCCTGCAATGCAGAAGCCCTGGGTTTGATCCCTGGGTTGGGGAGATCTCCTGGCGGAGGGCATGGCAACCCACTCCAGTATTCTTAACCTGGAGAAGCCCATGGACAGAGAAGCCTGGTGGGCTACAGTCCATGCGGTCTCAACGAGTCAGACACGACAGAGCGACTAAGCACAGTACATGGAGTTATGCATTATTATACAAAGAAAAGAGATATGGTATCATTGTATTTCTTCATTAACTTACTTCATTTTAATATTTTTTATGTACTTGTATATTTGCATTAAGTGAACTGAAAGTGCTAGTTGCTCAACAGTGTCTGACTCTTTGTAACCCCATGGACTGTAGCCCGCCAGGCTCCTCCATCCATGGAATTCTACAGGCAAGAATATGGCAGTGGGTAGACATTCCCTTCTTCTGGGGATCTTCTCGACCCAGGGATCGAACCTGGGACTCCTGCATTACAGCCAGATTCTTTACTGTCTGAGCCACCCAGGAAGTATATTTGTATACTTAATCATTATAAGTACATTACATTTTTAAAGTAAGATCTTTAATTATGGTAGAGAAAATTCTTGCTTACCTATCAACACTAGAGAAGTTTTTACTAGGTTTACTAGTTTAACTAAATGGTGTTTAAATTAATCTCCACTGTTACTTGCTGTTCCAGTCTGGCACTGTGTATTTGGTAAACCTGGGCAATCTGCAGAATGAGTGTTGTGTTTTCTTTTTTCTCTCTCTGGGAATAGAGAGGAAAGTTGAAATCTTCTGGAAAGGAAGAAGCAAACAGCAACATTTTGTTTCATTCTGCTTCATTATTATGTGCAGAGCAATGACTGGCTCAAAACTCTGAACAGATATAACATTCTCTTCTCTATAATTATGGTAAGCGCATGCAAGAGGATGCGCTTCTAAAAATTTACATTTTTACAGTAGCCATTAGTCTTATGCATTGTTCTTTTCCTGAGTGGAGGAGTTTGGATCAAATTGTAGGTGTGAAACGTTTCTGAGAGCTGACATCACTGTATGACATGGTATTTGTATGGACTGATGTCAATAATCTGATCGGGCAAATTACAAATGATGAAAAGTATAAAGATCTCTCTTATTCTCATTGTTTAAGAAGGATCACAGTCATGAATGGGAGAGAATATGAGAACAGAAAAATGATGAAAGCTGAATTTTAAAGCCAAGATTAGACATTAAAGATTCTAGAGATTAAAATGTTTTTAAAGACTGGTTTCCTGAAGTGTCTGTAACATCCACATGTTAACAGTGTTTCACGTGAAATGACTGCTAAAGTTAAAACTGTATGCACTGAACACCTACTTACAGAGACAATACATCTTGCTTCTCTAGACAAGGAATCTGTTTTTTAACCTGGTATATTAAATACTGACTCAGCAAGTTTGGAACCCTCCCAGGAAATGACTGCTTAGATTACATTATGGAAACTCCAACTGCCAGCACATCTTTAAACATTCAACAGGACTCTGAAACAATTTCCCAACAAGGTATATTCCACTTCACAGTTCAAAATGAATTCTCTTTATTAGTAAATCTAACAAATAGAGGGGGAAAAACTGCCTTTACTTGTGGTTTCTTGTCATTTATGTAAAAATTAAAAATAAGATTTCCTGAGAGATAAAAGTCACTTTATAAAAAGCAGCATTCAAATGAAACTTTATCCAGTATTAAAATATTTATGTTTATTAAATAAAGTCCACTTCATAGACCCATAATGGCAACTGAATTTGGAGTGACATAAATTCCTATTGAGTTAAAAAGAAACGGAAAAGTGTGTACACTTTGAAGTCTATTTCTGGATTTATCATTTTCAGGACTCCTTTTGGTCTTAATCATTAACACAATGGGGCTTCCCTGGTGGCTCAGACAGTAATAAATCTGCCTGCAATGCAGGAGACCCAGGTTCAACTACAGGGTCAGGAAGATGGAGAAGGGAATGACTACCCACTCCAGTATTCTTGCCTGGAGAATTCCACGGACAGAGGAGCCTGGTGGGCTACAGCCCATGGGGTCGCAAAGAGTCGGACACAACTGAGTGAGTAACACTTTCACATTTGCAATTTTCACTGCACAGTAAGCTCTTAAGGGAAGGACAGTGTATTAATCACAGTTGTCTTCTGTTAATAGAAAGAAGAACCTGGTACAATGTAAGTAATAAGCAATGCTTGAACAATAATGAATGTTTTCAAGAAATAAATGTATGCAAATAATGGATGAGACATTTCAATAGAGATGTTCAAAATACAGACTGTTGATACAAGCATTAAAAAAAAAATAGTATTACATGCACTGTAACACCGACACGCTTGCTCTACAGAATTTCAATTTTGAGAGAGTACAATTGACTAAGCAATGTTTTTCACTGCAACTGTTCTCTGTACTTGTCTGCCTGCTCCTCATCCCTACTTAGCATATACAACATGTATACAATGTCTATCACAACTCTTCTGCTCTAAAAAGAGGACAGGCGGAAAGCTCAGATATGCACCTGTAGGCTGTTAATATTAGTGGGTGTCAGGAATGCGACAGAGAATGTTGGAGCTTATGGAAAACTGGAGAGGACAGGTTCAGTTTAAAAGTGATGGCTGTGGCTCAAACCCTTCTAATGGCTGCCATGTGACTGCAGAAGCCTTATGTTTTCAGCTTTTTTAGTTTTACAAAAGCAGCAGAAAATCTAGGTGCTTTATGAAATAACTCTATTTCTAAATATCGGTGACTCTGAAAACAATTCTGAAACATTCAGTCAACTGAACTGGGGAATAAATCTGGTAATGGGGAGGAGTTTTAGACCTCTGGATTAGATAAAGACATAAATCACTTTCTATAACTTTTGTATGTGCCAGATTCTTTTCATGGCACTTCATGTAAATTCATCAACTCATTTCAGTCCCATGATCACCAGGTTTTTTAAAGATAAGGAAACTGAACCATAGAAAGATTACATCATCTGCCCAAGATCATACAGCCTGTAAAATGCAGAACCATGAACTCAGGTAGTCTTGTTCTGGGCTTGCTTCCTCTTTTCTTAGTCTCTCCCAGCTCTCATATCCCCTGATTTTATACTAATATAAAAATAGAAAATGTTTTCTGCCCTTCATTTAAGTCATGAAAGAAGAGTTCACAGAAATGAGAATAACAAAGCAACAGTATGTTCTACATGTCAAGTGCATTGTGAAAATATTGTGAACCATTTACCCTTAAACCACAGAAGAGATTTTCAAGCAGTTTGCCTGTGCTCAGAGGATAGCATCAGAGTCAAACATGTGTCCAGAACATTATGACTAGCAGAATATATAGCTTCTATTGTTTAAGTATCACTCAGTTGCCTGCCTACTTTCCTATCCAGCTGCTGTTATGCTTAAAAGATGTAAGCACCACTGTGTGAGACAAAGCCAAGCAAACATTAACTTTTTATTACTGAAGTGTTAAGATCTAGCCTTTTTGATTATCAAAGAACTGGGCAGAATAGTGCCTTATAACAATTTGCCCCTACTGCTATCAAGATGGATCTACCTAATTTAACAAGTGTTCCCTAGGACAAATTCTACGCAAAGGCTCAAGTCAGATGCTATAGGACATACAAAGATTAGTCAGTACCAGTCTCTGTGCCCAATAAGTTTACTACCCAACAGAATTCTGGACACAACATAACTGTTATTAATTTGTGCCCTTTCCTTCTTTAGGTTCTGCCTTACTCTTCAGATTCCAGGTAATATATCACCTTCTCCAAAAGGCCTCCAGACTACCTCATTTCCTGCCCACATCCCTTCCACACTCTTTTACTCTCTGGCACATCGTACTTTCTCATCCAGGGCAATTACTGCAGCCTACAACTTGTCTTACTTACCTGTTTATTAGGTAAACATAACCATCTCCCTTCAGCAGAATATAAGTTCCATGAGTATGGGAACTTGACAATTTTGTTCATCACTGTATCATCAACTTCTGGAAAACTGCCTCACACAGAATAAGTGCCCATATGCATCCAAGTTCAAAGAAAAAATAAACCACTTCCATGGTGGAGATGAAGGGGTCATTCAGAAAAGGAGTTTCCTGAGGAAGAGGTACTGGGTATGGACCCTGAAGGGAGTCTTGCCATGCAATGGCTATCGATGTTAACTATTATTAGCAGCCAAAATTCTGTCTGGGACAATTCAGTCCTCCCTGTCTTTGGACTGACTGGTGCTACTGCTGCTAAGTCATTTCAGTTGTGTCTGACTCTGTGTGACCCCATAGACAGCAGCCCACCAGGCTCCCCCATCCCTGGGATTCTCCAGGCAAGAACACTGGAGTGGGTTGCCATTTCCTTCTCCAGTGCATGAAAGTGAAAAGTGAAAGTGAAGTCGATCAGTCATGCCCAACTTCACGACCCCGTGGACTGCAGCCTACCAGGCTCCTCCATCCATGGGATTTTCCAGGCAAGAGTACTGGAGTGAGTTGCCGTTGCCTTCTCCTTGGAATGACTAGAGGCTTCTTTTATATACTCTGAAGCCTGTTTATCCCACTTGGAAATGATTATCTAACCTCACCCATCATCACTACTAGTGAAACACGACAGTGAATGCTTAGTCTCAGGCTATTTTATGAAGGGAAAAAAAATGATTGACGTCTTTCCACAACACTTAGATGAGTATTTCATCTCAAAAATGGGGAATCTGGGATTTTCCCGAGCAGTTCCTGGGCAACAGGCAAGTATCAGCACCCCTGTGAAATGGAGTTCAGATATGAACACTCTGGTGCCATGCCCTGTAATTCCCTGGGTGGAGGGTACAGTATTTGGTGAATTTTAAATTGTTTGGTGCTATTCTGTTACAATTTTGACTCTATAGGGCTGGAACTGCCTGCCAAGTGTGCAGATAAATGAGTTTGGCTACTCAGTTGGATACCCTAAATATACAGCATAAATAAAATCTAATCAACACCTTTTCAAAACATTGAAAAGGACTGCTACAGGGCAGAAAAAAAGTGTACCCCCTGCTCAGAGGTGATGGATGCTGTTTCACAGTAGAGAATCCACTTTTAATGTTTGAAGCAATTTGTGAAAGCTTTCACACTAATAAAATATATAATCTCTTAAAAATACAAGGTGATCTGGATTTGCTGAGTGCTAAAGCAGTCTTGGAAGTTACATTAACTTTTATATTGCCTCACTCTTTTTAAGTAAACAGAAATGAAGGATAAAGGAATCTAACTATTTTCTTAAGCAATCCATCCTTTCCAGGGAAAGCGCTAGACCTGTTGGAGAGCTGTTACAAATTGCATGCACTGTTTTTCCAAAATGTCAGTTAGTTACAGTCTGTACATCTATGGGTTCCTGGAGGAAAGGGGAAACATAAGACCACCTCTCCATAAGGATAAACTTGAGGGCAGTGTAACCTTAACGTCACATGCTATACATTCACAAAATAAAAATGGAGCATTTCCACTGAGGAAGGAAGTAACTTTGCATGTCAACAAGTGGAGGGCTTTGACTGTCAGATTTCGTCTACATATAGAATGTGAACTGGAAGGTAAGCAGATCATGTGGAAAATTCAAGAATAGCGATTTTAGGGATACGTATTCTCATAGTGGGCTTCTGTAGTGGATCAGAATGTAAAGAATCTGCCTGCAATGCAAGAGAAAGTGAAAGTGAAGTCGCTCAGTCGTGTCTAATTCTTTTCGACCCCATGAACTGTAGCCTATGAGGCTCCTCCACCCATGGGATTTTCCAGGCAAGAATACTGGAGTGGGTTGTCATTTTCTTCCCCAGGGATCGAACCCGGGTCTCCTGCACTGCGTTGCAAGCAACTGCTTTTACCTAGTCTGAGCCACCAGGGAAGTGCAGGAGACTCAGGTTCAATCCCTGGGTCGGAAAGATCCCCTAGAGAAGGATATTTGACCCTGATTGAATTGACAGTGGGCTTGGCCTCAGTTTATGAGTTCATGGGAAAGCTGAATGAAACAATTAGGAAAGATGCTTTCCTATGGATTACTGCCTTGGACACACCAAGGAGAAGCTGGAAAAAGCATGACCTAAACACAGTGCAAAGCTGCAAAGTTGCCTCTCCCTTCAAAAACGGCCCACAAGGATAACTCTACAGTATCTTATAGAAGCTTAGCCTATAACAATCAATGATGAATATAGAGCATGTGTGTATATGTATGTGCACATGTGCTTTTGCAAGAATCAAAGAGTAGATTTTAATGCAACTTAAAACAGAGAAAGAAAAGTATGAGACTTTTTTCTTTACCTACAAAAGAAAAAAAAAAAGAAGCTGACTTTTAAAAGTATAGGAAAGAATTAACTCAGTGAAAATATGTCAGTGTACATAGCTACAGAGAAACAGACACTTCCAAAAACTGGGCTATTTGGGGAAAAGTCCATTTGTTCATAACTTCTGGACTCTGTTGTACCTTGCATCTCACTATATTTATTACCAAAATTGCAATACTCTTATTACTCTTCTTGAGAAGGGAGTGATGACTTCATCTCACCAGACAGAACCAATCTAATGGTTAGAACCAGGTCTTGTGGACCAAGTAAAATGATGTATCTAAATATTTGTGAACACACTGATAAAACATTTTACAAACTGAATTATTTCTAAAGTTTCTAGAAGTTTAATTTATAGTACCAATTTCAATCTTCCATTCTCTTTACTGCTCCTTATTATTTCTTCTATACAAACCTTTATTTTTTTCTTGAGTCAGAACATTTATGAAGATACAGAAACTCTCCAAGTGAAAACGAGCAACCTTTTTTCATAGTACTCAGCTAGGAGCACTGTGGTCACAACTGACAACTATGGCAGGCTGGATGTGACACTAGACAGGCACAGACAGCCACTGAGCAAATGCTTGTCACTGGTAACAGGGTGGGTGTGGGGCGGTTTTGCATCTTAAAGCAGAGAACGATGCTTTGTGTCTTAAGGCACGGCTGTGGAGGAGTGTTAAGGAGGCCAAAGTATCTTTGCAATATGACCGCACGAGTCTTCACTAAAGATTCATCCGTTTAAAAGATCAGTCAGTGAAGGTGGACAAGTGGTAATATGATGTCCCCTTCCTCAGTGGAGCTCATGAAGAACTCTCCAGCTGTGTTCACATTTAGAATTCCACATCTGGAAGTCTATGTGCAGCTGCTACTGCTGCTAAGTCACTTCAGTCGTGTCCGACTCTGTGCGACCCCATAGACGGCAGCCCACTAAGCTCGCCCATCCCTGGGATTCTCCAGGAAAGAACACTGGAGTGGGTTGCCATTTCCTTCTCCAGTGTATGAAAGTGAAAAGTGAAAGTGAAGTCGCTCAGTCGTGTCCAACCCCTAGCGACCCCATGGACTGCAGCCTACCAGGCTCCTCCATCCATGGGATTTTCCAGGCAAGAGTACTGGAGTGGGGTGGCCATTGCCTTCTCCATCTATGTGCAGAGTACGAAATAATAATGTACCTATGGTAAGCTAGACACATTGGATGAAATCAGACAACAGCTGATTAACAGCACATCAAAGTAGGCCTCACACTCTTAATTTTGCTGATGGGCTCCTTCCTGACAAACCTACCACCATACACACTCTTCTGACTCTCAGGAGAAGGGCTGCTTGAGGAATTCTTGGATGTCTTTTCCTCACTGGAAGTATACACTGGAGAATTAGTTTACACAATCATCAAAAGAAATCTCGAAATATCTGGCTAATGTACTACATAGACGTCATGGCACATATTGAAATGGAAAAACGACTTATTCATTCAGATTAATCACCAGGATTCCTGGAACTCCAGAACACAAGTGTAACAAGTAAAGTCTCTACCTCTAGATAGACTTTTGCTTCTTTGGAAAATATCCTGGAAAATATTTGGCCAGAAATTTCACCATAGTTACATTCAGGATTAGAAATAACTTTCCCCCCATTATTTGCTCATTTGAAAGGAATCTATCTTGACTATTCTAAAGCATATCAGGATCATATCCAATTACAGGTAGATAATGTGATACTGGTATGCTTTTTTTTTTTCCTAAGTTATTAATGAACAGAAACAGTAACTGAATGAGTCATCTTGTGGGCAGAGTTTCTACGAAGTATGCAGCGAAGAGTTCCTTTTGGTACAATGCTTGTCTTAATTAAATGGGAGTCAGTAAACTTTATAATAAATAATAGCAGTTTATAGCAAATTATTATTTAGAAAATATGTATCCTCTCATAAAAAGTTACATTGAATATTTTCTAAATTTTATATAAAAAAAACCTAACGTATGTGAAGTGTAAACAGTCAAACATAGAAAAACCTTTTTAAATAAGCAATTTATATTCTAATAATATCTGTAAAGCAGTCTGAATGTTAAGAATTACCAAAAGACTTGTCTAAAAGCATTTAATTTCACACACACATACACAATTCTAGAGCCTCGTAACTTCAAAGCTGTAATAGTAAATGTTTCCTTAAAGACACTTTAAAACATTTAAAATAACTTCAGCAAAGTTCTTAAATTTTTAAAAAATTCCATAAGGCCTACCTAACTTAAAAAAAAAATCAAAAACAATCATGCCATGACTGTATCCTGTCATTACAAAGGACACCGGTGCTTTAAATTCTGTTCCATTTTCTAACTTGACTTCAGCTCACTCATGTAAAGAAAAAACTATTCTTCTGAATCATTTGAAAAGACTATAATATTTAATATGCCTACAATGATTTATTTTCAATAGTATTCCACTTACAGTAAGATAAGGAGTGAAAATATGTTTTCTCTGTTTTAAAATATCAGTATGGGAAAAAGCCATCAAAAACACATGTAAAATTGAAGATATACTTCCACCATTGATTAACAGAGAGAATAGTACATATTCTAAATAACAACCAACAAGCAACTCAATACAGAAAGAGACAGGGAATTCACCACAGGTAAAATACAAATGGCCAATAAATATATGAAAAGCTGTTTCTCTTCTCTAGTAAAGAAATGATATTTATTAATATAAATTATTTTACCTATCCAATTAGTGGATAATTGGATAATTTAAAAATACTGATAAAACTGACTGTTGGGAAGAGTATGAGGAAACAGCCTCTCATACACTGTAGTCAGTGAAGTTATAAATTTAAACTTTTACACCGTTTTGAAGAACTAGTTGGCCACAAAATGCATATATTCTTTAGTCTACTTGGCTTCTAAGGATATAACCTTCTGGAGTCAGTCAACAAACACCTACTGATAAACCTATAATTAAACCTATACATTTACAAATGTGAAAAAAACACAGACAAGGACACTTATTTTAGTATTGTTTTTTAAAGAGGAACCAATCTAATAGATAGAGATTAATTAATATGCATCATTGCAATGTAATACCAGGAGCTTCTACAAAAACTTTTTGTTTGCATTTTGTTTCCCTCGGCAGCTAATCCATGAAGGCCTGGCTGCCTGTAAGCTGTACAACTTGCATAGAAAAGCCAGCTACTCTTCAGTCTTCTTTTACACAATCTGCTCTGAGTTCAGTACAGGAGGGTGAATTGGAAAATGCTTCCTATCCTTGTTTGGCTTTATACCCAAAGGATAATTTGAAGGGAAACATACTACTCCACATTTAAAATTATGTCTGGAAGGCACTGTAGATTACAAAATTTTAATTTATAAGAATGTCGTTGACCTAGCATTTACTCTGGACTTTTCTAAGAAGGGCACATTTTGAACTAGGTTGATTTTTCAAACATGGGAATTTACTATTATTGAAGAAGATCTCTTCATTTTACATCTTATGAATCAAGGTATCTTGACTTCTCAATTTTATTTAACCCAGAACATGTTCTGGTTGTGTTTTCATTAGCGTCCTTTGTTAGAGTTTCCTTAACAAGACCATTTCAGAATGGACAATGATAACAGTATTTGACATTTATAGTCTCATGAAGGAAAATAATAATATGTCAACCCTCAATTCACCAGAAGTACAGAAAAGAAAAATGAAACATTAACAAGTCAACTGGTCAAAACAAGTTATCACAATAAGAGCACTGCTGTATATCCTGCTTTAAGACTTGACTTCTCCCCAGTGTTTAGGTCGTTAATTGCCTAAGATGGATAAAAAGTTAATTTTTTGAGGGGAGTATTTCTCAAAACCTTTATGAAAGAAATGAGCTTCTTCTCCATATATAATTTCTTCTTGGATTGAGACCTTAATACATACAGTTGCATACCATCCTTTTTAAATAGACTGTGATTAGACTATAAATTAAATAGACTGTGATGATACATTAGGAAAAAGCTCCTTTCCTAAAAAGTTGTAGTCATTTTCAGATGGTGGCTGCTCTGTGCCTTACTGTGCCGACCAACACTGGGGGCTATCAGGACCGTGACCTCGCTTGGCATGGCGCCGTGCACCAGTATCAGCATACAGCTCTAACGTGCATGTTTCAGTAAACGCGCTACCAGTGTTCTGTTCTCGTCTGCGTTCTCTACTCTTCTCAGCTGGTCTGCTCAGTTTCGTAGAAAAGACACCAATGTTATGGAATCAAGGAATCTAAGGGCAAAATTTAATCTAATGAACCCTCTACTAGTCTAAAGCCTGCATTGCTCTTTGTCTTACCAGAGACTGTGAAACCTTGAACAATAACATCAGGAAAAGAAAACAACCACCAACACCACCCGTGGGCTTTCTGCAGTTCAACAGGCTGGATTCTGAGCTAAAATTCTGACCCAAGTATCAAAACAGATAACTGCCTGATGTTAACTTAATATTATAATGCTGGTTTACAAAACGATAGTGAAGCACATTTCTAAGTAGAGCTAGTACCTACCTCAAAGCCAGGACTCACAGGAGACTGACACATGAAGTGGTAAAGAGCAAAAAGCAGACAACGGTGCAGAGTAAAGGAAGGAAAAAGATAAGAGAACCATGTTATTAGAATAAAGCAATGCATGTTGCTCAGCAATATTATAAGCGAATAATAGATCAGTCTTCAACAAAAAGCAAAATGGGATACTAATCAGTTTTTGTGGAACAGAAACATCTGGGTTAGAAATTACTTTTCAATATTTAAATGGGACTAGAGACTTTAAGATTGCAAAAACAGAGTCTATAGTTCTGAGCTGGTAGAGGGGAAAAAAAAATCTACTTATCAGTGTCAGTGATGAGAGACAGTTCATTCACCTTGTTGAAAATAAATCAGAGACAGAACGAAGCATTTTGACCTTTAACTGAAAGATGAGATTTTCTTCACAATAATTCATCCTCTCAATGGGAAAAGAAAGGAAAAGGTCATCAAAGTAATCAAATGTGACATAGTTGTTATCTGCCTTCAGGCATGAATAAGCTGATGAATAATCAGTATCAGTCAGTGCTGTACAAACCTGGAAAGTCCAATATAAGCTTAGAGTTTTAATGAGAGAAATATGTCTGTGGTGTATTCTTTGCTCATTTTAGAGTCTTTGATACATAGCATTGCTTTCCTGTCTGATTTCATCCAAGTTTGAAATATAATTCAAAAGTTGAAAGGTTATTAAAATTTTTTTAAGAGGAGAAATATCAATGAAAAAACCATTTTAGTTAAGTAAACAAGTATCTGGTAATTTATGTTGAATACGTTTTTTTTTCATCTCTGTTTCCTCAAGCTTTGGGGGTCACCTCTATTTGATAACTAGAAATCAAATCTAAACTAAAAATAGTTGACTTTCTTAAACAAAAAAATGCATGACTGTGTTTTGAAATCAGGAGTATTTCCAGTATTGAATAAATCATTACACTTTGAGAAAAATCCCAGTGTTTCTTCTCTCAATCCCTAAGTATCCTAAGTTGCAATCTACTGCTAAACCATTTTGTCAGAGACTTTGGGAAGTGATGTACATTCACACTGAGGTTCTGCTAAGATTAACTGTTACTCAGTAATACCTGTGTTAGATTACTGGATTATCACATAGCATGAGCAGAACTCAGGGACAACAATGGCTCATTTGGCCAGATCCAAACATGATTTTCAGAGAAGGCAATGGCACCGCACTCCAGTACTCTTGCCTGAAAAATCCCATGGACGGAGGAGCCTGGTAGGCTGCAGTCCATGGGGTCGCGAAGAGTTGGACACGGCTGAGCGACTTCACTTTCACTTTTCACTTTCATGCACTGGAGAAGGAAATGGCAACCCACTCCAGTGTTCTTGCCTGAAGAATCCCAGGGACGGGGGAGCCTGGTGGCTGCCATCTATGGGGTGGCACAGAGTCGGACACGACTGAAGCGACTTAGCAACAGCAAACATGATTTTGGAGGAGAAATTATATAACTGTTTCAATGTACTTTTACGAAAATTTTCACACAGAGGCAAAACTTTCTCTTTGGGAGAAGTCAATCAAATTTCCTCAGTTTCTAAAATAAGATATGATCCTTGTCATCAACATATCTCATATCCAAAGCACAGGATTTTCTTCCAGTGTAGCTCTGAAATGTCTTTATTCTGGGCTATCATCAGAATTCATTTCTAGCTTAGTGCTGGTTCAGTGCTCACTACTTGAAGATGGCCTAGGCAACATGCATTGAGTTATTCCTTTAAGTTACCATTTTTTAAAGAATATTTTTTCCCATTGGGTCTTTCTGGGTTTTGTGAGAAAAGGGGCTTCCATGTTTGAGTCAGTTTAGGAGCACTGATTTCATTATTGTAAGACTTCTGTGAACCATAACTATGCTCATTGAATACTATAATGTCCAGTACTTGGATGGACAAAGAAGCATTTCCTAATCTTATCTGACTAGGAGAGTGAGTCTTTGGATAATATTTTATAGCACCATTATCTTAAAGAAAAAATTTTGGGAATCACACACCTCTGTATTTTTCCCTTGCTATCAAACTAGAATCACCAGAAATGTCCATAAGTCACCAAGAAAAAGAGAACCACCTGTTCTTTTGGGAGGTGGTTGGAATATTTTACTAGAGCTTTGTTTTTATTTTTGTTTCCTCCTTGAAGGAAGATCATATGAATAACAGTTTTATATCTGTGGTGAAGACTACTATAGAAAATGTTTACTATGTAAATGAATACTATAGGATGTTGTGGCATATTACTTTCATTTAGCACTCAGAGAATTTATGTTTCCTGTGACTGAATAATGCAATTTCTATAACTTTAAATTGATTAACAGGAGTCTCAGAGTTAAATTTAATTATTAATTATTCTGATACAATATTTCATTCTTTTCTCACATGACTTGGGATGAAGAATCGTGATGACTTTGTAACTTTCTATTAGGATACGTACTTGCTATTGTCATTTAAAAATATCTTTACTGAGGTACAATTTTTATGGCATAAAGTACAGAAAATTCTAGGTGTACCTCTTGATGAACATAAAAGCATGGACCTCTCCCCAGATCAAGATACAGAATATTTCCAGCATCCATGGTTCTCTCCTGTTCCCTCTTAGTTTTTATTGATCAGAACTTCAGACACTGGATTCTTAAGCATATAAACTTTATGTCCATTTTTTCCCCTAAATATTATTTTGGAAGATTTATTTATGGTGCTGAAAGAATCAAGAGTTCCTCAATTCTATTGCTGCTGCTGCTGCTGCTGCTGCTGCTGCTGCTTGCTGCTGCTGCTGCTAAGTCTCTTCAGTTGTGTCCGACTCTGTGCAACCCCATAGACGGCAGCCCATCAGGCTCTCCCGTCCCAGGGATTCTCCAGGCAAGAATACTGGAGTGGGTTGCCATTTCCTTCTCCAATGCATGAAAGTGAAAAGTGCCAGGAGCCAGCATGAGGAAAGGGGTCAGACAGAAAAGTAAAAGTGAAGTCGCTCAGTCGCGTCCGACTCTTCGCGACCCCATGGACTGCAGCCTACCGGTCTCCTCCAACCATGGGATTTTGCTATATACTACTATTCCATTGTATGACTCTATCATTATTTACGTGTTTCTAGCTTTTAGCTATGATCAATAAAATTGCTAAAAACATGCTTGTAACAGTAGGATTCACATTGACACCACTCTCCCACCCCACAATATGAAATCATTAGGCATCCATGTAAAAAAATATGAATAAGATTTATAAGAGGAAAAATACAAAACTTTGATGAGTGACATCAAAGAGCTAAATAATAGAGATACCCAAATTCACATTTAGGAAGACAATACTGTCAATTTCTCAGTTATTCTCAACTTCACCAATAAATTCAATGCAACCCCAATCAAACTGCAGCATATTATTTTATGGATATTAAAAAAGTGATTCTACATTTTATATGGAAAGACAAAAGACAGAGTATATCCAACGCCATACTGAAGAGAAGAACAAAGTTAAAGGACCGATACTATTTAACTTCAAGAGTTACTATAAAGTTATAATAATCAAAACAGTGTGGTATAAGAATGACAAGTAGATCAATGAATCAGAATAGTGAGTCCCTGAAAAGGCCCCCATAAATACAGTCAATTCACCTTTGACAAAGGATCAAAGGGAATAAAATGGAGAAAAGATGGTCTCTTAATAAATGGTACTGATGACTCACATATAAACAAACGAACTTAGACACAAACATTATATGAATTAAATTAATTAAATTAAGAAGTGAATTAATTTGCCTATGCCCATACCACCCGGACTATGTCCAGCCTTGTCTGATCTCACAAGCTAAGCAGGGTTGGGCCTGGTTAGTACTTGGATGTGAGAAGTGAATTAATTTAAGTCATTTTAACTACATGAATCATAGACCTAAATGTAAAACACAACACTATAAAAATCACAGAAGATAGCAAGATAGCATAAAAGAAAACCTAGGTGACCTTGGATATGGTGATGCCTTTTAAAACACATAACCAAAGAGACAATCCATGAAAGATAAGCCCAACTTCATTAAAATGAAAAACTTCTGCTCTGCAAAAGACAATGTCAAGAGAATCAGAAGACAAGTCACAGACTAGGATAAAACATTTGCAAAATATTAGGAAAAAACACATCTAATGAAGACAGTTATCCAAAATATACAAAGGATACTTAAAATTCTACAATAAGAAAATAAACAACCCAATTTAAAAATAGGCCAAAGACCTTAATAAACACTTTACCAAAGAAGATATACAGATGGTAAGTAAGCATATGAAAAGAAGTTTCATATTATAATATGTCATCAAGAAAATGCCAGTTAAAACAATGAGAAACCACTACAACACACCTCTCAGAATGCGAAATCCAGAATAATGACACCAAATGCTGGCAAAGATGTACAGCAATAGGAATTCTCATTTATTGCTGGTGGGAATGCAAAATGGCACAACTACCTAGAAGATTGGCAGTTTCTGATAAAACTTACCATATGATCTGGCAAATACACTCTGTGATATTTACCCAAAAGAGCTGAGAAGTTATGTTTACACAAAAACCTATACACGATGCTTATAGTATCCTTACTCATAACTGCCAAAATGTTGAAGCAACCAAGATGTCCTTTGTTAGGTGAATGGATAAATAGGGACAACTGTGGACAGCACAACAATGGAATAATAACTTATTCCACATTAAAATTAAATGAGCTGTCAAGACATGAAAAGACACAAAGAATACTTAAATATGTCCTACTAAGTGAAAGAAGCCAAACTGGAAAGGGGACATACTGTATGATTTCAACTATATGACGTTTTGAAAGAGCCAAAACCACAAAGACAGTGAAAAAAAAATCATTAATTGCAGGGGTTAGGTGGAGGGGAATGAAGGAAGAATAGATAGAGCTAAGAGGACTTTTTAGGGCAGTGAAAATATTCTGTATGATACCATGATGATGAATAAATGTCATTATACATTTGTCCAGATCCACAGAATGTATAATACCATGAATGAACTAAAGCAAACCATGGACTTTGTGTGATTATGATGTATCAATGTATGTTCATCACTATTAGCAAAAATACCACTCTGTTGAGTGATGGTGATAATGTGTGGGAGCTTTGCATGTGTGGGGGCTATGATAACATGTGGGGGTGTATGGGAACTCTCTATGTCATCCTTTTGATTTTGCCATGAACCTAAAGCTGCTTTAAAAAAGTGAAGTCTAAAAAAATTTTTAAATGCTTGCATATCTCTTTCCATGGATGTCTATACACATTTCTGGTAAATATATACCTAGGAGTAAAACTGCTGAGTCACATGATATGTATACATTCAGCTTTAGAAGATAATCACCAACCAGAATGCCAAAGTTGTTAAACGAAATAATATCTCCACTAGTAGTGTATGTGAGTTCCAGTTGTTCAATATCTTCAACAATACTTGTTACTATCAGTTGTTTTCTCCCAATGTTAGGTATTCTGTGCTGTGCTTAGTCAGCTGTGTCTGACTCTTTACAACCCCTTGGATTGTAGACTGCCAGGCTGCTCTGTCCACGGGGATTCTCCAGGCGAGAATACTGGAGAGGGCTGCTGTACCCTCCTTCAGGGGATCTTCTCTACTCAGGAACTGAGCCCAGGTCTCCACACTGCAGGTGGATTCTTTACAGACTCTTTACCAGCTGAGCCACCAGGGAAGCCCATGAATACTGGAGTGGGTAGCCTATTCCTTCTCCAGGGGATCTTCCCAATTCAGGAATCAGACCAGTGTCTCCTGCATTGCAGGTAGATTCTTTATCAGTGAGCTACCAGAGAACCCCTGGTGTAGAGATATTTCATTGTAGATTAACTTTAGACTGTTTGATATTGAATGATGCAAAATATATTTTCAATGCTTATCAGCTGTCTTCTTTTGTAAAGTGCTGTTCAAGTACTTTGCTTATATCTTAAATAAGGTTGTCTGTCTTTTAAAGTTTCACAGATGTTCTTCATACATTTGGATATGAGTCTTTTATAAGATATATATATATACACACACATATTATATATATTGAAAATGTCTTCTTTTATGATTTGCTTTTCCACATTTTTAATGGTATATTTCACTGAAAACAATTTGTTACTTTTAATGGTGCCTTTATCAGTTTTTTCCCTTTGTCTGTGTTTGAGTCCTATTTTTAAAAGTTTCTCATGACTCAAATTATTGTAGATATTCTTCTATGTTATTTCCTAGAAGCTTCTAATCTGCCTATAAGTTATTTTCATTTGGTATAAGGCAAGGCCATGATTCATATTTTCCACATACATATACAGAAATACTTGTTGGAAAAAATCATTTTCTCACAGCAGTGGTATAATTGTCAAAAATTCGTTGGTCTGTACATGCACATAGCTTCTGGACTCCTCCTGTTCTGTTTCATTGGTTTATTAATATTTTTCTGTTCCTGTGTAATACCACATTGTCTTTATGCTTAATCTTGTGTAACACCACATTGTTTCAACTATGACTTTATGCCGGTATGTTTGGGAATTCTCCAGCTTTGTTCTACATCAGGGGTTCTCAAACTCCACACTACTGACATTCTGAGCCAGGTACTTCTTTGCTTGGGGGGGGCTGTCTGGTGCATTGGCCCCTCAAATCCTAACTGTCTTGGTTGTTCCTGGGTACCTTTAAATATTGTTTTGTTATGTTCTGTTATATTTTATTCAGCTTTTATAATTGTCCCTTATAGGAGAGTTGGTTGATACAAGCTTCTTCATAGCTAGGAACAAAACTTCTGGAGTAAATTATTAACTTTTTGCCTAAGTCTAAGCCTTGCATAACATGATTTCAAATAAATGACTTTCTTTAACTTTTCCGTAATACCACACAAACATCTGTAACTTAAAAAAAAAAAAATGATGTGTAAGTCACAAATAAACTAATTGGATCATTTAAGCTGGAATCAAGATTGCCGGGAGAAATATCAATAACCTCAGATATGCAAATGACACCACCCTTATGGCAGAAAGCGAAGAACTAAAGAGCCTCTTGATGAAAGTGAAAGACGAGAGTGAAAAAGTTGGCTTAAAATGAAACATTCAGAAAACTAAGATCATGGCATCCGGTCTCATCGCTTCATGGCAAATAGATGGGGCAACAATAGAAACAGTGAGAGACTGTTTCGAGGGGCTCCAAAATCATTGCAGATGGTGACTGTGCCATGAAATTCAAAGACTCTTGCTCCTTGGAAGAAAAGCTATGACCAACCTACACAGCATATTAAAAAGCAGAGACATTAGTTTGTCAGCAAAGGTCCGTCTAGTCAAAGCTATGTTTTCTCCAGTGGTCATGTATGGATGTGAGAGTTGGACTATAAAGAAAGCTGACTGCCGAAGAATTGATGCTTTTGAACTATGGTGTTGGCGAAGACTCTTGAGAATCCCTTGGACTGCAAGGAGATCCAACCAGTCCTTCCTAAGGAAAATCAGTCCTGAATATTCATTGGAAAGACTGATGCTCAAGCTGAAACTCCAATACTTTGGCCACCTGATGTGAACAGCTGACTCTGAAAAGACCCTGATGCTGGGAAAGACTGAAGGCAGGAGGAAAAGGGGAAAACAGAGGACAGCTGGTTGGATGGCATCACGAATGCAATGCACATGAGTTTGAGTAGGCTCCAGGAGTTGGTGATGGACAGGGAAGCCTGGCGTGCTGCAGGCTATGGGGTTGCAAAGAATCGCACATGACTGAGCAACTGAACTGACTGAATCTTGACTTCCCCTCTGCAACTGTCTAAACGTTTATAAAACTGATTTAGTCTTAGTAAGTTTACTTATACATAATGAAAAACATATTAGTGTGCCCTCCTTAAGTACCTACTGAGTTTTTCTTGTCTCTCTAACACAAGTGATGATGTACAAAAAGATATACACTCTTGCAGAGATATTAAGCCATTAATTATCTAGATTTTGGATTTTCTTAAAAATGGACTATATCATAGCTGGAATAATGGATACAGTTTACTGTCAAAGTTGATGACAGATTAAGCTTGTCATAAGATCTATGTTGTTATACTTTTCTTTCTATTTTAGCAGCACTATAGAAATCCAAGTTCAACATACTTGCCAGAAATGGGTAAATTAATAGGATTAGCAATATTTTAATTTGTATGTGAAGTGATGATTTTTAAGTTAAAAACAAGGAATTTAGTGTGGAAGAGAAAGTCATTTTCTTACATTTGGGAGAAAATCTATACTGATGACAGATGTACAACATGGGTGGTCTAGTGGCATTAGTTAGCAATGCCACCTTTAAATAGGCCATTATTCTTTTCAGAAGTGGAAAATATTCTTTACTGTATATGGGACTAAAATATTTTAAATCATTACCATAATATTATCTTTGTCTAGGCATTCACTATAACTTTTAAACTATAGTTACTGGTCTTATGTGTTTTGTCCAGGGATGAAAAGAGACATATTTGCTGTACTCCAGTAAGCAAAGAGAGACACACAGGCACCCGTCAGGGACACAAAGGGCTAAGATGAATGTAAAACACACATTTGAGAGCCGGTATGTTACAAACACTATTTCCAAAGGCATTTTTCATTTAAAGATTACCTGAAAAGCATTTTACACAAGGTTATGAAAGTTTATATAATACTTTTCAAAGTATCTTGTGGCTCCAAATTTTCCCACCTCATAAATATCTTATTAGATCAAACTTTTATAAGCATTCTTGGCAAATATAGTTGAAAAAAATCTCATTTTTAAAATGCATTTTTCAAACATATTTTTAAGCATTTATTATGAAATTTTCATTCAGTAATAAATCACTAATGAATTTGACACCTGGTGTACAATATAGTTTATAATCAAGTAATTTGAACAATTAAATAATTAAGTAATTTGATTAAATAAAGCAATTAAAGCAATTAAATGATCTGGGTGAAAAACACAAAACCCACTTAAAGACTTTGGTAATCTAAATTAAATTTGTATATAAATTATACATATGCAAGCATGTAATAATTTAATTCATATTTATAAACTCTAAATGATATACATATGATGTTTGGATGTATATATACACATATGTATATGTACATATATGTATATATTATTAAAAACTGAGGTAGCTTTAAAAGAAAAATATTCAGCATTAATTATCTAGATTCTAGTCTATTCTAATGATGAATAACTTTCGAGTTTAACCTTATGAAATGTTAACTAATTTTTAAAAATCTTTTCCTGGTAAAACTCAAAACAATACAAACTGATTTACAATTCTGTTTCTTAAACTTGTTTAAAAGTGTCTATCCTGTAAATAGTATGATTTTCATATTTAAAAGCAAGAATAACTGTTAACTTATAAAATCAATACTTACAAAACTTCAAATGAAATCAAGAAACTTCAAAGTTGGAAAGATAACATGAGAATTATTTGAAAAAGTAAATAGAATTTGACTTAAGCGCCTTTCAGTAAGAGTATCACTAGTTCTAATACAACTTTCTAGAATAATATATAATCATACACATGTATTCTGAATAGTCACCAAAATATAATCTACTAGCTACTGATGGGATTTACTGCCTGCCTTACCCTAACAGGTTCACTTCATGAAAATACAAGAAACTCCACCCAAAAAAGTCACAGTAACAGAGTATGGACTTTTCCTATTTATCGAAATAAGCATCCATTTGACTTAGATCTAGTTTATGCTGTAACAAAATTTAAGTGATATAAAGATCACAATAAAATAGTTTCCAAACAATAAATTAATTAATATGACCTTTATAGAGATGGCTTCAAAATGTATTACTCCTCTCCACTCCATGGAATTATTTAACCTAAATGGTTCATAATTTTTATTTTTTCTCTTTAATTGATACAATAATTAGATTATAAAATGTTTTTTTGTAATATCTACTGTCAGAGCAAGTAAATGTAGGATTTCTCAGCTCACAACATTAGCTTATTTCAGAAAAAAAGTTCTTATTTTAAACGCACATAATTATCACAATTTGTGCTTTGCTTTGAGTGTTTGGAAAATCAAAATTTAACTTTCTTAAAGAAAATATTTAATTCATATCCACAGATATATATGGGAATATTTAAAGTACTACGTGCTGTTTTTCTCATGACATTTGTCAATCAGTGTCACTGGGACAATACATCAGCACATATGCCATTAATGGCAAACAAGTAAATACTTTCATCTTTTCATAAGAGAAAACTGCAGATTTTCTCCCATAATAAATAGTCAGCTCTACCACAAAGTACTCTAATAACCTTCAGAGAAGAACATCTTTTATCTCTGGTTTCCAAATTCTGACAAACTATGTTTTGCAACATTCACACATTAGCTTGTGCTGCTCTGGCTCCACGACCATGATGAAACCTCATAGATTTTAAAACTGCTCTAAGCTCACAGATAAGAGCAAACTTAAAGCTCTTGGATATTTGCTGAGCCACTGACCAATCGACAGCACAGGCCCTGAAGAAACGGAGTCCTCAACACCCTGGCTGTGTTCTTCCTGCCAGGGCACTATCGTGGATTGACACTGTTACCATCGTCCTTCAGATTTCCCATGTAAACTGGGAAACAGATAAACAAAGAGGCCATACCAGAAGGGGCTCATCAGGAGCACTGGTGGAGAGCTCGGCAGATGCTGTGCGGACAGTGCTGAGCCCAGTAAGGGAGACATTCGAGAGCCTTCTCCGCCTCACACCACTGCAGTTGTTGGGGATTTTAAATGCACATCTCTTGTGGTAATTCAGCCCACATCCTAGAAGAAAAAAGCAAAAATGACTTTTGTTCAATGATAAATTAAAAGCTACTCTAGTATATGGTATAAATTATGAATTTTGAGAAATAGTACTGCTTCCATTTTTCTTCATGCTGTTTGAAATTTTAAATTTTCTCTTAGGCTTTTTCTGAGCTTTATCGTCCCAATACATCAATAAGCGGGGTTCTGAAATCTGATATTATTGGATGAGCTCAGCAATCAGTCTGGTTACCAGTTTTAAAAATGTTTTCTAACATAAAGGACTTGGTCTTTGAGGTGTCCAGCAACAAAACTCCAAAGAGATGACCTATTTTTAGCTGCTATAAGTTCTACTGTGAGGGAAAACTAATCATAATGTTTCATAACTTCTGAACTATATTGATTTGAGTCAAGACTCCACAAAACTTGTTTGTCTACCAGGCCTTGGACAATTTACTTCACCTCAGTCTTTCTGTTGGTAAAATGAGGATAATGACTACCTTGTAGAATCATTAAGAAAATATGTAAAATATTTCACATGCTAGTTTCCACAGGTAAATAATTAGGAAAGCACTGTTTTTCTCTCAACATTTCTACTGTTCATAGTTATCACATTGCAGTCTTACCTCAAAATTCTCCCATGTGTCACACAGTAGACAAATTTTCATACAACTACCCTTTAGGCAGACTTTCTTCTACCTTTTCACAAACAAAAATTCAGAAATTATGGTTACCCTATTTATAGGATTCATCATGAAAGCTTGGGTTTTTTGGTCAACATTCAAACAGCTCTATCTCTCTCTACTCCACGTCTTAAATAGTAAGATCAGGGTATAATTTTTTTTTTAATTTTCATTTTTACTTTATTTTACTTTACAATACTGTATTGGTTTTGCCATACACTGACATGAATCCACCACAGGTGTACATGCATCCCCAAACATGAACCCCCATCCCACCTCCCTCCCCATAACATCTCTCTGGGTCATCCCCGTGCACCAGCCCCAAGCATCCTGTATCCTGCATTGGACATAGACTGGCGATTCATTTCTTACATGATACTATACATGTTTCAATGATATTCTCCCAAATCATCCCACCCTCTCCCTCTCCCTCTGAGTCCAAAAGTCTGCTCTACACATCTGTGTCTCTTTTGCTGTCTTGCATACAGGGTCATCATTTACCATCTTTCTAAATTCCATATATATGTGTTATTTTATACTGTATTGCTGTTTTTCTTTCTGGCTTATTTCACTCTGTATAATCGGCTCCAGTTTCATCCATCTCATTAGAACTGATTCAAATGTATTCTTTTTAATGGCTGAGTAATACTCCATTGTGTATATGTACCACCACTCTCTTATCCATTCATCTGCTGATGGACATCTAGGTTGTTTCCATGTCCTGGCTATTATAAACAGTGCTGCGATGAACATTGGGGTACATGTGTCTCTTTCAATTCTGGTTTCCTCGATGTGTATGCCCAGCAGTGGCATTGCTGGGTCATAAGGCAGTTCTATTTGCAATTTTTTAAGGAATCTCCACACTGTTCTCCATAGTGGCTGTACTAGTTTGCATTCCCACCAACAGTGTAGGAGGGTTCCCTTTTCTCCACACCCTCTCCAGCATTTACTGCTTGCAGACTTTTGGATCGCAGACATTCTGACTGGTGTGAAGTGGTACCTCATTGTGGTTTTGATTTGCATTTCTCTAATAATGAGTGATGTTGAGCATCTTTTCATGTGTTTGTTAGCCATCTGTATGTCTTCTTTGGAGAAACGTCTGTTTAGTTCTTTGGCCCATTTTTTGATTGGGTCGTTTATTTTTCTGGAATTGAGCTGCATAAGTTGCTTGTATATTTTTGAGATTAGTTGTTTGTCAGTTGCTTCATTTGCTATTATTTTCTCCCATTCAGAAGGCTGTCTTTTCACCTTGCTTATAGTTTCCTTTGTTGTGCAGAAGCTTTTAATTTTAATTAGATCCCATTTGTTTATTTTTGCTTTTATTTCCAGAATTCTGGGAGGTGGATCATAGAGGATCCTGCTGTGATTTATGTCGGAGAGTGTTTTGCCTATGTTCTCCTCTAGGAGTTTTATAGTTTCTGGTCTTACATTTAGATCTTTAATCCATTTTGAGTATATTTTCGTGTGCGGTGTTAGAAAAGTGATCTAGTTTCATTCTTTTACAAGTGGTTGACCAGTTTTCCCAGCACCACTTGTTAAAAGATTGTCTTTACTCCACTGTATATTCTTGCCTCCTTTGTCAAAGATAAGGTGTCCATAGGTGTGTGGATTTATCTCTGGGCTATTTTGTTCCATTGATCTATATTTCTGTCTTTGTGCCAGTACCATACTGTCTTGATGACTGTGGCTTTGTAGTAGAGCCTGAAGTCAGGCAAGTTGATTCCTCCAGTTCTATTCTTCTTTCTCAAGACTGCTTTGGCTATTTGAGGTTTTTTGTATTTCCATACAAATCTTGAAATTATTTGATCTAGTTCTGTGAAAAATATCGCTGGTAGCTTGATAGGGATTACATTGAATTTGTAGATTGCTTTGGGTAGTACACTCATTTTCACTATATTGATTCTTCCAATCCATGAACATGGTATATTTCTCCATCTATTAGCGTCCTCTTTGATTTCTTTCATCAGTGTTTTATAGTTTTCGATATACAGGTCTTTAGTTTCTTTAGGTAGATATATTCCTAAGTATTTTATTCTTTTTGTTGCAATGGTGAATGGAATTGTTTCCTTAATTTCTTTTTCTACTTTCTCATTATTAGTGTATAGGAATGCAAGGGATTTCTGTGCGTTGATTTTATATCCTGCAACTTTACTATATTCATTGATTAGCTCTAGTAATTTTCTGGTGGAGTCTTATTAAAACCAACAGATTACAAGCCCAACAGTAACTCCTCCAGTGGAAAAGCAGCACAGACACCTGCATCCGCCACTAACAAGTGGGGGCAGGGCAGGGAGGCACGGAGGCGTGGGCTGCAGTGGTTTGTTTTTAAGAGTACATTATGGTGTTCTAGAAATGGGATTGAGCAGTTCAAGGAGTTCTGTCCATAGAAGATGATACAACTATGATCTTGGTGTGGAAAGCCTGGTACGTTCCAGTTGGTCACTTGACGGCTGAGTGATCTTGGATGGTTTGATTAAACCTCTGAATCTTAGCTCATTTCAACATTTATTGAACGCTTATTATTCCAAGTTCTAGCTAAAGATATAAATTGTGATATTTAGTCTGTTAGCAAAATAATCAACACCTTATATAACGGAGAAACATATCCATACAATACAGGGGAAAAGATAGGAAAATCTGGTTTCCCAGATCAGAGCTAATATGTTGAAGATAGGAAATGAACAGAACAGAATCCATGCACTCCCCAGATCCATGGAAGATATCTGAGGGAAAGAAGAAATTGCAGAAAAGTTCACAACACAAGCAGGTAACCCCAGCACATATTCCATTGGGCCAGGAAGGGAAATAACTTTACCTTCACATTTAAGGCCTTGACGCACCAGCCCCCACAACATTTCTCCACAGTGATCACAGAAAGCTGGAGCTCTGTATGAATGAACAAAGAGAGTGTGGGGGCGAATTTGAAAGTCTTCAAAGGTGGCAGAAGCTGTAAAAATAAAAAACATTGAAAAATAAGTTGAATGAACACCCTGATCTGTAGATAATTTGTATGCATGATAACTACTATGCAAGTATGTGTATAACTCTCCGCAAAGTTAGGAAAGATGCAAAATGCAACACTGCTTGACTCTTAGCCATCCCACTCCATTCTTCCCAACCATAGCTTTACAAGTGGTGGCACAGGAACCTCTTTCTTGTCTTCCTGCTTCTTAAGGTCTCAGACCACTTCAAAAATAGCCAAATGGATAATTGTATATGTATGGCTGAGTCTGTTTGCTTTTCACCTGAAACTATCACAACACTGTTAATCAGCTTCCCGACCTAGGGATCGAACCCGGGTTTCCCACATCGGAGGCAGACGCTTAAACCTCTGAGCCACCAGGGAAGCCCACTAATCAGCTATACTCTAACATAAAATAAAAAGTTTAAAAAAATAGCCAAATCACTAGAAGAATGAATGAAAGGATAAGTCAACTTGATTTACAGATAGGGGATGTTACTTGAAAATACTTTGCTTCTTCTCTTACTTGAAATGAACCCGCGGTATTCAGAAATATTAAAGGAAAAGAAACTCTTGATGAATTTTGTTTAGACATATCAGAAGAAAGTATACTTGAATATGACCTTGAAGAGAGGTACAGTAGAAGGGTGGGGTCCAACTGGACACAAGAAATCTAAGCAGCCTCTTTTGGAGAGATAAAGTTGTTTGAACTCTTATGCAGTATAACCAAGCATTTAAATCCTGACCTAAAAATAACAAGCAGCCTCTTCACCAATATGCCAAACAGAGGGATTTAATATACACAACTGCTGAACTTCAGTTCACTTTGAAAAATATACTTTAGTAAATCACATTCATGCTAACAGTTCAGTTCAGTAGGGTATTTTTATTATAGCTTATTGTTATTTATTCTATATGATATTCATACAGAGGATTGAAATTCATTATTTTTAATTATATTTTTCCACAGGATTTTTAAAATTATGTTATAAAAATAGTTTATGTTTCTTTTGGTGTTGCTTAAATCAAGAAATAGAAAGGTACAGAGAATTCAAAGTGAAAGGCGACCCCTTTCTCCCAAATTCTAATGCTGCTGCTGCTGCTGCTAAGTCGCTTCAGTTGTGTCTGACTCTGTGCAACCCCATAGACGGCAGTTCACCAGGCTCCCCCATCCCTGGGATTCTCCAGGCAAGAACACTGGAGTGGGTTGCCATTTCCTTCTCCAATGCATGAAAGGAAAAAGTAAAAGTGAAGTCGCCCAGTCGTGTCTGGCTCTTCGCGACCCCATTAACTGCAGCCTACCAGGCTCCTCTGTCCATGGGATTTTCCAGGCAAGAGTACTGGAGTGGAGTGCCATCGCTTTCTCCAAAATTCTAATGAGTGGGGCTGTATTTTCTAGACCTGTTTGCACACATAGTCTGATCTTGAGGCTGTCGAGTACAGCCCAGGAAGAGCTGGCCATAGACTGAGAAGAGCTAGGGGAGGCTTTGCCATTACCTGAGTGACACCTCACTTAATCGTCATGAGCCTCAGTTTCCCACACATAAAAAGAAAGGTCTGACTGATGATGACTTCTCTTAACCCCTGAAGTGTAAACTTCCATTAATCTTAGAAGAGGACCAGGTGCACTTAATTTCATAAGGTTTTATGCAAAGAGAATTTTGTGGGAAACAGGTCTTACATAGATGATTCTATTCTGCCTTCCCTTCTCTGCCTCCGGTTTGTCTTCTTGCCTCGCTTTTTCAACATTTATTAAAGGCCTTTTCCATGTTATCTGTCAATGGCACCAATCCAGTTTAAAAATGTAAAGATAAGTAGGACATATTTACAGAGCCTACCAGACCAGCAGGAGACAGATAAAAACAAATTTTTAAAACTCCATAATAACTTTTAAATACCTTAAAATAACTTTTTAAGGTTCAAAGAAGCTACAAAGTTTGGCCTAAGTTACCAAATAGGAATAAGACTACTATCCATAAGTGTTTTGTCTCCAATCCAGGCTCCTTTTCATCATTCCTGTGTTACATCTTATCTTTCCTAACTCTGCCCCAAGAGTTATATCCAACAGCCCCACTGTGTGAGAAATAAACACCTGTAGTTTTCCTGCTGGTGCCTTGGATAGCAGGTATGGGCCAAGGAATCGCCTGTGGAGAATATTTATGAAGTGCTTACCTTGCTAAGTATGCAAAGTGTGGCAGAGTGAATGCTGAAGCTGTAGGCAATTCACCCCTGCTAGACAGGTGTCCCGGAGAAGGCAATGGCACCCCACTGCAGTACTCTTGCCTGGAAAATCCCATGCACGGAGGAGCCTGGAAGGCTGCAGTTCATGGGGTCGGGGTCGCTAAGAGTTGGACACAACTGAGCGACTTCACTTTCACTTTTCACTTTCACGCATTGGAGAAGGAAATGGCAACCCACTCCAGTGTACTTGCCTGGAGAATCCCAGGGATGGGGGGGCCTGGTGGGCTGCCGTCTATGGGGTCGCACAGAGTTGGACACGACTGAAGTGACTTAGCAGCAGGTAGGTGTTCAAAACTAGGAGGACAACTTTGAGAGTATCATCCCTCAGGGCAAATGAAAATAGAACATGTAGGAAAGTGAAACACTTCAATCAAAAAGAATATTATTGATGGTTCACAGAACATATAATTGGACCATAAAAGGAGATGAAAAATTTTAATGGGTTGGTTTCCCCTTGAATCTTGAATAAAAGTACTTTATTCCAAATTAATGTGCTTTATTATTGGAAATAAACTATCAACTTATTAAAGGTACAATTTTTACTCAATGGCAAGATAATGAGAATGATAATACGGTTAAGGTTTATTGTACTCTTACTGGATACTGGACAGTACACTAGAGATTAAAGTGTGGGAAGAAGGAGCTAATCAAAGAACTGTAGCCAAGTAACCTGCTCTAGCATTACCTACAAGGAGTTCTGATTAATGTTAATATTTCTTACAAAAAGAATTTCAATTGAAATAAGATTGAGAAATTGCATTATTATGTTTCTCACTTCAAGTTTCACAATATTACAGTCAATGCTTATTCTAAGTAAATCAGTAAAAGGTATGGTTTGAGTACCAACCAATTTGCTTTTATAATCTGGTCAAAATGTGTCTAATTTTGAAAATGCTAAATCCTCCTTAAAATTGGTCTCTCACCATCATGGACAAAAATTGTTTTTAAAACATCAAAGAAAATAGCTAAAGAAAATATTTTGTCCCAACCATTAACTCCTAACTTCTCCCCTGCCTCTCCCTCCACCCCCTACTCCCACTGAATGACACCCAAACAACTGTGGCAACACCATGATAGCAATTAGTTAAATAATTACGGTAGTTTTCAAAATAAGGAATCTTAGGACCTGACAATACTAATACCTAGCTGCATTCAGATTTTTTGAATTAATCAGAATGAATATAAATAATTAAAAAGATTTTCAAAGACACCCCTAACCCAATTTATGTCAGGTACATTTGTTTTTTCACTTTTTGAAGGGGATTAACATTCATAAGCAGTTAGCACCCTTGACTTATGTTTAAATGCCATTTTCTAAAGTTCAATTTTAATTTTAGAATAATTAAATACATTTTTAAAATAAAACTACTAAGTATGGTGAGGTTTCACATGCATTTGAAATCAAAGCACAACATCAATTCATTATGAATTTACCTGTTTCTGCACCCTGGGGGAAATCAGCATTAGCTGAGTGTATGCATGCCATCTTGCCTAATCACAAAATTGCACTGCAGAGATAATCACTTAGCACAGGAAAACAAAGTGCATGCTGTAATTCCATTTCACTTAAGGTTTGGAAGCAAAATGGACAGAGAATAACAGGAATATTAAAGTGTTTGGAGATTCCAAGAGAGGACAATGTGCTATCTGTCTGGATGTCACAATCAATCAGGTGACCTAAATTAAAACCATATGACAAGGCTACACACGAAACACAATGGGCCCCTTATACTGGTATTTGTATCTCTGATTTGCTCTATTCACAGTCTATTGTTATACTCCATGGTACAGGAGAGGAGAAAATGACATGCTTTCCTTAGTCATTGAGCATTTCAAACAGGTAATTGAGCCAAAAACTCTAAGATAATCAGTACTTCTTTTAAGGCTCATTATAAATTGTTGTACAAAATGGAATAAACTGTTTGGTTAGCAGTACAGAAGAAATTAGGCTTCTGAAGCAAAATAAATAATCTCTGGAGGTCAAATTTATTTGCATAATAAAATAAAATAATGTCCCATCTTGCAAGATTTTCAGTTAATTTCTCTTACTGGTAATTTTGGCAACTGGGGAGTAGCATTAACTCTTTCTGGCACTGACAGGTTGGAACAAGGTATAAGAAGAAGAAAAGCTTAACACATTTCAAGTATCATCTCATTCAATTTTCACAAGGACTTTATGAAGTACATATTATTATCCCCAATTTACAGATGAGAAAACTGAGTCCCAGAAAAATTAAGGAGATGTCCTAGGTGACACAGGATCTTGATTCAGACAATCTGACACCTGAACCATACGAACTCTGAATAAAATAATCATATTCTCTGACCATTAAAATTCTGTGGTTATAAATTACCTGCATATTTAATGAATCAATAGGAAAAGATTAAAAAAAAAAAAACACTGCAAGAAAATATAACACACCACTAAAGGCTTCCCTGGGGGCTCAGACGGTAAAGAATTTGCCTGCATTGGAAGGGACCTGGGTAGTCTCTAGTTTGGAAGATCTGCTGGAGGAAGGCATGACAACCCACTCTAGTATTCTTGCCTGGAGAATCCCCATAGACAGAGGAGCCTGGCGGGAGCTGCAGTCCATGGGGTCACACAACTTGGACACAACTGAGCAATAAGCACATTGCAAGGTGCATCCTTACCTCAGAGTTGAGAAAAAACAAAAACTGAGTAAAAATGTCCATGAAATAACACATAGACTGAAATTAATTCAGCTTATGATGAACATTCAGAAAACTAAGATCATGGCATCTGGTCCCATCACTTTATGGCAAAGAGATGGGGAAACAGTGGAAACAGTGGCTGACTTTATTTTTTGGGGCTCCAAAATCACTGTAGATGGTGACTGCAGCCATGAAATTAAAAGACACTTGTTCCTTGGAAGGAAAATTATGACCAACCTAGACAGCATATTAAGGCTTCCCTGGTGGCTCAGAGGTTAAAGTGTCTGCCTGCAATGCAGGAGACCCAGGTTCACTCCCTGGGTCGGGAGGATCCTCTGGAGAAGGAAATGGCAGACCACTCCAGTATTCTTGCCTGGAGAATCCCATGGATGGAGGAGCCTGGTGGGCTACAGTCCATGGGGTCACGAAGAGTCGGACACGACTGAGCGACTTCACTTTCATTTTCAGACAGCATATTAAAAAACAGAGATATTACTTTGTCAACAAAGGTCCATCTAGTCAAGGCTATGGTTTTTCCAGTAGTCATGTACAGATGTGAGAGTTGGACTATAAAGAAAGCTGAGCACCGAAGAATTGATGATTTTGAACTGTGGTGTTGGAGAAGATTCTTGAGAGTCCCTTGGACTGCAAGGAGATCCAACCAGTCCATCCTAAAGGAGATCAGTCCTGGGTCTGGACGGACTGATGGAAGGACTCATGTTGAAGCTGAAACTCCAATACTTTGGCCACCTGATGTGAAGAGCTGACTCATTTGAAAAGACCCTGATGCTGGGAAAGATTGAGGGTAGGAGGAGAAGGGGACGACAGAGGATTAGATGGTTGTATGGCATCACCGACTCAATGGACATGAGTTTGGGTAACCTCCGGGAGTTGGTGATGACCAGGGAGGCCCGGTGTGCTGTGGTTCATGGGGTCACAAAGAGTTGGATACGACTGAGCAACTGAACTGAAATGATGATCAAAAATCATTTTAATATGCTTTCTGCATGCTGTTCATTTTTTGAAACCCTCCTCCCTCTAAAGAAACTGGAGTTAGTAACAATAACTGGATTTAAAATTTTTACAAAATCAAAGGTGATGCTTAATTAACAGCCAACTAGAGTTTTGTTTCTATGTGATAACCAGTGTTATTCAATTGATAAGTCTGACCCATAGCAAAACGTTATAAAGCTTTAAAAACTGTTAAGATTTGTTGTAGATAAATTTTTTTTAACTTCTAGAATATTGAAAATAGCTTCAAAATACCACACCCCCAAGTTAAATATACATACTCATCAGTTTTAAGGTATCCAAAGGATAAGAAACCATATCCACTTTAACATCCTATCATTCATCCATACACACACATAATAGATATATATAAGTAATCCTCTGCCATCTGAGAGTTTTCATTCATGTGAGAACTATTGACAATAAGTTTATTGCATTGTAAACATCTCAAATCTTTAAAAAAATTTTTTTTAATACTGAGCCCAAATACTACTTTGTAACTTCTATTTGGTGGTGACAGTTTAAAAGCAACCACTTAAAATTAAGACATTTTTGTGTCTTAATTCATGTAGGTCAAGCAGGCCAAATACCTTTAAGCATATAATTGATTAACATTATGTTTTACTAATGTATGTAGAAACTACTATATAGTAATGTGTGTATATTTATACACATATATTGTCACACAGTATATACTGGAATAGAAAAATAACAAGGAATGGTATCTGCTGTTGAGGGTTCAAAGTCAAACTGAGGATGAGAGACCCATAAATAATTATAATACAAGATGCAGAAACACAAAGGAAAACACAAAGGAGAGGGTAGCTGAGACTACCTGGGTCTATCAGGTAAAGCTCCATCATGAGGGAATCACTGAAGAGAAATCTGAAGAGTGAGGAGTATTTTGGAAAGCAGAAAAGAGGATAAAGGAAAAGAGGAAACATTTTCTATAGCTTGATTTTATTTAAAATTATCTACATATTTCTCCGTAAATATAATTTTGTGGGTTCTTGACACTTCATCATCCTTGGTGTAGTGTCAAGACAGTTAGCAAGGGTGACTCCAACACTGTCCATGGTATAGGTCACTGAGAGCTTGCAACAGATCATTTGCATGCTACTGTGGCCTGGATATCTGCCTACACTGGTAAAATTCAGCCTGGGCACGTGCACTTCCCCTCCCCTACTCCACTTACCTAATACACACACACACAAACACCCTGAGACTGGTAACTTCTCTGTGCTTCTCCACTGGTCCCAGTCTCTCCAAGATCCTGCTGTACCAGACATTCTTTTCCTCCATCCACTGTTCAAGTTAATCTCATGGTTCATGTTTCTGTTATACCTGGAGACACCTAGAGTTGGGAAAGTCCCTTACCTCTCCAGAAACAAGAGCATTCAACAAATTCTTGTTGGGACACTTGCAATAGTATCTTTTAGATGACTGGAGGGGGAAAAAAATGAACATTTCAAATTTTCACTCACATATGACCAGAAAAACTATTAGTGAGGAGCAATGATGGGAACTTGGGAGGCTGGGAATATATCATTCCAAAGATTATAGCAGCCAAGGGAAGAAATATAAAATTTATTTTGCTATGCTGATCAGGCAGTTCAGAGAGTTCTGGGAAAATATTTTATAAGTCTGTGGCCAGAGACTCTTAAAAAAACATATATGTTTCCAAGAGGAATAAAAGGGTCTCACAAGCTAGAGTGACAATACAGTAACAAGTTACCCTCATTAGGGAGAAGAGGGGGGTAGTACCTAGAGAAACTGATGTAACTTCCCAGGAACTCTGATGGGCTCAAACTAAGCAAGAGAGGGCATTAACTACTGAAGGAGCAGCAGCCTCAGGATGACAGCAAACAGTGGCCAGGCCCGCGAGAACCCTCTAAGAACGCCAACAGGAGGAGAAAGCGGAACCTTTTAAAAAGCTGAAACAGAAGGAAAGGTCTTTTAGTTGTGTGTTGTATGTGGAAAGAATGAAGCAGAGACAGGCCCACACTATGGAAAAATAGTTTAATGCTAATAAAGTAGGAAAAGCCAAATTATTCAACTATAGTTTTCTAGAAATGGACTATGTATATTCAAACTAAACAAAGGGAAGAAGAAACAATCAAATATACTCAAGAAGGAAACAAAAGTCTAGGGTAGAGAACAAAGATTATCTAAAGGCTTTAGATGGACTGCTTTCAATTGACCCCAGCAAGTTATACAAATTTATAATCTTATGAAAACATCTACCATAATATTCTTAGAGAATCTTGTTGGGCTTGTAGAATTATGCTAAGAAAAACAGAAGATGCCCTGGTAAGAATGGAGAAGTTTTGCGGATATTGAAGAATCCTTGCATCCCTGGGATAAAGCCCACTTGGTCATGGTGTATGATCTTTTTAATATGTTGTTGGATTCTGATTGCTAGAATTTTGTTGAGGATTTTTGCATCTATGTTCATCAGTGATATTGGCCTGTAGTTTTCTTTTTTTGTGACATCTTTGTCAGGTTTTGGTATTAGGGTGATGGTGGCCTCATAGAATGAGTTTGGAAGTTTACCTTCCTCTGCAATTTTCTGGAAGAGTTTGAGTAGGATAGGTGTTAGCTCTTCTCGAAATTTTTGGTAGAATTCAGCTGTGAAGCCGTCTGGACCTGGGCTTTTGTTTGCTGGAAGATTTCTGATTACAGTTTCAATTTCCGTGCTGGTGATGGGTCTGTTAAGATTTTCTATTTCTTCCTGGTTCAGTTTTGGAAAATTATACTTTTCTTCTTCAATATCCGCAAATCAATCAATGTAATTCACCACATTAACAAATTGAAAAATAAAAACCATATGATTATCTCAATAGATGCAGAGAAGGCCTTTGACAAAATTCAACATCCATTTATGATAAAAACTCTCCAGAAAGCAGGAATAGAAGGAACATACCTCAACATAATAAAAGCTATATATGACAAACCCACAGCAAACATTATCCTTAATGGTGAAAAATTGAAAGCATTTCCCCTAAAGTCAGGAACAAGACAAGGGTGTCCACTTTCACCGCTACTATTCAACATAGTTCTGGAAGTTTTGGCCACAGCAATCAGAGCAGAAAAAGAAATAAAAGGAATCCAAATTGGAAAAGAAGAAGTAAAACTCTCACTGTTTGCAGATGACATGATCCTCTACATGGAAAGCCCTAAAGACTCCACCAGAAAATTACTAGAGCTCATCAATGAATATAGTAAAGTTGCAGGATATAAAATCAACACACAGAAATCCCTTGCATTCCTATACACTAATAATGAGAAAGTAGAAAAAGAAATTAAGGAAACAATTCCATTCACCATTGCAACAAAAAGAATAAAATACTTAGGAATATATCTACCCAAAGAAACTAAAGACCTATATATAGAAAACTATAAAACACTGATGAAAGAAATCAAAGAGGACACTAATAGATGGAGAAATATACCATGTTCATGGGTTGGAAGAATCAATATAGTGAAAATGAGTATACTACCCAAAGCAATTTACAAATTCAATGCAATCCCTATCAAGCTACCAGCCATATTTTTCACAGAACTAGAACAAATAATTTCAAGATTTGTATGGAAATACAAAAAACCTCGAATAGCCAAAGCAATCTTGAGAAAGAAGAATGGAACTGGAGGAATCAACTTGCCTGACTTCAGGCTCTACTACAAAGCCACAGTCATCAAAACAGTATGGTACTGGCACAAAGACAGACATATAGATCAATGGAACAAAATAGAAAGCCCAGAGATAAATCCACACACATATGGACACCTTATCTTTGACAAAGGAGGCAAGAATATACAATGGAGTAAAGACAATCTCTTTAACAAGTGGTGCTGGGAAAACTGGTCAACCACTTGTAAAAGAATGAAACTAGATCACTTTCTAACACCGCACACAAAAATAAACTCAAAATGGATTAAAGATCTAAATGTAAGACCAGAAACTATAAAACTCCTAGAGGAGAATATAGGCAAAACACTCTCAGACATAAATCACAGCAGGATCCTCTATGATCCACCTCCCAGAATTCTGGAAATAGAAGCAAAAATAAACAAATGGGATCTAATTAAAATTAAAAGCTTCTGCACAACAAAGGAAAATATACGCAAGGTGAAAAGACAGCCTTCGGAATGGGAGAAAATAATAGCAAATGAAGCAACTGACAAACAACTAATCTCAAAAATATACAAGCAACTTATGCAGCTCAATTCCAGAAAAATAAACGACCCAATCAAAAAATGGGCCAAAGAACTAAACAGACGTTTCTCCAAAGAAGACATACGGATGGCTAACAAACACATGAAAAGATGCTCAACATCACTCATTATTAGAGAAATGCAAATCAAAACCACAATGAGGTACCACTTCACACCAGTCAGAATGGCTGCGATCCAAAAATCTGCAAGCAATAAATGCTGGAGAGGGTGTGGAGAAAAGGGAACCCTCCTACACTGTTGGTGGGAATGCAAACTAGTACAGCCACTATGGAGAACAGTGTGGAGATTCCTTAAAAAATTGCAAATAGAACTGCCTTATGACCCAGCAATCCCACTGCTGGGTATACACACCGAGGAAACCAGAATTGAAAGAGACACATGTACCCCAATGTTCATCGCAGCACTGTTTATAATAGCCAGGACATGGAAACAACCTAGATGTCCATCAGCAGATGAATGGATAAGAAAGCTTTGGTACATGTACACAATGGAGTATTACTCAGCCGTTAAAAAGAATTCATTTGAGTCAGTTCTGATGAGATGGATGAAACTGGAGCCGATTATACAGAGTGAAATAAGCCAGAAAGAAAAACACCAATACAGTATACTAACACATATATATGGAATTTAGAAAGATGGCAATGACGACCCTGTATGCAAGACAGGAAAAGGGACACAGCTGTGTATAACGGACTTTTGGACTCAGAGAGAGAGGGAGAGGGCGGGATGATTTGGGAGAATGGCATTCTATAATGTATACTATCATGTAAGAATTGAATCGCCAGTCTATGTCTGACGCAGGATACAGCATGCTTGGGGCTGGTGCATGGGGATCACCCACAGAGATGTTATGGGGAGGGAGGTGGGAGGGGGTTTCATGTTTGGGAACACATGTAAGAATTAAAGATTTTAAAATTTAATTAAAAAAAAATAAAAATTAAAAAAAAAAAGAAAATCAATAAAATAATAATCATGGATATAAAAAAAAAAAAAAAGAATGGAGAAGTTTTAAAGGAGAGTTAATGAAGAAATTTAGCCCTAGTTTACATCAAAAAACTTTATAAAACTATGACCTTTAAAATAAGTGGTGGTTGTATAAGAAAAATAAGATAAATATGATAGAGCTGATAACAAAGAAATCCAATCTTTGTGGGTGAGTGAGCGAAGTTGCTCAGTCGTATCTGATTGTTTGCAATCCCATGAACTGTAGCCTACCAGGCTCCTCTGTCCATAGGATTTTCCAGGCAAGAGTACTGCAGTGGGGTGCCATTTCCTTCCATTTATGAACTTAAAATATGATAGAAGAGATATCATAAATCAATCCAGCAGGGAAACATAATTTAACAAATGATTTAACAGTTACTTGGGGGAAAACAATTTAGATACTTATCTTCTACGTTATACAAATAGATAAATATACATATATAATATATATATATATATATATAAAATACCTGATGAGTAAAAAGTTAAAATAACAAACCATGGAAAAACTAGAAGGAAATAAAAGTGTTTATCAATCTCTTGAAGGAAAAAAGACTTTAGAAAGTAAGAGACATTTATAAATCTTCAAAGTAATGGAAGAAATCAAACGGAAAGGTTTATTATTAGCAGGATAATGTAGCTGGCACTACTGACTGACTTGACCTAAGAGTTATGCAATAGTCTCTTTTATTTAGCATAGGTTTATTTATAATAATTATATAATCTAGGTCAAATAATTATATTTAATACTTCTAAGTATCTAGAATATAATCATCAACATTTAAGGAAAGATCTCTACACTTCTTAGATGTCAGGCAGGGAGGTGACAAGGCCTATGTTCTAGCATGAAAATTAGGAAAATTCCCAATATTCAGTCATTCCTGCTCAGAAAGAAACAGATCCTTCTTCTTTGTCTTCTTTCATTTTTCTTTTGAACTAGAAACAATCAGCAGGAGTTTTAAGGGCTAAAATGCTGCTCAAGAAACAAGACGTATCCGTGAACTTGGAGAGTTACAGTTAACATTTGAGCAATCCATCCTTTGTTTTCCTCCCAGGCAACTGAGCTCTGTGGCTGATGGGGAGCATCTGCCACAGAACTAGCAATGTCTCCTGCCAGGAAGATGCTACCAGAACAAAAGAGATACAAAAGGGTGCTCTGTGTAACTTAAGCAAGAGAGTTATAAGAACAAGTTACTATGTTCATCCCCTTCCACCTTAAGAAGACATCAAAGACATTCACATTAACAGTCCCTCCAGCACACCTTTTGATCCAGTCTTTACTGATACATGCCTCCCTGCCTTTCACACAAACCTTCCCTTCTGCTTCCCATCCCACAGCTCAGCTCGCATCACCTGCTCTGGGACGCCTTCAGTGATAAGACCACCCCGTGGTAAAGAATTCGCCTGCCAAGGCCAAAGATGCGGGAGACGTGGGTTCAATCCCTGAGTTGGGAAGATCCCCTGGACATGGAAATGGCAACCCACTCTAGCACTCTTGCCTGGAGAATCCCATGGACAGAAGAGCCTGGAGGGCTACAGTCCATAGGGATCTCAAAGACTCAAACATGACTGAGCACGCACACACACACCTGACATAAACTGCCCTCTTCTTTGTTTGGTTAAGTTCCTGAGTACACTTGTATCATAAAATGTATCAGGCTATACCGAAATCTCCTATCCCTTTATCCATTCACACCTTAAGATGAGCAGATTGCTGAAGGATAGATAATTTACCTTATGAGTCTATATGCATATATTAAATGATCAATTAAAGCCCATGTTTGAATAAATGGAGCAATGCCTTTAAAACTCATAGTGCTAGCCTACAGTTCTAAGGTTCTACATTTTATTAAGTTCTAATAACCTGTAGAGGGACTTCCCTGGTGGCTCAGATGGTAAAGCGTCTGTCTACGATGTGGGAAACCCAGGTTCGATCCCTGGGTTGGGAAGATCCCTTGGAGAATGAAATGGCAATCCACTCCAGTACTCTTGCCTGGAAAATCCCACGGACAGAGGAGCCTGGTAGGCTACAGTCCATGGGGTCGCAAAGAGTCGGACACGACTGAGCGACTTCACGTTCACGTTCACGTTCAACCTGTAGAGTATTCCAAGTCCAGAAACAAAGTCCATCAGAATCACAGCGTGGATCATAATTTACACATTTTTTAAAGTGTCTAACAACGTCCTTGACACTTCGATGGATGTCTTTGTTGCTGCTGCTGTTGCTGCTAAGTCACTTCAGTCGTGTCCGACTCTGTGCGACCACATAGACGGCAGCCCACTCGGCTCCTCTGTCCCTAGGATTCTCCAGGCAAGGATACTAGAGTGGGTTGCCATTTCCTTTTCCAATGCATGAAAGTGAAAAGTAAAAGTGAAGTCACTCAGTTGTGCCCGACTCTTAGTGACTCCATGGACTGCAGCCCACCAGGCTCCTCTGCCCATGGGATTTTCCAGGCAAGAGTACTGCAGTGGGTTGCCATTGCCTTCTCCGGGATGTCTTTGTTAGTGCCTTATTATTCTACAGGCAGTGTGGGGCAGGCAGTGGTGAGAAGCATGGACTGAGTATCAGAGCGCACTGGAGCTCTGGTCCTTGTCATGGCAAAGGGGTGACCTTGAGCAAGTTACTTCCTCTCTCCGAAATCTGTATCCCTCTCTCTTCAAATTGGCTTACTGAAGCTCACTTAGTTAGGCTCTGAGGACACAAGGTGGTCAGCACAGTTTTTGGCAGATTGATGGTAGATATCACAGTAATTTCTTAGCATGGTGATTTACAGTATGGGCTTTCTAATAAAAAAAAGATCGGAATTTGAATTACAATTATTTATGCTTTTTACAATTATTGTCATCATCAACACCAATAGAGGGAAATAATGCCTTTCAACTTATCATCCACAGCACTTAAAACATTAAAACCTTTAAAAAATATTATTATTTGTTTCCTCTACTACCATACAAAGAATATGTTTCCACTCCAGAGGAAATTGCTTTTCTTACCACTGCTCTGGCTAATGCAAATTAAATGGTGCTAAGTCCATAGGACTGTGTCTAGTTCCTTCTCTAAAATGAATCAATTAACAGTTGGGAATTGCAGTGGGGAAAGAAGGGTCACCACATCCTGATGTGAGTGAATGACAAATGCCGCAGCTGGAAAGAGATTAGAGAGCATCTCAGGTCAAGAAAGAACATAAACGGTTGCCCCATGTGTCCAACATAGAGGGAAAAGAAAATTAAGTAAAAATGTCATGGAGTCAAATTCTAGCTAATGAGTGCAGGCTCTGCAGGCATCCAGAATAGGGGAAAGAAAGGTCAAGTGTGTTTCTTAGAAAGCTCCATCACATACAGGAGACTTCATACCTTTAAAAGGATAATGACCTCATTTACATGAGGAACACCAGCATACAAACTGCCCATTGAGACTACTTACAAAAGGCTGGTAGACAAAAGCTAGGTATGGTAATATACTGAAAAGTTCTAATAGGCAGCAGGGTTTCTGGCAACAAAGAGCATCACTGTTGTCAAATATCTCTGCACATAGAGACACCAGGCCGAGATCTATATGCTTTGCTTCAAGTTTCTTTAAGTCTTACCGAACTTTTCTTAAAAGCAGATGCTTGCTTTTGATTCATAAACAAAACAAAACTTAAAAGCTGTGAAATTTCCTGGGTATTCCCACTCCCAAAGAAGCAACAGCTGAATCCTGGCTGAAGTCAAATCAATGCCCATTGACCAGGCACTTGCTGTGAGCAGGAATAGATCCGGCTGCTGCTCAGGGGAGCCCAGAGGATTTTCATTGCTGAGCGACTTCTCATATTCTTTTAGAATAATCAGGCTGATTAACTCAGTCGGTCCATTCTGGTTTATCAGAATAAAATAGTTTTATTAATTGAAAATCTGCATTTATGCCTTTTAGTCATGTCTATTGAGTAAACTTTTTACATAAAGTAAAATCTAAACTTTATTGAGAACAGTTCCGACTCTTTGCAACCCCACAGACTGTAGCCACCAGGCTTCTCAGTCTATGGAGATTCTCCAGGCAAGAATACTGGAGTGGGTTGCCATGCCCTCCTTCAGGGGATCTTCCCAACCTAGGGACTGAACCCAGGTCTCCTGCACTGCAGGCCACCAGGGAAACCCTACAATTGTCTAGACAACACCCTAATGGAAACATGAAACAAATTTTTTTCAACTACTCCCAAATTTCCTTGGGCTCCTATGGAGACAATCTTTTCTGCACCTCCATTCCCTGGCAACCACTGATTTATTTTCTGTGCCTTTTCTAAGGCCTTCCCTGGTAGCTCAGCTGGTAAAGAATCTGCCTGCAATGCAGAAGACCCTGGTTTGATCTTGGGTCAGGAAGATCCCCTGGAGAAAGGGTAGGCTTCCCACCCCAGTATTTGTGGGCTTCCCTGGTGGTCAGATAGTGAAGAATTCCCCTGCAATGCGGGAGACCTGGGTTCAACCCCTGAGCTGGGAAGATCCCCTCTCCCTTTGGAAAAGGGAAAGGTTACCTACTCTAGTATTCTGGCCTGGAGAATTCCATGGACAAAGCAGCCTGGCAGGCTACAGTCCATGGGGTCGCACAGAGTTGGACACTACTGAGTGACTTTCAAAAATGTCATATAAATGTAGCCTTTTGACTGTAGCTTCTATCAGCATAATGCATTTGAAATCCATCTCTGTTGTGTGCTGAGTCAAATTCCATTTGGCTGATATGCTAGAGTTTGCTTATCCATATACCAGCTGAATCCTTTCAACAGGGCTTCAGTTTATCCATTCACCTGGCCATTAGGGCCAAGGGTCAAGCTGGGTTTGAGGGCAGTAGGGATCGAGGGTTCAGAATCCAGGATGTCCAGGCTCCAATGGCGAGGCAGAGGTGGAAAGGAATGTTTATTTGTGATCTGCACAGGTTATTCACAGCATGGGAAATTTATTGCTGAAAACAATTTTCTTTTTACAACTGGACAGTGTATGACTTTCAGAGTGAGGTACGGTGGCTTCGTTGCTGTTTGCACCCATCTCTTTTAAGCTGCATGATCTCTCTGTATCTCATTTCCCTCATCTTCAAAATAGGTATAACTATTAAAGAACAGCTGCATAATTATTTCATTGAGAAAACATTGTGAAATAATAGCATTGCACTTGGCCCTATACTGTGGTAGTCCCTGAAATACAGTAAAACACAGTACACATTTTCTCAAAGATGCATATGCAGATTTATGATAATCTTACGTTTTTGCATTATTTGCAAAAAATAACTCAAAATAGAGTACAGACCTAAATATAAAGCCTGAAAGCCTCAGAGAAAATGTTTATGTTTGGTTTAAGCAAAGATTTCTTAAATACAAAGCCAAAAATATAACTCATTTAAAAAAATTTGATAGGCTATTGCTTTTTTTTTTTTTTTTCAAAGGATTAGTCTCCAAATTTTAAAAACAGCTCATGTGATTTTCTGGAAGAGTTTGACCAACATAGGTGTTAGCTCTTCTCTAAATTTTTGGTAGAATTGAGCTGTGAAGCCGTCTGGTCCTGGGCTTTTGTTTCTTGGAAGATTTCTGATTATAGTTTCGATTTATGTGCTTGTGATGGGTCTGTTAATATTTTCTATTTCTTCTTTGTTCCATTTTGGAAAGTTGTACTTTTCTAGGAATTTGTCCATTTCTTCCAAGCTGTCCATTTTATTGGCATTTAGCTGCTGATAGTAGTCTCTTATGATCTTCTGTATTTCTGTGTTGTCTGCTGTGATCTCTCTATTTTCATTCCTAATTTTGTTGATTTGATTTTTCTACCTTTGTTTCTTGATGAGTCTGGCTAATGGTTTGTCAATTTTATTTATCTTCTCAAAGAACCAGCTTTTGGTTTTGCTGATTTTTGCTATGGTCTCTTTTGTTCTTTTGCATTGATTTCTGCCCTAATTTTTAAGATTTCTTTCCTTCTACTAACCCTGGGGTTCTTCATTTCTTCCTTTTCTAGTTGCTTTAGGTGTACAGTTAGCTAATTTATTTGACTTTTTTCTTATTCTTGAGGTTAAGCCTGTATTGCTATGAACCTTCCCCTTAGCACTGCTTTTACAGTGTCCCGTAGATTTTGGGTTGTTGTGTTTTCAATTTCATTCATTTCTATGCATAATTTGATTTCTTTTTCTAACTCTTCTGTGATTTGTTGGTTATTCAGCAGTGTGTTGTTCAGCCTCCATATGTTGGAATTTTTAATATTTTTTCTCCTGTAATTGAGATCTAATCTTACTGCATTGTGGTCAGAAAGGATGCTTGGAATGATTTCAATTTTTCTGAATTTACCAAGGCTGGATTTACGGCCCAGGATGTGATCTATCACATATAAGAAGATTCTTCTTATGGCCCAGGAGAAGGTTCCATGTGCGCTTGAGAAAAAGGTGAAATTCATTTGTTTGGGGTGAAATATCCTATAGATATCAATTAGGTCTTACTGGTCTACTGTATCATTTAAAGTTTGTGTTTCCTTGTTAATTTTCTGTTTAGTTGATCTCTCCATCTTGGGTGCATATATATTTATAACTGTTATATCTTCTTCTTGGATTGATCCTTTGATCATTATGTAGTGTCCATCTTTGTCTCTTTTCACAGCCTTTTTTTTAAAGTCTATTTTATCTGAAATGTGTATTGCTACTCCTGCTTTCAGAGGAACATAAACTTCCTAATTCATTCTATGAGGCAACCATCACCCGAATACCAAAACCTGACAAAGATGCCACACACACAAAAAAAAACTACAGGCCAATATCACTGATGAACATAGATGCAAAAATCCTTAACAAAATTCTAGCAAACAGAATCAAACAACATATTAAGAAGATCATACATCAAGACCAAGTGGGCTTTATCCCAAGGATGCAAGGATTCTTCAATATCCACAAATCAATCAATGTAACACACCACACTAACAAATTGAAAGATAAAAACCATATGATTATCTCAATAGAGGCAGAGAAAGCCTTTGACAAAATTCAACATCCATTTATGATAAAAAAAAAACAAACCCTCCAGAAAGCAGGAATAGAAGGAACATACATCAACATAATAAAAGCTACATATGACAAACCCACAGCAAACATTATCCTCAATGGTGAAAAATTGAAAGCAATTCACTAAAGTCAGGAACAAGACAAGGGTGCCCACTCTCACCACTACTATTCAACATAGTTTTGGAAGTTTTGTCCACAGCAATCAGAGCAGAAAAAGAAATAAAAGGAATCCAGATTGGAAAAGAAGAAGTAAAACTCTCTTTGCAGATGACATGATCCTCTACATAGAAAACCCTGAACACTCCACCAGAAAATTACTAGAGCTAATCAATGACTATAGTAAAGTTGCAGGATATGAAATCAACCACTTGTAAAAGAATGAAACCAGATCATTTTCTAACACCATACACAAAAATTAACTCAAAATGGATTTTGAGATCTAAATGTAAGACCAGAAACTATAAAACTCCAGAGGAAAACATAGGCAAAACACTCTCTGACATAAACCACAGCAGGATCCTCTATGACCCACCTCCCAGAATATTGGAAATAAAAGCAAAAATAAACAAATGGGACCTAATTAAAAGCTTCTGCACAACAAAGGAAACTATAAGCAAGGTGAAAAGACAGCCTTCAGAATGGGAGAAAATAACAGCAAACAAAGCAATGGACAAAAAATTTATCTCAAAAATATACAAGCAACTCCTGCAGCTCAATTCCAGAAAAATAAATGCCCCAATCAAAAAGTGGGCCAAAGAACTAAACAGACATTTCTCAAAGAAGACATATGGATGGCTAACAAAGAAAAGATGCTCAACATCAGTCATTATCAGAGAAATGCAAATTAAAACCACAATGAGGTACCACTTCACACCAGTCAGAATGTCTGTGATCCAAAAGTCTACAAGCAGTAAATGCTGGAGAGGGTGTGGAGAAAAGGGAACCCTCTTACACTGTTGGTGGGAATGCAAACTACTACAGCCACTATGGAGAACAGTGTGGAGATTCTTTAAAAAACTGGAAACAGAACTGCCATATGACCCAGCAATCCCACTGCTGGGCATACACACCGAGGAAACCAGAATTGAAAGAGACACGTGTACCCCAAGGTTCATCGCAGCACTGTTTATAATAGCCAGGACATGGAAACAACCTAGATGTCCATCAGCAGACGAATAGATAAGAAAGCTATGGTATATATACACAATGGAATACTATGCAGCCATTAAAAAGAATACATTTGAATCAGTTCTAATGAGGTGGATGAAACTGGAGCTGATTATACAGAGTGAAGTAAGCCAGAAAGAAAAGCACCAATACAGTATACTAACACATATACATGGAATTTAGAAAGATGGTAATAATAACCCTGTATGCAAGACAGCGAAAGAGACACAGATGTACAGAACAGTCTTTTGGACTTTGTGGGACAGAGTGAGAGTGGGATGATATGGGAGAATGGCATTGAAACATGTAAATTATCACACGTGAAACGAATCGCCAGTCCAGGTTTGATGCATGATACAGGGTGCTCAGGGCTGGTGTACTGGGATGACCCAGAGGGATGGGATGGGAAGAGAGGTGGGAGGGGGGTTCAGGATGGGGAATACATGTACACGCATGGTGGATTCATGTCAATGTATGGCAAAACCAATACAATATTGTAAAGTAAAAAAATAAATAAAACTGGAAAAAATAAAAATAAAAACAGCTCATGTGGCTCAATATCATAAAAACAAAAAACTCAATCAAAAAATGGGCAGACGACCTAAACAGACACTCCTCCAAAGAAGAAATACAGATGGCTATGAGGCACGTGAAAGACGCTTAACATCACTAATTATTAGAGAAATGCAAAAGAAAACTAAAATTAGACATTACCTCACACAAGTCAGAATGGCCATCATCAAAAAATCTACAAACAATAAATATTGGAGAAGGGGTGGAAAAAAGAGAACCCTCTTACACTGTTTGTGGGACTGTAAACTGGTACAATCACTATGAAGAACAGTATGGAGGTTCCTCAAAAAAATAAAAAAAGAGCTACCATGTTAAGTCACTTCAGTCATGTCTGACTCTGTGCGACCCCATCGACGGCAGCCTACCAGGCTCCCCTGTCCCTGGGATTCTCCAGGCAAGAACACTGGAGTGGGTTGCCATTTCCTTCTCCAGTGCATGAAAGTGAAGTCGCTCAGTCGTGTCCGACTCTTAGCGACCCCATGGCCCATGATTCAGCAATTCCACTTTTTGGCACATGTCTGGAGAAAAACGTGGTTTGAAGGGATACATACACACCACTGTTGACTGCAGCCTTTGTTATAAAAGCCTCGACATGGAAGCAACCTAAATGTCTATCAACAGAGGAATGGATAAAGAAGATGTCATATATATATATATATATACACACACACACACACACACTGGAATATTGTTGTTGTTGTTTAGCTGCTAAGTTGTGTCCAACTCTTTTGTGACCCCGTGGACTGTAGCCTACCAGGATTCTCTGTCCATGGGATTTCCCAGGCAAGAATACTGGAGTGGGTTGCCATTTCCTTCTCCAGAGGATCCTCCCTACCCAAGGATCAAATATGTGTCTCCTGCTTATTAGCAAGTGGATTCTTTTATCACTGAGCCACCTGGGAAGCCCACACGTAGCCATTAAAAAGAATGAAATAACGCCATTTGCAGCAACATGGAGGGACCTAGAGATTATCATACTCAGTGAAAGTCAGATAGAGAAGGACAATTATATGATATTGCTTAGATGTGGAATCTTTAAAAAATGATACAAATGAGCTTATTTCCAATACAGAAACAGCTTCACAGACTTAGAGTAGGAATATATGATTATTGGAGAGAAGAGGGGGAAGGGTAGGTTGGGAGTTTGGGACTGATATGCATACACTGCTATATTTAAAATAGAAAATTAACAAGGACCTACTATACAGCACAGGGAATTCTCTCAATATTCTGTAATGACTTAAATTGGAAAAAAAATTGAAAAAGAACAGAAACATGTATTTGTACAACTGAATCACTCTGTTGTATACCTAAACATTGCTAATTATCATTGCTAATCAAGTATGACACACACAGAAATTTTAAAGTCAAAACAAAGCAGAAAATAAAATAAAAATTAAAAAGACTTTAGCAAGGGTAAAAACTTCTTGTCCTTGAAAACCCTAATTTAAAAATAAAGAGAAAAGCTACAATCTGGGAAAAAATATTTGCAAAATACATTTCTGATAAAGGACTTGTTAAAAACTGTCAGCAATGTTGAGAAAAGAACATATTCAAAAATAAGTAAAAGGTCTAAAAAGACAAGTTGACCAGAGAAGGTACACGGATGGCCTAGTTCACTGCAGTACACTGGGGCTTGGTGGTCTTCAGTAAACTAGTCGGGGATCATTATTACCATTTATGATACTCTTCAATCACAAAATCATTCGTGTTCTAAATATTTACCTTATAAATTAATACATTTGGGGATATAACTCACAAATACACAGGCCTGTATATATCTGTCTTAGAATATTACATTACTTCTTTGTAACTGAAATCACAATCTATGATCCTACTTAGAATATTTTGGAAGATTAGGGGCTTCCTAAGTAGCTCAACTGGTAAAGGATCTGCCTGCAATACTGGAGACATGGGTTCAATCCTTGTGTCAGGAAGATCCCCTGGAGAAGGGCATGGCAACCCACTCTAATACTCTTACCTGGAGAATCCCATTGACAGAGGAGCCTGGCGGGCAACAGTCCATGGGGTCGCAAAGAGTTGGACACGACTGAGCGACTAACACTTGGAAGATAAAGTCATCACTGCCAAACAATTTTTTAGAAAACATCATAAAGAATTGGAGACTATATGATTTTTAATCTAAAATTTTAACTATGTTTGGACAGCCTTTAATTAATTTTGTATGACAACATTCATTTTTGATTATCAAAACACTCTGCATGTGTACGGTAAATGAATTATTCCACTTTGTTCATTTACTCACTTAATATACATTTTATTCTCAGGTAGTTCTATTACAATTATACCTGATTTTAGTATTTTATTTAATACCACCCCCTCTCCCTTTTAAAGTCACAAATCACAATGCCATTATTATTGTAGGCAATAATTTCACTGTCAAATTCTCTACCAGAGTTCTGAATCTAGTGGTTTCTGGACAATACAAGATAAATAGTGTATGATAAAAGTTTTAAAGGAGATAGGTATACATTTTAATCTAAATTTGAAGTTTCCTGTTATGTTTGCTCAGGTTAAGTGGTGCTAACACAGTAGTAATATTTTCCTAGTGATATTCTAGAACTGGAAGGGAAGGGAACAAAGTAATCTTCAAATTACATATGAATCCTTGACATTATGGTAATAGGTCCTTTCCTTGTCTAGAGGAACATTCTCGTGTGACTGGCTATTATTTCATGTAATGGCAGAGTTTATTTTGCGCTGAGCAGGTAGACAACACAGAAGCAGAAAGGACTGGGTTGTTTGATTTTATGTAATGGGTTAAGAATGCCAATTCTGGAGCATGAATGCCTGGGTTTTGAAACCCAGCTTCATTACTTAGTGAGTGTCAGTCTGGCCATATTCCTTAACTCTGTAGGTCTTAGCTACCACATCTGTAAAATGAGACTGATAAATACAAAAGGAATTCCCTTAGGAATGCTTTAGTATTAAATATGTATATAAGCATTAATACCAGTGCCTGGCATACAATAACCATAACATTAAGAAGTTTGCTAATAATTTGAAAAATTTTTTGTTTTTCTAAGCTCACCATATTGTTAACAAACTACGAAATTTGCAAAGTGAGCTTGTCCTGTCTAGCTCTGTCTGTATTATTTCATAATTCATTTGTTTTTAAGTTATGTGAAAATTACAAAAGTGGAACAGTGTAAAAGTTTTTCATTCAGCTTTCATAAATAACTTTTAAAATGATGTTTCTACATTGAAAAGTCTATCCAAGGTAACACTCTGGTCAACATTTTCAAGTCATCAATGAAAAGAATTATACTTAGGGCAGTTCAGTTCAGTCGTTCAGTCGTGTCCGACTCTTTGCGACTCCATGAGTCGTAGCATGCCAGGCCTCCCTGTCTATCACCAACTCCCGGAGTTCACCCAGACTCACGTCCATCAAGTCAGTGATGCCATCGAGCCATCTCATCCTCGGTCGTCCCCTTCTCCTCCTGCCCCCAATTCCTCCCAGCATCAGAGTCTTTTCCAATGAGTCAACTCTTTGCATGAGGTGACCAAAGTACTGAAGTTTCAGCTTTAGCATCATTCCTTCCAAAGAAATCCCAGGGCTGATCTCCAGTACTTAGGTACTGGATCTTAATTTCCTGTTTTTGTTTTGTTTGCCTTTGTTTTTTCTTGTTTTGGGTTTATTCTTAATACAGCATATTGCCTGGCATTTCAGCTACTCAGTACATATATGTTGAATGAACGCATCATCTCTTTCTTAAAGGAACATTCATTCATTCAATGGGCATTTACTGTTCTGACATAAACAAAAATTTATTTAGCACTTCTTGTGTTTTCAGGTTAGATGTCAATCAAACATTAATATGATGATCATTATTAATGTTGTTTTGTATGACTTTCCATTTATTCAATTTTTAAAGTCCTTAATGTTTTCATAATGGTGGCTCTGTACTCGTCCAAGGTTGGGATTAGGTTCACTGTTTATTTCAAAGGAACCTGAAATAACAGTGGCATAAACAACATGAAATGTTACATGCTCACACAAAGAGGAAGGAAGCTCCATGCTGCTATGGCTATCCAAGAACCTGTGCTCCTTTCAGCTTGCCACCTGGCTGTCTCCTCAGTCCGTTCTTTCTGTAGCTCTAACACGGCCACTAGTTCTAGACAGCAGGATACAGAAATAGGAGAGCTTACCTCGCTTTACTCACATTTGCTGGAAGCCGTGAACTGCAGGAAATCCTACAGAAACTGTACCCAAAAATTTAAACAAATAGGGGTTCATATGAAGGAGAGATGGATTCTCAAGAGACAACTCGTCTCTTTCACAGTTGATTTAAAAAAAAAAAATTTTAAGAGGACGAGAAGGGGACAACAGAGGATGAGATGGTTGGATGGCATCACTGACTCAGTGGACATGAGTTTGAGTAAGCTCTGGGAGTTGGTGATGGACAGGGAGGCCTACCGTGTTGCAGTCCATGGTGTTGCAAACAGTCAGATATGACTGAGTGGCTGAACTGAACTGAACCATGATAATCCTCATCTTAAGTCAGAAGATACTATTTGAAACGATAATAAGTAAGTAATAAAATAAACATTAAAAAGGGCAATTTGTACATCAACTTTCAGCTTTCGGTAAGTTAAAAGCTTCAGCTATTATTAAAAGCTGCCTGTTAATCAGAAGACCACTTGTCAGGAGGGAATGCAATCATTTTCCTGGACATTTTTTTACTAATTTTGCTAGATTAAAATGATAAAGAAAAAATTGCAGAATTCAGAAACCAAGTCATGTGCCATGTTTATCAAAGAAGCTGATGAAAATGAACCTAAAAACGGAAATTTAAAATGGAATAAAACTGATTTGGTGATAAGCAGAGAATAGATTAAACATGTACCATATGGCAATTTTAGTCCATCTTCCTAAAGTGTGCTATAAACATAACATTAGCACAAGTGATTCTGAGCAAAACGTTCCAAAAGGTGATTTTGCCTGCAAGATTATTACATTTGGTAGAGCTTTGAAGTCATCTTTCAAAGGTCACTGTTCTCAACACTCAAAGATTGTATCTGGCCTTCAACATTTCTGGCTCACTCCACATTTACTGTAACATTCTCCAAATTACTTTGACATACATGATTAAACCAAACAAAAAAAAGTAATCTCCAGCATATAGAGAGCAAAGTAGCATAAGATTTACAGTTAATCTTCTAGTATTTTATATCCTAACTATAGCAAAATGATAAACTTTAAAACAAACTAGGTCAAGTAAACCATAACACAGCATGTGACCAAACGTGGATTTGGAGATTTGAAGATAAACAAGAGTTCCAGGCAAGGAGAGGGAAGAGTGTGCAGGAAGATTTGCTATAAAAGATGAAGGAACATAGAAATCTTAGAAAGAAGAAGCAATTGAATTTCTCAGATAGAAACACAGTAGGAATACAGTTCAGAAGAGGAAACAAACATGGAAAACGAGGGTTATTGAAGGAATTAATGTGACTAGGAGCTTCCCAGGTGGCTCAGTGGCAAAGAATCTGCCTGTTGGTGCAGTCCCTAGGTCAGGAAGATCCCCTGGAGAAGGAAATGGCAACCCACTCCAGTATTCTCACTTGGAAAATTCCATGGGCAGAGGAACCTGGCTGGCTACAGTCCATGGGGTCGCAAAGAGTCAGACACAACTTAGCCACTAAACAGCAGCAGCAGGAGCAAACAATGTGACTGGGAGGTAAGGTTTCTATTGTCAAGCAGTGGGAAAGACAGGGAATAGTTTATCTGAGAGTAGCTGATGGCCAACTTTGGTATATCAAGCTTAGGCTCAAGAACATATGTAACATATGTGTAGTTTAAAGAATAATAATAAACAGTCATTGTACTTTCCATTGAACTGAAGAGAAAGAAAAATCATCATTACTTCTGAAGTTGCCTTATGATTCCCTTCCCAGCTCGGTAATTAAACGAGAAGTGTCCATGTTTTGGTTAAAGTAGTCGAGTATGTTCAGAAACATTTCCAGGGAGATGCAAAAAAATAAACCTCAGAGGGCAACATGAATCCTACCTTTTGTATACTGGTCATGTGGTTCTCGCAGCAAGAATATTTAGAGTTCACGGGGTCACAAAGAGTCTGACACAACTTAGCGACTGAACAACAACAATGACGACAACATGAATCCTGTGGGCCTTAGACTAAGAAAGAAGCAGTGAGATAATAGAAGAGAGGAAAAACCTTCAGTGTACTGGGATGAAACAATCAGAAGCCAAGTATGACTCAAGCTGTTGTTTATTTTGCTTGTTTATTTTTGAAGCGGTTTTAATTTGACTTGTTCTGGCATGAATGAAACAAAATATTGGTACCCCTAATAAAAACAGGGAAAAGAAAGGAAGGTTTGAAGGGAAAGCCCATGTTTTAGATCCAGCATTGAGGCATTTAAGTGTGAAAATTACATCAGCAGAAGAAAATGCAGAACGAAGCCAAGCTGAAGGGTAAGGATTCAAGAAATAATTTTCCAAAAATGCTTGTGGAGGAATTTGAGACTACATGAGTCCTCTGAGGAGTAAGAAGTAAAGAGTTAAGATTTGAGGTCGGAGAGCTAAGGAAGAGCCAGACGGAGGGATTGTCAGAAGTAGAAATACAGGGCAGAGTGGCACCAGAAGCTCCCTGTGTCACTAGCAAGGAAAGAAAAGAGCCATGGGAGAAAGGCAAGCTGTGTGGTCTGAGAACACACCTGCATACTTTTTCATGTGAGGTCAGTTAGAGACTTTTGTGAGATAGAGTGAAGGGGCAGAGTCCAGCCTGATGGACACTGACAAAGAAAAGGATGAAAAAAGAGAAAGTGATTGTGCAGGGACTTCTTCCCTCACTTAGAATGCCACAGGATTCTCATATGTTTAAGCTTCTCTTATCCATAGCAATTGGCAGTAAAGGGCAACAGAAGTCCACAGTGATTCCTTGGACTGCAAGGAGATCAAACCAGTCCATCCGAAAGGAAATCAGTCCTGAATGTTCATTGGAAGGACTGATGCTGAGGTTGAACTCCCAATACTTTGGCCATCTGATGCTAAGAACTGACTCCTTGGAAAAGACCCTGATGCTGGGAAAGACTGAAGGCGAGAGGAGAAGGGGACGACAGAGGATGAGATGGTTGGATGGCATCACCAACTTGATGGACATGAGTTTGAGCAAGCTCTGGGAGTTGGAGATGGACAGAGAAGCCTGGCGTGCTATAGTCCATGGGGTCGCAAAGAGGTGGACATGACTGAGTGTTGAACTGAACTAAGGACAACTAAGTTTCCTCTCTGGATTCTAACAAACATATGTGAGTAATTCTTTGGCCAGAACAGCACTTAGAGGAATAAAGTCTGTTGTGGGTAGAAGTGTGGTCTCTTCTCTCTAGTCTTCCTTGTAGCCTACCTTGCATGTGAGAGGTAAAGACAGCCATCTATAGTATTCTCTCTAGTCTCTTGTGGCAGCCTACGGCTTAAACTACCACCCTCATCAATTTGACCTTATTTTAAGCTAGTGTATTCACTGCATGGGGAAGGAAATGGCAACCCACTCCAATGTTCTTGCCTGGAGAATCCCAGGGACGGGGGAGCCTGGTGGGCTGCCATCTATGGGGTCGCACAGAGTCGGGCACAACTGAAGCGACTTAGCAGTAGCAGCTTTTGTTCTTGGAGAAGGAAATGGCAACCCACTCCAGTGTTCTTGCCTGGAGAATCCCAGGGACGGGGGAGCCTAGTGGGCTGCCGTCTATGGGGTCGCACAGAGTCGGACAAGACTGAAGTGACTTAGCATCTTCACTGCAGTATAGCAAAGATGGGAATAGAATAAATATGAGAGTTTAAGACACAGCCAAAGAGCGCATGCTCTGGGGTTGGAACCTTGGGCACAACCCTTTGGTCCCTCCATCACTCATCTGCTACATGACTTTAGGTGAGCTCTCTGTGCATCAGTTTCCTCATGTGACAAAGGAGTTAAGAATAAAACTAAGACCTAGTTGGTTTTGAAGTTTGAATGAGCTCTTAGAATAGTGCCTGGCAAATAGTAAACATACAAAAAGTACAAACCATTTTTTGTTGTTGTTTATAATAGTTTTTTTCTTTACTTTTGTCCTTCCTCTCTTCCTTTCTTTGAGTGTGTGTGTGTGTGTATTGGGGGACAACATAGCATTAATGTTTGTCAAAGACCTGCTCCATGAATTCAATCTAAAAGTCCAAATCCAAATTTCAGGAACAGTTTTCTAAGAATACCCATCAAAGATTTTGGAAAAGAAGTTTAATTCTTGTTATTTTAAAAATGGTCCATGGAGTCTATAGCATCAATATAACATCACCTGGAAGCTTATCAGAGATGCAGAACCATGGTCATCCATACCCTTCACGCCTATCCCTGCCCTGCCAGACACACTGAATCATTACCTATGTTTTAACAAGATAAGCACAAGATTCAAATGCATATAATTAGATTTGGGGCTTTTGAGGGAGCTGATGAGGCTTTGGAATCTGAGTTGATTCTATAATGACTTTTGTGGACCCTAGGATATGGGATGGATGTGATTGATCCATTCTGAGTCAGAGGGAAGAGTGTGAAAAGGGAAATTATCACACTTCCCCAAAGATGTTCACATCTAAATCTCTTAAACATGTGAAGTGTGAATGGCACAGAGAAGTTAAGGTAGTAGATGGAATTAATTTTACTAATCAGCAGATCTTAGATAGCAAGATTATTTTAGATTACCTAATCAACAATGTAATTACAATTGTCCTTAAATGTGGAGAAGCAAGAGTCAAAGGACAATGATACAAAATGAGAAGGATTCAATTGTCCATTGCTGGCTTTAAAGATGGTGAGGTGGCTGTGGGACAAGTGCTGTGGGCCGGAAGCCTCTAGAAACTGGAAAAGGTAAGGAAGCATGCATGTGCATGCTAGCTAAGTTGCTTCAGTTGTGTGTGACTCTTTGCGACCCCATGGACTGTAGCCTGCCAGGCTCCTCTGTCCATGGGATTCTCCAGGCAATAGCACTGGAGTGGGTTGTCATGCTCTCCTTCAGGGGATTTTCCTGACCCAGGGATCGAACCCACATCTTTTATGCCTCCTGCATTGGAAGACAGGTTCTTTACCATTAGTGCCATGTGGGAAGCCCAAAGAAGCATATTCTCCCCTAAAGCCCCCTCAAAGAAATGCAGTCTTGCCAACACCTTGATTTTAGCCCAGTTGAGACCCACTTGGACTATCTATGATCTCCAGAACTGCAAGATAAATTTGTGCTGTTTTAAGCCAATAATTTCATGGTAATTTGTTAGGAAATCCCATGGACCTAGGAGCCTGGTGGGCAACAGGATATGGATTTGCAAAGAGTCAGACACAACTTAGCAACTAAACAACAACAGCAATTTGATAGAGCAGAGAAAGAAAATTAATACAGAGAAGCATTATTTCATGTATTTCAGTTTAGCTCTATTGGGTCCTATGCTGGTATTTTGGAACAAATTTCCTGCTGCAAATAAAGTACTACCTCTTACCTGCTCGCTCACTTTCATATTAGGTTGGTCAAAAGTTCATTCTGATAGGAAAACACAAATGAACTTCCTGCCTATCCAGTATTTTCTGGCTTTCAAAAATGGGAGACTAAAGCATTAAAAAAAAAAAATCTTATTTAGATACTACCCTCAATTTTTTCCCAGAGTAAAAGTTAAAGAGTTTTCTGTGTCACTTTCAAGTCTCTGACCCTTCATTTTTTCATGAAAATGAGTACATGTTATGAATTTTAAAAGTTCAAGAATAAAAGGTAAAAATAGAGAACCTAGTATCCTGGAAAATGTATTATGTTTCTGAGTAATCATATATTATGTTTATATGTATCCATAACAGAGATGGTAATACTGACACATTGGGGGAAAAGACAAGATGAATAAGCGTCTGTATCACTGTTATAAGTTTCACAAGGACCAACCCTACCCTATGTCTCCAGTCAATGTGCATTTGAAAAGTCATTCAGTTCAGTTCAGTCCAGTTCAGTTGCTCAGTCGTGTCCAATTCTTTGCGATCCCATGAATCGCAGCATGCCAGGCCTCCCTGTCCACCACCAATTCCCGGAGTTCACCCAGACTCACGTCCATCGAATCAGTGATGCCATCCAGCCATCTCATCCTCGGTCGTCCCCTTCTCCTCCTGCCCCCAATCCCCCCCAGCATCAGAGTCTTTTCCAATGAGTCAACTCTTCACATGAGGTGGCCAAAGTACTGGAGTTTCAGCTTCAGCATCAGTCCTTCCAAAGAACATCCAGGACTGATTTCCTTTAGAATGGACTGGTTGGATCTCCTTGCAGTCCAAGAGACTCTCAAGAGTCTTCTCCAACACCATAGTTCAAAAGCATCAATTCTTCCACGCTCAGCTTTCTTCACAGTCCAATTCTCACATCCATATGTGACTACTGGAAAAACCACAGCCTTGACTAGATGGACCTTTGTTGGCAAAGTAAAAGGCATTATTCTCCACCACACTGAGGAAGGTGAACCAAGTATAGAAGGATCTGAACTACACTTTCAGAGTATTTCAAACTTAAAAAAGGGAAATAAACTTATTTTATTGAGACCCTGAACCAAATTTATCATTTCAGACATAGGAAGGGTCTAAAAAAAGCCTTTGAGATAGGTGTTAAAGGAAATTTCTCTAACTTGTACCCTTTATCCTACCAATATATATAATTCAGCATCCCCACTTTAACCAGTGCTAAACAAATTAAGTACATAATATCTGTCAAACCTTGTTGATATTCTCAGATATAACATTCACATTAGATCACCTCGTATGATAGAGAAATTACTGGGAGGGCACTTAGACATGTCAAGTAATCATATACTTGACTATCTTTAACTAAACTGAGAAAAAAAAATAGTATTTCTGAGAGACACTTCCTTTTTGCCACAGTTACAGTGTCCTTTGTGTAAAACCAAAACCTGCCCTCACGGATCATAGTATTGATTCTGTGATTTTGCTTATAAGCCTGCACTGTGGCACAAACTGTACTCACAAATTCACATACTTAATGCTGAAATGCTTTCAGAAGGATTAGAACAGGCCAATAACACTAACAGGATGCTGAGAAAATGAGCAGTTAAGCTTTCAAAATTGCTGAGTATAGATGTAATTCTCAATAACCCTACCAATGACATTTTCCACGGTAAACACTACACTGAACCTAAAGATAATCAACAAATGGAAAGTGAAAACCAGCAAAATAGTCATGGATCATTGTGCGTAATTTGATATCCACTGATCTTAAGGTGTGTATGTCTGTGTGTGAGTATTCATGTAATTAAGTATTTAGGAACGTAGCGTGACTTATGGTTCTCTATCATATTAGGTCATCTAAAATGTGAAAGTTACATCTGAGAGTATCAACAAGGTTTGGCAAACATTATGCACTTATTTATTTAGCACTAGCTAAAGTGAGGATGCTGAATTCTGTACATCGATAGGAGAAAAGTACAAATTAGAGAAATTTCCTTTAACCTCTTTCTCAAAGGCTTTTTCTAGATGTTCCCTATGCCTAAAAGGATAAATTAGGTTCAGGGTGCCAATAAAACAATTTTACTTCCCTTTTTAACTTTCAAATGTTCTGAAAACATAGCTCAGATCCATCATGTAATTAGTATCAGACTAATCTTTCTGCAGAACCGTTTTCATCAATACTCCTCCCCTGCTTAAAATTCAATGGCTCTATGTTTCTCACTTCATTATTGATTCAAAAAACATCTGCTGAACAGCAACTATACAGAATACATAGTGCTAGGAAGTGGGCAGGGAAGGGGTGGTGGGGATATTAAGAGGGAGAAGTAAAACATGGTTCAGGTGCTTACAGTCCAGTAGAAGGCATAACATGTACATACACTCTACCATAAATAGACTGTGACAAATACTGTAGAAGAGGAGGAGGAACTTCATGCAGAGTCTGGGATCTCAGGCGGGTCTTGAAGGGTAAATATGAAATGTGAGAGGCAAAGTTAGGACAGGACAGGGATTCCAGGCAGAGAGAAATGGCCAGAATCAGAAAAGCAAAGGGCAATTCAGAGCACAGCCAGGTTGACTGGATTGTGGATTACCCAAAGAGGATCTACAGAAGTGTGCCAGGTTAGTTAGGGCTTGTGTGGATTGGATACTTGCTTAGGGAAGCTATATTCAGCAGACAGTGAACAGGGAGGAACCAGAGGCCTGGGAGGAGAGGTGATATCAGATTGTGGCCAGGCTTCAGAAGCTAAGTATGTCGATGGTCTGCAGAGGAAATGGACTGCAGAGGCACCAGCTAGAAAGATTTACAAGTGTTCTAACGTGGAAACAAAAGGGAGAAAAACAAATGTCTACATATAGATATAAATGCTGTAAGTGTTACATATATATATACATGATATAAATGCTATAAATGCTACAGACTTGACAAGTTATGTGATGAAGAGTTACTGAGAAAACAGTCAATGGCGACACTGAGCCCTTACATCTGACTGGTAACCTGTTGGTACCATCAAGGATAGCTATGACCAGTAGGTGTGAGCTGAGTTGGAGGAAGAGTGGATTCTTCTGTTCTGGATATACTGCACCAAGAGTGCCAGTGGGATATCAAAGCAGAAATAACAGCAAGTGGTTAGAAATGTTTTTCAGGACTGGAGAAGTCACCCACCATACAGGCGGTTCTTAAAGGCATGGGAGTGAAAAGGTCCCCAACAGAGACAGTAAAGAGGCCAACTGGAGGTCTTCTGAGGGATGGAAGAGTCACGGTCAAAGAGGAGACAGCAGTTCAGTGGAAGCTAAGGAGAAAGTGGTGTCCAAATGGAGTGATTTTTAAACCACTATCAGATACTGCAAAGATGACTATGAAGTTACATGGACTGAGAAATAATAACCAACATTTATCACACACAACTGAGGTTATCTGAGGTTATTGATATTTCTCCCGGCTATCTTGATTCCAGCTTGTGTTTCTTCCAGCCCAGCGTTTCTCATGATGTACTCTGCATAGAAGTTAAATAAGCAGGGTGACAATATACAGCCTTGACATACTCCTTTTCCTATTTGGAACCAGTCTGTTGTTCCATGTCCAGTTCAAACTGTTGCTTCCTGGCCTGCATACAGATTTCTCAAGAGGCAGGTCAGGTGTTCTGGTATTCCCATCTCTTTCAGAATTTTCCAGTTTATTGTGATCCACACAGTCAAAGACTTTGGCATAGTCAATAAAGCAGAAATAGATGTTTTTCTGGAAGTCTCTTGCTTTTTCCATGATCCAGCGGATGTTGGCAATTTGATCTCCGGTTCCTCTGCCTTTTCTAAAACCAGCTTGAACATCAGGAAGTTCATGGTTCACATATTGCTGAAGCCTGGCTTGGAGAATTTTGAGCATTACTTTACTAGCGTGTGAGATGAGTGCGACTGTGTGGTAGTTTGAGCATTCTTTGGCATTGCATTTCTTTGGGATTGGAATGAAAACTGACCTTTTCCAGTCCTGTGGCCACTGCTGAGTTTTCCAAATTTGCTGGCATATTGAGTGCAGCCCTTTCACAGCATCATCTTTCAGGATTTGAAATAGCTCTACTGGAATTCCATCACCTCCACTAGCTTTGTTCATAGTGATGCTTTCTAAGGCCCACTTGACTTCACATTCCAGGATGTCTGGCTCTAGATGAGTGATCACACCATCAGGATTATCCGGGTCGTGATATGCAGATATGCAGATGATACCACCCTTATGGCAGAAAGTGAAGAGGAACTAAAAAGCCTCTCGATGAAAGTAAAAGAGACTGAAAAAGTTGGCTTAAAGCTCAACATTCAGAAAATGAAGATCATGGCATCCGGTCCCAGCACTCTATGGGAAACAGATGGGGAAACAGTGGAAACAGTGTCAGACTTTATTTTTTTGGGCTCCAGAATCACTGTAGATGGTGATTGCAGCCATGAAATTAAAAGGCGCTTACTCCTTGGAAGAAAAGTTATGACCAACCTAGATAGCATATTCAAAAGCAGAGACATCACTTTGCCGACTAAGGTTCGTCTAGTCAAGGCTATGGTTTTTCCAGTAGTCATGTATGGATGTGAGAGTTGGACTATGAAGAAGGCTGAGCGCTGAAGAATTGATGCTTTTGAATTGTGGTGTTGGAGAAGACTCTTGAGAGTCCCTTGGACTGCAAGGAGATCCAACCGGTCCATTCTAAAGGAGATCAACCCGGGGATGTCTTTGGAAGGAATGATGCTAAAGCTGAAACTCCAGTACTTTGGCCACCTCATGCAAAGAGTTGGCTCATTGGAGAAGACTTTGATGCTGGGAGGCATTGGGGGCAGGAGGAGAAGGGGACGACCGAGGATGAGATGGCTGGATGGCATCACTGACTCGATGGATGTGAGTCTGAGTGAACTCCGGGAGTTGGTGATAGACAGGGAGGCCTGGCATGCTGCGATTCATGGGGTCACAAAGAGTCGGACACGACTGAGCGACTGAACTGAACTGAACACACACACAGCACAACGTCTGATACTATGTCAATTTACGTGTACAATCTCTTTTATTCCCAACACCAAACCACAAGTAGATTCTACTGTCGTCGAAAAGATGAAAAAAACTAAGGCTTTCAGAATTGAAAGGTACTGTCCAAGGACATGGTGCCAGTTGTTACTGGCATCAGGGCGGTTGGACACCAATGATCATTTTCTCAGTTAACCAATCTTTGGGCTCATATGCTCGATTGCTGTGATTTCTTTGGCTAAAATATCCTTCACATCCCTCAAAACCTGCCCTCAGAGCTCAGTTCCAGAACCATCATTCCCAGAAAGTCTTCTCTAATATTCTTTACAACATTCATAGCATCTACTCTTCAAGATGCAGAAGACCAGTAAGTTTTAGGTAACGTCCCGTGTTATGCACCAACAATTTAAGTCCATTGTTCTCTCCTCAACTAAGTGACTGATGCCTTCAGACAGAGATTTATCACTTTGTATACTTTCACTGTATCCTACAAAGCAACTTGTGACAGATGCGGTAATTTCAGTGAGGAAATATTTGTTGTGAATTAACCCATGACTCCAGACTCTAAAAGAAATCAGAATTGGGTTGAGAGTCAAGGGAGCAGAAACATTTTCAGTTACATGGATTTACTAGTGTGGTTCTAAGAGAGCAGTAAGATATTCTCAGCCCACCAAAAAGCCAGAATGGACAGTGACTAAGAAGGAAAGACCCTGCTCACTGGGTAGGGCTGAAGAGGACTGCTCTGAGCTAGAAGTTCTGAACATATACCTGGCTTCTCAGTTATCACACCACTGAGACTGTTAGCAAATTAAGGCAGACAATCTTTCCAACTGATGAGACATTTAAGCTTACTTTAGAAGATTTTCTTGCCTTTTGTTCTTTGATTTCCGAAATATGAAAGAATTTTTTCCCCTTTCTATAGAGTATTCTACAAAAAAAAGTCTCTCAAACAAAAGCATTATTTATTCATTTATTTTTTGCTAAAAAAAGAAAGATGGAGTCCTTTTATAAGGAAGCTTTAGGCCAACTCCAAAATGTAAACCCCTCCCATTCCTTGGCTCATATCCATCTGGCAGCACTTCTCAAGCACAGATTCAACGTGACTCCTTTCTCACTCAAAGTGCAAAGGAGCAGTCCACTAGGCAGAAGTCTGACTGCTACCTTGGGACTGCCTGTGTCTGCAGTCACTCGGTCATGTCTGACTCTTTGTGACCTCATGGACTGTAGCCCACCAGGCTCCTCTGCCCATGGGACTTCCCAGGCAGGAATACTGGAGTGGGTTGCCATGCCCTCCTCCAGGGAATCTTCCCAAGCCAGGGACTGAATACACGTCTCCAGTGTCTCCTGTACTGGCAGGTAATTCTTTACCACTGAGCCACCTGAAGCCCCTTGGGATGCCTTATCTGTATCCAGAATATCCAACTTGATGACTGCTAAAAGTGTATCTTTTTCCTGCTTTGAGAGCTTGTTTTCAGCTTGTCTAAATATGCTCCATCTACAATGTTATTCCAAACGTACTTGAGAAAGCAAATGCCAAAGTAAATGCATTTAAAAACACTGTTCCTTTCCTCATCTGCAATGGAACTTCAGCTTGATAGAATTGACAGGATACCACACAGAAATATTGAAAAGTTTTATTTGGTTAAGGAAAAAAGACTATAGCAATGAAGCTTTATACCACTGAACTTTCCTTATACACCGTTAAGTTTTATCTTAAATTTTTCTGTAAATCATCAGTATTCATCTCTCTGAAATATTAAACAGAATAATGTTCTTACAAAAATACAGTTTATATCCTCTTCAAGGGAAAAAGTCAAGTGTTCCTTTAATTGCATGGAAATGAATCTGGTATTACAAACTATTATGACAAGGGGACCACCTCACTTAGGTTTAGCTCCATTTTATTCAAATGAACAAAACTGTGGGTGGTTAAAATTTCCAATTCTGTGGTCAACATTCTGACATATCTTTCAAGAAAGGTGATAAAGCTTTGGAAGCAAACAGCATTCTTTGTGGATCTTTAATTTAATACTTTAGAAAGATGGATAGCTATAAGTCAGAGAATGAACAAAGATGTATCTTCATGCTCACTCTGTGTGTGTGCTAACAGTCTTTTCTATGCAATACTGGACCAGCTAACTATAACTCAAACTTCAGATGTTTATTCTTAGGGGAAAAATGTTTCTATTTTGGACTGTATAGCTCTCATCAGCATTTAGTTTTAGAAATAGAAACTTTTTAAACTCAGAATTTCTAACAGTAAGACAGATTCTCATTTTGATGATGACAGCTGATTTGGGGAAAATTTTTATTTCCATTTTAAAGTCTTCAAAGACACACATATAATAACTTTCTACAGTAACAATATTAATGGGGGGGAGACATGATGCAGTTTTGGAGATGGTTTGTACGATTATTCAAGGGGCTTCCTACTTTCTTTACCAATTTTGTGAAATGGGATACAGAGCTCCTGTCCCACTGGTGGCTTGAAACTTCCTTTACTTTAATTTGAATCCTGTGGGATTCCTTCTTGAGTAGAGAGTTGCTTCCCAATTTAACTGGTGACAATTTTGCTTGATGTGCCTGACTCTTAAGTGGAATGGCAAACACCAGGATTCGCACAAGGTTTCTTGACGAGGCACTTAGGGGAATGACTACAGGAAGTATGGTGAGCTGGGAGAGGGTTGGGGCACTTTAAGCTGGTACTTCACAATCCAACATGATCTCCAGCTATCTTCATTAGTCAACTGTGACAAACATGCTTTTGCAGTCTTCTTGACACTCAGGGTGCTCTAAGCATCCAGTTCTCATGGCTGGATCTTTTTCCCACCTTGTGTACTAGGACACAGACAATCCCCTCTAAATCTGTTGCCTAATGTTGTTTGTACCAGCTTTCCCTTCATTGGTTAAACCACGAACTCTAATCAGGGGCCCTGCTATTATCTGACAAGATGGTCTGGATTCCCAGTCAAGGGCTTTGTCAATACACTATGCATCTCTACTAGCCAATTACCAGCTGTGTGACCTTGGGTGGATTCATAAACATCTCTGTGCCTCAGTCTTTTCATCCGTAAAAATGGGAATGATCATCACTTACCTAACAGAGTATTTTGAGGATTCTTAGGTGATTAAGCCAATACTTAGTACTCAAGTAAACATTCAAGAAGCAAATCCATTATCATTAGTATTCTTTCTACCTGAGGTTCAACAGGGCTGATGCTGACCACGACACAGAACTTACCACCAGTGGATTGTTAAGAATATGCCACAGTATTGGTTTTCATGGTAGCTAACCGGTAAAGAATCTGCCTGTAATGCGGGAGACCTGGGTTCGATCCCTGGCTTGGAAAGATCCCCTGGAGAAGGGAATGGCAACCACTCTAGTATTCTTGCCTGGAGAATTCCATGGACAGAGGAGCTTGGCAGGCTACAGTCCACGGGGTCACAAAGAGTCGGACAGGACTGAGCGACTTTCACTTTCACTCTCATTGTTCTCAGCGCCTTTTCCCCAGTTCCTAAAGCTCAGACTTTTTACTTCATTCTCCATAGCATGACCTTCGCCACTCCCTGCCTGCCCCTGCTAGCCTGAGCCCTGCTGAGGCATTCAGCCACGCATACTCTGGGCATTTCATCATCTACAACATATTTCTTTTCATAATATGGGGTTAAAATGTTTTATCAGAATAGAAAACTTCTTGTATTCTTAGAAAATGCACCTTAGTCTCTCACGATGTATGAGAAGTAAAGTACCCAAATCTATTTTACCAGCTGTGTTAAAAGTCCAGTTAAAACTAGGTTGTCTTCATATTTTTGGTGGGAAGAAAAACTGTTTGAGATTAGTAGTGGAGAGGAGAGAAAAAGGGAATAGGTGTTAAGTATATACTTATCTCTTCACAACAGAGTCACAGGCTAATAAACACCAGAGGCTAAAAATATTTTGCTATTTCTTTAAGGTCAACAGTGTGAGGTCCAAGTCCACCTAAGACCCCAGCACAATTTGCTGCAGGAGGAAAGGGGGTCCTGAAAGTGGACACTCCTGGCTTGGGGAGGAGAAGCCATCTTCAGTTATTACAACCACCGTGACACACTATTTGCCACTTTGTGCTGTTGTGCTTAGTTGACTCAGTTGTGTCCGACTCAGCAACCCCATGGACTGCAGCCCACCAGGCTCCTCTGTCCACGGGATTCTCCAGGCAAGAATACTGTAATGGGTTGCCGTGCCCTCCTCCAGGGGATCTTCCCCACCCATGGATCAAAAAGGAGTCTCTTGCATCTCCTGCATTACAGATGGATTCTGTACTGCTGAGCCAAGCAGGGAAACCCACTTACCACCTTACAGATACCTTAATACCAGAATTATCATCACTGATTGTATATTCATGTGACATTTGTCTCCTGATTATTTTCCCGGTTACTTACTAACTGCTTAAGAGTCTAATGTTAAAATCAATCACATTAGGCACAATTCACCCCAAACTAGTGCTCAATATCTATCACTGAAATCAGCAGAGGAAAACATAAACATGCTCTCATAAGCACATCCACTTGTATATCCATTTGCTGTCCTTAAAACTATTTCATATCCATAATTTCATATCGTCTGCCCAACATTTATATTAGTTCCCTATTGCTGTTGTGCCACAAACTTAGTGGCTTAGAAAAACACTCATTTATTATCTTATAGTTTAATGAATCAGAAATCCAAAATAAGTCTCAGTGGGCAAAATCAAGACGTCAGCAAGCAGTTTTCCTCCTTGAGTCCTCAGGGGAGAATCTGTTTTCTTGCCATTCCAGCCTCTAGTGGTGGCAGGCATTCCTCAGCTCATGGTCTCAACTTCCTCTAATTCAGGACACCCTGAATGCTACTTCACAAGCACTAACTTCTAGAATGTAATTAGATCATCTAGCTGCTATACTGTGAGCTGACTGTACAGGATCAAGGGCAGAAGCAGGTAAGAGAGACGATGTTGGCTTGCACCAGTGACAACAGTAGAGAAAGGGGAATGTGGTCAGCACCTGGATATATGCTGAAAGCAGAATAGACATGACGGATGAGCAGATGGAAGGTATGAAAGAGAAGAAGCAAGTAGGACTCCAAATTCATAGGCTGAGCACAGAGTTGCCATTCACCTAGAAGAGAAGGGTATGAGCCACAGGTCTAGAGAAAGCTAAGAAGAGTCCAGTTGTAGACGTGTTACCTTTGCAAAGCTTATTAGACATTCCAGATGGACATGATGAGGAGGCGGCTGGATAACAAGAGTCTGGAGTTCATGGGGGACATCTTCAAACTGGAAAAAGTTTAGAGCGAATCTTTAGGAAAATATCAGAGAAGAGGGAGACTGCCAGGCCAGGAAAACTGGCACATATTATCCCAGATTTTAAAAGGGGGTAACAAAGTGAGGAAAATGGTAGACCAGTAAACTTACAATATAAATTTCTCATTGGATTACTAAATAAGCTAAGAGCACTGAGGAAAACAAAAATAGGGGTCAGTTCATAGATTTAACGGGGAAGGCAATGGCACCCCACTCCAGTACTCTTGCCTGGCAAATCCCATGGACGGAGGAGCCTGGTAGGCTGCAGTCCATGGGGTCGCTAGGAGTCAGACACGACTGAGCGACTTCACTTTCACTTTTCACTTTCATGCACTGGAGAAGGAAATGGCAACCCACTCCAGTGTTCTTGCCAGGGATGTAGGAGCCTGGTGGGCTGCTGTCTATGGGGTCGCACAGAGTCAGACACAACTGAAGCGACTTAGCAGCAGCAGCAGCATGGATTTAAGCCAGATATATTCACTTTGTCTTAAAAGTAAGTCTTCTGTAAATGTTCTTTTCAGTATATACAGGAACTCGAGGGCATAAAGCATCTTGTTTTTTTGCAAAGCATAGAAAAACGTGGCTTGGGTTAGCCAAATAAATTTATAAACAAAAGAAGACCCCAAGGGTTGAACATTAAGCTTATATATACTGCTGACTAATACATAATGAATTCACATATATCACCAGTAAAGCATTCAGTCATACTCCATAAAACCATGTACTTGTCTGTATTTGCACATATGTACATGGTTTTTTGGTTTTGCTTTTTTTTCAAATCATTGTTTTGGATGGAGAGATGAAATCTGAAGTATATACAAAGTTAGGAAATGCCAGGTGTTTATGAAACATGAAAATTAAGTTTCCTAAATTATGAAATAAAACTTAGATTACAAATTAAAGCTGATTCCTTTGTTTCAAACCTTCTATCAGATTCATACTTTTAGATGTCTATAAAGACTGCTAATGGTTACATGGTTTGGAGGTGATGAAAATTTCTAAAATAAGATAGTGATGGCCACAAAATTTTGTGGCTATACCACTGAATTATACATTTTAAATGACTGAAATTTATGGTATATGAATTATATGTCAACAAAGGTATTTTACATGTCTCTAAGACCTATTGGAAAATAAAAATAAATGAGGTGAATAACTTAAATTATCCTAACAGATTCTGCTTGAAACATTCAGTTGTTTCAGTTTTTTTGTTTTCTGTCATTTGCCATAGACATAGCTGCCACTAAGTATTTTGGAAGTATGAGGTATGATTTGCAGTTGCAAAGATGAGTGTTAACTGACACTCAGCCTCAGTGTGGGGAAGACAGTAGAAAGCGGCGGTGGCCGCACAGGGGAAGATCCATCTGGAGAGTGGCCACCTGCTCTGGGTGGTGGCTGCTTGGGATGCTGGGGCTGGGCCCCAGGCCCTCTGGATTTTCAAGGAAACCCTGAAATCCAGATTTTACAGGAAATCTCTACATTTTGAAACATTCGCTCTAATTCTCTGGAAAGGACATTTTGCTGGATTAATAACGCACGTCTACAGGCTGCATTCAGCCAGTGCACTGCTAGTTTGTTGCCACATTTTGATATATAATCAATGAACATAAAAAATCATGTGCCCATATTTAAGGTGACTCCTACTTTGACCAGATAATTTAAAATCTCAGTGTCAGGAGCTAAATCATGGGGGGCTGCATTTTTTTAAAACTATTCTTACACTGTGCTCCTAGGGAGACAGCCACTTTTACTCAGATGATACCAACACAGCTCTCAGTGTTACTACTGCATAAGTGAATACATGTACACAAAATTAAACATTCAATAAAAAGTTAAAATGTCATCTGAATTACTATTTTCTAAAATAAGGATGGTCTGTATCATGTATGCAGAAATGCTTTTAGTAACATTTTAAATTTCATGAAGCAAAATGTTTAAGGGTAGCCCCTGATTAACAGTATTTTCTTCTATTGCAAACATCTAATCTATTAAAATCTATGTGCAAAATGACTTTGGGGAGAAAGCAATAAGGCTGTAATACAAAATTCTGTTTCATGAATTGGACTAAAGAAATTTTAGGTAATCAGACTTCAGTTCTTTTCCACTTTTTTTTCTTTTTGACATGATTGTGCTTGAATTTCTCCAGAAATTTCAGCAAATGTATTTTTAACTCTAACAAACAGTAAGCTTTAATGTATTCCTGTTTGACATAATGTAATTGTAGAACTCCTACAGCTTTCTACTTTTCTGATATTATATAAGAACCCTATAATTTTATATGACAGAGAAGACAGAGCACCTGAGAATAAATGCCTATTCAAACTTGTACAGCAATATGTGAAGATGTACTATGCATTTCTACTTAAGAAATGTCTACTTTAACCTGAGGTCAAAATTCACAAGAAAACAAGAGATGCTCAAAAAAACTTTACTGAAATATGCCCTTCTGATTATACCTTATACTTAAAAATTTCCTAAAACCTATCATCATTAGTGACATGGGATCTGTCAAGCGTTGATATTTGGAGCAATAACCTAGTGTTTTCTCACATCAAAGATTTGGATATATCAAACTAAATTTTAGAAAAATTGAAAAAATGACATTCAAAACATAAATAAATGTTTCTGATTATTATTATCTGGATCATGAGATACTATATAAAACCTTTTAAATTACAAAAAGTAAGTATTGTTCCCTAGGTTGTAATTTTTTAATGAAGACAGAAAAGTAACAAGCTTAACAATTTTATTTACAAGGAAAGCTTTTTACAGTTTTGAAATTTCATAAAGCAAGCTTTATCAAGCTCTATCAAGTATGACAGGGAAAAAACGAAATAATAAAAAATGATCTATTAAAAGAAATTCTAGACCGTAGATAGTTTGGCCTTCTGAATCAATTTTTGCCTTTCTTGGGTGTCAATGAAGTTTCAATGCTAGAAAGAAACCTTGGCTTTTCCAATTCCTTTCTAGCTTTCTAACCATGAAAGACTACTGTTAAAACTGGGAGAGGGTCTGCCCTGCTTACTTGAGGAACTTCATCCTAGCCCTCTGCATAAAAGTATGTAGAGCCACATGACAATGCAAAAGACTTCCAGATACAACTCCACCCACTATCTTTAACTGCTGACTAGTTTGTGAGCCGACTGCTGGTTTGTGAGTCCTGACAGTTGATTATATCATGATCCACTTGCCCTAAAGTCAAAGACAAAATCAGCAGCAGCTAGGACTCTATAAATAAATCACAAAACACAAAGTTCAGCCTGCAACGTCCTCACGAAGTAAAAGAAATTTTGTATGGGACGAGTGAGGAAGGTCTTTCCCTGTTAGATGCTCAAGTTCGACCATATATTTATGTGGTCAGGTACAGCCTTTGACAAAGTGCATAACCAAGGGTTTGCTTACTTTTTTTCACTTAATTTAATGTTAATACTTCCATGTCTCTAAAAACAGATCTCTTCCATTCCATCTTCTATTAAATAATATTTCCTGGTAATGAAGTACAAAAATTTATTTGGTGACTGAGCATTTATTATAGTGGATTTCTAATTGGTTGTGAAAAACCTTGAAAGAGTATTTCTACATGCAAAAGTATTACTAAAGGATGTACTGCTAGATGCAGAATAGTTTGGTCAGTGAGTTTACTTTGTAAGGATGTTGAAAGGAACTACCAAGTTACCACCAAAATAAGGTTACCATTTTGTTTCCCAACCAACAATACATGAGGCTGTATATTTCTCTCAAGCATTACCTGTGCTGGACATTGGGAGCTTCTAAGTTTTGAGAATCTGCTAGGTGAAGACTATAATATATTAATCTGGATTTCTTTGATTAAAAATGCAAAAGAAATCTGTTGCATTTCTATCCACTAACAACAAAAGGTCAGAAAGAGAAATTCAAGAAGCAATTCCCTTTACCATTGCATCAAAAAGCATAAAATATCTAGGAATAAACCTACCTAGGGAGACAAAAGACCTATACTCCAAAAACTGTAAGATGCTGATGAAAGAAATTGAAGAAGATATAAACAGATGAAAAGATATGCCATGTTCATGGGCTAGAGGAATTAATATTGTCAAAATGGCTATACTACCAAAGGAAACCTACAGATACAATGCAGCCCCTATCAAATTATCAATAGCATTTTTCACTGAACTAGAACAAAAAAAGAAATCTCAAAATTTGTATGGAGACACAAAAGACCCTGAAAAGCCAAAGCAATATTGAAAAAGAAAAACAGAGTTGGAGGAATCAGGAATCAGAGTTGGAGGGATATTCTGACTTCAGACTACACTACAAAGCTACAGCCATCAAAACAGTATGGTACTGGCACAAAAATAGAAATACAGATCAATGGAACAGAATAGAAAACCCAGACATTAGCCCATGCACCTATGGTCAATTAATCTATGACAAAAGAGACAAGAATACACAATGTTGGAAAGACAGCCTATTCAACAAATGGTGCTGGGAAAACTGGACAGACTCATGTAAAAAGTGAAATTAGATCATTCTTTAACTCCATACACAAAAATAAGCTCAAACTGAATTAAAGACCTAAATGTGAGACTGGATACAATAAAATTCCTAGAGGAAAACGTAGACAGAACACTCTCTGACATAAATTACAGCAATATCTTTATCGATTCATCTCCCAGAAAAATGGAAATAAAAACAAAAGTAAACAAATATGACCTACTTAAATTCAAAAGCTTTGGTAGAGCAAAGAAAACAATAAACAAAATGAAAAGACAACCCACAGACTGGGAGAAAATAATTATAAATGATGTGACCAGTAAGGGATTAGTTTCCAAAATTCACAAGCAGCTTATGATGCTCAACAGTATCAAAACACATAGCCCATTCAAAAAAAATGGGCAGAAGACCTGAATAGAGCTTTCTCCAAAGAGAACATAACAGATGTCCAACAGGCACATGAAAAGATGTTCAACATCACTAGTTACTAGAGAAATGCAAATCAAAACTACAATATCACCTCACATCAGTCAGAATGGCTATCATCAAAAAAATCACAAACAACAAATGCTGGACAGGGTGTGGAGAGAAAGGAATCCTCCCACACTGTTTGTGGGAATGTAAATTGGTACAGCCACGATGGAGAACAGTATGGAAATTCCTTTAAAAATTAAAACTAGAGCTACCATACAACCCTGCAATCCCACTCCTGGGCATATATTGGGAGAAAAGCATGATCTGAAAGGATACATGCACCCCAGTGTTCACTACAGCACTGTTTACAATAGTCAACACATGGAAGCAACTTTATCCAATCAACAGATGAATAGATAAAGAATATGTGGTACATATATACAACGGAATATTACCCAACCATTAAAAAGAATGAAATAAGGCCATTTGCAGCAACAGAGATGGACCTGGAGAGTGTCACACTCTGTGAAGTAAATCAGACATAGGGCGAGAAATATCATATGACATCCTTTATGTATGGAACCTAAAAAGAAATGATACAAATGAACTTACTTGCAAAACAGAAAGAAACTCACAGACTTGGAAAACAAACTGGTGGTTGTAGGGAGGGAGAGAGGGCGGCAAAAGGGATAGTTAGGGAATTTGGAACTTTCACGTACACTCTGCCTTATTCAAAATGGATGACCAATAAGGACCTGTTGTATAGCACATGAAACTCTACACAATGCTATGTGCCAGCCTGGATGGGAGGGGCATTTTGGGGTGAATAGATACATGATTGTGTGGCTGAGTCCCTTCACTTCTCACCTGAAATTACCATAACACTGTAAATCGGCTATACTCCAATACAAAATAAAATGTTTAAAGTCTGAAAACAAAAATGAGCGTGGTCACCATTTCAAATGTTTATTAAGTATCCCACCTGTATTCATGTACTTTTAGTTCTTCTTTTCTGACTTGTCTAGGTCTTTCCATACTTTTCCCTTGATTAATTTCACTTGTGATTTCTGAAGGAGCTCTACAAAAATACAAACTCTCAATCCTTTGTCTATTATGGCAGAACATTCGCTGATTCTTGTATTAGTGTTTTATATTTATGGCTTTTTAAATTGTTCAGAAGTTAAATATTTTAATAAGTTCAAATTTGATAACAACTTCCCTTATGGATTTAGAGTGCCATGTCACACTTTAGAAGGCTTTACCTACAATTTTTAGATTTGCTTCTTTGCTTTTGACTAGTTTAGAATTTATTTTCTAAGTGGATATCCAATTGTTCCAACATCACCTATTGTATAATCCACTTTTTTTCTATTTAATCAAAATTATATTAATTTTTTCTATACAAATATGTTTCTTCTTGATTATAATTTTCTACTTATTTGCCTATCTACAAGTTAAAATCACAACATTTAAATTATTTAGATGTATAGAATGTTTTGATACCTGGAAAAGTAAGTGCCCTGCCCCTCTATTATAATTTTCTTTTACAAGGCATTTTATAATTTTATTATGAAAACTTTTAAGCCTGAAGAAAGAAAAATACAGGAAACTTCCATTCCCAACACCAGATTCAAAAAGCATCAGGATTTTGTGACATTTGCTTCACAATTACTCCTTTCAATTCTTTTTTTTTTTTTAACCTCTGCTGCAGTATTTTATCACAGAGAAGGCAATGGCACCCCACTCCAGTACTCTTGCCTGGAAAATCCCATGGACGGAGGAGCATGGTAGGCTGCAGTCCATGGGGTTGTGGAGAGTTGGACACAACTGAGCGACTTGCAGATTCCACACTTTTCATAATTACAGTTGAAGTATTCTTGAGAATATTTCTTAAAATAAAAAATGACATTTTCATACATAAGAGGAGAAGGAAATGGCAACCCACTCCAGTATTCTTGCCTAGACAATCCTGTGGACAGAGGATCTTGGTGGGCTGCTGTCTATGGGGTCGCACAGAGTCGGACACGACTGAAGAGACTTAGCAGCAGCAGCAGCATACATAAGAAGAAATGCTATAACAACGTCTAAATGAAACTAACAACAGCTACATTTCTTCATTATTTTCATTCCACAAACATCTTCAATAGTTTCAAAACTGCTTTTTAAAATGGGTTAATCTAAAGAGGTCCTGACAAGTTCAATACATCACACGTAGTTGAAAAATTCTCCTGTTGAGGGCAGATCCCACTCCTCTTTCTTTCCTTCCTTCTTCTCTTTCTCCCTTTTTCACACCACTGATAGGCTGAAGAAGCCTAAGTGCTTCTACATCTTGTTTCCTCATTTAATTTGCTCTTCTTTATCGCTTGTTGCTTATTAAGAAAAGTTAGCTCTGGAGGCTTGGTTGGATTCAGGTTCAACTTTGTTGGCAAGAACACTTTATGTTCATAGTTAATTTTTATTAATTTATTTTTTATTTGAAGGATAACTGCTTTACAGAATTTTGTTGTCTTCTGTCAAATCAACAAGCCCACTCCTAGGCATACACCCTGAGGAAACCACGTCATAGTTAATTTTTATATGGCAACTTGGCTAGGCCATAGTACCCAGATAGTTGAGCAAACATATATTTTAGATGTTTCTATAAAGGCAATTTAAAGGTGAAACTAACATTAACATCAGTAGACTTTGAGTAGAGCAGATTACTCTCCCTAACAACAGACTGGTTCCAAATAGGAAAAGGAGTATGTCAAGGCTGTATATTGTCACCCTGCTTATTTAACTTATATGCAGAGTACATCATGAGAAACGCTAGGCTGGAAGAAGCACAAGCTGGAACCAAGATTGCGGGGAGAACTATCAATAACCTCAGATATGCAGATGACACCACCCTTATGGCAGAAAGTGAAGAGGAACTAAAAAGCCTCTTGATGAAAGTGAAAGAGGAGAGTGGAAAAGTTGGCTTAAACCTCAACATTCAGAAAACGAAGATCATGGCATCCGGTCCCATCACTTCATGGGAAATAGACGCGGAAACAGTGGAAACAGTGTCAGACTTTGTTTTTTTGGGCTCCAAAATCACTGTAGATGGTGATTGCAGCCATGAAATTAAAAGACGCTTACTCCTTGGAAGGAAAGTTATGACCAACCTAGACAGCATCTTGAAAAGCAGAGACATTACTTAGCTGACTAAGGTCCATCTAGTCGAGGCTGTGGTTCTTATAGTAGTCATGTATGGATGTGAGAGTTGGACCGTGAAGAAGGCTGAGTGCCGAAGAATTGATGCTTTTGAACTGTGCTGTTGGAGAAGACTCTTGAGAGTCCCTTGCACTGCAAGGAGATACAACCAGTCCATTCTGAAGGAGATCAGCCCTGGGATTTCTTTGGAGGGAATGATGCTGAAGCTGAAACTCCAGTACTTTGGCCACCTCATGCGAAGAGTTGACTCATTGGAAAAGACTCTGATGTTGGGAGGGATTGGGGGCAGGAGGAGAAGGGGACAACCGAGGGTGAGATGGCTGGATGGCATCACCAACTTGATGGACGTGAACTCCGGGAGTTGGTGATGGACAGAGAGGCCTGGCGTGCTGTGATTCATGGGGTCGCAAAGAGTCGGACACGACTGAGTGACTGAACTGAACTGAACTGAACTGAATGTAAGTGGGCCTCATCCAATCACCTGAAGGCCTTAAAGGAAAATAAAGACCTCTGAGGAAGAGATTCTGCCCACAGACTGCCTTCAGACTTAAGCTGAAACGTCTACTCTCTGCGGGTCTCCAGCCTGCTGGCCTAGCTTGAAGATTTTAGACTTCTCAATCACATGAACCAATTCCTTAAAATAAATCAATCTCTTTCCATCTCTCTTTTTATATCTCTCTATTGGTTATGTTTCCCTAGAGAACCCGGTCTATATAGTTCAGTACAACGTATTTCAGTTTGCATAACATCTGGAGACTCACAATATCTGGTTGCCCTACTTGAGTTTTGCTGATTGATAAACAGATTCAAGCAATGACAGCCTGGTTTTTCCCTGTTTTGGTTTCCCACAAAAATTTCATTAATGCAGAGGCTCTCAACAATGTGGTCCTCAGACCAGCAGCAGTAGCATCACCTGGAAACTTGTTAGAAATGTATGTTCTTGGCCATATCTTAAACATACTAAATCAGAGATACTGGGGGTGAAGCCCAGCAATGTTTTTTTTAACAAGTTCCCTGGGAGATTCTGAAGCACACTAAAATTTTTAGAACCAATGCTGTAATGGTTTCATCCATTGGTGAACATTGCCTGAATCAATTATCTCATTAGAGGCTGCAAAATATTGGTTTTAATTCTATCATTTATTCTATCCTGTTAGTTGGAAAATTTATATAAAGAGTATCTTTTTCTCATAAAGTGGTGCTATTTGGCTATTTTGCAATGCAGTTTGTTTAGGGAAGGCAAAATATTCTTAATTTTTTACTTTTACTTGCTATAATTTTCAATAATTAGTACTCTATTTCCAGTAGTGTTCAATAAGTATCTGCTTTTCTTTTTCACTCTTTGTTTTAAATATCATGAGCTCACCGGTTTTTATTATTCAATGCTTCCATCAATTTGACTTATTTCTTTTTGATGCTTAAATTGTGCCACCTTTACTCAATGGGAGACTCTTCATGTTGGCTCCTGTATCTTTTTGACAAGACTCACTAGGTTTTGATGACTTCTTTACTTCCTGGCACAACAAAATATCACAGGCTCATCTTGTATATTTCCTGTCTTAAACATAAATTCTCCAACCTTCCGAGAATCACATAAGAAGGCCATAATCTGAATAGGTTTATTCTTGCACATTTTCCCTTCCAATTCAGCTTTTTCAGATTAAATAAGTCTTTCAAACTTTACAAATAATTAGACTGCAATGAACACATGGTTACTCTAGGAAGAATGGAAATATTTATTTTATTGATACTTCCTATCTAGGAATATGAAACTACCTCTTTTGCTCTTCTTTTAATGTCTTCTAGCAAGGTATAATAGTTTTCTTTTAGAGGCATTAACCTTTCTAAGATGCAATTCTATGTACCTTATGGATTTTTCTCATGATTTATGATTTATTATCTCACCTTATTTTAAACACTAATCACTCAAAGAATTTTTCAGCTAAATTCCTTAGACTTAACTACTAGAGAATGAATTGTTCTAAAGATTACTAGTTTTGTTTTTTGGAGAAGGGAATGGCAACCCACTCCAGTGTTCTTGCCTGGAGAATCCCAGGGATGGGGGAGCCTGGTGGGCTGCAGTCCACTGGGTCACAAAGAGTCAGACACGACTGAAGCGACTTAGCAGCAGCAGCAGCAGTTTTGTTTTTAATATTTATTTACAAATTGTTTTATATATGTCATTAGCTAAGACCTCTTGTGCAATACTTAATAATGATGCATTCGATTAGCCTACTGTGTTTCATTCCAGACTTTTATGAAAATGATTTCTTTTTATTCCACTGTTACATGGGATGCTTGATACAGGTTCCTTAAAATGTGGTTTATAAAGTTAAGGAAGTTTATCTTTATTTCTAACTTGCTAGATTTATTGCAAAAAAAGGATGCAAAGCTTCGCTAGTACCTGTTGAGCTGATCATATCATTTTTCTCTTTCAAACTATTAACATAAGAAATTACATTAATAAATCTTTAGAAAGCATCTATAATCCTTCACTCCTAAAACAAAAATGATGCAGAGTATCCTCTTAATCTTTGGCAATTCCCTTATTGTACTGTGCCTTTTACATGCTTTTGAGTGGAATTATAAACTCATTCCAAACCTTCTTGTATTCTAATAAATGAATTTAAAAATATATATTTTCTTCTTGAGACTGCACTGACAATATCCTGAAAGTACATGATATACAGTGCTCTCTATCATTCGTTTTCAAATAGTCTATCATTTCCTTCCTTTTTTTCTTTAACTTTTATTTCTAGTATAATATTCTAAAATTTCCAAGTTGACAAATTTTGTTTGCCCTTTAGATTTTTATTTTCCCTTACTGCACTGAGGTTATATTGGAACATAGCCTGGCTGGTTTTGGAGAAATTTATTAAGATTTTCTTTGCTATGTGGTCAGTCCCTGATTTTTCCCCCATAGGTTTTTGATCCTCCTTTGCCTGTGTTTTCTCTTAAGCTACTTCATCTCCATTTACTGATTCTCAGCTCATAAAGCTATCATTTAAATCCAGAAGTCTGCCATCACCTTCCATGCAAAAATGATGATAATGTTTATGACTGCATCTTCAAGACTGTGGACTAAAGTTAAGGTCTCCTTTTCATTTTCTGCCTTTCATCTGTCAAGAAATCTACTTCACCTCTGTGAAGCCCCCTACTATATCAAGTATGCTAATTAAGTTTTGTCACCACTGCTTTGGTATGCAGATCATGCAGAGTGCTACATGTGAATCACCATACTCCACTGGATTTGAGGGAGCTTCCAGTGCTCTTAACTGAAATTAGTATATAAACATCTATGAGCTCTAATGCATAAAACAAAGATAGAGTGAGAAAGAAAGAATAAATACCTTTTAAACACCACTGGAAATAATTAGAGCATCAACTAATTATTGTACACACACACATACATAAACGTGCAGGCACAGACTCACACACAATTCAGTCCATTCAATTTTTGTCCTGTCAAAGCTAAAGATGCAATATTATTCCATCAAGAATATCATATCACTGCATAAACATGTATAAGTTAAGAAGAAAAGAAGGCTTTGCATTGGCAAGAATGGCAAATCCTTGTTGCAGAAGGATCAAAGCACATTGTACTTCAGAACTACAAGGAGCTACAGCCAAATCCTCTGAATTTTATTAACAGGTTATTCTCAGAAAAGAATAATTTCAATAATGCAGTTTCAATACAATACTTAAGTATTTCCCAGAATAAAGCTTATTTTCAACTTCTTGCCTCTTTAATCCTTATATTCTAAAGATCATAAGAAATTAAAAGTTCTTAGAGCAACTGAAATTGTTTATGAAAGACCCCCATGGTATTTCCTTATACACTAATACTTTCCTTAATCCTCTCCTCGACAAACCTTTAGCCTCTAGGTGAACACAAAAGTCAACTCTCTTATCTTTATTTCTTCTTTTATATTTCATCTACTTTCTGTCTCTAAAACTGTGCCTATTCTGGACATTTCATATAAATGAAATTTCATATAAATCATGCAATATGCCACACTCACATCTAGTTTCTTTCATTTAGGATAATGCTTCAAAGTCCATTTAAGATATAGCATGTATAGCAAGCATTTCATTCATTTTTATGACTATGTATGGTATCCTATGAATGGATATACCACTTTTTGTTTATCTATTCATCATTTAATGAAATTTTTGTTTTCTACTTTTGGGCTTCGGTGAATAATGCTGCTATGAATAACTGTGTATAAGGCTTTGCAGGAACTAGTTTTGTTCTGGGTTTATGCCTAGGAGCAGAATTGCTGGGAAATTCTGAGAAACTGCTAAATTATTTTCCAATGCAGCTGCACCATTTTACATTTTCATTAGCAAAACATGAAGGTTCCAATTTTTCTACATCTTTGTAGAAAATGTGTTACTGCCTGTTTGATTATGGCCATTCTAGTGGGGATGAAGTGTTACCTCACAGGGATTGGTTTGCATTTCCCTAAAGACATGATGTTGAGCATCTTTTCATGTGCTTATTGGTCATTTATGTAACCTCTTTGAAGAAACTTCTATTCAAATTTTTGCCCATTTTAAAAATTTGGTTCCCCCATGTCCTTGTAAGCCTTTTAACTTCAATTGAGGCTCATTTGAGCCTATTAACATTAATGAAAACTTATTCTACTTGTTCACTAACAAGTGCTTTTTAGGAACACTGTTGTTAGATGCTATTCAAGTTACAAATTAAAACAATTCACACAAACACTCATTTGAAAAGTTTCATTTTGGGTTGACAAGTAATAATGCTAATGTCCTAAATTGATTATCATCTGTACCATATTTAAATCCAAATCTAACCCAAGTGCCTATAATGATAATCAGTGCAGAAGTTTACTATATTCAACAATTATTTAGTGAACACTTATTGCCATATGGTACACAAGGTTCTGAAGATAATAAAACAAAAGAAACAAGTTAAAACATGTTAAGAAGTTGACACCAGTCTCATATAATCTTTACCAACAGTTCTATAATGTTACTACATTTAAAATTCGATAACCATGGCCCCCTTACTCACAGAGTATCATTTACTTTAAACCAATAAACATGTTCTAAACATAGTGTTAGTGAAGGGAGCATCTGAGAGCATTTGAGTTGCTTGACCCAAATCTGGTGTTTCAGTTATGATTTCCAGGAGGAAGATGCATATACCAAGTCATAAAAGATGAACAGAAGTTGGCCAGGCAAGTCAAAAGAGAATGGTGATGCATATGAAAAGCACAGGTTGTAAGGCTATTAGATATGATGGGGCACTGGAAGTAAGACAAGATACTATAAACACGGAAAGAAATGAAAGAAGTCCCATAAGTCTATACTCTAGAGTGGGTAAGGCGAGCAATAGGGAGATATGAGGCTGGAAAAATTAGCAGAATGCAAATCACAATTTTCTAAGACATGTAGGAGGATTTATCCTTGTACTACTGAATGGAATTATAGAGAAGAATGGCATGATCCAGTTCAGGCTTTAGAATTTATGAGGGTTGTGTGATGGAAGAGAATGAATGAGAGGGGACAAGATCAGAGGCAAAGAAACCAATTAGGAAACTATTCTGATGATACAGGTAGGCAACTATTGTGACCTGAACTAGAAAATAGTAAGCGATGCAGATATTTAGTAAAAGGTAATATCCACAGAACTTGCCGATTTATTATATTCATTCATTCATTTTTTTCAACTTATATGTATTGTGCTTACTAGGTGTCAGGCTCTGCTATAGACAGTGGGGATAAAACAAAGAAATAAATTGTACCTGTAAAGTGAAAAAATAAAACAAACCTAGAATAGAGGAGACTTTAGGGGATCAAATATTTAAACGATAACATTAAAAAGCGTAATTAGGATTGTTCTGCATGTCTTCAGTAGGAAAATTTAAATAATTTAGAGAGTTGAGGGAACTACTAGGGTCTGATCCAGCAAGTCTTTGTTTTGATGACTACCGCTATGTGAAAGTGAAAGTGTTAGTCACTCAGTCATGTCTGACTCTTTGAGACCTCACAGGCCTTAACCTCTCAAGCTCTTCTGTCCATGGAGTTCTCCAGGCAATAATACTGCAGTGGGTAGCCATTCCCTTCTCCAGGGGATCTTCCAGATCCAGGGATCGAACCCAGGTCTCTTGCACTGCAGGAAGATTCTTTACTGTCTGAGCCACCGGAGAAGCCAGACGATTGTTGTAAATACATAAATATTTGAATTTTTTTAAGTATTTAAAAATTTATATGGTGGTCATGATGTCAAATATATTTTAGCTTTCTGTCTTTATTAGTTTCAGTAAGATAAAGACATAAAGTATATGTTATGATTTTTATTTTACAAAAACTGTAGGTCTTTAAAGTGAGGTAAAGCTACAGTAACTTCTTTTACAGAAAGGTAATATACACTTATATATTTATTCCAACATAAATGTTTACACAACTTAACCTTTCCTGTAGTATTAATGTGTCAAGTTTCTTCAGTTTGCACTACAATACTTGAAAAAAATGCTATTAAGCAAAGTTTCTTTTTATGGTAAATTTAGATCTAAAGATGACAGGATCCTTACCCACTGATTAGCACCTGCTACAGAAGCAGACTGTAATAGAATAAAATAACTCCATGAAAGTTAGTTTATTCAGTATACAGTGTTTGATTTATCATTTTTACTACTAAGGAATTTAAGGAAGACATGTATTTTACTTTCCAAAATTAAGGGGGAAAAAAATCTCATAAGTGTAAAAAAATATTTTACAGTTTTCCCTGGCTAAGAACCATACCTACTTAACCATCCCAGAAGAATTCCAATTTAAAAGTTATAAAATATGACCATATAAAACAATAAATGCAAGGAGATGATTAACTTAAATTCAGGACCAAAGAAAGGGAGCCAGTCAGGGAAAAGGCATCCGAAGGTTTTCATGTTTATGGTATTTCTCTAACTCTTCGGTGAGATGGTTTGTATAGTAGATACAGTTCTCTTCAAAGAAAAAGAATCAACACAATATAGATAATCTATATCTGTATTTATAACTGTTACCATACCCACGCGTGCATGCTCAGTCATGTCCGACTCTTTGCGATCCTGTGGACTGCAGCCTGCTGGGCTCCTCTGTCTGTGAGATTATCCCAGCAAGAATACTGGAGTGGCTTGCCATTTCCTCCTCAGAGGATCTTCTTGATTCAAGGATCGAACCCATACCTTCTGCACTGCGGGCGCATTCTTCACAACTGAGCCACCAGGGAAGCCCCATGTATATCCATCTCTATCATCTATATATACAAACAGAGTACTGGCTCACACAATTATAGGGGCTAACAAGTCCCAGGATTAGCAATAAGCAAACTGGAGCACCAATGATGTAGTTCCAATCCAGTCTAAAGGCTGGAGAAGACCAATGTCCCAGCTCAAACATAACTGGATAGACTGTCCTCTCCTGCCGTGCATTTTTGCTCAAATCAGGACTACAGGGATTAGATGAGGCCAACTCACCCCAGGGAGAGCAATAAACTTTACTCAGTCTATTGACTTAAATTTTAATCTCATCCAGAAAAATCTCACCCTCATAGACACACTCACTATAATGTTTAACCAAATATATGGGCACCCATGGCCCATTCAAATTGACATATAAAATTAATCATCATGGTTCACTATACTGGTATTCAGAATTACCTTTTTAAAGTATAAATAGTTATGTGTATGTGTATGCTCTTTATATGTTTAATAGGAAAAGCTGAACTCAAAGATACTATTATGACAGGTGACATTAGAACATGTGTTATCTAATGTATTAATAGTAAAACAAAAATAGATAAAAATCTAAAACTGGGTTTTGAATAAAAGGAAGAAGAAACAAATCTCACAATCACCAAGGTCATAAAAAAACAAGGGACGTCTGAGACACCGGAACACACCATATGAGACTGGAAGAAAGGTAACAACTGACGCAGTGTGATGCTATGGATTCGGTCCTGTAGCAGAAACAGGACATTACTGGGAAAATGCTGCTAAGTTCAAACCACTGACCAATGTTGATTTCTCAGTTTTGATAAATGTACTAGGACAATGTAAGATGATAACATTAGAGGAAAGTAAATATGGGTGAGGTGAACTTTCTGTACTGTCTTTGCAACTTTTCTGTATTTCTATTCAAAAAATAAAAAATTTAGGTAAAAACCTATCAGGCTTGACAACTAAGTCAGTTGCTAGGGTGGTATCATTTCAGGAGATCAGTCTGATTTCCAAGCAGGAATGAGGCACTGATGCTTGTCTCACTAGTTCTGAGTGTTAAGTATACTCCAGGAGACCAAAAATAGATTGCAGACATTAGCGACAACAAACCAAGACCTCTGCTCAGCACTAAATATCTTAAAAGCATAAAATCAGCAAGAGTGGAGATTTACACATGAGATAATCCAGAGGTTGCTGTTGAGCTTGTAGGACAACAAGATGAATCTATTTGGCTGGATATGTAAACATTACACATTCGTTCTCAGGGAAAAGGCTGTATATTAAGGATAGAGAATTAAACACTTCTCATTAAAATTGTCACAATAATTGTTATAACAACATGTCATATGGTCTAGTGTGCCTTTCAATTTTGGAATTTTCCAAGCATTTGAAGTCCTTAAAACCAAAATTAAATTTTTCCTTTCAAATTGAGATCCATTTATGAAGGCTTAAGTTGCCAAGCAAAGCGTATCGATCATGAACAAGTAGCTGCAGAGTGAACACTATTATGTCTGGAACTGAGCTTGCTGCTGTATGTATTTCTGAAGAACTATAACATTGTCCCTGTGGTTTAATATCACTAATCTTGTTGGATACATAAGATGAATGCTTATCAAGTACACTCATGTTAGCAAACTTGTGACTTGCTCTATCATTGCTTTTCATGCCCCAATCCACAGGAAATAATTTTTTATAGGTTAATTCTCAGAACTGTAAGAGATGTTTTTAACTGCTCAAAATTCACATGGTGAGAGGTCTCACATGAGAGCAACATAACATATAACCAAATGAATTCAACTTAGACCTTTACTGATATGAATGTCAAGTGCAAAGGCTGGGGCAAATCAATTCAAACTATCCAACTTGAGTGACATAATGATTATGTCTAGTCACTGTGAAGAAAGGGGCTTTCAGGTGGAATGCTCCATACCAGAGTTTTTTTTATTTCCTCATGTACATTATTCCTAAATAATCTGACTGTGGACAAATAGGGATACAGGAGTAGTTTTTTCTTTACATTTTTTCAGCATCACAGGATTACTATGTGAAGAAAAATCTTTTTCTCATCTTTATTTTTTAAGAGGACCAACTGCTTGTTCTCATCAAGAATTCTCCACACAGCTCTACGTTATCACATTCTAAGGATTAACAAGTTATAATGATCAGAACCTCAAAAAAATTCCTGGGGAAAATAAAATTAGAATAAGATGAGACCCAGAGTTAGCCAGAAATTCTTCATTTTCTAGGAACCAAAATGCTGAAACTGCTTCATAAAATGAAAAAACAGAAATTTAGAGTTTGACTCAAATCCCAATTCTTGTATTAAAGTATATGTAAGAAAAGCGATACTTGGTATATTTGTGTGTTGACTTCTTTTTGAAATCAACACTGCTAAGAGGCTATAGACGTCTTTAAAATACTTAGAAAAGTGGAGGTACAAATACATTCTGGTGTAGTACTGCTCTTTTCTTTCTATTTTATTCCTCTATACTGGCATAATGAATAGTCTATTGCTGTTTAAGACTTAAAACAGCTGCATTTCTAATTCTGGCAGATTATGAGGGATTTTTATATGGGTTGCATGTTAAAAGCAAATAAATGACACGCCAACCAGCAAAATGAGAGTGCCGGGCAGATGGTAGCACGGCTGAGTTACTGAATTGAAGTGCTATGTGCTACCAATCATGGAACATCAAAAAGAGATACTTGGCAGCTTTTCAAGTGAAGCCCAATCCTTTACCTCAAGCAAAAATAATTTATGTGTCCACAAGATCTTCAAATAGCCAATATGAACCAAAGATCTTCAGGAGCCATTCTCCAGTTGCCCTTTGTGAACACAGGCAGCCTTCAGTGACGTTATTTCACAGATTTTGATGGCATATACAATTCTTCCTTCCTTCTTTCCTTTCCTCCGCTAGGTTCTCCTGTGACTGTGTGTGTGTGTGTGTGTGTGTGTGTGTGTGTTGAGAGACACAAAGAGAAGGAATATGGAAACAGTGTATATTACAATTTCTCCTACTTCTAAGGGGCTTATCTTGGAAGAAGTCAAGGCTTTTCAATATATTATCATAGTGAAAAAGAAACTACCCCTATAAGATCATGAGATAATACTGATCAATATTAATCTTCATAGGTCCATCTTGATCAATACATTTTAAAACTGCATTTAGAATGTTACCATGTAAATTCTTGCAAATCCAGAGATGACTTTCCAGAGAATAAACAGATGGGCACTGTATCAAAGAACGGTTTGGCCTTCAAAATCAGGACTTTCTCTCTTAAAGGCATCTTATAAAGTATGATATCAAAGCTATATAACTTTTAAAATAAGTATTTTAGAATTTACATTCTTAATTAAATGCTGTCCTTTCTACCTTGGATAAGATCCATTGTTAACCTCTGATATTTTACTATATTGAGAAAATGTGAAATAAAGAAATGAAGTTATTAAAATACTGTACAAGTAGTCTGTATACTATACCACGATACTTCCTTCCTGATGTATTTCTTTTCTACTCTCTACTTTTCGCATGTCCTTCCTTACTAAGATGACTTTACAAGATCTGGATGTCTTAGATAATGCGTTAGCTACTGTTCATTATTATCATTGTCAAGCCTTAGTCTGAAGGCACACAAACTCTAAATAGCTTTTTCAATGCCACAGCTATTAAATGGGCTGATGGGAACTGGATTCAGACAGTTTGGTGCCATAATCTGTGCTTTTAACTGGAGTTAATACTAGGATATTCTGTGTAGCACAAAATGAAATAAGATAAAGAGATCAAGAAGCCCTGAGGAAAGTGAATATTGTGCCAAATAAAATAATTCATACAGTGGAAGTGATGTAGTACTTACCGGTACCATAAATGTGGCCCTTGAACTCAGACTTGAGAGGCCAACGCTAAACCAAGAAGGAAAATTAGAGTCCTAAGAGCAATATTATCCACAAAATAGAGCTGCTTTCAATATTGAAGTCTGAGGAGTTTATCCAATAAAGAAGTCACAGGATGATACAGTAGAACATTTCTCTCATGACATTTTGGTGAAAATATGCTAGCAGAATTTTCAGTTGTCTTATATATAACATCTCCCAATATGCCATATCAAATAACATTTCTGTTGAAAGTGTTTTGCATTGTGTGTATGTGTGTGTGTGTGTGTGTGTGTGTGTGTGTGTGTGTGTGTGTGTGTGTGTGTGTGTGTGTGTGTGTGTGTGTATACAGTGTTTCAGAGTCTTAGTGAAATTTCATTTATCTATCTGGCTGCTCTGTCCAAGAGAACTTTTTTTGATTGTCAAAAATCACTATGACAGTTATTAGCCAACATGCCTATTAAACACTTGAAATAGTCAGTGTGACCAAGGAATTAAATTTTAATTTTAGTTTAGTTGTATTCAACTGAAATCAGCCACACATAGTTAGTGGCTACAGCAATGGACAGGGCACAGTCAGACGCTGGTGGAATACATATCTCTCAGCCGATTCTCATGACTACAATTTCATGTTTTTATAACAGATGGACAGAATAAAAACTTAAATGCTTCTATTTTCTAGTTTGAGCCCAAGCACAAGAGTTTTGTGTTATTTACCTCAGCAGGAAACTATTTTTTCAGCGTTTCTGACTCAAAAAGAATCCGTACCATCTCTGTTCAGAACTGATCCAAGAACATATGTGGGCTTCACTAGTAGCTCAGCTGGTAAAGAATCTGCCTGCAAGAAGGAGACGCCGGTTTGATTTCTGGCTCAGGAAGATCCCCTGAAGAAGGGATCGGCCACTCACTCCAGTATTCCTGGGCTTCCCCAGTGGCTCAGATGGTAAAGAATCGGCCTGCAATACAGGAGACCTGAGTTTGATTCCTGGTTTGGGAAAATCCCTTGGAGGGGGGCATGGCAACCCAATCTAGTATTCTTGCCTGGAGAATCCCCATGGACAGAGGAGCCTGGCAGGCTACAGTCCATGGGGTCGCAAAGAGTCAGACACGACTGAGTGACTAAGCACACGTATGCACAAAAACATACTTATTTACAAGATACCATTACTGCCTAAAATATTTTTTGTATTATGGTCAGATCCTGGAACGCATCTATTTTCGTATCTTTAATGCGTCAAAGTTTTTGTTTTGGGGTTGAAATGTGATTTTTGGAGATAAGCTCCAAATAATTCTAAGTTAAATCTGGTAAATAAGAAATTAGTAAGATATTTTATATGCTTTATAAGCCAATTATAAAGACAAAATTAACGTAAAAAGACAAAAAGAACAAGAACATCTCATTATGTCTTCTACAACAGAAGGATTCTAAATACGCAAGTCTTCTGAGACCCTGTTATATCACTGAGGTGCTAACATGGTAAGATTTATATACAGCAGATCAATCTCCACCCCAAGAAGCAATTATAAGGAATTTTTGGTTACACAGAGGCCAGGAAATATAGAGTTTAGAAAACTCCTTTGTGTGGTTTTCACTATCCATGTGTTCTTTTCCTGTTTATCTGGATGACTTACAATACTGTCCTCAGTTACAGACGTGGTAGATGAGAAGAGAAGGAAAAAGCATGATTTCTGGCTGGATATTCACTTGCCAAGTGGTAAAGAACTATGCCTTATGCTAATTTTGTGTAAACAGAGGGGCTCGATATGTCCTGCTCTGAAAACCACAATATGTATAGGGATAGAGAGCTCTACAGAGATTGGGACTCCAGTTGTGGAGTGCATGACTCAGCTTTTTTATAGATCTCGCAAGCTGACCCTTAGGCACAAACAGCTGTTCTGCTGGATGGATAAAGCCATAGAGCTTCAGTGTGAGGAGAGGAAGGAGGAGTGGCAGCAGCAGGCAAGGTCAGCCAGCACCCCAGGATATCACTCTTTATTCCTTCCACACTCTACAACAGAAAGCAGAGCCCAAGGCCCGCTCCAGGGTCACCTCTCTGAGCTCTAATGCCAGGTATGGAGCACTGAGGCACCAGAGGAAGAAATGACAGTAAACTGATGAAGGAAAGTGAGATTAATATGGAGGGGGAGTGCATTAAAAAGAAGTGACTACGAAACAGGTTTTAGATAGAAAGCAAGGATATCTGTAAGAAAAGAACAATGTGTGGGAAAGCTGATTCAAGCAAGAATGAATGGCCTTTGATAGTAAATGAGCTTACTTGGTCACAGAGATGTGCATAATACAGGAGCTGCAAAAATTAGATAAGAAAACAATTTGTATTTTATGAATTAGGTTTCATTTTACATGAGAAATGTTGTGAAAGACACTGCAATGCTTTGAAGGAAGAACTGAATTTCTAAAATAATTTCCAAAACATAATTAGCTTTTAAAAACATATAGAAGATAGCAAGAAATCAGAAAAAAAGGATTAGTCATATGACAATATAGATCTTACTAACAGATTAGGCCAAGAGTCAGCAGGTAAGCACTGAAATTCAATTTCAACACAACAATAACAATTTTGGATATCTTACATGGAGCAACTATTTAAACATTCATCTGTTTGTTGGTCTGTTCATTTTGTTATTTTAAGTTTGTATTTACTGACTGAACAAATAGACATAGATTGTATGTCATATGTTAGATCATGAGGATTCAATATCAAAATAAACGATTCCTGTTTCAAACAATGTGTAGCCCAGTGGGATGGAGAGGGTCACGAAGAAAGAAAACTTCATATGTGCCAGGCATCTCGTGAATGTTTTCTATTTATTCTCATGAAATCTAGAATCCAACCCTATACTGGAGACACTGCTATTGCTATTTGACAGGTGATAAAACGTGGGTTTGATCCCAGGTTGGGAAGATCCCCTGGAGGAGGACATGGCAACCCATTCCAGTTCACTTGCCTAGAGAATCCCCATGGAAAGAGAAGCCTAGCAGGCGACAGTCCATGGGGTCGCAAAGAGCCAGACATGACCAAGCGACTAAGCACAGCACACAAAAGACTCAGAGGAATGAGGTGACTTGCCAAACACTAAGTAAGAAATAAATGGCAGCTCTAGGGCTTAAACTACAACCTTTGATTAGAAGTCCACTATTTACCAAAGTTATGTGGATGCTACAAAAGAAATATCCATATTTCTGAAAGAATATATATAAAGCACTTAGAACAGTGCCAAACACATCATAAATGCTGTATGTCCTTATATCACTGCTGCTGCTGCTGCTAAGTCGCTTCAGTTGTGTCTGACTCTGTGCGACCCCAGAGACGGCAGCCTTCCAGGCTCCTCCATCCATGGGACTCTCCAGGCAAGAGTACTGGAGTGAGGTGCCATCGCCTTCTCCGCCTTATATCACTATCATTAATCTATTTCTTAAAGAACAACATGGGGAAGAAACACTATTTATTCAAAATTGTGTTAACCTAAGAGTTTGGGATTAATGTATACACATTACTATATATAAAACCGAAAACCAACAAGGACCTACCTTATAGCTATGGAACTATACTCAATATTTGTAGTAACCTATAAGGGAAAAGGGGCTTCCCTGGTGGCTCAGAGGTTAAAGCATCTGCCTGCAATGTGGGAGACCTGCGTTCAATCCCTGGGTCAGGAAGATCCCCTGGAGAAGGAAATGGCAACCCTCTCCAGTATTCTTGCCTGGAGAATCCTATGGACGGAGGAGCCTGGTGGTCTACAGTCCATGGGGTTGCAAAGAGTTGGACACAACTGAGCAATTTCATTTTCATAAGGGAAAAGAATCTGAAAAAAATGTATGTATGTATAACTGAATCGCTTTGCTGTATACTTGAAGCATAACATTGTAAATCAACAATACTTCATTAAAAAATTAAAGAGAAATATAATGTAGGAAAAATGCAACACATGTATGAAATTTTCAAATGAAGATTCTTCAAAAAATCCTTTGTCTTATGCCCCATGTGACCTGGGGCATAAGTCTTCTCTTTGATTTGAAATTAAGGACAGTTAGGTTTAAAAAGGATAGAGAAGCAATGTACTCTTATACTGTATCTCCGTGGAGAACCCACCACAGTAAAGGGTAAATAATCGAGAAAACTACCAAAGTAAGGGAGGAGTGCTCGGAGGCCTCATCTCCCCACAAGGTCACAAGTAAGAAAGGGTGGGAAATCCGACAGCCTGCTCTTTGCATTCGCTTTTCAGTGAGAATGGTTAAGGGTGCCACAATGAGACCCAAACCAGGTTTATTTGAAAGGTAAGAATGGAAGAGAATTAATAATACTAATAATCAGAAATGCTGAAGACACAGTTAACATAAACCATACTTAGAAGGAAAGAGTAATGACCTATAATCTTATATTTCAGAGTTTCCATTGTTACAAAACCACCTGCACAGATAACTGCAACTAAACTTGGACAGGAATTGAGACCACTTAGCCAGGCAGAGCTAGATACTCCAGAACAACTACAAAGAAATAGAAAGTGAGTAGTAAAAGCCAGGACTTTTACAATCTAATTACCGAAGCAGTATTAGGGCTGAGGAGGTGCTTCCTATGATTCATTCTGCTTTATTAAAAGCAAACAAACAAGCCTATGTCTATATAACATACTCCTGGATAAATAATAATACAGCAACCTAATACATCACTCTCAAGGTTTATTCCTTCCAACCCTATTTCAGAGAGGGAACATACTACTAAGGAATGTACTATATCTGAGAGAAATAGGTATTACTTGCACAGCACCATTAAATCAATAATTTACACTTACTACAAAATAAAGAAGAACTAGCTGGAATTTTGTTACTTTTTTTTTTTTCTGGCTTATGGTTTAGGCAATGAATCTTACTAACAGAAAAACATAGTTATAAGGATACCATAAATATACTGATCCTAAGACACTATTTCAATTTTGATCAGAACTAAGAAATTATATGAATGGATCCTATTTAAACAAGGGCACAGTTACTTTTTATGTCATATTTTGTATCATAACTCTACAGAGAAGAGCCTCCAGAACTTTCTTAGCCTGATCACAATTTGTACGTTTATTAAGTATCTATTTTTATGAGGAAGAGGGAAAATACTGGCCCTGTGATAAAGATCACGTCAATAGAACTTGTAGCTAGTTCGTTGCTGGTTTTGTTATTAAAATATCATCAGTGTTCCCCCGAAATATAAACTGTCTTACTATAGTAGGAACTCACTGAACAGATTCTCAAGAAATCCTATTTACTGGTCCAACTTCAAAGGGCTAACTTGAAGCAGTATGAAGAGTTTAGTCACTTAGATTCAAGCTCTGGTTGATACTACCCCTACTCACCGCAGGATATGGGCAAGTTAAAATTTATATTCCACAGCTTTTAAGGTATCTGATTTCACTATGTCACAAAGTCATTGCAAAGGAAACAGCAGTGCTTATGTAAACTGCTTCAAAAGCCTATGCTACTGTGTAAACACAAATGTGTTGCTTCTTAACTCCTGATTTCCCATGGTTCAAACATTGCTCTCTGTGAGAGAGCAGTGGCCTGTATACAGAGAATGAATACACCCTATCACATCACTGGTCCATGGGCATGACCCAGAGGAGTACTACTTCCCATGTGAACTGCTGAACCCAAGACTCACCAGATAGAGTGGGAAGGGGTGGGGCGGGTACTATTCTGTGATACAATGAACTTGAGAAGTGATCTTGGAGAATTATCTTTCCTATTAGCATGCACCAAAGTTCTGAAGAGTCCTGCAGTAAATAATTCTTTAAACATTGCTTAAAACAACATTTCTCAAAGTAATGAAAGAACAGGATTTCCTTCTGTGGTATGTTTAACAACCACGAACATCATGGGAAAAGATCACTTAAGAGTCTGAGGAGAGCAATCAAAACAGCTAATATCAACTCTGCTGCTTCTAAGCACAGAAATTCTATAAAATGCTTTACACAGATTAATTTATCTTAATTTTTATAATAACCATACAATGTAGGTACTATTGTTTTCCCCATTTTATAGATGAGGAAACTGGGCCACAGAATTATTTAATGTCTTAGCAAAGATGTTAAGGTGAGTACCGTACATACACACTATATATAAACCCAGATAATCTGGCCCTGGAAACTGTACCCAGTGCTTAGGGAAACTGCTTTACTTGCAAACTGAATAAAACATGGAATCTATGTTTTATCATCACTGTATGATACTTTCCTCCAGTATAAGCTCCTTTTTAGATAAAAACAAAAACAAACAAAACAGAATTTCTGAATCCCAGAGGTTGATTTCTCTGGTGGTTCAGATGGTAAAGAATCTGCCTGCAATGCAGGAGAACCAGGTTCAATCCTTTGGTTGGGAAGACTCTTAGGAGAAAGGAATGGCTACTCACTCCAGTATTCTTGGGCTTCCCTGGTGGCTCAGACAGTAGAATCTGCAGTGTGGAAGACCTGGATTTGATTCCTAGGTCAGGAAGATCTCCTGGAGAAGGAAATGGCCACCCACTCCAGTATTCTTGCCTGTAAAATCCCATGGACTGGGAGCCTGGCAGGCCACAGTCCATGGGGTTGCAAAGAGTCAGACACAACTGAATGACTTCACCTTGCCTGCAGAATTCCATGGACAGAGGATCCTGGAGGGCCCCAGTTCAGGGGTCACAAAGAGTCAGACAGGGCTGAGCCACTAACATACACACACATGCAACAATCACGAAGGACTTCAATGGCACTATACGGCCGTAAAATCAGTTCTTCAGCCCCTCAGGGGAATCCGCAAACCATTTGGCAGATGCGCTGCACAACGCATGAGGACAAGACTTAGGAAGATGAAAAGGAAATGAGATGGTGCTAAGGCAGCTGTAGCGCTCCTTGGTGTCCCCTTCTTTTCTCATCTCCTTCATGAACTATACCCATATGGTTACTGTATCTATTTTACTTTTAAACTATATCTTGATCTCTACCTCATTTCCAGCTCTTTGTCACTGCCCAAGAATAGGTCCAAATCCTTCCAACTGGGCTATAGCACTAGCTTTCCAAGGAAGCTCCCATCCCTAAACAGTTGGGGACAAATAACCAGATGTATAAACAACACTGTGCAAAGGTATAAATAATACAGGATACTCTACTGTGAAGGGTAATGAAAATTTCCCAGAAAAAATATGGATTTTTACTGTTAATAAAAGAAAGAAAGACTTAATATTTAGCTTAAGACTTTAAACTGTGATTTTATTTGGTAAGTTCTTATAGTCCTTGTCTATTTTCTATTTAATCACCTACAAGATAGATACATACACACAAATACACAATTATTAGAGATCAAGTCCAAACAAAACAAAGCAAAAAGAGTTGAGTCATATGAACACAGTCCTGTTATTAATATGCTTGACTATGGCTGAATTACCAGGCTTCAGTAGAGATTCATCATGAAGAAGACTTCAGATAAATTCCATTAACTTTCACAGCTCAGTACCATATACTTGAACTTGACTTTGCCTTTAGTAAAAGAAATTTCCATTTGCAGTGTTTTCAGACTTCATAACAATAACAACAGACAAAGTTTTGCCAGCTGTGGGAGTGTATATGGTGGGGTACTTCCATGGAGTTGTGTTTTTTTTTTTTTTTTTCCCCTCTATAACCTACTCCCATCCACCCATGAGCAATCTTTTCCTGGCTTACTGGGTATAAAAGCACTAGCTCAACCAAGCCATGTTTTCCAAAATTTAAAAAAAAAAAAGAGGGGGGAGCCAGTGAATTAGCCAGGAGCAGTCCAGTTAGTACTTACAGATGAGGAAAGGTCTCAGCAGAAAATGACATAAGCACAAGAAAATTTTTGATGTCGTCTGAAGAGACAAGAGGATTTAACTTTACTGAAAATTAATACTTTCCATATTTTCTGACATTTTATTACCATACTATGTCAGAAAATGTTCCTGTTGGTGGAATGTTAATCAAACATGAAAAGAATCAGATTATGTTTATGTCACTACAGAGTAAAATTCAATTTTTCATGAGGAAAAACAGAAAGCTTGGATAACTGAATTTTAACAGTAAAATTATAGTCTCCAGGAGGGAAATTTCCACAGCAAGTTTATGTTCTGGAACTGGTCAAAAGGCCACAGAAGGGATGGCCAGTGTTTGGCTCCTCTGCTCCGCCTACCCATCGCATTTTGAATGAAGCTGATCCTTAACCACACCTCCAGGAAATGGCATATTTCTCTGGCCAATCATAGCATCCATTCTCTTCAAGGACTGGTTCAGGAATGAGTATGTTTATGAGCTTCCTTGCACCATGACCTGAAGTGTCTTAGTAGCTATCATTTGTCTTGCCTCAAATTATAATGTAATACAATCCTGCCCACATCACAGGCACTAATTTCATGTCAGGGCTGGGTAAATGCATAGCAAGGAGACTTGAAGTTCAATTTACTCTTGAGGATATATCTAGAAATAATATTTTTACAACAAATAAGTATTTTTACAAAATTGTGTATATGTGATAACTTCTGATGTGACAGCCAATAGCCAATCAAGCAACCCATACATGTTTACTGAGAATCTCATGTCTATGGTAACAAAAGAACAGGGAGAGAGGCCTGCAACACGACAGTAAGGCCAGGTGAAGGACAGGTCCGCCCTGAGCCATGCTGGCGAGGGATGGTGTCTGGCAGTCGTGTGTGGTTCAGGAACAGGGATGGCAAAAAAGACTGTTAAAGCAACTCAGATCACAGACAGCTATGGCAGGAACTGCTATGATGTAAGGGAATATCAAGTAGTCAATATTGCATCCAGGTGATGTAAGACATGAATACAGAGGGCCATGAGCTGTGGGGAAAGAAGGATAAAGTGGGAAATCTAGTCCAAAAATGGCAGAGTTAATGATTAAAAACTACAGTGAAAAAGACAGGAACTGTGTATTTGGTGGCAACTGACAGGTTGGAGGAGGAGTGCTGCCAAGTGGAGATCTCCGAGTTGGGGCTGCGTCTTATCGGGGAGGTCAGAGTTGAGGCTATGCTGTGGGTGATTGACAACAATGGGCAAGGTAAGCAGTGTAGGGGAAAACAGGGGTATAAAATGGAGGGGTGGGAGGTTTTAAGTAAAAACTATTCTTAATATGTACTGAGAAAAGCAAAATACTGAGCATTAGAGAGGGAGAGGAGGTAGAAGAACATAGCTGCCCAAGATGTTTACAGGTAAATGCTGGAGATCTAAACATAACTGAATGTGTAGGCACAGGCCGTGTATATGCACTCTATGCACACACGTGTGTAACATATGCATATGTATGTGAATAACATAAGGGTTAAATGTATCAGGGAAGTGGAACTACGTGAAATGTGAAAAGGGTTCAAAGCTTACGGTTCAGGAGAAGAATCAGATCAGGCTGTTATAAAATGGCTTCTTTTAAATACCAACCAGACAGCTGCTGAGCAGGTGGAAGAGGCTTTCCTGAGCCAGGTGATTGGACAGCAAGTGAGGAAAAGGGGCACCTTTAAACACCCCTCAGCATATGTGGCCAGGGAGATAGGAGAGGTGCAACAGAGAACATCCAGGGTGGATGATAAAAGAGGTGGAGTGTAGGCATAGCGAGGTTCTGGGTTTGCACAGATGGAGAGGAAAAGCAGAACACCGTTACGTCAGGTCAGCATGGGCAAGCACAGCAAGTCTGCCTCGCGGGAGGCATGGGGATAAGTGCAAATGGGCAGCAGCTCTCCCCGTAAGAACACACACATATAGCTTGCATTCAGTCTGTAGGGTGTTACTCTGAGGACTGGACAACAGAAATAAAACGGGAAGATAAAGAAATAATTTAGAATTCCAGTTCTGAAAATCTTCACATATTTCTGGGCAGAGCCACAGGAAAAGGGCTCAAAAACATATTCTTTGCAAGGCCGACTGGCTTTGCGTCTAATATGAATTATGGTGACAATAGATCCAGTGCATGCTGTCTCTGAATAATTTATTTCAGGCTGCCTCCAGTGTTCCAGAAGCAGGAAACTCACAGGACAACACGGCGAGGCGCTCGTGCTGTGAGGCCAGGCGCAGTGAGCCAATGTCAAAAGTCAAAGAAAAGTAAAAGGGAGAGCACAGGCGAGTGATTCCCCCTCAAATTTAAAAAAGTGAAAACCTTTTCTTTTTTGGGTTGTTTAGCAACTGGCAAAACTATAAGCAACAGGAAAATTAGTATTTTTATCTAGTGAAACCAGCTGTTTTACAGGATCTATCTACCCAACGAAAATGTGGCAATCCCAAGACCTCTCACAGTCTCCTATCAAGGAGATCAATACAGACAGTGTGAACTGGACTTCATCAAACCAAAGGCCAAGTGAATTATAATCAGTGCATCCAAGTACTGGGCTCTGGAACTTGAGGAAATAAAGCCTAGAAACATTTTTAAAGTGAACAGATTTCCTTTAAGAAGGCCAGAAGGGGAAAAGGAGCAGTACAATCTGTATTTCTCAATAATGACTCAATTTTAACAAAGAAAACAATAAAAATCTAGACCTCTTTAGAATATTGGACTGATCACTGTTAAGATCCCTGCTACATGTGTTCTCTGGCATTTTTTTAAAAAGTTAAATTTTTGCGACAGGCACAGTACAATCCTAAACAAGAAGTATAAATCCTAAACAAGAAATAAAAATCTGGGCAGAGGAAATGCAGCTGTTTCTCAGGGAGTGAGTTGGCAAAGTCACACAACATGGCCTGACCTGCTGTAACTCCTGAGCTCTGGTTTCCAACTTGGTCTTGGCTAGTAGCTACTGGAGTTTTGACTTGACTAAAGCAACGGTTTCCAGCCCTTGGTTCAGACACTCAGTACATTTGGGGCCCTGACATCTGTCTTAACTTCAACGTTGGTGAGTGTGTTTTCATTTGCTTTTGCTGTTTCAAGTGATTTACATAATGAATGAACGTATTCATGTGTGTTTTGGGGGATCTAGGGAGAGTGCAAAGTTGGTAAAAGTGACCAGGACAGAACTGGGCAGGGAAACAGCCAATTCAAGAGAAACCTTTTGCTCTTTTTCAAAATAATGTTGAAAGTTCATATAGACAAAGCCCTAAAATTTCCTCTTGAGGTTGGGTTTGACGTAATTTTTTTTTTTAATGCTCCCTTAAAAATTTATGGCCAAGCCTGAATGGGAGGGAAGTTTAGGGGAATAGGATACATGTATATGTATGGCTGGGTCCCTTTGCTGTTCACCTGAAACTAACCCAACATTGTTTATCGACTATACCCAATACAAAATCAAGTGTTTAATATAAATTAATGAAATCAAAACAAAACAAAAAAAAAAGTAAAACTTATGGCCAAGAATTCTCCAGATGCAAAGTATTAATCTATGAATAAAGAAAAAGTATACTACCTGACAAGACAACTTCAATGAGATCGCCTTCCTGGATATCGCTAGCTGTTTTCACCAGCTGAAGGATGTTTTCAGAGGTAGGGTCATGGCGAAAAAGCAGGATCTTATCATACATTCCATAGAAACCACATTCAGGGAACTGTAAATACAAATACCACAACAAGTTAAGCATCAAAATCTCCCTAAATTTAAAATAAAAATCAAATAAATGAATAATGTCAGAGCACAAACACAAGCTAATTACAAAAGTTCAAAATATCTAGAACATTAACAAATAAAAATGAATGGCCAAGTAGATACTAAAATGACTCCAAAGCAGGAGGAAAGAAATCACAGTTCATAAAAGCAATAACAAAATGATCTTCTAATTACAGAGCAAAAGAACAGGAGAATCTGAGATAAGATTCAAAGAAATTTGTGGCAGTAGAGTGGTTAAGAATTACAGGAAGTTCTAAGAACTGAGTCTTTTCACATGACTTATAGCAATTCAATAACATTAAAATGGGAGTATGTTACAATTCCATTACAAATGTTGTTGCAATTTGTCTGCAAAAAAAAAAGAGGCCAATCCATTTTGGCATATTCAAAAATAAGAGACAACTCAATAAATCTAAATATGTTCTGTGTGTGGGCAAAGGTGTTATCTAGATCCTTTGATTCAGGGAAGCACCAGAGGAAACAATCCAGCTCTCCCTGTTGTTGCTGCTCATACAGCGCAGTTAGTTACCATGCAATCTAGATGAAATAGATAAGTATTAACACAACAGCTAAAAGTCAATTCAAGTATACATAGTTAATATTCTCCTCACAAGGATAAATCCAAGTGTATTACTGAAGATTATCTCCCAGTAGCAGGCATATAATGAAAGCTAATTGAATGACATTTTATACTGAGCAAATCTACAAAAATTCTGACATTAACAATTACTATCAGAATATTAACAATCATTATTATTCCTTACATTTCTTCTCTTCCTTCTAATGTGAGAAAGAGCGTTAAATTCAAACCACCGTCCTGGCTGATCAATTTTGTTTTAAAAGTAGAATTATTTGATCAAAGGATAGAAATATCCTTAAGAATCACCCCAGCGTTCACTGCAGCACTGTTTAAAACAGCCAAGACATGGAAGCAACTTAAATGTCCATGGACACAGGAAAGGATAAAGATGTAGTAAATATATACCATGGAACATTCCTCAGCCAGTAAAAAAGACGTAATAATGCCAATGGCAGCAACATGGATGGACCTAGAGACTGGCATACTTACTGAAGCAAGCCAGAGAGAGAAGAAAAAATATCGTACGATATCCCTTGCATGTGGAATCTAAGAAGAAATGACACAAATGAACTTACTTACAAAACAGAAAGAGGCTCACAGACTTAGAAAACGAACTTATAGTTGCTGGAGGAGGGGGAGAATGTGAGGAAGAGATAGTTAAGGAGCTGGGGTGGACATGTACACACTGCTATATTTAAAATGGATAACCAACAAGGATCTACTTATAGCACATGGAATGCTGCTCAACATTATGTGCAGCCTAGACGGGAGAGGAATCTGGGGATACATGTATGGCTGAGTCCTTTTGCTGTTCACCCGAAATGATATCACAACATTGTTAACTGGCTCTACTGAAATATGAAATAATTGAAAAAAATAAAAATCAGTATAAAGATATTAAAAAGAGAAAAATCTTAAAGTCAATTTTAAGTTTATTGCAAAGACCATTCTGTATTAGTATTGGAAGATTTTTATTAAAACAAACAACCTAGGCTAATGTTGCATGTGAAAATGGCTCTTGTCTTGTATGTGATATTTTCACATAATCAGCAACTGCTATTTGCTTTATAAATCTATATTTGTCTTGTGTGGAAAAAGGTCATAGGTCAAAGAGAAATTGTCTTGTTCCTGAAACTTGTGATGTGTCTGACGTATATGTCAATAAAGGCTGATTTTAAGGAGGTACTGTCATGAAGAAATGTCCAGAATATGTTATCTTCTAAAAATAAATATATTATGCATTCTTCTTTCTTTCTCCATGTTAATAAAATAGGGGCTAAAATCATTTTAAGACATTTTGTGTGAACTGAAAATAAGTATATACAGAACATCCTCTTGCTCTTAAGAATTTGCTGACAAGCAGGATTTATCTGTATATCTGTATACATACTTAGTATATATACAGGTATATATGTGTATACAACTTAGTAAAGTTGGCTTCCTTAAAATAAACACAAGAGCTGAAATGATGTCACTGCTTCCACTGTGCTAATTAAAACTAATACTTCCTTTTTTTGTAATCTCACCAATATTAATACAGTGAAAAGAAAGAAAGAAAGAACTAAAATACCATTTTCTAAACTAAAACAATGAACAGTTCATGTACTATTTTAAAAATCAACTTCCTTTGATGGGCAATTTATAGTAAATGAAATGGATATAAGTGTGAAAGTCTTAAGTTCTGAGTCTTCATCAACACCAATGCAACAAAAATCATAACCAATAGGATATATTTTCATCAACCTCCCAAGTTTTATAGTACTCCCTTCTAGTTGATGCTACACACCATTTTGACTCAACATAAATTTACCCTGTCACCAAAGATTAGCTCACCAGCTACAGAATTTCATACAAATGAAATCATACATGTACTCTGTGCTCTTTCTTTAACTGGCTTGTTTGGTTCATTATCATCTTTTTGAGACTCGTTTATACATTCTATATTTGAGATTCATCTCTCTTTACTATTAATTATTAGCATTTCATTACATGGCTCAAGGATATTTGCTTCTCTGTGCTCCCACAGACAGACATTAGTGTTTTTCCCCTCAGGTTGTGGATATTATAAATAATAATAATATGAAAACTTATGTACAAATGTTTCAGTGGGTATGTATTTTCATTTTCTATGACTAAAAATCTAGGAAGAGAATTTCTGGGTCACATAAGTGTATGTTTGACTATATAAATATCATTATGTCAATAATACATTATACTTATTATTGAAACTTTATACAAGACTGAATATAGTTAGTGTTTCTTAAGTGTTCCATGTTCTTCCTGTCTGAGACTGCTTTGAATATTATACGTTTTCTGAATTTCCATATTCATTTTAGAATCACTTGGTCAATTTGTACAAAATAGATCTGTGGTGATTTTTTAATGATATTACAGCGAAACATAGATCAACCAACTTCAGTAAATGTATATTCTAAGACTGTGGGAGACTTTTGTTATGAATAAGGTGGTATACTGCTTAATATATTAGTTTCTTTAAAATGTCTCTCAAAATTTTTTTGTAGTTTTCAGTACATATGTCTTAGAAATAGTTGCTAAATTTATCTCTAAGTTTTCATATTTAACGCTATCATAAATGGCTAAATAGGAAAAGGAGTACGTCAAGGCTGTATATTGTCACCCTGCTTATTCAAGTTATATGCAGAGTACTTCAAGAGAAACCATGGGCTGGAAGAAACACAAGCTGAAATCAAGATTGCCAGGAGAAATATCAATAACCTCAGATATGCAGATGACACCACCCTTATGGCAGAAAGTGAAGAGGAACTAAAAAGCCTCTTGATGAAAGTGAAAGAGGAGAGTGAAAAACTTGGCTTGAAGCTCAACATTCAAGAAACTAAGATCATGGCATCCGGTCCCATCACTTCATGGGAAATAGATGAGGAAACAGTGGAAACAGTGTCAGACTTTATTGTGGGGGGCTCCAGAATCACTACAGATGGTGACTGCAGCCATGAAATTAAAAGATGCTTACTCCTTAGAAGGAATGTTATGACCAACCTACATAGCATATTAAAAGGCAGAGATATTAATTTGCCAACAAAGGTCCATCTAGTCAAGGCTATGGTTTTTCCAGTGGTCATGTATGGATACGAGAGTTGGACTGTGAAGAAAGCTGAGTGCCGAAGAATTGATGCTTTTGAACTATGGTGTTGGAGTCCGAGTCCCTTGGACTGCAAGGAGATCCAACCAGTCCATTCTGAAGGAGATTGGTTCTGGGTGTTCATTGGGAGGACTGATGCTGAGGCTGAAACTCCAATACTTTGGCCACCTCATGCGAAGAGTTGACTCATTGGAAAAGACCCTGATGCTGGGAGGGATTGGGGGCAGGAGGAGAAGGGGACGACAGAGGATGAGATGGCTGGGTGGCATCACTGACTCGATGCACATGAGGTTGGGTGAACTCCGGGAGTTGGTGATGGACAGGGAGGCCTGACGTCCTGCAATTTATGGGGTTGCAAAGAGTCAGACATGACTGAGCACCTGAAATGAACTGTACATACAGTAAAATCTCCTTTTTTGGTGTGAATTTCTGGAAATTTTGAAAACTGTATACCATAACCACTTGATATATATGTACTATACACATCACAACCAAAATAGAAAACAGTTCCTATTACTATAATTGAGTCTTTTCAAGAATGTCATATAAATGGTATCATACAATAAATAACTTTTAATCTGACTTTTATTTAGTACAATGAAGTTAAAATGCCTTTAATGTCTGCAGGGTCTGAAGTGATTTCTCTCTACTGTTTTCTCATATCTGTTATTTGTGTCCTCTTTCTTTTTTGATTAGTCTAGCCATCAGTTTATATATCTTTTTTATGTCATATTGTTTTGATTACTACAATATATTTTGAGTCAGGAAGTTTCATGTCTTCAGGTTTATTCTTCTGGCTCATAATTGTTTCTCATTGGAGAAGGCAATGGCACCCCACTCCAGTACTCTTGCCTGGAAAATCCCACGGACAGAGGAGCCTGGTAGGCTGCAGTCCATGGGGTCGCTAACAGTCGGACACGACTGAGCGACTTCACTTTCACTTTTCACTTTCATGCATTGGAGAAGGAAATGGCAACCCACTCCATTGTTCTTGCCTGGAGAATTCCAGGGACGGGGGGAGCCTGATGGGCTGCCATTTATGGGGTCATGTAGAGTTGGACATGACTGAAGCGACTTAGCACAGCAGCAGCCTAATTGCTTGGGCTTTTCAGGGGTCTTCTGTGATTCTATATGAATTTTAAGGTTATTTTTCTACCTCTGTAAAAAAAAAAAAAAAACTCCTAGGAATTTTAATAGGGATTGCGTTGAATCCATAGATTGCTTATGGTAGTTTGACATGTTAACAATGTTAATTCTCCCAATGCATGATTATGCAATGTTTTTCTATTTATTTGCCTTTGTTTTTGTTCAGAGGTATTTCTTTTCAGCATACAAGTATTTCACTTCATATTTCTCATGTAACCATGGAAGTTCTTTTCATCAAAGTCCATCACCTCTACCATTTCTGATCTGTTTCAATTAGCTCTTTTAATCCCAGTTATGGGTCACATTTTCCTGTTTTTTTGTGTGTGTACTTTTTAAATTCAAGGTAGGTTTCAGCAGTATCTGAACTGAGAAATTCCAGATGAACAAGCTGGGTTTTGAAGTGGCAGAGGAGCCAGAGATCAAATTGCCAAAATTCGTTGGATTATGGAAAAAGTAAGGGAGTTCCACAAGTACACACCTACTTCTGCTACTGACTGCACTAAACTTTTAACTGTGCAGATCACAGCAAACTGTGGAAAATTCTGAAAGAGATGGGAATACCAGACCACTTTACCTGTCTCCTGAGAAACCTGTTTGCACATCAAGAACCAACAGAATCAGACATGGAACAAATGACTGGTTCAACACTGTGAAAGGAGTATAACAAAGCTGTATATTGTCACCCGGCTTATTTAACTTATACACACAGTACATCATGCAAAATGCTGGGCTGGATGAACCACAAACCGGAATCAAGATTTCCAGGAGAAATACCAACAACCTCAGATATGTAGATGATACCACTCAAATGGCAAAAAGTGAAAAGGAACTAAAGAGTTTTTGTTGAAGGTGAAAGAGGAGAGTGAAAAAGCTGGCTTGAAACTCAGCATTAAAAAACTTAAGATCACTGCATCTGGTCCCATCACTTCATGGCAAACAGAAGAGGAAAAAGTGGAAGCAGACAGATTTTATTTTCTTGGGTTCCAAAGTAACTAGGGATGGTGATCGTACCCATGAAATCAAAAGATGCTTGCTCCTTGGAAGGAAAGCTATGCCAAACCTAGATAGTGTATTAAAAAGCAGAGACATCACTTTGCTGACAAAGGTCTGTCTAGTCAGAGCTATGGTTTTGCCACTAGTCAAAGCTCTAGTTTTGCCAGTAGTCATGTACGGATGTGAAAGTTGGATCATAAAGAAGGCTGAGCACCAAAGAATTGATGCTTTCTACTTGTGGTGCTGGATAAGACTCCTCAGAATCCCCTGGACTGCAAGGATATCAAACTGGTTAATCTTAAAGGAAATCAACCTTGAATATTCACTGTAAGGACTGATGCTGAAGCTGAAGCTCCAATACTCTGGCCACCTGATGGAAACATCCAACTCAATGGAAAATACCCTGATGCTGGAAATGAATAAGGCAAAAGAAGGTGGCAAATGATGGTTAGATAGCATCATGGACTCAGTGGACTTGAGTTTGAGCAAACTCCAGAAGACAGGAGAGGACAGAGGAGCCTGGCATGCTACACTCCATGAGATCACAGAGTCGGACACAACTTAGCAACTGAACAATAACTTTTAAAATCTGATACCAGGTTTTATGAATTAACATGAACAGTTGGCCTTTGTTGTCTTCCTTTAAAGAACACTGATATTTATTTTGGCAAAACATTAAAGTACTTGCAGATTGGCTTTATCTCTTTAAGGTGTACTTTTAAGATTTGTTACAGGAGCTTTATAACAGTACTTGGTCTAGGGAAAATTTAGTCCTACTACTAATGATGAAACTCCAATAGTTTGGCCACCTGATGTGAAGAGCTGACTCACTGAAAAGACCCTGATGCTGGGAAAGATTGAAGACGAGAGGAGAAGAGGACGACAGAGGATGAGATGGTTGGGTGGCATCACCGACTCAATGAACATGAGTTTGAGTAAACTCCGGGAGTTGGTGATGGACAGGGAGGGCTGGCGTGCTGCGGTCCATGGGGTCACAAAGAGTCGGACACAACTGAGCAACTGGACTGAACTGAACTACTAATAATGCATGTCAACATCAGTTTGCCAACAAAGGTCCATCTAGTCAAAGCTATGGTTTTTCCAGTAGTCACACACTGATGTGAAAGTTGGAACATAAAGAAGGCTAAAAGCTGAAGAACTGATGCTTTCGAACTGTGATGCTGGCAAAGATGGATATCAAACCAGTCAATCTTAAAGGATATCAACCCTGAACATTCATTGGAAAGACTGATGCTGAAGCTCCAATCCATTGGGCACCAGATGCAAAGAGCCAACTCACTGGAAAAAACCCTGATGCTAGGAAAGTTTGAGGGCAGGAGAAGGAGGAGGCAACAGAGGACGAGGTGGTTGGATGGCATCATCAACTTAATAGACATGAATTTGAGCAAACTCAGGGAGATAGTGAAGGAGAGGGAAGCCTAGCGTGCTGCAGTCCATGGGGTCAAAAAGAGTCACACACAACAGAGCAACTGAACAACAACTAATGCATGACTCTCTACAGAACACCTCAAATGTTCAGTGAAATTTCTGTCTGTCTGGAGAAACTTGATGTCTCTCAGTCTTATATAGGCTCTGGAGAGTTCATTTTATAGATTCCCACTGTTGCTCTTTCTTCTGCCTTATAGACTTTTACTCTATGGACTTGTATTCATTTTACTATTCAACTGGGCCTTTAAGCAGTTTTCTGGAGCTCTTCCTTTGTATAGGTCCTACCTTGCCAGTATTCTTCCCATAAAAATTCTTTTGACTTGGTCCCCTTGAGCTCTATTACCTGTTTTCCTCCATGAAACAGGTAACTAGGCTCTTGGGTTCTTTCTCCCTATACTACACTCTGGATCAGGGTTCCAGGCAGAAACCTCACATGACTGTACTTGTTTCAACTACCTTGTTTGTTTCCTTTTCTCAGGGATCACCCTGCACTGCCTACTGGCCAGTGTCTATAACAGGCATTTTACATATTCTGCATTATTTTCTATTTGTTTATGGCAGGTAAGCATGCCCCATACCAGATAATCCTTGTGAATGAAAGCCAAACTCTCATGAGCTTTTTAAATATAGAATACCAATATTTTCTACCCAAACTTTTTGCTATTTAATTCTATGTAAATAGTATTTGTAAGAAAAGTAAATTAAAGAAAAATAAAATACCTACAGGTAGTTAAGAATACAAATTTAATGTTACATTGAAATAAATATGCAAAGTATATTTAATGAAATAAGAATAAATAAATTTAGTAATTATCACATAACCCTCAACACACAGTTTGACCTGAGTTAAACTGTAACTGTTAAAGGACTGGCCTTGATTAGAATATAAATGTTTCCCAAATATAATACATTAACTAATTCCTCTTACCACATTCTTTGAAAAACTATGGGTGGCTGATTCTGACTCAAGAAAGAAGAGGAAATTCAAGGGATTCAGTGCTTGAGCTGGGGTGAATAGAAAGTAACAGCTGGAAAGGAAGAAATGAAACAGCAACTGTTTCCCTTAAGAAAATCTAAACTTTACCATCTTCTAAGCAAATGCATTGTCAATGTGCTCCTGTGATGGGAGGATAGGTAGGAATACTAAAGAGGGGCTTAGGAGACAAGGATTCTACTGGCTTATTACAATTTCAGTGCAGCCCAACCTTATGCACACGCCTCTTAGTCACCTCTATATACCATCCTTGTGGTTCAGTACTGCTGACATATGGACCTCACGCTCTGTGACATGCCTCCTTGTAAAACCACGGATGTAATATAATGTAATCAAAGATTTGGTATTCAAGTAAGGCTTGAATGCCTCATATCTTAATTATTAGAGATTTTTCCAAGGGTGACTCAGAAAACATTTAGAAAAATCAGAATAAGTAGAAAAATACCAATATATGCCACACATTAAAACCATTATTTTAAAAGACTAAATTTAAAAAATGAAGGTAGGGTTCTAAATGTTTTTGAAGGTGGTTTCTCCAACATATAAATGACTGAGGTGGGGAGATCCACTCTCCCACTTTTCTTCTTACTGGGTCACAGACATGGCTTTTCTCTCTGCAGTAACAAGACATTCAGAAACAAGTTGCAGAGCCTTGTGAAACAGGGCACAGGGGTGAACATGGAGATCTAGCCTCTCGGGACAGTTGTCATGGCAGCAGGAGCTAAGGTTTGATTTTTTTTTAGATTGTACCTTCTTTTTTTATTGGCCAGAATAAAACAGATGCATATTTGCCTGTTCCTATTACGAGAAAACCTTTTCTTTTTTGTAATGTAACGTTCTGCTTGAATAGAAACTATATACAATAAGACTTTCAAAAATTATATTTAAAAATGATGTCTGCAAGGTGAAAAGTGTAATGGAACAATGCCTGACAACTGAGAAGAGAACATATTGGGGAAAACACTCAGGGAACAACATTCCCTAATTTGGTCATAATCATCTGTTTTTATGTGAAGGTGTATGAGCTTTGAAATCTGAAAACCCTCATTAAACTAAACAGGCTTTCAGAAAGGCTCAGAGGCTTGTAAACTCAGCTGGAGCTTATTACAAGATCAGTTCTATGTTTCTCAGGGGCTTTGTGGTTGTGAGCGCAAACATCTGAGATAAGTGATTTCAAGCTCTCTCCAAGTTCGACTCTAACAACACTGGCCACTGTGAAAATATGGCCAACAATCCCGGCATTGGTCGTAAGCTCTTTAATTCTACCCTGTGCTGGAAACCTCTGTGCTGCTGTGTGTATCATTTGGCATTTTTTGACCACAGAGCACAATTTACTGTTACATTTCACTATAAATTCAAGGCTGGCCAGATAATGTGCTCCAGAGTAGAATAAATACATGTTTTAATGAGTAGCTGAAATGCGACCTGGCCAACGGGAACTCTAAGGAACAAAGGGTGCTTTTCCATAGTTGAGGCCAATCACAAAGGGCAAGGAACAAGCAATACCAGAAACAAATTAATCCATGACTCAGTCAAGCAGAAAAAAAAAAAAAAAATTGGAGAGAAAGAGAGAGAAATGGCCTGATTAGGAAATGAAAATACACTGCAGTTCACTTTCGCTAAAAGTGATGAAAGTCCTGGAATTAGTTTTTCTGCTCAATAAGAGAACACATCAGGCAGCTGAAGATGGCACTCTCCTCATCAAAGATGATTCTCAAATCATTTTCCAAGAACTCTCTTGTTTACAACAAGCAGTGCCATGACTGGTCACCCTTAATCAGCAAAGAAATTTAAAAGGTACTACCACTTCCTAGTCAAACTCCTCCCTAAGTTTTGTTCCAAGAGTACAGGGACAATGAGGACACATTGCAAGCAAATATTTTAACGAGAACTAGGACCTCCCTCAGAGGAGTTGCTCCTGAATGATGCTGCTGTGGAACTATAAAAAGCAGAAAGGTCAGGCATTTAGATGGTTCTGAAAATTTTAGACACTTAGGCCAATAGGATCTTTCCAAGAGGTATCTTCAGTGAGAACGAAGACATCAGCTCATGAAAGTGAAAGTGTTAGTTGCTCAGTCATATCTGACTCTTTGCAACCCCATGGACTGTAGTCTTCCAGGCTCCTCTGTCCATGGAATTCTCCAGGCAAGAGGACTGGAGTGGGTTGCCATTCCCTTCTCCAGGGATCAAACCTGCATTGCAGGCAGATTCTTTACGATATGAGACACCAGGGAAGCCCCCATCAGTCATAAACTTGTCTTATTAACTGTGCCTAGGGAATTAAACAATCCCCCTTTTAAAAAAATCACCTAATAACAGATTGAAAAATGAAGTATAAAAAAGATTAAGTCAATAAAAAAACAACACTTAGTGAATAACCACTGGGTGATTATCACATACATAGCACTATAGGTATAAGGACAAAAAATTATGAGATGGCTGAAGCCTGCTAAAGCATGAACACTAAATTTTCACTTAGAAACACAAGTTTAAGTAAGTCAATGAAAGCAAAAAAGAAAAAGTGAATAATCTATATTATTTGCAGGCATAGTTCTGAAATGTGTTCAGATTTGGGTACAGGCTCTTTTATTTGGTGATTTCATATCCTCAAAAGGAGGCACTTGAAAAGAATTCCACACTATGACCACATAACTATGTGACTAGTTTCTGAATGTAATCTTAGGAAACAGAAACAGGAAAAAAATTTTTCACTTTTCTTTTTTCTTCGCTCCCTCCCACCTCTACCCAATGCTACTCTGATCCAAGTTAGCTACTCGTAAAGGTGGGCTTCCCAAGTGGCTTAGCAGTAAAGAATCTGTCTGCCAAGCAGAAGACATATGTTCGATCCCTGGGTCAAGAAGATCCCTTGGAGAAGGAAATGGCAATCCACTCCAGTATTCTTGCCTGGGAAATCTCATAGACAGAGGAATCTGGCAGGCTATGGTCCATGGGGTGGCAAAAGAGTCAGATACGACTCAGTGACTAAAACAAACAAAGCAGGATAGTACTTTCCTATCTCTCCTACTGGCAACCTGTTTTCCTAGAGATTCTTGGTCCAATCAATTATCTCTTAGTCTTAAAGATGTGATTCAGGTAAATAAATTTGCAATGCCCATTTTCATACAATATTTTTTTAAAGTATAAGAAAATTTTCAGTTTCCAAAACAATAAAGACTAAACGATAATTACAGTGCTGATTCTAAGATTCATTATACATTTCCCAGCTACGAAAAAAGCACCACTGTCCACGGCAGAGCCAGTGACATACCGCCCTCCATTTGACTTTGCTATTTTTCTGGGCCACTGACATGCTATCCACATGCAGACCACCCTGGCCAATAATCACAATCCTTGCCTTGCTCCCTTGGTAGTTTCTTCTCTCACATGAGTACCTATTTCACAAACTTAATGCTTCCTTTGAAACGGGATGCTATCAATGTCAGAAATCTTCTTGGTCCAAACTTAGAAACAAGTCACTTTAGTTAGTCCTCCTTTCTCCACTCTACTGCCAAAAATTTCCTTTTCTCATTCAAGAAAGAACTCAAATTTATCCATTCTTACTTTCCTACAGGCAGATTAGAATCTGACCCATGGACTGTCTTCTACTTAGATTATTTTTTTAAGCCTCTCTCCTTTTCATTTAAGTCAAAACCCATCGTTTAAACAATCATTTTCATTCATAATTTTAAACCTGGACTCAGCCTTACCCTCTATATGTTGTACAGCATAAAAGAAAAAAAGACACCTGAGAAAAGAAAGAAGATACTTTATCAACGAAAGGTACTTGAAATGTTCTGAAATTAAAGTTTAGATTAAAAGTGAAATGGTAGATTTTGATTATGAACTTTGAAATTCAGCCATACTATAAGACACAGAAACATGCATAAAACCTGAACTGGCAATACCTTTGGAGAATAAAGCTAGACTTTAATTCTTCTTCCCTGGGCATATAAATATACTGATGTTCTGTACATTGTCACCCTGCTTATTTAACTTCTATGCAGAGTACATCATGAGAAATGCTGGACTGGAAGAAACACATGCTGGAATCAAGATTGCAGGGAGAAATATCAATAACCTCAGATATGCAGATGACACCACCTTTATAGCAGAAAGTGAAGAGGAGCTAAAAAGCCTCTTGATGAAAGTGAAAGAGGAGAGTGAAAAAGATGGCTTAAAGCTCCACATTCAGAAAATGAAGATCATGGATTCCGGTCCCATCACTTCATGGGAAATAGATGGGGAAACAGTGGAAACAGTGTCAGACTTTATTTTGGGGGGGCTCCAAAATCACCGCAGATGGTGACTGCAGCCATGAAATTAAAAGACACTTTCTCCTTGGAAGAAAAGTTATGACCAACCTAGATAGTATATTCAAAAGCAAAGACATTACTTTGCCGACTACGGTTCGTCTAGTCAAGGCTATGGTTCTTCCAATAGTCATGTATGGATGTGAGAGTTGGACTGTGAAGAAGGCTGAGCGCTGAAGAATTGATGCTTTGGAACTGTGGTGTTGGAGAAGACTCTTGAGAGTCCCTTGGACTGCAAGGAGATCCAACCAGTCCATTCTGAAGGAGATCAGCCCTGGGATTCCTTTGGAAGGAATGATGCTAAAGCTGAAGCTCCAGTACTTTGGCCACCTCATGTGAAGAGTTGAGTCACTGGAAAAGACTCTGATGCTGGGAGGGATTGGGGGCAGGAGGAGAAGGGGACGACCGAGGATGAGATGGCTGGATGGCATCACCGACTCAATGGACGTGAGTCTGAGTGAACTCCGGGAGATGGTGATGAACAGTGACGCCTGGCGTGCTGCGATTCATGAGGTCGCAAAGAGTCGGACACAACTGAGCGACTGAACTGAACTGAACTGTATCAGATGTTGCTCAAGAAGTCTGTCTAATAAATTATATGCTTATCTTTAGGGCAGCAGGTGTGACTCAGTGTGATGCTTAATTGTTGGCAGAGACTTTTCTTCTATTTTAATTTCAATAATATGCCACCTATTAAAGAGACAAAAGCAATAAGAAATGACTTGATACATCATTAACTCTAATGCAGCAACTTCTGTGTAGACTTCCTAGAAGTATTTTAAATCATTATTTTGTTGTGCATAATTTTTAAGTTTTAGAATAAATGTTCATATCAAGCAATTATAGGTGGTAATAATTAATGAGATCCTCACCATTGTTGTGTAAAAACATATTATCCTACATTATGCCTTGACAGATTACTAGTTAGTGATAGCTATTAGAAGTCTTAGTAGGTACTCTGAAATTATTCACACAACAGTAATTACGTGTGTGGATGTGCAGATTGGAAATGGGAAAAATATATATACTTCACACTCTTTGTCTCACTCTGAATAAAACTGTCATTATAGCATACTGTGGATTTTTTGCATTGTATAATAAAGCTACATGTTTGTTTATTAATGAACTAATGAAAATTGATATATATATATAGGATAAAATGAAGAATGTGACAGCAACTAAAAAGGTTTAAGAATCAGAAACTTTGGGAAAGATAAACTCCCAGAGATTATTTATCTTCTCATTTAGAGATAAGCAGATCGATGTCCAGAATGTATTACCAAGGTGGCAATAGTAGGTGATGGGAGAACAAGGATGAGTAGCCAAGTCTCTTAAAATAGACTCCTTGATCTTTTCTCTCAGTTCTGTTTCTCTTAGAAAAAAATAATACAGTAAGAGTAGTCAAATGTCCAGCAAACAGTGAGTCAGAGTTGAAAACCTGAGCACTTTTCTGGGCCAGAAAGTACAAATCTAGGCCTACAGACTATAGATTTTGAACAAACCAAGGTAAAGGGCTTAATGAGCTTTATAGCAGCTGTTCCCTGGCAATCTCCAGTTCTTACTAGATAGACAAGTCATTTAAACAGTAGAGTGAAGTAGCCTGTTGAAGACTGGCTGACAGCGGAGTGGTCAGCTTACAGCAGTGAAAAAACTGGTTGGGATCATTGAGACAATGGGCTGTCAGCCTTTCCACATCCCACCCTCAAAGGAATATTGCATTACATGGAATTGCAACTAATATTTACAGAGCAATTGATCTTTTAGATAAAAAGAAACACATATATAGTACTGATTAATACATTGGAAAAGATTTCTATTATATTTTGTAAAATAAAATTGAAAAATAAAATGTACTTGGAAAATCTGTACATCTGACTACTGTCTTCATTAATGATAATAAACAAAGGTTAACTCTATTAGTATATACAATTAGTTAATTCTATTAGTATATACAAAGGTTAACTCTATTAGTATTTATTTTAGATGAAGTATAATTTTCCATTATATTAAAACTAAATTTTAACAATAAACATGCATAGACCATTCACCAGGTTTAATAGCAGGTTTAATTTAATAGCACACATTTGCACTAAGTATTTATGTAATCCTTAAAGATGATACTAACCCTCAAATAATTAAAGGACCTCATACACAGTTTGTCAATTTATGAAACTTAATTTTAAAAAAATCAATCTTCAGTAAAATAACTAAGTAAACCATCTCCTTTTTAACTGTTTACTCTCATGTTCTAAAATGTTTAAATTTTATTAATTTTATTCTAGGTAATTTTCATTAAAAAGGATAATGGTATAGATCTAAGTATGCGTAATAATCAGGGATATAACAACACTGGAGACAGGTGTGAGAGAGAGGACAACTGCCTGAGTTACACCCTAGATCACAAATTCAGAAAAGAAGTTTGCAGATACAATATTGGGTTGGTCAAAAAGATGTTATGGAAAAGAAAGACCCGAACGAACTTTCTGACCAACTCAACACTTTTCTTACCAACGCTATCTAAATGATATACCATAGAGGAAGGAGGAATGAGTATAGACACTGACTTTCTAAACAAAGTGGAAAAGCTTAATGCCATGAATTCAAAGATCATGATGAGTGCTCACCTAGATCACCACGCACACAGAACACCTCTCACAAAAGGTAGGTACAGACAGGGGCACGCCACAAGGGCTCACGGTCCCTCGAAAAATACTGAGCACACACGCTCAGGCACTGTATCTCTAACTAGAGGCATGATGATAAGTCACACCAGAGATGGTCCTGCTGTCACAAGGTAAGTCAAGAGAGGTTGTTTCAGCAGGAGAGCACAGGTAGGGGAGACCGACGAGCCAATATCGCACGAATGAGAGTGTAACAGCACAGTAAAATCAATGTTATGAAGAAGTGGAGCACCATCCTAAGACAGCATTATAATCAAGGACTATGACAAAGGACTGGACAGGGAACTAGGCAAAGACCTCCCTGAAGAGACAGTGTTTTAGCTCAGAGCCAGTGCTCAAAAGCAATAACTTCAGATGGAGGGAGGCAGGAGGCTGGAGTTCCAAGCAGAGCAAGCCTTTGTGTAGAAATCTTTCACGTTCTTTATTATTCTTAAAAATAATGGTTCTAAGTCTCGTTTGATTAAGAGTAGAAGAACTATCGCTGGTTTCCACATCAACACATCTGCAGATACCACATCATACACACTGGGCCCAATGCCTGCAACTTTGTAGCTCTGATACCATGTAAGACCCAACAAAACACTCATTCATTTAAGAATCCCCTGGACTTAGACATAGACCTGAGTTCAACAACTAAATTAGTGTATCTTAAATCATATACACTTACTCTATGAGAAGCTCTATGACAATAAGGTTTGAAATCAATTTAGAAAATGTGGCATCCACTATGCCCTTCTTGAAAACCCATCATGCATATTATCATAATTAATGTTTACAAAGAAACTTGTTTCCCAATCATATTTGTATATATGTGTGTACATATGTGATATATATCATATATGTGTGATATATATGTGTGTACGTATGAGATATATACCGTATTTGTATATGCAAATTTTAATATATACACACACAGACATAGACTTGTTTATTGATGATTGATTGCCTCCAGGAGCCACTGTAGAGATTAAATGAATTAACACATGTAACAGAGAAGGAAATGGCAACCCACTCCAGCATTCTTGCCTAGAGAATTCCGTGGACAGAGGAGCCTGGTGGGCTGCTATCTATGGGGTCGCACAGAGTCAGACACAACTGAAGCGATTTAGCATGCATGCACTGGAGAAGGAAATGGCAACCCACTCCAGTATTCTTGCCTGGAGAATCCCAGGGGCGGGGGAGCCTGGTGGGCTGCCGTCTATGGGGCAGCACAGAGTCGGACACGACTGACGGGACTTAGCAGCAGGAGCAGCACATGTAAAGTGTTTCTAATAGGGCCAGACCCACGGTAAATGGTAAAAGTTTATTGTTGTTATCAGAGATGATACTTACAGCACTTAGGTAAAAGTTAGTTATAAGTAAGTAACTAAGAAAACCAACATTTCCAAGCCACTCCAGAGGAGGGCCAATTCAGCCACATCCATTAGGCATGCTCAAAATTCTACTATTTCTGCTTGGTTTCTATAGCTCCAATGCAGCTCACGTGATTTCCAATTGACTCTAGCCAGATCCTGAAACTAACCTATTTTTGGTGAAAATAATTTAATTAAATGATTTTTAATCAACTTCCTTCCTTGTATTTATTTATACTCTAACATTACTGCATTAATTTCAAGTACTGTACTAGAACCAAGCAAGGGCCATAGATTTGTATGTTGGCATCAATACTGTGGAATTCCATTGTTATGACTGTGCTAATGATCTTTTGGCTCCATGGATAAAATGCTCATTTCCTGAAAACCAAATCCCCAAGGAGCTGGTGTTTTTTTGTTTTTTTGTTTTTTTTTTACGTTCTTTGTACTAAGCAGGCAGTGCATCTGATTTATAGGATCAAAATGAAAACAATTTCTCTCATTTACTTTGATGTTCCCCAAGATAGGCAAGAATTTTTTTCTCCTCTTGTAAAATGCTATACAGCTTCTGGAAAGAATGCTGTAAGTTGGGGAAGAGTCAGGAGTGGCCAATGATAATAAAATCACCTCCCACTCTACCAAAAGTAACCATTTAGTAAACTAGCCTTTCAGTTTATTTCAAAGTGGCCAGATATCCTCAGCTGAGCTCTTTATCAGGAAAAGGTTTTGGCCCCACCCACTAAGCTTGTATTACGAGGATACCTGCAGAGGCTCTTACAGATACCTGTGATGCCTTGGATCATGATTCAGGTTACCGAGTCACAGAGAAATGTATTATATTTCCAGCAAAACTGACCGGTCTTCTGTTGCTGTCACTCATAAAGGCAAATATAGATAATCTGCAAAGACTAAATATCAAATACGGTGAGAGAGAACAAGCACAGTTGATCTCAAGAGAGGTGGAATTAAAGGATGAACCATTGAGAAAAAAAATTATATATGTCTGTGTTCTTTGATTTAGAGTACAATACAGATGAATATAAAGGTGAAACTATGAGTTAGCATTAATTTTTTATATTTCATACATATCAAAATGTTAGTGGCTCAAATGTTAGTGTTAGTCATCTCCTGCTCTTTGCAGCCCCATGAACTGCAGCCTTCAAGGCTCCTCTGTTCATGGAATTCTCCAGACAAAAACACTGGAATGGGTTGCCATTTCCTTCTCCAGGGGATCATCCCAATCCAGGGATCGAACCCAGGTCTTCTGCATTGCAGGAAGTTTCTTTACTGTCTGAGCCACCAGGGTACTCATGTATAACAAAGGTTGCCTATAAATCTTTATGTATGCTAATATAAGATAAAGTGAATGTTTTAGTAAGAAAAACAGTGATAGCTAACCTACCAATAATTACACTAAAGTTTTTCCAGTACAAGCCTCTATTTTTATTTTATTAGGTGTCTGGAGACACAGTGGTAAACAACAGATGAACAGTCCCCACCTTCATGTAAATCTAAGATACTCCATTTTCCCTGCCTAAAATTCTTGAGTTTATCATAGTTACCATAGACAATCCTCCAAAAGCTAATTTCTTGACATTCTTCATCTTGTTCTCTTGGTATTTATAATCTTATTTGCTTATAGTAATCACAGAACAGGAAAAATGGTAGTCAGTGTGGGTAATGTTTTAAGTGACATATTTTGAGAGAAGTTTCTATTTACCTTTAAAAGAGGGGAGAACAAAATCTTTCTGAAAGGAGTCTGGTTTACAGTGTGACAGCAGAGAAATCCAGGCCATCTGAATACCCCAGTTACTGTGAGTTGTCGAAACTCTATTGTATTCTCAAAACAACTAGAAGCTATGAGTGCAAAAAGTGATACACCATTTGATCTAGATCCAGTCAGTGCCCTAGTTCATATTTCTTTTCACTGATAAATGCATATAAAATTAAAACATCTGAATCGAACAGGATATTTTAAAGTTCACCATAATATGTGTGCTACACTGATTATATTAGCACTGAATATAAACTGTGATTTGTTGAACACAGAGAACCAAGAAAATGAGAAGTAAAAGAAATTTGATATCTCAATTAATTGAAAAGAAAATTCTTTAGCTGAGACTAGAATATGTGTAATGAAACTCCATGTTTTATGAAACTCCAAACTCAACAATCAAATTTAGATTGCCCACAAAACACTCAAGATATACTGTACTCCAAAGTCCATCCCATTTCCCTCATCCCATTTATAGACATTTTCCTCACAAGAGAAGACCCTGATGCTGGGAAAGATTGAAGGCAGGAAGAGAAGGGGATGACAAAGGACAGACGGTTGGATGGCATCACCAACTCAATGGACATGGGTTTGAGCAAGCTCCAGGAGATGGTGAAGGGCAGAGAAGCCTGGCATGGGGCAGTCCATGCGTTCGCAAAAGTCGGACACACTGAACAGCAACAATCTCACAAGAAGTACTGGTGCTCAATACATACACTCTCACATGAATTGACTGCAGGTGAGCTGTCTGCCCAACCTCTGCTCTCAAGCCAGTCTTATAAGACTGGCAATGACCTTCACATGGCCAGATTCTATGTGTGACTTTCAGTCCCCAGAAGCATTGTCTCAGCAGCATTTGACTCAGTGGGTCATTCCCTCCTCTCAGCAAAACACCTTGCCTTGATTCTGCCAATAGCACATTCTCTTGCTTTTCCAATTACTTGCTATGCTATACATTTTTACTGAAACCTTGTCTTCTTTCCAACCGCTTAGATGCTGGAATGCTCAGGGCTCATTTTTCAGAAAGTTTACTTTCTCTGTTTATAATCATTTCCCTAGAGGACCTCATCCAGTCTTCTCGCCTTAATGACGATCGACATTGGTATCATCTCTACCAATTCGTTTATCTTTATCAGTGAGCTCTTCCCTGAAACACAGATCCACCTATCTAATGATACACAACATCCCTGCATTGATACGTCTATGAGGTATTCACATGAGCATGTTCAGAACAGAACTTCTGATTATTCTCCCCACTGCTCACCACCTGAAGAAATGGCACCAACATCCAGTTGTCAAGTCAAAAACTCCAGAATAATTAAATTTCCTCTCTCTCTCACTTCAGATGTACTCCATTAACAAATTCTGTTAGCGCTACAAAAAAGTACATCATATTCCAAATTAAAAATGTTTCACCGTCCCCATTGCCATCTTCCTAGTCAAAGCCACCATCTCTCACAGAAACCCCAATAACTGCTCAAGCCACCTGCTCCTCCTCTCGATCCCGCAACCTACTCCACACACGGGACACGGAACCATCCTTTTACAACTCGCATCAGATCAAAGCCCTCCAAAGGCTTCCCTTCATACTTCCAATCACCTCACAGTGGTAGTCATTGCCTACAATGCTCTGACCCCAGCTATCACCTCTCTGAGCTCATCTTCTGCTGCTCTTCGCCCCATTATTATCCTTCAAATAAACCATAAACAGTTCTACCTCTGAGCTCTTGCACCCGTTCTTCTCCTCCTGCTTGAAATACTAGTTTTCCTGATGTTCGTTCACGTGACCAATTCCTTTATGTTGCTCAAGTGTCTCCTCCTCAGCGAAGCTTGCCCTGACTAAGTTCCTCTCATACATCTTTTATCCTGCCCTCCGCTGCTTCAGAGAAGTCATCACTATGCAAATTTATATAATATATCTGTCTTCATTTTTTAAAAATTATGTTTCCCAACTAGAACAAAAGTTCCATTAAATCAGGGACTTTTCCCATCCTATTGATTATTATAACTCAAGAACCTAGAATGGTGTCAGTAGTATCTAATGCCCAGTTTGTGTTCAATATGTAATACTGAATGCAAAGAAAAAAAAAAAAAGTCACCAAAAAGTGAGCTATTTTACCTGACAAAAGTATGACAGGAATGTGTTAACCATTCTAAAGTGATGGTCTCTCTTTATATGCTAATTCCACAATTAAGACTTGTCAATGACCTGTATTTACTGGGACAGTCCGTTCCCCTTTGACTCTTAAAATAAAACGGAATTTATTTTTAGAGATCAGGATTTCCTTTCCCTGCAGAGGTTACAGCCCAGACACATCTGAATACTCAAATGTTTACAATGACTTTGGCAGACAGCTCACTCTGGAGAAGCATGCTTCCCCAATATAGAAACTCCAGACTTCCAGAGCCTAATTCTTATATTTTGGGCCACTGTCAGTATTTCGTCCATTGATTTATCAGAGAATTTTGACCATATCATCCCTATAAAACTTTAGATTAAGCAATGAGTACTGACTATGCTGCTTTACAAAATCAACAGCTAACTACATGATCTTGGCTCAGTTCACCTCTGTCTCTTATCAACTACCACACTCCCCTCACTCTTCTCAGGAAGCTTCAACCACCAGGCACGGCTGCAGTCATGGTCTTCATTCTTGCTGTTCCCTTTGCCTGGAACACTCTTCCAACTAACAGTCCACTGGCACATACCATCTGAATCTGGTGAATATCACATGAATATCTGTATATTATCTACATCACTGTGTGCCTGTTTTGTATCTCTCCAATTGCTAAAATGTGACCTCATTTGAATACAAACTATGTGTTTGGTTGACTACTCTATTCCAGCACCCAGGGCAAGGCCAGGCTAAGAGCAAACAGTCAATAAATGGTTGTTAAATGAATGCTCCGTAAACAGCATATATTCACACCAATCCCTCTCAGTATTCACTAAGAACATGTTTCATTTATTTCAAAACTATTAAGAACAGTCTATACTGAAACCTACTTGAGAATCTAATTTTCTTTCTCAGTTACAAAATGACTCACTTTACTGATCTGGAGAACATTACTGAAAAGTAAATAAATATGACTCATAGCTAACAATTATTAATATATTTCATTTTCTGTGAATTGATGTGATTTTATCTATGATTCTTTTCCATTACTTCTCTGAAATAATTTCTCCACTCTATTAAGTTCCTACAGTCAATATACTTTAAATATTTAAATGTAAGTAAGCTTTTAAGAACTGTATTTTAATAATACATTTCTTCTTAAATATATGTATCAAAACCACTCCAAATACTTCAGGGAACATGTCTATGGGCACTGTGTAATCTGGTGACAGATTACTATTTGAACTATTTCCCAACAGAAAATATCAGAGAAAATATTCTGAATCTAATAACAATCAGAGCCACATCTATAACTTTAATGAATACATAAAACATGCTCTGACTTTGGATTACAAAATACTGGGGGAAAATGAAATCTATACAACCAGCCAAAACACATGCTAAAGGAATTAAATATAAAATAAATAGTTAAAAAATAAATCAGAAAGAACTATAAGAGTATATTTATCTGATTATGAAATACCTTCCTAATCATTTATGACAAGCAGATTTCTGGTTCAAGATGACAGATGAAACATAAACATTAATGTTTGTTTGCATGAATTCCACTGAAAGAACAGTAAAATAGAAAGTGAATTTAATTCATATCACTACTGCACATGGAAGTGGAAAAAGCCATCAATGACCCAAAACTTTTGACAAGTATCAAAGAGATAGAAATCTGATGGAAACCAATCTCATATAGGCCCTTGCATTCTGGTGCATTTATTTACAGAGACTGACTACTGTTTCCCTCAGGGTAAGCTTCCAAGGAGCAAGGATCTTATCTCCATCATCCATTACTCTATCCTCAGCATCCAGCACAGGGCAGGTAGCTAATAGGTGTTCAATATATATTAATCTCTTCAATGAATTAATAGCCATTTAACAGAAAACTAAAGAAATACAATGAGTGATTTTAACATACCACTAAGGCTTCCCAGGTGGTGCTGGTGGTAAAGAAGCCACCTGCCAATGCAGGAGACTTAAGAGACGTGGGTGTGAACCCTGGGTCTGGAAGATCCCCTGGAGGAAGAAATGACAACCCACACCAGTATTCTTCCTGGAGAATCTCACGGACAGGGCTGGCGGGCTACAGTCCAGCGTCAGACATGACTGAAGTGACTTTGCATGTAGGTACAATGTACCACTATGCCACCTTTAAAATCAAATGCCAATCATATATGAAGTTCTCAATAAATATGTCCTGAATGAATGAATAAATAAATGGATAGTGGGAAATGAAATCTTTAGTGCTGTAAGAAATCTGTCATGATGCTCTGGTAAGCAAAAAAGATGATTATAAAACAGTACAGACAATGAAGCCCCTGTTTTGTTAAAAAAAAAAAAAAAGAATGGGTTTATAGAAAAAGGATTTGAAGAGAACAAACAAACAAACAAACAAAAAAACCCATTAACCATAGATATATCTATGAATGGGATTGTGAAAAGCTGCATTATCTTTTATGCTTTCATTTTTGCATTTTTTAAAATTTACACTATGTATATGTAATCCCTTCATAATCAAGAAGAGGAAAAAGCTATTGTACAACAGAAGGACTTAGTTCTGCTATTCTCCAAAAAGTACTTTGCTTGCTATCTCTTCTCCCACTCTCTAGCCAGCCAACTCATACTACATTATGTGCCAGACTGCAGCCCCATTCTTCAAACACACAGGAATGGAGGAGAGAAAAACAGAGGCATGGCGAGCAGGCTGTTTGTTATTACAGAGACACACAAGGGCCAGGCAACAGACTATAGCCTGCCTTCCAGCACAGAATTTTACAGCCTCTTCAGGTTGGAACATGTACCAGATATATCTGTATGTGTGTATACATGTCCATGTTGGAGCAGTATATAGAGGTCACTCCTCCAGGGACTTCTTTACCACAGTACAGTCCCCAGCACCAAGCTAGAACCATAGGTCACAAATATAGCTGAGGTCAGGAAGAACAGGTCAGGCCCACTTAACTCAATTATTCAACGGTCATTACCAACCCATGCTTGGTGTCAGCTTCCTTACCCATACAAATAAATCATGTGGCTGTCTTTAAAATTCTGAAACAGGGCCTGGAATGTAGTAAAGTGTAATCAATAATTGACATTATTATAATTACTTATTAATAAATAAGATAAGAAAATCCTATAAAAAGTGACTGAAAGATGAAACCCTGTATCTCTAAACTCTTATTTAATCACAAATCCAATATTTATTTTCCTCCTGCAACTACAAGACTACTTTCGGGAAAATATAACTAGCTGGCAGAATTTGTTGGGGACTATATACCACACAAATATGAAAAATGACACAGCAAAAATATTAGAAAAATGTATTCCAGAAAATATTGGAAAATGTATTCCAGATCACATAGAAGAGGTATTATAAGGCACCGGTCTGAAGAACTGCCAAGAGAATTATTACCTTGTCCGTGCACTGTCCGGAACAAGGGCCACTGCATCACAGTTCATTACAGGTCTCCCTCAGAGGCGTGATCAATATTCTAACAAATGTGAACAAAGGGGTGCCCAGAAGAGAATCAGTTCATTCTAGCAAACAAAATCTGTGAACAATCATCCATGGATTTCAACATTTATTTAGCTTCATAAGTTCATATCATCTACATCTGTGCCAGAAGAGTATGTGAGCAGAGGAAATATTTGTAGCTAGTCAGTCAGAAAAGTGTATTTCCCAATCAAAAGATCTATATCCACCATCACGGAGAATATGTGCTGTGGTGGTGGTATGATGCTTTTTGTCATTCTTTATCCATTCCTCTCTTGGAGAAATAGCAGCATTTCACTTTTTGGTAGAGGGAATTACTATTACATCTTTGGCCTACTGGATGAACAAAATAAGGAACATTTCTTTCCTCCTCTGGTAAAGGGGTGATGACGTTATCCAAGTTATGCAGACTGAAGTCTGCTGTGTGTCCAATATTTAAACTAAGTGATACAAGGACATGAGAGGAGACACTGACATAGCTCTTAATTAAGACATCCTAGGATACTAGTGGATTCTGCTCAGTCACAGTTGCCTATCACGGGTATTCCCATCACTTTATGACAAAAGTCTGAAAATCAGTATTCCCCTCATCGTCAAGCTAAGGGAGATCATGTGACTTAATTGGGCCTGTATCTACCGGCTGCTTCTGGGAACACTTTTTCCTTCCTCATGAAAGAATGAGGCATGCAAAGTAAGCTCTCTCACTGACATGATCTCTCAGATACCTTATGGCTTTATTCAGAGTTTTGTAAGTCCAGTATGTCTAGAATGCAGGCAGCTCTCTTTCTTTTTTTCTTCCTAAATTATGAAAGTATGATAACATTCACAGGACACTTGGAAAACAATATATATTATGATTATTTTAAGTAGACAAATTAAGATTTGTAGTTGCAGTTTCAATATCAAATTCTTAAAAAATAATAGAATGAATAGACAGAAAAGGAGAAAGATATAATAGACCTGAAAAGCACTATGAACCAATTCAACATCAGTAATATTTATACAATTCTCACACAACATCAGAATACAAAATCAACTCAAGTTCCCATAGACTATAAACGAAGAGACAGAGGAACATATTCAGTGACATAAAACAAGGTGCAAAAATTTCATGGTCTAAAGGTATTGAAATCACTCAGTCTGTTCTCTTATCACTGTGGAATTATGTTAGATATCAATATCCAAAGATATTTGAAAATAGCCCACATATTTTTCAAGTGCAATGTGACATTTACCAAGAGAGATACTTGACTTAAGACTTTGAAAGCCTTAATAAAGTTAGAGTGAAAAAACACAGAGGGTGATTGCAGAGAAGAAAACATTTAAATGGGAAATTAATATCAAACTGAGAAATTAATATCAAGGATACTTTAAAAACCCCATATTTGGAAATTCAATGTCCACTTTTAAATGATGGGTATATCTAAGAAGCCATAACAAGGAAAATTTTAAAAATATTTGTAACAATATAAATGGAAAGAGAATTTCTCAGAATTTGTTGCACACAACTTAAGCTGCTCAGTGCAACTAAATACAATGTGGAATCTTGAATAAGACTGAATGAAAACAAATAATAGACACTAGCATAGAATTCTGTGAAATTTGAACAAAATCTACAGTTTCGTTTAATAATACTGTATCACATGTTAATTACTGGATTTTTTTACAACATAGAATTTCTTTATAGTCTCAGAATTGGATTAGACATAAAGCCTCATTTAAAAAAATTTTAAATCACTAACATAATTAGCTTTCTAGACTTTTAGCAGTAATACTAGATGCCAGAATAAACTGAACTATATCAAAGTTCTGAGTGAATATAAACTAGATATACAGCATTCTCTTCACACTTAGTCAAACAAGTGGAACCAAAGTGTCATAAATTTTTAGCTAAGCAAAAATTCGTAAGTTTTCTAAAATATATTACATTGTACATACTATATACAAGCTTTTCTACTACACTTGAGAAAGAACAACAAGAGACAGAGAATTGGAAAACAAACTAAATGAATGGGAGCACTGAATATATGAAGTAGAAAAAGTGACACAAACTAGGTAAAACTAGACCATCATATAGCTCAGTTGTTTTTAAATGTGGCTGCTCATTAGAATCACATCAGGAGCTTTGGAGGGAAAAAAAGACAATACCTGGGCATTTGTATTTTTCAAAAAACTCCAAGATAAATCTAATGTGCATTTGGATTTAAACAACTGATTACACGTTTTTCTATTAAATGGTAGTTTTAGTGTTATGGAATTCCATTATTTTCTGTTGACCAATCATGATACAATGTTATGAAAATGAATAAACAGGTACATAGTCATAATAGTAAAAGATGTTTATCAGTTTTCATAATCAATAGCCAGACAAAAAATTAAAGATAATTGCAACTGCAACCCAAAATAGAAACATGATTAACCTAACAATATAAAATAATGACATACAATGGAAGGGGGGGTTGTTGAATAGTGGAAATGCATACATGCACATGTTTTCATCCACCCAGTCAGTCTGTTTTTTGCTTGGTGCATTTAAATCATTTACATTTAAGGTAATTATTAGTATGTATGATCCTATTACCATCTTCTTAATTGTTTTGGGTTCTTTTTTGTAGGTCTTTTCCTTCTCTTGTGTTTGCTGCCTAGAGAAGTTCCTTAGTGTTGTAAAGCTGTTTCGGTGGTGCTGAACTCTCTTAACTTTTGCTTCTATGTAAACCTTTTGGTTTCTTCATCAAATTTGAATGAGAGTCTTTCTGGGTAGAGTATTCTTGGGTTGCAGGTTCTTCCCTTTCATCACTTAAAACATATATATCACGCCATTCCCTTCTGACTTGGAGAATTTCTGTTGAGAAACAGTCAATAGCCTTATGGGAATTTCCTTGTATTTGTCATTTTCCCTTGTAACTTTTAACATTTCATCTTTGTCTTAAATTATTGTCAGTTTGATTATTATATGTTTCAGTATGTTCCTCCTTGGGTTTATCTTGCCTGGGACTCTGCACTTCCTGGATTTGGTGGACTCTTTCCTTTCCCACGTTAGGGATGTTTTCAGTTATTATCTCTCTGAATATTTTCTTGGGTCTGTTCTCGAACCCTATACTGCAAATGTTGGTGAGTTTAACATTGTCCCCAATGTCTCTTAGGCTGTATTCATTTTTTTTTTATCCTTTTTTCTATATTCTGCTTTACAACAGTAATTTACACCATTCTGTCTTCCAAGTCACTTATCTGTTTTTCTGCCTCAGTTATTCTGCTATTGGTTCCTTCTAGTGTATTGTTCATTTCTTGTTTGTTTGTTTTTAGTTCTTTCAGGTCTTTAGTAAATATTTATTGCATTTTCTCCATTCTTTTTCCAAGATCGTGGATCATCTTCACTATCATTATTCAGAATTCTTTTTTCTGGAAGGTTGCCTACCTCCACTTCATTCCATTGTTTTTCCAGAATTTTATCTTGTCTCTTCATCTGGGACATAATCTCTGCCTTTTCATATTGATTAACTTTCTGTGATGTGGTTTTCAGCCTGGCAGCCACAGGATTATAGCTCTTGTTTCTTTTGTCTGCCCACCAGCAGATGAGGCTAAGAGGTTTGTGTAAGCTTCATGATAGGAGAAAATGCTAGTGGGAAAACTGGGTCTTGCTCTGGTGGAGAGGGCTATGCTCAGTAAAACTTCAATCTGATTGTCTGCTGATGGGTGGGGCTGTGGTCCCTCTCTGTTAGCTGTTTCACCTCAAGCAACCCAGCCCAGGAGTCTACAGGCTCCCTATGGTAGAATTAATAGCAACCTTCCTCCAAGAGGGCTCACACCAAGGGGCACCTCCCAAGACTGCTGTTATCAGTGCCCCCATCTCTGCAGTGAGCCACTGCAGACCCACACCTCCATAGGAAACCCTCCAATATTAGCAGGTAGCATTGGTTCAGTCTCCTGTGGGGTCACTGATCTTTTTCCCTGGGTCTTGGTACACACAAGATTTTGTTTGTGGGCAGCTATCTTAGGACCAAGAGGATAAAGAGAATCAGAGAGATACCAGCCCTCAACCTGATACTGTGAAGCAGTAGGAGAAACCTTAGAAACTGCTACTGACAAACTCCATACTAAATACATTTCCATGTCATTATAGTTTAATGGGGCTTCCCTGGTGGCTCAGATGGTAAAGAATCTGCCTGCAACGTCAGAGAGCAGAGTTTGATCCCTGGGCTGGGAAGATTCCCTGGAGAAGGGAATGGCAACCCACTCCAGCATTCTTGCCTGGAGAATTCCATGGACAGAGGAGCCTGGTGGGCTACAGTCCATGGGTCATAAAGAGTTGGACATGACTGAGCAACTAACACTTTCACTTTTCACTTTCATAGTTTATTACTGTTCTGTGGATTTTTCATGATGGAGCTGAGGACACCTATAGAATGAGTACATAAAAATGACTAGCAACTACTGCCCTTCTTGTATCCATGTCCATTCAGTTACCCAGTAATTTTTCGGCATTCTTCCTCTGACTCTGAGATTGACCATGTAACTTGCTTTAGCCAACAGGATGTAAGCAAACATGATTCAAGATCTGGAGATAAGAATTTGCCCTCCTTTGCTACACCTGTCACTGCCATGTGAACATCACATACATGCATATACATACACACCTACAAAGAGGAAATTTTTTCCACTATTCAAAACCACTATTCAACTCAGCAAAAAATTCATTCAAGTCACTGATGAACATGCGAAGTTCTGACCTCCTTCTTTTGTTGTTTCATTTTCATCTTACTTGTTCATATAAAAAATTATAAACCAACAGTCATGTCACAACTATAGTTATTCATCATTTGCAACCATAGTTGCATTTCAGGATGTAAGAGTTTAAGGGGAAAAAAAGACAAAATTATTCTCTGAAATATAATTGGCTATGTGAATTTATAATAAAAGGTATTTTACATTTTATTATTTGTAAATTATATGCCACACCTTTTATATCATAAAATTGACACTACATTTTTTCCAAAGAGTTGGGTGTTCAACATTTACCAATACACTACTGAGTAGGACATAACATGCCTCCTTGTCCTCTGAACTCCAAAAGGCTGAGACAGAAAAGAGACTTTTCTATTCTTCCACCATAAAAAAAGATAATAAATTATTTTCCCCAAGAAAATGCTGCTCAGCTCTACAGGAAAAGTATGACATCATCAGTGAGAGTAGGTTTCAACTTCCTTAGAAACATGCAGGTAAAGCTAGAATAATGGTGGGAGGTAGGGTGAGGAGGGGGATTTACAAACATACAGACTTTTTATTTTCATTCGTCCCCCAGGAGTGGGTATTTTTTTAAATTTATTATTATAACCACATTTATTGAAATATTTGCATCAATTAGAAATAGGAACCAGTTAACTATTTCTTACATGAGCCTCATTTTTGAAGATCCATGAGGGTGTCAACAACTTAGGTCAACAGCTAAAAAATGATATTAGTTGGTACAGTGATTAAATTCTTTTCATTTCTATGAAATCATCAAAGAACAACCTACAGTACTAAAAAAAGTTAAAGATAAATATATGAAGAAACAAATGTTTCTGATTTCCTGAGTTTTTTCATAACCTTTACTTTCTATTGCTAAAATATGTGCATGAAAATAAGATTAAGGAACCTAGCAGTTTATTCCCTCCTACCATTTTCCTCTCAAAGTCATGTTAAGAACAGAGTGTGGGAGGTGTGCAGGATAGATCTGCAGGCTGAGGAAAAACCATCTCCTATTAGAAAAAAAAGGGGACAGAGGAACAACTGTTTGGAAGAGGAAAAGACACAGAAAAAGAAACAAGACAGATATTTCTTAACACAGAGATAAAGGGAAAAAGCAAACAGATATTGTGAAGAAAGATTGTGAAAGGACAGAGCCAAGGAATGTGAATGACAATATACAAAAACTAGGAGGCATATAAAAGCAGCAGAAAGAAAAAGAAGGAAACAATCACAATGAAACCAATTTTAACAGAGCTACGGAGAAACTTTTACATATGACATCACTCATTTCTAGCTTACTGTGCTTGCCAAACCTTCTCCTTCAATTTAAATAGCCAGCCATCTTCTCCACGTCTGGGGCACTCAGGTCTTTCTTTGGGTTGCTAATTTGATTGTAACTATAAATGAAGTCAACACTCTGTGCCTTAGGTTGGTGTTCACATGGTACTCTCTCATACTCTATTAGAGTCTACTTTTGGTGTCTTGATCTCTTGAACATTCTTGAGCTGGTAGACACTTGCCTTTTTTGGCCAGACAGGATTCATTCTTTGGTCTTTCAGTATACCTACATTTCCTGCTTCCCTTGGGATATGTCTTTTTTCCCCTTCTCTTTTATACCAACAACTTCCTTTTCTCTCTTCACCCCAGGTAAAGCCACCATAATGTAGTTCATGGGTATCTTTAGTTTGTATGTATATGCACATGTTTTGATTTACATAAATAGGACTATACAGAATACTTTATTATTTTTTTGCTTTTGAGATGTATCCACGTTGCACATCAAATCTACAGTATCCACTTGCTGCAAATGTTCCCTGATGTCCACTAAAATCTATTTATCCACTTTTCTGGTGATGACACCTGTCCATCTACAAACTCACTGCCTCTACAAACAATGCAGTAATAAATATGCTGATTCAGCCCTCATTTACCAGTGCATGTGTGTATCCAAAATGCTGAGTGATGATACTTGTTATTTTGACTGCATAGTAGCAGACTGCTCTCTCGGATGGAGAAAGCGATGGCACCCCACTCCGGTACTCTTGCCTGGAAAATCCCATGGACAGAGAAGCCCGGTTGCTGAGAGTCAGAGATGACTGAGCAACTTCACTTTCACTTTTCACTTTCATGCACTGGAGAAGGAAATGGCAACCCACTACAGTGTTCTTGCCTGGAGAATCCCAGGGACGGAGGAGCCTGGTGGGCTGCTGTCTATGGGGCTGCACAGAGTCAGACACGACTGAAGCGACTTAGCAGCAGCAGCAGCCGCTCTCTAGGATAGTTGTACCAGTCTACATTTTCACCAGCAGTATCTGAGGCTTCCTCACTATACAAATCTTCAGTACCTGGCATTATCCAACTTCAATGTTTCTGCACTTTAGTAGTGAAAGATGACATCTCATAGTTCCTTTAACTTGCATTTATCTAATTACAAAATAATTTGAAGTTGTGGGCATTAGGGTATCTTCCTCTATAAATTAGCTGTTCGTATATTCTTTGCCTGTTTTTCTGTCGGTGTCTCTTTAGTTGATTTTTTGAAACTCCTTGTATTCTATACATTGGTCCCTTGTTGGGTTTTAGATATTTTAAATAACTTCACCCATTTATTACATGTTTATTAATGCTGTCCATGGTAACTTCTGATGAGCAGAAATCCTATAACTGATGATAAAAATTAATCAGTTTATAATTTTATGGTTTTGTTTTTGAAATTTTGTTTAAGAGGGCCCTCTTCCCTCCCTAAAATCTCTTAAATTGTGTTCAAATCAATTGATAATTTTAGCGTTCATACTTAGGTCTTTCACCTACTTGGAAAAGGTACATCTTTTGTATGTGGTATTAAAAAGCGTTAGGTTTCTTTTTATAATGTTGTGAGCCAGTTTTCCCAAGGTCATCTATTAAACAATCCATCTGTTCCCCAATGATTTGCAATGTTTTACCACATAAAAAACTTTCCCATATATATCAGTTTATTTCTGAGCTCTCCATTCAGTCCCTTCAGTCTATTTGTCTATTCTTGTATCAAAAAAAAAAACCCTTTAAAAAATTCAACTATGACTTTCTACTATGTCTTAATATTTGATGGCCAAATCTCTCTTCTATCCTCTTCTTAAGGTTAATTCAGTTATTTCTGGAATTCTATTCTCCCTAAATATTTTTAATAAAGTTAATATTTTTAATCCAATTGAAATTGAGATCAAGATTAATTTTGGCAGATTTGACAAGTTTATAGTATTAAATTATATCATCCCAAGAGTACGGACAATCTCTTTTCATATACATCACCTACTATGTTTTCTATTTAACATTTCTCATGAAAGTCTTGTATAAACTCAGTTGTTACTCCCCAGATATTTACTACTTTGTATTGCTGTTTTTACATTTTAATTTTTAGTGATTATTCTTCACAGAGTATAGTAGTGATTTCTAAAAGTTAATCTTGCATCTAGGACCTTGGTTAACTCTGTTAATACTTCCAATAGTTTGCATGTTAATTTTTTTTAAGGTAGATGGCTATTTCATCTGCAAATAATGTGTCTTTACTCTCATTTCAATACTTCAATTTCTTTAAGTGTTGTTCTTTACCATTAACCTTTATACAATCTAAAATATATACTAAATTTTTCCATGAAATATAAACATTTCTGTAGTTTTTGACATATAACATTTACCAAACTAAGAAGGTACCCTTCTAAGCCTTTAGTCCCAAGATATATTTTTCATAAACAGGTAGTGAACCTTATCAAATGCTTTCTTGGGATCAATAAAGATGATCATTTGATTTTATTTCTCCTTTGATCTAACAGTATGATGAACTGTTCTCACATTTTTTAATATCAAGTATCAAGTCTTACTTGATCATGATGCATTATTTGTATTGTACCACAGGATATGCTTAGCCAAAGTTTTACTTTGCGCAGATTGTGGTATCTATAGTCAAACGAGAAACAGGCCTACAGTGATTTTTTTTCCTGTTATGCTCATCGGGCTTTAGGTTTAAAATTATACTAGAGTTACTTAAATTAGCTGGTAACTTTTTCTCATTTTCAATTTCTAGAGCAACTTTCAAGAATAGGAATTAGGGTTCTTTAAAAGTTGGGTCCAATTAACATAAACTCATCCATCCTAGGTTATGTGTTCTTAATAGTTAACAGGTCAATTTCAACCCTTTACTGTATCTTGTACTAATTTGAGCATTTTATACCTTTCCAGACAGAGGATGAGATGGTTGTATGGCATTATCAACTTAATGGACATGAGTTTGAGCAAACTCTGGGAGATAGTAAAGGACAGAGAAGCCTGATGTGCTTCAGTCCATGGGGTTGCAAAGAGTCAGACACGACTGAGCAACTGAACACCAACTCTATCTTTCTAGAAATAGATTAACTTCATCTTAGTTTACAAACCAGACATTGTTCCTTGGAGAATTAACTCTTCCCCTGCTCTAAAGGCAGACCATGTATTTTAAAGCTACCAGTCAGCAAAAATGTTGCCTCTGCCAGAGTGAGTAGTCAGGATTAGCTGTATTACCTTAACTGGCCCAGAGAGAAAACTCAGAACTTTTCTGTGAAGAGGAATAAACAAAGCTCTTCATTGCCTGGCTTCACAGCATAAGATGAGGTATGGAATCATAATGGGAGAGGATGGGTTTTAGAGACTCGCTGCATAGGTTGGACCCAAAGGTGAGCCAGCAAAGACAAGAGATAAGCCCTGGTAAGGCTGAGTTCTGGATAAAAGCAAATCTATCCCCAGTCAGTGTAGCTTAGTGTGTCAAGAGACCCTCAAGAAAACATTTCTCAGTTTCTGACATTTGCAGTCATACAATTCCTAAACTTTTGGTTCTAATACTTTGGCCTGTAAACTTCTGCCCCTGAAAATGCTGCCTAAGGGCAACTGTTGACTCCGTAGCCTCTAGCGTGATATTCTGAGCCCACAGTCTCTGCTTGCTCTCGGCTAGGCCCAACAGAGCCCTCTGAAGTAGAAGCCTTGATCTCACTTTCAGAACTCAGCTTTCTTTTACACTCTGAACAACCAAGCTCTCTTTCTAGCTTTCCACCCGACCACCACAGCCCCAGTGCCCAGGTCACAGCGTCAGATAAAATAGAGATTTACCAATTATCACACACATTTATCACTCAGTTTTCCTAGATAGTCCCCAATTGTGACTTTACAGTTTCATAAGCCTAATGAGAAAGAAAGAAAAAGATATTCATATATAGTCATATCTATATCTATAGTGGTTATACATATGTATTTTTTTCCTCTAGTAAGTTCTGGCACTCTCAATATCCCTATTGAGTTTCCAGAACATATGATATCATTTCAAAGACATATGACAGAGAAACAATGTTTAGATTTCTAAAAGTGACACAAACTGAATTTTAACTGTAACAAACTGTTGTACCAAGCTATGTTTAAAAACTTTACATTTAGAAACAATGACACATGCTGCCAAAGTCTGAAGTGTTCTTTCCCTGTAATATGTATAAAGACTTTCTGTTTTTAAATCAAAATTTACTCAGTAACAAAGGTATCCCCAATATTTTGATGATTTGGGGAGGGGGGTAAAGAAGAATTTGAAAATATGCACATAGCAGTTCATCTCTTACCAATCATCCTTTCAAGAATAAAAAGCAAGGTTAAATTAAAAAAAAAACCCTCTAATACTAACAGTATAGATAGTTCTTTAGAACATTACTTTAAAGCAAGACAAAATTTCCACCAAAACTGCCTAGTGTTTGTCCTTTATTCTGACCTTAATGGAAATGAATACTCATTTCAGGAACTACACTATTGGTCCCTCCTTCACTGCAGACTGAAGTCACCACCACGTAATCAGGAAGTCTGAGGTCCTGCAGACAAAGCTGTGAGCCTGAGCAGTGGCAAAACCACAACAGACAGGAGACAAGGTATTTCAGAAACTACCTGAGAGACTCAGGAGCCATCAGCAGGAACTGCCCTTTGAGTTGGCTGTTCGTGCGTTTCACCTAAAGGGCAGAGTGGCTGAACCCAATTTCAAAGCTTCTTTTTTTTTTTTCCCCTACATTTATTTTTTATTTTTATTTTTTTTAATTAAATTTTAAAATCTTTAATTCTTACATGTGTTCCCAAACATAAAACAGATGAGTTGATTTCCTAGTCTATTAAGGTCCTGTGGTTTAAGAACAATAGAAATTTATTTCATACAGTTCTAAAGGCTGACAGTTCGAGATCAGGATGCCAGCATGATGGGGGACAGGTGACAGCTCTCTTCTATGTCACAGACTTCTCAGTTTCCTCACATGATAGAAGAGGTTAGGGAGCTCTGTGAGGTCTCCTTTATAAGAGCTACTACTCTAACTCATGAGAGTTCCACCCTTATGACTTAGGCACCTCCCAAAGGCCTTGTCTCCTAACACTGTCATATTGGGCATTAGGATTTTAGCACATGGATTTTGGAGGGACACATTCAGACCATATCATCCTTATGTCATATAAACTTCGTGATTTTAATTTTAGATTTGTTTATCTTAGTAGTTAAAAGACTATAAGTAATTATAACTCTGAGTTTAAATAGTAAAAAAAATAAAAAGATAGAGGCTAAATTAACATAAAAAGAAAGCTGAGCGCCAAAGAACTGATGCTTTTGAACTGTGGTGTTGAAGACTCCTGAGAGTCCCTTTGACTGCAAGGAGATCCAACCAGTCCATCCTAAAGGAGATCAGTCCTGGGTGCTCATTGGAAGGACAGACGTTGAAGCTGAAACTCCAATACTTTGGTCACCTGATGGGAAGAGCTGACTCATTTGAAAAGACCCTGATGCTGGGAAAGACTGAGGGCAGGAGGAGAAGGGGACGACAGAGGATAAGATGGTTGGATGGCATCACTGACTCAATGGGCATGAGTGCGGGTAAACTCCGGGAGTTGGTGATGGGGACAGAGGCCTGGCATGCTGGGGTTCATGGTATCGCAAAGAGTTGGACATGACTGAGTGACTGAACTGAACTGAAATTAACCTATTGTGCATGAGTCTTAAAAAGATCCTCAGAGCTAACATGTCCAATTGCTAGCAAACTGCAACAACTCCACACCCTTAGAGACTGAATAACTGAAGTCTGTTAGCTATTTCACCATTCTTAAGTTCTAATGCAGTGCCTGGGCATACAGACAAGCATCACACTAGAACCTAAGCATTGCGGGATGAAAGATATTTCCTGCTTCCAAGGAGCTCACAGTCTAGTGAGAGAGTTGGCAAACCAAGCAGTAGTTTCACAATGATAAAGCTAAATGCAGAGATGCAGAGCCAGCCCACCGAAAGGCTACAAAGCAGAGGTGTCATCTCAGCTCAGTTTCGAGGTATGAGGCATCACTGGGCAAAGAGAGAGGGGCATGTAAAAATACGCAGTGTTTCTGGAGAATGATGTATGGCTGTAACAAATCATACTTCAGGAAGATGGCAGGAAAGGTAAGCAGGGAGAAGTCCTTGATTATTACAATAAGTATGTTTTGTTTCAGTGTGAGTGCAAAAGAGTTTAGTTTTTTTCCAGCAGAAACATATGTCATCCTATGTAAGGTATTCCATGGACTGCTATAGAAGAGTCAGTGCTGCCGCCTCTGTGATCCAAACTGCAATTGCTCACAGCCATCCAAGGGCAGAGCAATGAAAACACAGTGAAGGGCGGCAGCTCTGATCAGGAGGGTGCAGTGTGCCTAGGGAAAAGGCAGGGACAGGACAACGGTGACATCTGAGGGTTGACCCACCAGGTAGATCACGTTGATTCTCTCCGAAATTGTGAACACAGGAGGAAGAATTAAGGGAGAAGACGAAAAACTGTTCTTGGAAGTAGGAAAAGCCAGGATGCAAGCTTTGCTTCCTGGGTGTGCCTCTCTTTCTGACTGCACTGCTCAGAAGCTAGTAATTTTCAGCCAAAATTATAGTTTCCTGCGGGATAAATAAAAATCTCTTCTTACCAAACTGGGGTGGGGGTCGGGAAGAAAGCAAGGAAAGGATAAAGAGAAAAAAGAAGATACTTCGATGAGCAGAATGAACAATGTGGAAGAAGAGGGAAATGATATCCACAGAAGGTGGAAAGAAAATCATTAGCATCAGCGAGAGTGAACCAAACTTTTGCAGCTGTGCAAGGTTGGACTTCAGGGTGGCTACAGTGAGACCAGCAAGGGGACTTCCCTACCGGTCCAGTGGTTAAGACACAGTGCTTCCACTGCAGGGGGCACAGGATAGGTCCCTGGTTGCGGATACTAAGATCCTGCAGGCCTTGTAGAGGTGGCAAAAACATAAACTAATAATAATAAAAAATACAGTGAGACCACCAAGGGGACTTCCTGGTGGTGCAGTGGTTAAAACAAAGAGTATCCACTTAAGGGGGCAGGGATCGATCCCTGGTCAGGGATTCTAAGATCCTGTAGTACACGCAAAAGTGGCCAAAATATAAAACAGTAATAAAATACAGTGAGACCAGAAAGCCAGGAAAGTAAAACTTTCAGAGAAGGCTGGCAGTTCAGCAGGAGGTCACAGACCTCGGGCACGTTTGTTAACAAAAGCCTGTTCTCTCCCTGAGGGAACCGAGGCAACCAAGGGTCAGCAAGACTTACTTAACTCCTTTTTCCACAGATGGCTGATAGTTCACAAATGGCTGATATATAACTGGAGAAGTTTAACTGCAATATCAGTACTCACTTATATCATATCTGCAAAGAAATTCCTCAACTGAACTTTAGAGCACAAGACATCAATTCCACCAAGGTGTTGGGTGTAGTCCACACTTTTTTTTTTGACCAATATTTAAAAATTGGGAGATTTTGCATTATTTCTGATTTCAAAAATTAGAAGATCTTGATATGAGGCCCACCCTCCCCTATGACATCCAGAGTTGGGACTAAGTAAAAGCCTCCCTCTTCAGATGGAAAACTTGCTAATTTTGGAAACTTGGTCTATTGCTCTTGACGAAATGGATCTTCTTTTATTTTCCATACTGTAATCATATTCCTTTGATTAAAGCACATTCACTTCCAGTAGAAATACATTTTAAATACTACTCTTACAAACTGTCAACTTATAAACTTTCATATATAAGAATAAAGCTGGGTTCCAGAGAAAAAACATCCCAAAATTTTACAGATGGTGTTCATTAGTATTATGTGGTCTTCTGGTCTTAACCATCACAGGGTTCTCTAGTCTAAGGAGACTGATGTAAACGTGCTGGGTTCTGTGGGCTCCATGGGCTGGGTTTTGTGAGCATGCAATATCGAGATTATATGCAAAGGCAGTGAGTGTGGAAGATGCTAGTGAGATGATTGCATGCTATCAGGAAGCAAGCAGAAGAGGAGGAAAAAAATGAAAAACGAGAGTAGTAGCTGGGACTATGCAAGTGCACGTGGAATTCAGCGGGAAGAACACGTGAATCACTTGCTGTGTGAAAAACACCAGGCCCTGGAAAGGACGCTAATTACAAAATAGCTAACTTTCTATTATTATACAGGCAAGCTCAATCATTAAACAGGTCACATTGCTAAAATGTGTTAAGCATTGTCACACTTTAGGTAACTTTAAACACTGGCCTGACACAAATTTAAAAATATCAACATTCCAGAAGCCACTTCACACGAGGAAGAAACTGCAATCCTAGCCCTCTGCATTTTGGCAGCAGTCTGAAGGTTACGCAATTCAGTGATACTCAGTATAAGCACAAAAGAGAGGGCTTCTATTAAAATGTATAACGTTGTACTTTGATGCAAGAAATATGAGAACCCACCAAGGACACAGAAAACATCATAAGAGCCACAGGCACAGTGTTAGAAACTGGTATTGTCTGCAGCTAGGTGCCAACCTTGTGTAAATGAAAAGCTGAAACATTATGGCAAAACTCACGAAGTGAAAACTCTTACAGAGGCACTCATGCAGACAAGTTCTGTACATATATTTTCTCTATGACGAAGACACTACCTACTAGTCACTGGCAAAACATTTTCTATTTATAAAAATTAATTTCAGCTTTTTCAAATTCAGGGTAACGGTCAAAAGTTAAAATAATCTGGCTGAACAGACCCTTGACTAAACACATGCAAAGGCTTTAGAAATACAGACCTCCCCAATGTTATTCAATAAGAGACTACTGTGTCCAGTTAATGGTCAAGAATAATTGTTTACTATTTTTGTATGATAGCGGTTTTCAATAGCTCTCTTATTTTCCTTTTAATAGGCATCATTCCACTCAGACAACCCCCAAAGACCTCTTTCTTCATAGCGGAGAAACTGTTCTGTATTCCACTTTGCAGAGTTGCCAATAAGAGAGCACACACCACTGACTCCTGCTCACAACAGTGGTGCATTAGAACAGCTTCTGGATCCCAAAATCACTATAAAGGTGCACTTAAGTCTCACAATCTGCAATCTTCTCACCTTAACCAACACTAAGCATGCTAGTTGATATGCATACAAGTGAATTATTTGTTGATTACCACCTTGTATCTCCATTGTACCGGCCTTACAGTGTAAGTCATTCCACTTTGTTCTTCAGCCTTTCTAGATTCTTTGTAACATAGATATCTACCCTAACAATTGGTAGCTTGTATTTATTCAGTTACACAATTAAAGTTCATCCTAACAAAGTGCAGGTAGACTTGGTGGTCCTAGGCATACCTTGGTTGGCTAGATTTCCTAAAGTTCTACTTTTAATTTCAAGGAACCAGTATTGAAATATTTCTAACATACAGAACATGCTTTCTCACCTCCAAAGGATATTTTGTTGAATGTAACTTAAATTTTGAACATTACTTAAAACCATCATAATAAACATCAGTCATTAATGGAAGCGACACAGTTCAGTTAACTGCAAGATGGACTGCAGCACACCAGGCTTCCCGGTCCATCACCAACTCCCGGAGTTTACTCAGACTCATGTCCATCAAGTCAGTGATGCCATCCAACCATCTCCTCCTCTGTCATCCCCTTCTCCTCCTGCCTTCAATCTTTCCTAGCATCAGGGTCTTTTCCAAAGAGTCAGTTCTTCTCATCAGGTGGTGAAAGTACTAGAGCTTCAGCTTCACCATCAGTCCTTCCAATGAATATTCAGGACTGATTTCCTTTAGGATGGACTGGTTGGATCTCCTTCCTGTCCAAGGGACACTCAAGAGGCTTCCACAACACCACAGTTCAAAACCATCAATTACTCGATGTTCAGCTTTTGTTATACTCCAACTCTACATCCATACATGCTGCTGCTGTTGCTAAGTCGCTTCAGTCGTGTCCGACTCTGTGCGACCCCAAAGATGGCAGTCCACCAGGCTCCCCTGTCCCTGGGATTCTCGAGGCAAGCACACTGGAGTGGGCTGCCATTTCCTTCTCCAAAGAATGAAAGTGAAAAGGGAAAGTGAAGTCACTCAGTCATGTCCGACTCTTAGCGACCCTATGGACTGCAGGCTACCAGGCTCCTCCACCCATGGGATTTTCCAGGCAAGAGTACTGAAGTGGATTGCCATTGCCTTCTCCGCATCCATACATGACTACTGGAAAAACCATAGTTTTGACTAGATGAGCCTTTGTTGGCAAAGTAATGTCTCTGCTTTACAATATGCTGTCAAGGTTGGTCATAGCTTTTCTTCCAAGAAGCAACCGTCTTTTAATTTCATGGCTGCAGTCACCTTCTGCAGTGATTTTGGAGCCCCCCAAAATAAAGTTTCTCACTGTTTCCATTGTTTCCCCATCTATTTGCCATGAAGTGATGGGACTAGATGCCATGATCTTAGTTTTCTGAATGTTGAGTTTTAACCCAACTTATTCACTCTCCTCTTTCACTCTCATCAAGAGGCTCTTTAGTTCTTCACTTTCTGTCATAAAGGTGCTGTCATCTGCATACCTGAGGTTATTGATATTTCTCTTGGCAATCTTGATTCCAGCTTGTGCTTCATCCTGCCCAACATTTCTCATGATGTACTCTGCAAATAAGTTAAATAAGCAGAGTGACAATATACAGCCTTGACACACTCCTTTCCCAATCTGAAACCAGTCTGCTGTTCCATGTCCAGTTCTAACTGTTGCTTCTTGACGTGCATATAGATTTCTCAGGAGACGCTAAGGTGGTCTGGTATTACCAGCTCTTTAAGAATTTTCCAGTTTGCTGTGATCCACACAGTCAAAGACTCTGGTGTAGTCAACAAAGCAGAAGTAGATGTTTTTCTGGAAGTCTTTTGCTTTTTTGATGATCCAATAGATGTTGGCAATTTGATCTCTTGTTCCTCTGCCTTTTCTAAAACCAGCTTGAACATCTGGAAGTTCACAGTTCACATCCTGTTGAAGCCTGGCTTGGAGAATTTTGAACATTACTTTGCTAGTGTTTGAGATGAGTGCAAGTGCGTAATAGTTTGAGCATTCTTTGGCAATGTCATTCTTTGGGATTGAAATGAAAACTGACCTTCTTTTTCCAGTCCTGTGGCTGCTGCTGAGTTTCCCAAAATTGCTGGCATATTGAGTGAAGCACTTTCACAGCATCATCTTTTAGGATTTGAAATAGCTCAACTGGAATTTCATCACCTCCACTAGATTTTTTTTTTTTCCAGTAATGCTTCCTAAGGCCACTTGACTTTGCATTCCAGGGTATCTGGCTCTAGATGAGTGATCACATCATAGTGATTATCTTGGTTGTGAAGATCATTTTTGTACAGTTCTTCGGTGTATTCTTGCCACCTCTTCTTAATATCTTCTGCTTCCGTTAGGTCCATATTGTTTCTGTCCTTTCTCATGCCCATCGTTGCATGTAATGTTCCCTTGGTGTCTCTAATTTTCTTGGAGTAATCTCTAGTCTTTCCCATTGTATGTTTTCCTCTATTTCTTTGCATTGATCACTGAAGAAGGCTTTCTTACCTCTCCTTGCTATTCTCTGGAACTCTGCATTCAAATGGGTGTCTCTTTCCTTTTCTCCTTTGCCTTTAGCTTCTCTTCTTTTCTCAGCATTTCGTAAGCCCTCCTCGGACAGCGATTTTGCCTTTTTGCATTTCTTTTTTTGGGGGGATGGTCTTGATCACTGCCTCCTGTACAATGCCACGAACCTCCATCCATAGTTCTTCAGGCACTCTGTCTATCAGATCTAATCTCTTGAATCTATTTGCCACTTCCACTGTATAATTGTAAGGGATTTGATATAGGTCATACCTGAATGGTCTAGTGGTTTTCCCTACTTTCTTCAATTTAAGTCTGAATTTGGCAATAAGGAGGAGTTCATGATCTGAGCCACAGTCAGCTCCTGGTCTTGTTTTTGTTGACTGTATAGAGCTTCTCCGTCTATGGCTGCAAAGTCTAACTTTGGTATTGACCATCTGGTGATGTCCATGTGTAGAGTCTTCTCTTGTGTTGTTGGAAGAGGGTGTTTGCTATGACTAGTGCATTCTCTAGGCAAAACTCTGTTAGCCTTTCCCCTGCTTCCTTCTGTGCTCCAAGGCCAAATTTGCCTGTTACTCCAGGTTTCTCTGGACTTCCTACTTTTGCATTCCAGTCCCCTATAATGAAATAGACATCTTTTTTGGGTGTTAGCTCTAGAAGCTCTTGTAGCTCTTCACAGAATCATTCAACTTCAGCTTCTTCAGCATCACTGGTTGGGGCATAGACTTAGATTACTGTGATACTGAATGGTTTGCCTTGGAAATGAACAGAGATCATTCTGTTGTTTTCGAGACTGCACCAAGTACTGCATTTTGGACTCTTTTGTTGACTATGAGGGTTACTCTATTTCTTCCACGGGATTCTTGCCCACAGTAGTAGATAAAATGGTCATCTGAGTTAAATTCACCCATTCCCGTCCATTTTAGTTCATTGATTCCTAAAATGTTGATGTTCACTCTTTCCATCTCCTGTTGGACCACTTCCAATTTACCTCGATTCATGGACCGAACTGGAGAAGAAAATGGCAGCCCACTCCAGTATCCTTGCCTAGAGAATCCTGTGGACAGAGGAGCCTGGTGGGCTGCTGCCCATAGGGATGCACAGAGTCAGGCATGACTGAAGCGACTTAGCATGCATGTATGCATTGGAGAGGGAAAGACAATCCACTCTATTATTCTTGCCTGGAGATTCCTGGGAACAGAGGAGCCTGATGGGCTGCCGTCTATGGAGTCGCACAGAGTCAGACACGATTGAAGCGACTTAGCAGCAGCAGCAGCATGGACCTAACATTCCAGGTTCCTATGCAATACTATTCTTTACAGCATTGGATTTAACTTCCATCAACAGTCACATCCACAACAGGGTGCTGTTTTTGCTTTGGCTCCATCTCTTCATTCTTTCTGGAGTCATTCCTCCACTCTTCACAAGTAGTATATTGGGCACCTACTGACCTGGGAAGTTCATCTTTCAGTGTCCTATCCTTTTGCCTTTTCATAGTGTTCATGGGGTTCTCAAGGCAAGAATGCAGAAGTGGTTTGCCATTCCCTTCTCCAGTGGACCACATTCTATCAGAACTCTCCACCATGACTGATGACATTTAACATGGCAGAGTAGAAGGACATGCGCTCATCCTCTCCCGTGAGAACTCCAAAATTACAACTCGCTGCTGGACAACTGTCGACAGGAGAATGTTGGAACCCACCAAAAAATATACCCCACGTGCAAAGGCAAAAGAGAAGCCCCAGCAAGACGGTAGGAGGGGCGAAATCGCGATTAGAATCAAACCCCATACCCAGCTTAGATGCTCAGAGGGCTCAAACAAAACCTTGTGCACACCAGGAGACTCCACAGAGACTAAGCCAGACCTGCCTTTGAGTGTGGAAGCAACACAATAGAGCATCAAAGTCAGAAGCATTTTAAAGTCCTGGGCTCACTGCTCAAATTTATCAGGTTACTGAGGACTGCCTGACCATTGGACTCCTTATGCACAAAATGGGAATGGAAATAAGAACACATTTCTCATACTATTGTGGGGATGACTGAATAGATAATTAAGAGTACTCATAACACACACGTCTGCATCATTCCTCTAGAAACGGGAATGCTCCCAAAATCTGCTGAGACAGGTGAAACTTCTGCCTCTAGTCTCATAGTTCCAGACCAGGACAGGGAGTTCTCATGCTTGACTTGATCATTACTGTCTATTCGCCTGTGCTATGTAGGCTGATTAGTTTTCTGTGATTGTGGTTTTCATTCTGTCTGCCCTCTGATGGATAAGGATAAGAGGTTTATGGAAGCTTCCTGATGGGAGAGACTGACTGAAGGGGAAACGGGCTTGTTCTGATGAGCAGGGCCATGCTCAATAAATCTTTAATCCAATTTTCTGTTGATGGGCGGGCTGTGTTCTCTCCCTGTTGTCTAACCTGAGGATAAAGATCCCTCTAGTCAAAGCTATGGTTTTTCCAGTAGTCATGTATGGATCTGAGAGTTGGAGTATAAAGCAAGCTGAATGCCAAAGAATTGATGCTTTTGAACTGTGGTGTTGTGGAAGACTCTTGAGAGTCCCTTGGACTGGAAGGAGATCCAACCAGTCCATCTTAAAGGAAATCAGTCCTAAATATTCATTGAAAGGACTGATGCTGAAGCTGAAACTCCAATACTTTGGCCACCTGATGCAAAGAGCTAACTCGTTGGAAAAGATCCTGATGCTGGGAGGGATTGGGGGCAGGAGGAGAAGGAGACAACAGAGGATGAGATGTCTGGATGGCATCACCGACTCAATGGACATGAGTCTGAGGAAGCTCCAAAAGTTGGTGATGGACAGGGAAGGCTGGCGTGCTGTAGTCCATGGGGTTGCAGAGAGTTGGACACAACTGAGCGACTGAACTGACGTAGGCTGAAGCTGTCACTGCTATCATTATGTTAGCCAATGATCTAACAAATGAAAAAAACGGGATACAGGATACAACAAATAAAAGGAACCTTCCCATATAAAACAGAAAGGAGTTCTGCTCCTTTCTCTTGTAAGCAGAGAAATGGGTTTCCCAAAATAAAGAGCTTCCTACATGGAAATGGGGGGAAGAAGCGGTGCTACAAACTGATTTATACCACCTGGGCCCATCACACAACTGTCCAGTTCTTTTGATAAACGTTAGATGTATCCTGGAATAATCAGCAAGACGTTTTTGCAATGAACCTGGCTGCAAGTTCAAACAAGCATTAGCAGACAGACATAACACCACCATGTCACCTGCTGCTTTGACCCTTAAACTCCGCCCTGTGACTTTTTAGGCACTCCAGCCACCACTCTGCATGAAAGACTCACCATTCCTGGAGGATCGACTAATCTAGTCAAATCAGGAGGCAGAATGCTCCTCTGAGTGAAAACACTGAATTCTCAATTCAGGGGTTTATTCTGCAGATGTTAGCTGTTTCATGTTTCACTTGCAAGATTCTTATACTCTCTCCAAGCAAAGGATGGAGATATCTGTATAACTCCTAACAAACCACATTCATCTCACTAATGGAGAATTACTTCTAACATTCATTCCATTCATTAATTTTCTGGCTCATACTTATCAAGCAGTATCTGAAGTGTTCTTAGTGACCACTTTAGATGGCAGACTCCCCCTAGGGTTCATCTTACATAACCAACCATGTCTACAGGGGAAGATAATTTGAGCACACACATGTATTACTGACTATACTGAAATATATCAACAGTAAATTATGATTAGTAACAAGAAGAATGAAGGGGTTTGACTGTTGTTAAGTTTGTGTTCCTGGTGGAAGAAGGATTGGAGAATAAAGGGCAGAAGATTCAAAGACAGGAAACATAGATCCTATAGCTGTGGGTGGTATACCAGGAGCTTCTATAGATGTTTAAGGGACTGGTGATTTGGTTTGTACCTCATGGGAGGAGCCACAAAAAAAAAAAAAATCAATGGACTGGGAACCAAGCAGCAGAAACTTCCCTTTTCCCTGTTATTCTTCCTGCTAAAGAGTATGTACACAGTAGAGAACTGACTGCAGCCGCTCCTGCTCTAGTTAGAACATACTGTCTGCTGGGTTTTGGCTCACTCTGGATCCCAAAGCAATCCAGGAAACCTGAATTACCCTTGCCCTCCAATAATATTGTTGATTTCAATCTCCTTTAAATGTATAAATTAGCATAGCCTGTATAGTTTCTTTGTCAACAGGTAGACAGATAAACTGATTTTGTTTCACAATGATACTTCAATCATGCTACAGAAAAGAATCACCCAGGAACTTTCAAAATTAGGCTTGCCATCCCACAGACATACTGAATCGGAATCTCTGTGGTGGGACCCAAGCATGGGTATGTTGGGGGTTAAAGAAAGTTACTATTTGGAGCAGGGCTTCCCTGGTGGCTCAGTGGTAAAGAACCTGCCTGCAAGGTTGAACATGCAGGAGACACAGGTTCAACTGTTGAGTCAGGAAGACGGTCTGGAGGAGGAAATGGCAACACACTCCAGTATTTTTGCCTGGAAAGAGTCCCAGGGACAGAGGAGCCTGGTGGGCTACAGTCCAGGGTTGCAAAGAGTCAGACACAACTGAATGACTAAGAATGCATGCTATTGGAGGCAGGTATACATCCTTGATAAAGAACGACTAGAGAAGTGCCAGTGTGCAATAATGATGAACTAGGTTTTCAAACCAATCTCCCTCCACCAGCAAAAACAGAAAAAAAAATTCTTTAAAATGCTGGTCATTTTTGTTTAATAAATCACTTTAAAATCATCAAACAGGTGACAAGATAATAAGGAATTATCAGAACAATCTGATAATTATTGAAGGAAAAACAAGAACCCAGAGAGATAGGCTAGCATGGGAACACAACTTTCTTTGAATGCAAACTTCAAAATTCCTATAGGTCTGAATTTTCTCTTAATGGGTTCACTAGTAAGTGAAGTCCCAAGGTGACACAGGGTGAGGCTTCCAATAGAAGACCACCCTGGAAGAAGAAAAAATGGATTCCCTATGGAACCCCAACTGAAGGGTACAGGTGAAATAGAATAGATCTGCAGCCATGATCAGCATTAGGAGGGCCATCCAAAGAAGCTCAAGCCTTGAACTTGGTGTTGCCAGACTCAAAGCACCTCCAAAAGGTAGAAGCAAATACAGATTCTCTCTGGAGGAAGATGTCACAAGGAAACGTGACCATATTCAAATAAAGTACTTCTGCTGATCAAAAGATGTCAAGAAAAAGAAAAGACAAGCCACTGAATGGAAGGAAAAACTGTAATATACATAATAGACAAAGGACTAGAATCTGGAATATAGACAGTCCTATACAAGATCTATACAGAACTTCCAAAAGAGGAAATCCAAATAGTGAATAAACACATGAAAAGGTGCTCAACCTCATCAACAACCAAAGACTATTATAGTAAATAAAAAAAGCACAAATCACTAAAGTTCCTATAGTATGATTATACTTACATAAAAGTCAAAACCAAGTATGATCAAATAATATTGTTTAGATATGCACGCATAGTGAGTGGCAAAATTCTAAAGAGAAAGGAAAAGAACTGGGGAGCAGGAGGGGATGATAACTGGGATGGGATATACAGGAGAGCTGGTAATGTTCTTTTTCCTGACCTGGTGATAACTGCCAGGATTTATGTTTACAATAATCCTTTCAACCATATTTCCAGCCTTATATACTCTCTTGATCACATGTCATATTTCATAATGAAGCTATTTAAAAAGAAGAGGAAAGAGGAGTAGTAACAAGAGGGAAGAAGAGAAGCAGAAACAAGGAGGAAGAAGCAGAATCGGAGGTGGTAGAGAAGCAGAGGGAGAAGGGGGTGAAGAGGGAGAAGGTTTACCACCAACTTAAATCCCAGGTTCTGTAAAACCAGTGACCATGTATTTTCCTTTGAGTGCCCAAGTGTCAGATCAGTTCTTACCATACAGCCCCTTTCTGCAAACACTCTCCGCTGCCTCACTGTTCACTGTGCTCTGAATTCAGCTATTGTCCTGATTTTTGGTTCTCTTTAATAGCCTTCTCAATCAGCCAAAAATTATGACACAATACATCCAACAAGGAGTATACAAGGAGCAAAAATATGGGCAGGATATCACAGGATGAGACTTACTCAATATAATTTCAGCTTCATTTAATCTTACAGATATCATTCTCACAGGTATGATAAATACCTCCTCAGCTGTGGCTTTGCTTTCATGGATACTGTCCATGAGTTTCACCGATGCTGAACAGTCCTGATAGGATATATGATCATCAACGCCATGTTCTCCAGATATACTATGACAGCAGGTCTGAATTTTCTCTCCTCAACCTCAGCAGGAGTATTCCCACAGATTTTTTTTAATAACTTTAAAAAATGCAGTTGGGAAAAATGTAGTCAGTAAACATAACTCATGGCTTCTCACAGATTTTTAGATAACATTTTAGGGGCCAAACAATGTGGTTCTTTTAAATGAGGAATTTAGTTCAAAATTTAAGATCATAGATTTTGGGGGAAAGGAAGAAATATGTCTAAGTATTTATTCAACATACTCCTTATTCTTAGGGGACACTTTGGTATCACTCAATGCACTGGGCTTAAAAATTAACTAATCATTCTGTGGCTGTTTTGAGGGAGAAATTCTACTTAAGGTTAGGAATTTGTTCCTTCTTCCAACTGAATCAGGTTTTACTTAAAATGCACTGTCCAAAAAGGAATGGTTTATATTCCATGTCATGATTAAGTTTTTAAAAGTTACTTGTAGATAATTTTATATTATTCCTGATAATAGTCCCCAACCCTTACCCCTAAATCCTGATCTTCATGTTATAAGACTCTCCTCAATCTTTTCTGCCTTCAACAGAAAACCTGCCCAGATTTCCTGCTGCTCTTGAGCAACCTGTTCATTTTCTCCAACTCCAAGAGCATCCTCAAACCTATACAATAACACTACCAAATTCATCTCTATGGAATGCTCATCCAGCTTGAAAACCTTCAGCAACAGTGAACCCAAACTTCAATGAGACAAAATCCATAATCTGAGTAATAGTAAGGATACTGTAATTATTTTTTGTAAGTAGTTCCACCATCTGGCCCATGTGCATTTTTGAGCCATGCAAAATATCTTCAAGCTCTCAACCTCATGCAGATTGAGACAGATACACACACACACACACACACACACACATATGTGTATATACATACATACATATACACACACACATACATACATATATATGAGAGAGAGCATTCTATCTTCTTATCTTCAGGTTAAACATACTCCATTTTTTCAGCTGTTTTTCAAGCAACATGGTTTCAAGATCCATCATTGGACTGAAATCAATTTTGTCAATGTTATTTCCAAAATAAAGTGAGCAAGCTCAACATGGTACGTCATACCTCCACCATGTTACTATATGCAGACTGGAATCAACCCTATCTTTGTCAGCATTATTATACTGTTATCTGAAGCTAAGCAAACCCTCTGAATATCTCTTTTTCTCTTTCATACACACGTTTGTATTTGTATAAGTGATCAATTTCAATAGTTATATCTATTTTATATTTATACATAATACAACCCCATAGTTATTATATAATTAGTTATTATTAATAATAGTTATTATTAAACAACTTTTCAGTAGCTTGAAATAGGTACATTTATTCTTTTAAGCAAGAGGTAAATTAGTTAGCATCTGATGAGTGCCTACGGTCTGTAACACAAAAACTGTTTGTTATTTTAAAGATAAGGAAACAGAGGTACAAAATCACAAAAGTAACATGCCTTGGAATCAGCATTCAAACTTCATCTGACTCCTGACTGTGCTCTTACCTCCCTCTCTTTACTACTCATTCCAGGACTTTAGATAAACAGAACTGACAAACAGGCCAAGTCACTGATAACCTTGTGAATGGGCAAAACCAAGAAGGAGTCTTGCAACAAGCTAGGAACCTCCCACAGGAAGACACACTGATCCATTCAACAACAGTCCTTGATGGGTTAATTTCACAATGAAGAACTAAACTAACCACTTCCAGGAAGTCCACATTTTCCCACCTACTTTATAAGAATATCAAAAGAAATTCTGTAAAAACAATCCAGACTCACCACATACACAAATCCCTGCATACCCAATCAAATAACTGTTTGAAAAGAGGTGTCAACTGTTGAAAGATAAAGAAACCGAAGCAAAAATCCATTGAAACAGGACAATGTAAATCAAGAAGTGGTGAGGAGATGTTCACTGACAGGAGCTAGGGGCAAGATTTTTATAGGGAAGACAAGACTTTTATAGTGGAATTACGCCATTGGCTATAAACTGCTGCCTTATTTGGGAAAGTCCTGTTTGCTCTTTATGATCAGTTGTCCTTAGGTTCTGATTTCTTAACCTTGAGGCTTAAGTTTGGGTTTGTTTATGTAGGCGACTAAGGCACTTGAACCACTTCAGTCGAATGGACTCCTTGTCTAATTAATTTGGAATGGCATGATTTCCTCTTGGATTCTGGACTCTGCACCACCTTCTATTAATCACTGCTACTTTCCTAAGTGCTCACAGGTTCACAAGTTGTTTTTGAAATTCTGCTAAAAATTGAGATAACAATAATTAATTGCTAATTTATAAATTCTTCTATTATCCCTCTGGAAAATTATCTTTAATCACTTAGAACTCTTTACATTTTTGTAAAGATGATTACTGATTTTCCAAGATCCCTTGCGTGGTAAATCTTGGACTCAAGACAAAACAACTTTGACCAAAGGGCTAACTATTTCCACATCATTTAAGACATCAAATTCCTGTTAGCCAGTTTTGTTCTACCTCAGGAACTTGAAGCTCTTTCTTCTTGATTTAAAAAAAAAAAATCCAAGTAAAATAATTATTAAGTACCTCTGCTTTCTCTTTATCATCAAGGAACACCATACAACAGTCATTCAAACAGTCTACCTCTTCTATGATCTCATTATGAAACTAGATTCAAATACCTTGTTTCTTGGCAGGATGTTCTATATTTTAGATTATGCTTAAACTTTCTGAAACCAGTTTTTAAAAGATGCTCTCACTCTATTATAATCATCCTTAATTTACCTATATCTCAAGGCCAGCATGATACGCAACATTCTGAATGTGGGAGAGCAAGTTACTTGTAATCCCCGACCTGTACATTTCCTTCTGCCCCCCACACTTCAAAATGCTGAACTTGGGCCAAATGTTAGCTGATAAGAAGGAAACTAAAAGCATTACAGTAACTTGTACAAATACCAGGAAATAACAGAAGCGGCAAACAGATAAGAGTCTAGAAAAAAAAAGGCAGAAATGCAGGTTATGGGAGCTCTCACACATCACCAACTGGGGAAGCCAAGGCCCGCTGCAGGGTCTATCCTACAGGGATATATCCAGAGGGACTCCATATGGTGCTCTTTCTCATATTTTTTAAAATATGGAACATCTAAGGTCCCTTGGAATTTATGTAAACATTTCTTGAAGAAGAGTCCATATTTTACTTAATGAGAAAAAAAGCAGCAGTTTACTATCTCAACTCCCAACTCACTGGTTTATTAAGGAAACTAACAAAGAAGCTATATACCATATACACATACCTATATACAAGTATATAGGAAGACAGTGGTATGGACTACTATATAAGGAAATTTCATTACCTATATGAACATAAACAAAAAGTCCTATTAATACAGTATTAAATACTATGTATATTATAGAAAATAATTCTCAATGATGTATATTATGTATTATATGTCACATTATAAATCATATTTCATGTATTATACCTTACATATATACATTTCATAATTATGTTTGAGTATACATTTTTCTTCCATTATCATCTGAAATGTGCCTAACATCTACTTAATACCAATCCTGTCTTTACTGACATTTCATAATTGCCCATAGGTTGCAAAGCTCTACCCAAGAAAAATTGTTATGTGATTATATGCATTACATCAACAAAAAATGAAAGAATACTTCTCTGCATTCAAAGACCACAGGATTTGGTTTCTCAAAAACCAAATCCTTTCACCTTTTCTGCAAAAATAGTGTCCATTTCTCTGTTACCCCTTGCCTGTTACCCACACACTTTTCAGTCCTCTACAATTCCTTAGTAAGTACAACTGATAAGAATATTCCTCGTAAGATTTTATCCTAGAGAAACCTTAGTGATTGCATTCTTTTTAAAAAAATTTTATTGGAGCACAGTTGCTTTACAATGTTGTGTTGGTTTCAGGGGCACAACAAAGTGAATCAGTTATACATATACATATATCCGCTCTTTTTTAGATTATTTTCTCATATAGGTCACTGAGTAGAGTTCCTCATACTACATAGTAGGTCCTTAGTAGTTATCTATTTTATATATTATGCAATGATGGCCTATTCTTTACCTTCACTTGATAGTGACTTCTTGTTTGGGGTCATCTTTTGTTTTAATTCAATTTTTTGGTGCTTAGTGGCTTTAAATTTCCTAAATGTTAAAATGTCCTTATAAAATCTTAATGTTTTTGGACTGCTTAAAATAGTTTTAAAATAAGGGTTGGAAAACCGATTAAAATACTTTTTGGCAAATCTTTCTGCCAATGCTTTAGATAGTCCTTTTAGAAATAATTTACTTTAAAAAAAAAAGAGACAACTCTTTGAGTAGTAAAGACAACTCAAGAACATTATATTACACAGGTATATACATGTGTTTCCATGTGAAACATAAATTATGATCAGATCTATCTTTCTGATAAGTAGTTGTACTCATCACAACCATTTGTACTGTTTGTTACTTCTTTTAAAAATATAAATATACACTTCTATAATTCAACCACATTTGATATGTTATTTCTACAGAAAGAAACATAATACATTACTCCAAGTTTTCACTAGTTTCAAACATTGATTTTTCCTATTTTGAGAAAAGTAAATTGATAAGGGACCACAAGCTAGCCATGAGACGATGAGACAGATTCCTACAATCCAGAAATTATTCCAAACTGACTAATTCAAGACTATATGCTTAATGAAAACTAACCATTATGACCAATGAGCCACTAAGGCCTCCACCCCCAAGACCTCATACTTCAAGCCAGAAACTAATATACATTCATAAGGAACAGTAGAGAACTGAAGTATTAAGTTTTAAGTACCATAAATATTACATCAGAGAAAGAAAAGATCAGTTGAGCTGGATTATGTGAGAAAGGCTTCCTAGAAAAGGTAAAATACGAACAAAGTCTAAAAAAAATTATGATGTGAATAATAAGCTCATGGGAGAACCAATCACAAAATCAAATACCTTCTCTATTTGTATTGAAAGTAGGACTGAGCATGAAAATGACAAGGGGATGGTAACGACTGTGGCACATGCCGGAGAATGGGCCGTGAATGCGCAGGAAGAATGGGCACGTCATAGGGGGAGATGGAATAAGGTCATGATGGGCTTAAAGTGCTTGACGAAAGTTGGGGTTTTTTTTAAGGCTCACTGTATATGTTGTACATTCAGAGATTTTAGTTTATAGGAACACTTTCATAACATAATCATAGAACACACTTTTACTGAATAACCTGACAAAGGAAAGAAGATCAGTCAGCATATTCTTTCTGAAAAGCACTGAAATGGAGACAACTGTATCATCTGTGAATATTCTTGGAAAATGCACTGAGGTATCTGATTCACTTTTGCAGCCACTTCTATAAAGTGACCATTTAATAGTCCTCATTTTTTAATTGCCATTTTCTTTAGTCTTATCAAGAATACCCATAGGGTTTATGTATCCAGAAATATACCTACTATGCATTCTTAACACCCTTATATTCCTTGAATACCTAAAAACATTTGCTTTCCTAAGACTGTTATCATGAAGCTCAGTTCTGTTGAAGAAGAAAATTTAAAAAAAAATGAAAAGCTGCTTGTTTTGAGAAGGTTCTGGACAATGGAGAAGAGATATCATCAAAGATGCTCTAAAGTACAAGTGAACATTTCTGGCCACTCTCAGTGCTTCTCTGTGTCTTAGCCAAGTGTTCTGCTTTTGCATTAGAATGTTCTGGCCTGATTCATAAATGCATTTTGGGTCATCTGCTTTATCTTAAAGACTATTTTACTTTAATGATTTCCTCCTGAGTTTTGAGTATTACTAACAACAAAGAAAACAGTCCTGAAGCAAAATACAAAATTTGATTTTATATCATGTAAAGTATAAATTATACATTTTAGATGAATTATAACTATGAACCTCTCCTCTGAACAATTTTAATATTTAAATTATCTTCTGCTGTATTTGGTTTGGGAACTCTTCACTATTTAATAGTCAGGATGAAAACTGGTTAGAAGCATCATCAAGTAATGTTGTATCTAAAGATTTTGCTGTTGTTGTTTAGTGACAAAGTCATGTTTGACTCTTTTGAGACCTCATGGACTGTAGCCTAACAGGTTCCTCTGTCCATGGGATCTCTCAGGCAAGAATACTGAAGTGAGTTGCTGTTTCCTTCTCCAGGGGATCTTCCTGACCCAGGGATCGAACTTTAGTTTCCTGCATTATAGCTTTAGATATACATCATTAGATACATAACATCTACTTGCTAATGATGTATGCTTGGCTGAAAGGGCATATTACAACAAAAAGAAAGATGTATATTATGTATACAGTATAATTATTATTTACTTTGCCAGTTGTAATTTAACAGAAGACTTGTAATTTATTCAAACAATATGCCGATCATATGCCATAATACCATTAAGTGTTTACTTCTGCTTTTTGAACAAAATACTTGATGCCTCTCAGTGATAAAGGGATTCAACAACTCACTTGAGTTTAACAATCCCTGGAACTAGTGAGACCCAGAGGATTTCTCAGATTTAACCTATTTACAACATACCAATTTCTCAATCTCTATTCTTGTTTTCCAACTCACAGCTCATATTTCTGTTCAGTTATTTCATTGATTAAAATTAAAATTATCTACAGATTAAACAACTTTAAACAGAACAAGGAATCACTGTATTACAGGGTCTTCATTCCCATATTATAAAACTTAATATTATGATATTTTATTCATTTACTCAACAAAGAATCTTAAGCTTTAAGTGTGTACAAGATGCTGTGGACAAGATATATCTAGCTCCACATTCTATAGAAGACATGGATATTAATCAAGTAATCCATTTTATGACTGCAATAGTCATAAGTATTACAGAGGTGTACATGATGCTATGAAACCATATAAAACAAAGTTCCAACTTAATTTGGGGAAGAGGGACTGGAGAAAAGGACTTTCCAGGAAGTCTTCTCTGAGGGCTACTGTGAAAATTAAATATCTGAGAAGCATTAGGCCTGGGTCCCAGAACACAGCAGCCATGCAGTGAAGTGATGGTGATAATGATGATGGCATCACACAGTTAAAGGCATTCAGCTCTAGACCGTTCTAGTCCTCCAGACCAGGCAAGTTTAGAATATATTATGAATAGAACCAGATGTGCTAGTATGTTGCCTATTGTATGAAGAATAACAACAAAGGGCCTTAGAGTCTGTAACTGTCCATTCATTGTCTTTATCATTATTATAGATTCTCATCAGAGGCTTAACAGTGTGTGTCTTCCCAGAACAGTTCTAGTTCTCCTACTCCAAAATGTTGTTCGAGATTCAAATGGGAATCTACTACTAAGCTCCTCAGTCAAGAGAAGAGCTCGGGCTGTGGTCAAGAAGTGCCAATCATATTAGGTCCCTCATTCCTTCAGTTCGCATCAAGCCATTGAGAAACTTAGTGTCCTTGACCTGTTCACTTCTGCCCTCGCATCCCTCCATCATGCAGCTCCCCTTTCAAGGGCCGTTTCAGTGAACTCATCTTCAGCAGTACAGCCCAGGGCCCTCTAGTGTATGCATTCACGTGTGTGGACAACCAAATCACTAAAATAGGCTGAGGGTGGCTTCCATGAATGCAAACACAGAAATAAATAAGAATCAGCGTATACAACAAGCCTGAAATACACACAGCAATCTTCTCACCACAAGAGAAACGACTGTTTAACCGTTTTCTTTTTGTAGTAAAAGTGAAACTGATTTTTTCTCATTTCATCATTTTATCCTTTTCATTTAATGCCATGCATTGTGAGACTGCCATCTCTCAGGCAACATGTGTTATCTTTTTAAATTTTTTTAACAGCTTAACTAAGGAGTAGTTGACATAATACATGACATTCATAGGAAGTTCACAGCCTGATAAGTTTTGGCATATGAATACCTCACTGGAATCACCACCAAAAATCAAGATAATGAACATATGCTTTATCCCAAAGGAACTGCTATAGACTAAATGTTTGTGCCACACTCCAGTTCATATATTTAAGCCCTAATCCTCAATGTAACAGTACAAGAAAGTAAGAACTATGGGAAGTAGTTAGATTATGAGGATGAAGTCCTCATGAACGGGCTTAGTGACCCTGATAAGAAGAGACATGAAAGAGATGATCTTTCACTCCACCATTTGAGGACACAGCAAGGAATCCTCTGTGCAAGCCAGAGAGAGAGGCCTCAGAACCTGGTCATGCTAGCACCATGATTTCAGACTTCCCAGCCTCAGAGCTGTGAGAAATTAATTTCTGTTGTTCAAGCCACTTGGTCAGCCGTATTGTATTACAGAAGCCCACACCAGCCAAGACAAGAACACGTGCACCACATCTCATGCTCCTTCCCCATTCCTCCCTTAGCTCCACCCCACCCCCTCATTCCACGCAACCAGTGGTCTACAGTTCTGCACTGTGGATTAGCTTGCACTTTCTGAGATTTTCTACAAACAGAATCACGCATCATATATGTTATATGTGGGGCATCTTTCACTTAGTATAATTATTTGGGGCTTCATCCATGTTGTTCAGTGGCTAAATCCATATTATACCGTATTATCAATACTCCATTCCTTCTCACTGCCAAGTATTATTCCATTGTGTGGGTATACCATAGTTTGTTTATACATTCACCTACTGAAATGGACATCTAAGGCTACTGCAAACAAACTTTTGTAGGTATTTGTATATAATAATTTGTATGGTCTTACCATACCAAAATGTAACAGATTTCTCATGGGTAAATACCCAGGAATGGAGTAGCTGGTATATATGACTTTTAAAGAAACTGCCAAGCTGTTTTCCAAAGTGAATGTACCATTTTATATTCTCAACCAGCAGTGTATGAGTTTTACTTCCTTTAAGTTCTCACCAACACTAAGTATGGTAAATTATTTTAATTTTAGCCATTCTAAAAGTAAACCTTGTTTAATTCCCCCATGAAAAAGACTCTTCATGAACATTTTTAATTTCCATAGTCAAGTGTATCCGAGAACATTTAATGTCATATATCCTAACAATGAAGCTCTGCTGATGTTTTCCTCCCAAGGAGATAAATTACAAAAAGTTCCTTCAGAGTACCCCAAATTCTATTCTAATACAAAAACATACAACAAAAAAAAAGTCAAAATTCTTATGCCATTTGATTTTATAACTGAACTTTCATACTGTAGACTTGAATCACAGTAAAACTGGTAAGCAAATAAGTTTTAATCCCAAACACAGACCACATCATGAAAATATTAGAACAAAATACCTTCTACAAATTCAGAAGGTCCAAATTTTGTACTGTAACCCTACAGAGTTGGGTAGGATGAGATCCTTTGTTAGCACAATTATCAAATATTAGTAATAGTTCAAATGTTTCACATATCAATTCATCTCAAATGTTATTATGAGTAATTCTTTTGTAGAAAAAAAAAATTATTCAATCTTTAAAGTTTCCAAGGCCAAGACTTGGCACAGTATGAGCTTGTGAAATTTTGACCAGGATGCTGAAATTTGATGACCATGATAACTAGGGGAAAAAAAATGTGAGGAAATAATTTGCCATCTTAGAAATAGCAGCAGCCAGGAAAATTGCTAAAACATTTTAAGCGCCAGAACATGACATTGTTGAAGAACTCAGGAAAAAGAAAAGTTTATAATCTTATATGGAAACTTTCAACCAACTCCCAAATACCTGGACACAGCAGTACTTGCAAAGAAAGCAATGACATGATGGAAAGCAGACAGGAAAACTAATTCAAAATCACTTTGCAAAGTTTTAGTAAAACAGCCAACATTAAAGTGCTGCCAATTTGAAGCCACTGCTTTAGAAAAGGCAAACATCCTTCTAACATTCACTGGATCAAAAGTGACCTAATCACAAAATAAAATGCCTTCAAAAACAAAAGAGAATGGAATATCAGTAAAGAAACAGCTACAAATCAGTCTTTTTTAACTTCCCACTAGCATCATGAACATTACAATCTGCAGATTATTAGTGCTGCCAGAACTGGAGAAAGTTCTTGTGGTTAATATAAAAACTAAATATGCATAAATACACAAGGATAACAAAAGACTATTTTTTGCTTGTAGGAGCACTGTAATTTTATTTAAATGGTAGGTGTTTTTTGCAGAATAGGAAATGGAGCTGCACTTAAAAAGGTATCAAATTCTATACCCATTATACAGTAGTCATCTTTAAGTTTTGGCAAGAAAAAAAACTGTCCACACAATTGTCCACAAGAAATAAAAGAAGCAAACTATTTAAAAATCATCCAAACTAAAATAACCAATGAAACTGCTTATTTCCACCTTTCAGGTAAATTTGAGATCTGCTCTCCTTAAAGAAAACAATAGCCACTATCAAGAATCTGTATTGATCTAAGATACTTGTGTACCTAAATCCCACATCCCATCCTGTTAAAAAAAAAAAAATCAAAGCTACCTTTACGATGTGTGTTCTGTGGAAAGTTGGGAAGGTAAAAACACTATTTTCTTTGAACAATTAAGTTTCTTACACTTAAATAGGTACAATGTTTAAAATAATCATATCCATGAATAGTGGATATTTCCGATTCAAACAAAAAAGAATACAAGTTTGGTCTTTTGGGTTTGTTTTTGGTTGGGGTAGGGGGTGGGGGGTGTTTCATTTGTTTTCAGTCACCCTGCTTATTGGACTTCTATGCAGAGTACATCATGAGAACCGCTGGACTGGAAAAACACAAGCTGGAATCAAGATTGCTGGGAGAAAAATCAATAACCTCAGATATGCAGATGACACCACCCTTATGGCAGAAAGTGAAGCGGAACTAAAAAGCCTCTTGATGAAAGTAAAAGAGGAGACTGAAAAAGTTGGCTTAAAGCTCAACATTCAGAAAACAAAGATCATGGCATCTGGTCCCATCACTCCATGGGAAATAGATGGAGAAACGGTGGAAACAGTGTCAGACTTTATTTTTGGGGGCTCCAAAATCACTGCAGATGGTGACTGCAGCCATGAAATTAAAAGACACTTACTCCTTGGAAGAAAAGTTATGACCAACCTAGATAGCATATTCAAAAGCAGAGACATTACTTTGCCGACTAAGGTCTGTCTAGTCAAGGCTATGGTTTTTCCAGTGGTCATGTATGGATGTGAGAGTTGGACTGTGAAGAAAGCTGAGCGCCGAAGAATTGATGGTTTTGAACTGTGGTGTTGGAGAAGACTCTTGAGAGTCCCTTGCACTGCAAGGAGATCCAACCACTCCATCCTAAAGGAAATCAGTCCTGAATATTCACTGGATGGACTAATGCTGAAGCTGGAACTGCAATACTTTGGCCACCTGATGCAGAGAACTGACTCATTTGAAAAGACCCTGATGCTGGGAAAGATTGAAGACAGGAAGGAGGAGCAGGAGACGACAGAAGGTGTGTTGGTTGGATGGCATCACTGACTCTATGGACATGAGTTTGAGTAGACTCCTGGAGTTGGTGATGGACAAAGCCTGGCGTTTTGCAGTCCATGGGGTCGCAGAGTAGGACATGACCAAGAGACTGAACTGAACTGAACAGAACATGAGATGGAGAATTTATAAGGTTTTTTTTTTTCTTAAACATATAATATTATTTTTATTCCTCTAATGGATTTATTTTGCATTCATGGGAATGCTAAAGAGAAACAGGAAACAAGCAATCTAGAGGAGTACCTTCTCTAATCATGGCAATTCACAGGTCATGCTGTGAGTTTACTATCAAATGTTCCTTCCAACACAGATTTTTGCTGTGGCCATTATAAGTCAGGCTGTTAGCAGTTTGTAAATTTCTGCTGTGCAAAAGTGGTTAAGCTTCTTCTGTTGCCATAAAAGGCAGTTATATTAACACATATTTGGGGTTCAAATCAAACTTGCAATTTACAGTTTACATTCAAAAAGGGGGCTTCAAATTTTAAAAAATTACTTTAAATTATTTTCAAACTTTAATTGTATTCATACAAAATAGGGCCATAGTTTATATCATATATTACAGTATATGGTAGAATATACTTTAGTATATAAAAGTTAAGTATATTTCTTTTTAATATATGAATTCTTTTTAATGTATGCAACAATTATTATAGGCACAATCTTAAATTAATGAAGAAATAAACAAAGCTAAATTATACTAAATACCCTTGTGGCTCAGTTGGTAAAGAACCCGCCTGCAGTGCAGGAGACCTGGGTTTGATCCCTGGGCTGGGAAGATCCCCTGGAGAAGGGAAAGGCTACCCACTCCAGTATTTTGGCCTGGAGAATTCCATGGACAGTGCATGGGATCGCAAAGAGTCAGACATGACTGAGTGACTTTCATACTCACACCATCTGTATATTAATAGGGTTTTTTTTTTTTCTTAGCCTATTTCTTTCACTACCTTTCTATATAGAGACTCTTAGATATTTATAATTATTGTGCAGACAAAATGCTTCATGCTGAAAAATTTATTTGAAATATGGCTATTCATCAATTTATAGTACTTCTTCATAATAAATATAAAAAATTTATACACACTGCTATATTTAAAACAGATATTCAAGAAGGACCTACTGTGTATAGCACAGGATACTCTGCTAAATATTCTATAATAACCTAAGCAGGAAAATGACTTGAAAAAGAATATATATGTATATGTATATGTATAACTGAATTATTTTCTGTACACCTGAAACTAAAATAATATTGTTAATCAACTATACTCTGTTATAAAGAAAAAATTTTAATTTACTGAAATAAAAGCAGTATAAATATAAGAAATTAAAAAAAATTAGTTACTCTCCCTCTCCCCCTCTCTTTCTGCAACTATATTTAATTTGGGGGTTAGTTTCTTGAGTAAAAGTCAGAATCAGAAGTTAAATGGTAATCAAAGGTATGATCACAGTTGCAACCTTCCCAATATACTGATAAACTCTTCCAATTTATAATACTAGCAGCAATGTGTGAGTTCACATGTATCCCTACAGCTTCATCTAAAATGGACTTATAATTTTTAGTTATTTAATAATTTCAGACTGTAGCATACACCCCACACTTATTTTAATTTTGTAATATTACTAAGACGAATATTTTTCTTTTCAACTTTGATGTTTCTGTTCTCACTTACATGAAAATTCATTTTCATCTATGTTTCCTCTGAATATCATTCATAATTTGCATGAATTCTCAAAAATGACATATCAATTTCCTAGTTATCAACTCCATCAATAGTTCTTCATGTTATTAAATTGACTACAATTTTGAATACAGAGAAAGCAGAAAATTTCACCCCAAATCATTTTGCTTTTATCAATTTTTATATTTTTATATTTTTAAATATATCTACATACCTATATAACTTTTAATGTTTTTTACATTTCATATGTCTTTCTTTTTTGAATCACATGAGATATAGAGAAAATGTATTTACTTCTATATTCTTATCTCAGTTTTGTAAACGGTGCATTAAATAACTCATGTTCTCACTATATTCTCACCTAATTTTCATCTTAAATTCTAACAAACATTTTCTGAAATCTTCAATTTAACTTGTCTTTTCTTCAAAATAAGTAGTACATGTGTAACTTAGTGAATGAATAACATTTTGGTGACTAACACTGAAATGAAGTTATCTGGAATTGCTTTCAAATTAGAGTTATTTTCCAGTGAGAAATTATAACAAAACCGACCAAGCAGTTAACAATGATAAACACAATATTTTGGAATACTCCCAAATTCTAGGTATTAAAATAATCATTTAAGACACGTGACACAAAATATTCTAGGATGCTCATCATTATAACTGAAAATAAAAGAAGTATACTGTTGACTGTATATCTCAACTTGGTTAAAACAGTAAGCTACTTTTGTATTGGTAGGTAAGCAAAAGTGAACAATGCTTACAACAGAGGCAAAAAAAAAAAACAAATAAGGTACTAAGATCATTTTAAATGTGTTAGCTGTTCATAATTAGTACACATGTTTCTTCTTTAATTATAAATGTCATATTCCTTATCTATTGATATATAAGTTAACAGTGCTATGCATATTTGTAACACTCTTTTACATGAGCAAATGATTTCTCTGGCTAAATGATATCTCCCAATAGGATTACATGGTGTATTATGTTGGTGTGAATTAGTTTGTTAGATAAATAACTTTAAACATGAAATAGCAATCAACAAGTATGCATAAAAATCATTTAAATGTGTATGATGTTTTCCTGAATTGAGTGATTCCAGTTTGTCTATCTGAAGTTAAATTTTCCAATTCCTGAATACAGAAATTAGAATGAATGTTTAATTATAATGACACCAATGTTTTAGAATTTTGTTCTTTATTTATCATCTTATAGATGGCTTTTCCTTTTTGAGGGAAGATACAAAACTGGTCTGCTGAAATTTTAGGGTGCAGAACCAGAAATACCGATGCCTTCTGAAATAGGAAAATTGAATGTTTGGGAAAGAGTTCTGCATTAATGACACATATTTGGCAGTTTTCAGCCTATAAATGATATTTAATGTCATGAGACTGAGTGATGTCCCCAATGATAAGTGCAAATGAAAGAGAGAAGAGGACCAAGTACTGATCCTTCGGGCACTCCCACGTGAAGAGGTCTGGCAAAAGAAACAGGAGGGAGAAATGAGTCACAGGCATCCATGATGACCCACCGTTTCTGATGCTCTGGGGCAGATCAAGGAAGATGACCAAAACACTGACCGATGCAAGGTGTAGGGCCCGGGAGGTCACAATGAACCTGATCCGATTTCTGGTGGAGCAGTGGGAACCTTAGTCTGATTAAAGAATGTTTAGGAGACAATTAAAGGAAAACTAGAGACAAGCAGTATAGACTTGTTGTGAGTTTCACTGCCAAGGGAAACAAAAAAACAGCTAGTGGGGCAGAGAGAGGAGAAAGCAAGACGGTTTTGTGTGGGGTGAGACGGTTTTTTTGTTTTGTTTTCAACACAATGGAAATTTTTTAACAATTATAAAGTCCCCAGACAACATATTTTCCTAATCCAATATAAAGTTCTAATGAGGAAGGGCATTACAAAATGATGACCTGGGCTAATAAGAAGAAAATAATTTTATCCAGAAAACTTTTATTAATAACTCTCAATTAGGCCAGCCCTATTTTCAAAGTAGTTAAAACTTACAGGAATCTAACTATATATCAAAAGCAATAGTCAAGTGCTCTTCTCCCTTTCATAAATGATATAGGAGTAATGGGAAATCTCCTGAGGGACACTTAATCCCAGAACAGGTAAAAAAGCAAAGCTGTATCAGGTGGTCTTTTAGGGAGAATATTAGTATACCATGTATGTCAACTATCTGTATGTAAATGACAGATTAAAATCTTGATTGGTCAAACATAAAAAGCTTAATTCAATAAAATACAACTCTAGGATGATGCTATTAACACGAGTTCAGTTTGATATTTAAAACGTCTTCTGGAAGGAATGGTTATTTAAATGTCTATCTGAAGTATCAGAATTGTACCAATAGAACATATAAAACATGTAACTATGATGTGATTATACAGTTAGCCACACCCTTACACCAATTTGGGGCTTCCCTGGTAGCTCAGATGGCAAAAAAATATGCCTGCAATGCAGGAAACCTGGGTTCAATCCCTGGGTTGGGAAGATCCCCAGAAGAAGGGAATGGCAAACCACTCCAGTAATCCTCCCTGGAGAATTCCATGGACAGCCAATGGGGTCACAAATAGTCAGACATGACTGAGTACCTAACACACACTTTCACTTTATACCAACTTTTCACTAAGTAACAAGGTTTCTCAGAACATCTAAAACTTCTACGAAAGAGGCTACCTTTGCATTGACTGTAATGGGTAATTAATTCAAACTACACACTGGGGCCTCAATCAACTGGTGGAGATCCTGTGTCCCATTGAACTCAGGAAATCTCAAGGCACATTCACCACTGCAGAAATACACATCACTGGAGGAGCAGCTGTTCATCCCAGCTCTCCTGTCCTTTCTCCCCAGTCTGTCCAGGGATCAGGATCAAGGTGGGAGACCATGAAACAGACAGTGTATAACTGCACTACCATTTACTTTCTTTTTCTTTCTCCAAAGCAAAGAATTTTGAGATTATCACTAGTTAATACCAAAACCCAGATGACATAAAGAAACAAACCTTCACACTAAAATTTAAACTGAACCCAACTCATGAATTCCAGTAACGGAGACATTCAATCAGGTACAACTGTAACTGCAGAGCTAAATGTCATCCAAATCTCACTGCATATTAATACTTAAGGCATTCTAGAAACCCATCATGAAGATGTATGCACACTTAAATACAAAGAATTGTCCTCAAATCATTTCCAAGTTGTTATGAAACTGTCAACAGAAATTTTAACAATTAAAATGGACAAATATCAGCTTTCCTCTTTTGGAAAATTTGATGTCTTTCAAGACATGTCTGAAATGAAATTTTGCCCCTATAATTTTTTTTCTTTGAGAATTGCACTTTTCTGACAGCAATATGCAGTTCCACGCAAATCCACCCACTTCCCACTGCTTTTCAGACTTATGTAGCAGAAGCGCCACCAATACACATACATATTCATAAGCTGTCTGAAGCATTAATTCCACACATGGCAATGTATACTTGCATCTGTGGTTGGAGCTTCTAATTTGCAAAAGCAAATATAATGTGTCTAAAAATCTTGATGAGTGAGTCTTTCAAATTCAAGCCCAGAACATTAGGGATCCACGTATACATAATTTCAAGCAGCAATAGATTTAAGTTTTCTGACTACCTAATATAATTCTCTCCAAGTCAGAGTGTCACTATATGAATCTGATTATTGTCAATGCTAATTTCTCTAATTTACTTCATATATGTATTTCATGTTATAAATATTCATAAACAAAGTCCTCTGATAGTATCCCCTTCCACTAGTCTAAACTAAATTCTACTTTCTATAACACAAATCTATTTTCTCCCATTCTAATTTATCGAAATGCTAAAAAAAGTAGTTGGCAGTATCTATTCCAAACAAAGAAACAACATTCTAACCTTTCATTTCAGTGTATAATGGGCTAGTTGAAATACAGACAATGAAATATTAAAAGCATCTTACGTATTACTGATTCATTTTTCTTTTTCCCTTTTTTTTTTTTTTGGTAATAACCTTACCAGTGGTTGAGCTGATCTACTTCTGTCCTTGAGTTCTAATTCTACTCTAGTAACTATAAATGTTCATGGGGTTCTCAAGGCAAGAATATTGAAGTGGTTTGCAATTCCCTTCTCCAGTCTTGATGAAAGTCTTCTCTCGATGAGTGAAAGAGGAGAGTGAAAAGGCTGGCTTGAAACTCAACATTCATAAAACTAAGATCATGGCATCTGGTCCCATCGCTTCATGGCAAATAGATGGGGAAACAATGGAAACAGTGACAGATTTTATTTTAGGGGGGTCCAAAATCACTGCAGATGGTGACTGCAGCCATGAAATTAAAAGACGCTTGCTCCTTGGAAGAAAAGCTATGACCAACCTAGACAGCATTTTAAAAAGCAGAGACATCACTTTGCCAACAAAGGTCCGTCTAATCAAAGCTATGGTTTTTCCAGTAGTCATGTATGGATGTGAGAGTTTGGACCCTAAAGAAAGCTGAGCACCAAAGAATTGATGCTTCTGAACTGCGGTGTTGTGGAAGACCCTTAAGAGTCCCTTGGACTGTAAGGAGATCCAACCAGTCCATCCTAAAGGAAATTGGTCCTGAATATTCATCGGAAGGACTGATGCTGAAACTGAAACTCCAATACTTTGGCCACCTGATGCAAAGAACCGATTTATTTGTAAAGACCCTGATGCTGGGAAAGATTAAAGGCAGGAGGAGAAGGGGATGACAGAGGAAGAGATGGTTGGATGGCATCACCAACTCTATGGACATGAGTTTGAGTAAACTCTGGGAGTTGATGATAGACAGGGAGGCCTGGTGCACTGCAGTCCATGGGGTTGCAAAGAGTTGGACACAACTGAGCAACTGAACTGAACTCTAAATGAGCAGATTTCCCTTTTTACTCCTCTTTCTTGGGTGCGCAGCAGGGTAGGGGGTGGGGGGGGTACCTCCATGAGGTGGCACTACTTAAACCAAGAATACCCCTAGTTTGCTAACTCAGGACTTTAAAGCACAGAAATTTGTCCATAAGTGCTTGAAAAATAAATAAAGGACTGGCATCAATCTAAAAGTACATAAACAGTTTGCAAGCGTCAAAATTGTAGACTTGCTAATTTCTTGGCAAATTTCAATATGACAAAAAACATTACAAGGTAAAAACCTCAATTAAACAAGTAAATTGTCTTAACGTAATCAAACACGCGACATGTTAATGAATTAACTTTGTAAATCAGTGGGGGAAAAAATTGCTTCTCTGCTAATATTTCAGAAAAGATAACAAATTACTTTGCTCAGATTTTCATTGTTTATTTTTGTTGATTTTATTAACCATGTCAGTGGTTCAAAACAGACACCTGAAATTGTTAGGGTTTCCTGAGGAAAGCCTATCGCTATATTTGGAGTTGTGTTATTTATAGCACTTATTTCCTCTTTCTAAAAGGTTACAGGAGCAAGGTTTAAAAATGTTTACTATTAAAAAATGTTTATTAAACTATCTTGCAAATGAACATAGAATGTTTAGAAGTTCAACAACTTGCTTGGGCAGCCCTGTACTCTCTTACAGAGTGGCTTTGCAACAGATATATGGATCTTCCAGAAAGTCCCAAACTATTTACAGATAGTAGTAGTAGATACTCATCATTGGCAGAGTCTGTATTTATAAATTCACTTACTGGCTAAAATGTATTTGTAACCCACAAGCCAGTATTCATGATGCTTCTGGGCATTCGCAGACACTTCTCGGTGTTTCATAGAGCAGCAAATTTCTGAGTCACCCGACATGCACATCCCCAGTTGAAGCTCTGCCTTCACATCCTGTGTTTCTTTCAATGATTTCACTGTTTAAAATGTCCCCCAAGCATAATGCAGAAGTGCTGTCCAGTGTGCCTGAGTGTAAGAAAGGAAGCTGCAATGGGTCTTAAGGAGAAAAATATGTGAGTCAAATTAGCTTCATTCAGGCATGAGTTATACTGGTGGCCAACCCCACTCCAGTACTCTTGCCTGGAAAATCCCATGGATGGAGGAGCCTGGTGGGCTGCAGTCCATGCGGTTACTAGGAGTCAGACACGACTGAGCGACTTCCCTTTCACTTTTCACTTTCATGCATTGAAGAAGGAAATGGCAATCCACTCCAGTGTCCTTGCCTGGAGAATCCCAGGGACGGGGGAGCCTGGCAGGCTGCCGTCTATGGGGTGGCACAGAGTCGGACACGACTGAAGCGGCTTAGCAGCAGCAGCAGCAGCAATGAGTATATTAAGCCCCATTAAACAAGGTATCTTTAAACAAAAACACACATAAACAAGATTATGTATTGATTGACAAATGTGGCCAGAGGCTTACAGGACCCAATCCAGCATTTCCCGTATGAACAGTGGTTCGGGATTTGCTAAGTCAGTGTTCAAAGTAACTTTGTAGAATATAACTACTACAAACTGTGTTATTTCTAATCAATTTGACTGTGATATACCACCCTGGGCTTTCCAGGTGGCACTAGCGGTAAAGGGCCCACATGCCAATGCAGACAGATTGTTAAGAGGTGAGGGTTTGGATCCCCAGCTCAGGAAGCTCCATTGGAGGAGGGCATGACAATCCACTCCAGTATTTCTGCCTAGAGAATCCCATGGACAGAGGAGCCTGGCGGGCTGCAGCCAAAAGGTTGCACAGAGTTGGACACAACTGAAGTGACTTCACACGCACGCACCCATACCATCCCAAGGACAGGAAGCACTGGGAGTAAAGCAGAATGCTTACATCTGTTGGTTTATTAAGAGTGTTATCTCTAATCTACAGTGACCAAACAAACAGAAACCTTGACTTCTATGGATTGACCATGGTAATTTGGGGTCTAGTAATGATATTACTTTTCTAGTGAAATCCAGATTCCTAAACTCATCACTCTTCTTCCTTTCTAATGACTTCTTATTTGCAAAGATCATGTTTCAGGAAAATAGTTAACATGTTCTACCTTATAAAACCCACGAGTAAAACTGTGAACACTGTAAATTCTGTATATGGCTAGATGCCAACATCAGAAAGGAGGGGGAAAAATACCTATTTCTGAAAAAAAATACTTTGTTTCTGTTGTTGTTGCTGGATTTCCTTGAAAGAAAAAGACTTTAGCAATTTTATACATCTGTCCCTGAAGGGCTATCACATGAATATCATTAGGCTGTTTCAGCCTCTATTTCATTCATCCTTCGTACCCTTTTCCTTCTCTCTCCACACATCCACTAAGAACACTGTCTCCAATTCTTATTTTAAAAATTACTATATGCCATATTAATTAAATTTAGAATTTTTTTTAATTGAGAATTTAAGATAAGGCAATAAACACTTCTGTGTAATACCTCTGCCTACTTAACTGTCAGGACCTGTACGAGGTTAAGCAACCAACCTTTGTCTCCAGAGAAACAGAGCCCAATAGAGTTGTGTGTGGTGTGTGTGTGTGTATATATATATTCTCTGTGTGTGTATTATGTGGTTGCCGAGGCTGGCAAATCCAAAAATTATCACAGATAGGAAAGCTGGAAACTCACGCAGGAGCTGATGCTATAATCTTGAAGCAAAATTTCTTCTCAGTATTTTCTCTTTAGGCCTTCAACTGAATTGATGAGGTTCATCCACAATATTATTTAAGTCAACTGATTGTGGATGTAAACCACAACTACAAAATACCTCTTCACACCAAGACTCATATTAATGTTTAACCAACTGGACACCATTGGAAAAGACTCTGATGCTGGGAGGGATTGGGGGCAGGAGGAAAAGAGGACGACAGAGAATGGGATGGCTGGATGGCATCACTGACTTGATGGACGTGAGTCTGGGTGAACTCCGGGAGTTGGTGATGGACAGGGAGGCCTGGCGTGCTGTGATTCATGGGGTCGCAAAGAGTCGGACACGACTGAGCGACTGAACTGAACTGTACTGAACTGGACACCACAGTTAAATCAAGGTAACACACATAAATAACCATCACAGTACTCTACCCCATAAAGTTGCCTCCAATAAATACCAATAAGCAACAGGGAAACAGAATGAACTGAGGCAAGAGTCCTGGGATGAAATCTCAGCTCTTTCACTAACCTATGGTTTTAAGAAAATCCCTTTATTTTCCTGAACCTTGGTATGCTTATTTGCAAAACAAAAACCAAACACTGGTGTGGTGGTATTTTACAGATCTGATAAAGAGCTTAAGGCAACCAAGGAGTGGCAGTACAGTGTTATTAGTGTCTATGTCTTTTATCACTGTATTAAATATATATCACTAGTATATTCCCAACACATAGTAAATGTTTCATAAATGTGTGTGTAAGAAAGAAAGGAAGAAACAAGGGGGAAAAGAGGGGAGGGAGGGAAGAAAGAAGGAAGAAAGAAAAAATGAATGAAGAAATAAACATCGAAGTTCACTTCTGGAAAAAACCTAAAATCACAGTTCTTGAGACTACAGGAAAAACACAAAAATTAAAAAAAAAAAAAAAAAAAAAAAACAGTCCCTTATTTCCAAAAATTTAGACCTGAAGTGGTTAAGAAGGCCAGTTGGCAAATACATTTATAAACATAAGGCAAACATTAAGAAAGAGAGACAGCAGTGAACGCATCTAATGCATAAAAAATTCTGGTTTAAGACAAATAAAAGGCACACTCTGAGCCTATGAAGGGTCAAAAACCAAACACAATGTATGAGATAGCCACCTAAAGACATCACAGTAGAGGGATCTAACTGTGGCTTTGTAAACCTGGCTAACCTTACAAATTAATTGATAAGGATAGAGTGTTGCTAAATTTAAAACAAGGTTAAAAAGCAACATCTTGAGAATGACACTACTGGAACGGAAAGTGTAAAGGAGAACTGTAATCCAGTCAGTTGGAGTGACAGATAAGAGATTAGAACCTGAAGATCCATTAATGTTTATATCAAATTATCCAAGGAAAAGAACCTTATCAGGTGACCCAGTAAGGCAATGAGGTTTTCCCATAGCCTAGATGGAATATCCTTCAAGACTAATCAATTCCTTATGTTTCAATGCTGAGCCAGTTTAGCAACTTTCTGGCTACCGATTCCGCTTCACAGTTATCTTGCTATGGAGAAGCAATGCCATGGAAAGCATATCACTCATCATAAACTGGTAAACAGGCATTTTGGTTCATAAAAATAACTTTTGAGGAGTTTTATCAGCATGGGGTTTGTTTTCTAGGAGATATAGTAACTCTGGCTAGAAGGGAAACAAAATTTCTGGAGTTTAAAATTCGAGAACAGAAACTGCATCTCATTGAGCCAGTCTTGGGGTAGGCCAGCCTGACAGGCCATGCATGGAAGCCCTTTCTATATTGCTCCCTAATACAGATCTTTGAATCATTCCTGTATGTTGAAGGCTGAAAAGACCCAGAGACTTCAGAAAAAAAAAAAAAAAAAAAGATAGAGGATAATAAGTATTTCAATGGGCAGAAATTTGGAGTAGACCATTCCAGATGGAAAGAAAAGCACAGCTAAGGTTCAAAGATGAGGAAACAAAATGTACATACTGATTAGAACAAACAGTCTAACTCTGATGTCCATACCCAGGAAGACTGAACAAGAAAACTGGACAGGTTGACTGGCCACTTAGACCACTGTAAGTGACCAGATTAGATAATGGTTTTTATTGTATTGGCAATGGGAAGCCTCCAAGTTTTCTTTTGAGGTGGTGAATATCAAAATTTTAAGTACAATTACATAAATAAGAGGATAACAGATTTCTTGGAGGAGAGAGTGACTGGTCCATGAAGCTTATTGCAACAGTCTACATAGTAGGTAGTAAGAATGTAGGTAGTAGGTAGTTGGAAAGATGGTTGTCAAAACCAAAGAAAGGAAAGGTAAGAACCTAAAGAAAGGAAAATCATTGGGATTCACTGGGTACCTGATTGAATGTGAAAGATGAGGGACCCAGTAAGGTTGATACGTACACCAAGGTTAGGAGTAACAGTATACTAGTGCCACTAAGGGAAACGCACATGCCAGGGGAAAAAGCAGGCAGACGGTAGCAGGAAAGACAAAAAGGTTGGGTTTAGACAATCCAATATTTGGTCTTAAGTAATGAACCCAGTTGCACATGCTATGCTAAATATTGATATTAAGAGATTCAAACCATTAATGTAAAATGATGTTTGAAATGTATCAAATAGCATATCAATGATTAAAAAAAAAAAAACATATATATACATGTACCAAGGAGAGGAAAGGAAAATTAAAATATACCAATTAATCCTGGAAGTTTTCACAAGAGAAAGGTGTTTTGAGCTATAGTTTCAAAAATTTACATTACAAAGACAGGATGAAAATACAGGGATTGCCTTTTTAGCACTGACACAACACGGTAAAAAGCTGACAATAAATATTTACTAAACAATGGTACTTATCAATGAAAATAAAGGTAGCATATATTGATAAGTAAGATGATACAGATACCTAAATTTTAAAACCAGCTGAATCTTAAATTTACACAGATCTTTTTCTTTCTTTTTTATACCCATATAGTGCAAGTTTAATAATTTAAAAAAGTATGTCTATGTATGTGCCTCTAAAATATTGTTAATAAATATACTGTTTCTGTTGTTCCCCTTCAATTAAAAACATCAGCAAGGTATTAATGGATAACTTTATTATAAATTATGGGCAAACTGACTCAACTTTTTAAGGATTATACATTTAAATGGTAGAACTATCCTGCTTTTTATTTCACAATTTGAATCATTTATAAAATAATATTTTAATTATTTAAAGGTATTCTTGTTTATGACTGAGAAAATTCATAACCCTAAGGTGAAAACATAGGTACATACTTATACGATGACACATGTGGTGGATATTTTTACATGTCACCCTGGCTAGGCTCCAGTACCCAGTTATTTAATCAAACACGAATACAAATGTTGCTGTAAAGGTGTTCTGTAGAGATATGATTCATATCTACAGTCCTTTGACTTTTAGTAAGAAAATCACCCTCAATCATCTGGATGAACTTTACCCAAAGAGTCTAAAAGCCAAAATGGAGGTTTCCCTGCCTGATAAGATTATATATTTCAGACTTGCCAGACTTACTCCTACAATCAAGTAAGCCAATTCTTTGAGATACTTCTTCGTATGCACACAGACGCGCATGCAAACGGACGCGTGCGCACACACACGCGCACGCACACGCACACATGTGCACACACACACCTTATTGATCTGTTTCTCTAGAGAACCCTGACTAATTCGACATGACGAATGCTTTAGCAGAGGGATGAGCACCCTAGCTGAACAATCTGCGGGGGTAGTGAAGGTTCCCCTGATGGGGGTTCATCTGGCTGAATCTTGAAGCTATGGCACCAGGCAGGGAAGGAAGGTAGCCAGGTTAGCGGGTGTAGTGTAATCTACGTAGAAGGACCAAGATAGTCAGAGGTCCAGAGGTTTGAGAGAGTATCACTGTATGCAGGCAAAGGCTAACTATATATCCAAAACAGAAACTGAAGGCACAAGAGGGACATAAGATCTGTCTGAACAAGTCATGCTCTGGCCAGGGGCAACTGGAGGCACAGGTGAATTTTAAGCGAGGGTGAGACATGATCTGAATTATATTTTAGAAAGACCGCTTTTGTGAGACAAAGTATAGGAGACAGGTGATATTAGTGTTATACTTCTGCTGTCTCTCTTTACAGTAAGCGATATTAAAAACCTGAGTAAATTTATTTATTAATAATCATGGCTGCAATTATAAAGAATCCATGGTAGCTGAAGAAGTTAATATACCCTTTAGTGGTACATATGTGAAAATTCAATCTAGCAAGCTGAGTCTTTACTCTTCACAGCCGCAGCAAGCTGGAGATTTTCCAAATGTTCCACCCACCCATAAAGACAGGCATATGTAAAGGGCAAGGCAACAATCTAACAACACTACTCTGCATGGCTGACAAGACTAAACTGTTTAAAAGCACGTTTCCAGCTAACAGTCTAGTACTTTGGGTCCTTTCTTGACAGCTGACAGAGATACCAAGAACTGTAATACCTGCCGGACTCTCCTGTATGCTGTCTACCCCATAAATGTGTCCACTGTCTTCCCTTTTTAGAAACTTGTTTCAAGGAAGCACTAACTCAAAAACATCAAGAAGCACTGAACTCTCTGCAAGTACCAAACCAGTAGACGACGCCCGAATGTGCTAGAGTATGCCCCCAGCCCTGTGGATAAGCCTAACTAAGACAACACATCCTAATTTTTCAAACTGAGTTACCACAGCAACAAAGTGAACAGTTAAAAAACTATGAACTTAATCAATGCAAGTCATTGTTGAAAAGATTATCCCCTGAGACAAATCTCTCACTGCTAAGATTATCACTATTTATCTGAAGTGTTTTCTGAAAAGGTAAGAATGACCGACTGAGGACTTCAGATCAATGTGGTGTTTTTTTTTTTTTTCCAATGAGCTAAAGCTCACAGTAGACCTAAGCTACACTTTTAATCATGACATTAATCAATAACAATTGCACCCAAGAGAATGATAGCAAAGGTTATTCAAGAAGTCTCGTAGGGCTTAAACTGCTATACTTGTGGAACTAGTCAATATTTCATGTTTTAAAATATAATTCAGGTTGATTTTCTTCCTATTTCCCCAGAGCAGAATTTGGGTGCTGAAAACCCAGAACATTAGCCTGGTGCATTATGAACATGAATGTGTTTAAGAATCTCCTGTAGATCTTGTTAAAACGCAGATTTTGAGTCAGTTGATTTGGGTGAGGCCTGAGATCTGCATCTTTGCAAGTCCTCAGGTGATGACAGCAGACCATCCCTGAAGTGGCAAGATGACAGAATCCATTGCTGACTGGTCAACAGAAAAGACCCAAAGGCAGCACACTGGCAGAGGGATGCTTACAAAAGAAGGACTTGACTGCGAAAGAGATTCTACGTCTAGATTTTCCACCCCAAACTGCCCTCTATGAAAATGAGAAAATGGCGATACTAACCTTACCTTGAAGAGTAGCATTTTCCAAACGTATCCAAAAGAGCCCGAGTTATTTGGGATATTAATAGGTGTTGTCAGAAAAATAAGATGCTAATAAGAGGCTCAGTGATCATTTTGTTTAACTGAGTTAAACAAAATTGCTAACATTCATTAAACACTGTATGTCAGGCATTGTTCTAAATGCTTAATATGGAATAAGTTATTTAATCTTCATAGCAACACTATGAAGTAGAAAGTGTATTATCATCCCCATTTTACACACATGGAAAAGAAGCAAGGAGAGGTTAAGTAAGTAGCCCAAAGTAACAACCCTGGTGAGTTGCAGAGCCAGGATGCCACCTCTGGCAGGCTGCCTCCAGAGCAGAGACTCCGATCTCTGGAACATAAGCACATTTCAGTGCTGCTGGGAAGTGTGAATCACTGCAAGGTGACAGAAGTACTTGTAAGCTGCCAATGAAGGGGAACAGAGGATGGAGAGGAAAGAGGAAAACTGAAAAGTTGGGGTAAGACAGGAAAAGAGAACACGCGGGAGAAGCAAAAATTTAGAAAATGGAAGTAATATTTAGAGAAAAATAGATTGAGAAAAGTGCAGTATCATCCATCCGGACACTGACGTGTGGAATAAAGACCGATCTGCTTGGCAAATAAACGTCCAAGAGAGGAAGGCAAGTCAAGCTGTAGATCTCACCAACCACAGGAGGACAGGAACAGTTTACTTCCACCAAGTATATGGAGAAGCCCTCACAGATAAGAGTCATGCTTATCCTTACACTAATTACCTAATTTATAGATTCTCTGGCCCCCCTGCTAGGCCTCTTTCTTCTTCCTACAAGATTGTCTGGATATTTTGCTTCTAATTGGCAACTTTGTGAGAGTGAGTGGGGAGAAGATTAAATCAGGGTTTGGGGTTTTTTTGGTTTGTTTTTGCTTTTTTTGTTCTCATCTAAGAATCTAGCAATAGGTTAGGAGTTGGGAGATTAGGATGCGAAACTAATGATGAAAATACACCCTCATTAAGCCTAGATTTCAATGCGCCTGCTTTGCTTGGCCTTCACATTGCCGGAGAAGAAATGCACTGAATGTACCCAGCCCGAAGTATGTGGTCAGACCACAGCCAGCACATTATGCAGAGTATACTCCAGGTCAGGCAGAACCATAAACAAAGCAGTTGTTTGGTTAGATGAGTCCTAGGAAACAGCTCAGATTGTTCAGACAAGCATTAAAATAAAAACTGACCTCGGAAACTTCTGACATTCACTGATCCCTAATGCAATATATATGCAGAGATACTCAGGAAAATGCTAGCACTAGCTTAAGGAAAAGCAAAAGCTTAACTGGAGATAAGGGACTGCCTTTCAGAGTCCTGAAAGGATCTGATATGTATGTAAGTGTATTTACAAGTACTAAAATGAAGGGGATTTTTGTTTTTGTTTTTTTCAAATGGAACAAGAGAGGGCCTTTGCTTCTGTACTGAGATGTATCCTAACAACTGTACTTATTCTTCATCATCGCCTCCCCCAGGAGCACTGATGCCTGGTATTTATGAGGGACCTCTATTAGTAGGCTCTGAGATGAAGCAGTATAATTCTGTTATGCCAGGACTTCAACCCACATTTACAAACTTCTCACATATTTTAATTATATCTGAATGTTTGCCATCAGCATGTTCCTTTTTAAAAAAACAAGAATCCTTCATTGTTCCAAGACACAAATCGTATCCCTTTGAATTCCAGACGAAAACATGTTAGGCCTATTTATGACTGTATTTCAATAGACAAGTATACACATGTAAAGTAGTTTCAGTGTTATTTAAAAATACACTTCAATAGGTCTCATTGTGTTGATATTAGCAGAGCTCTCAAGAAAATGCTTCCAGGTGGCAGGCACCTGCTCTGGCTTTGAAACACCAACCTCAAAACCTATAGTCAAGCACTGAAACGGGGAAGAGCAACAAACTATGTATTTCAGCACCTAGCCATGTTGGCAGCTCATTTGGAACTGGTTATTGCCAGCTGGGCATTTTGCCATTTCCTTGAGGCAAAATTAAAGTGGAAGATGCAAGGGTTTTATTGTAATTTTCCACCACATATTTATATCATTATGGGTTTTGTGCTGCTCTAGTCCCCCATACAGTCTCACTGAATATCTTCTTATTATGTCAACAGAATCTGAAGCAAATATAGGAGGATACAGTAGAAACAAGTGGGCACTGTGTACACTACATGACTGCTGAAGTTAACACTATGCCTATCCATATGGACTCCATAATTTGCAGGACCCCATGCAGGAGGAAAACGTGAGGCCCTCCCCTGCTCAAACGACAGAGGAAAAGTTCCAGTAAAGGTACTACAGAATGAAGGTTTTCCCTTTGTCCTACGGTTTCTCTCTCAACATGCCACAGTGTCATTTGCTACTTAGTGTTACAATCCCTCCGGCACAGGAATACCTGCAGAGTGAGCGCTCTGTGCAGCAACTGGGGAGAGTCAGGCATCTCCCCTCCCACAGGCGCAGCAAGCTCCACACAGATCCCAGGAGCACTGCAACCTCTACACAAGGAGGGACCTGGACTGGGTTCCTAGACTGCGCTGGGTGAGAGGTTTCACCCTACTGACCTACCGGAGTGACACTCCAGGATGCAGACAACTGTATCAGTGTCCTGTCCTGAGACACGGAAGTCTTGCTCCAGACCCCGAGCCTCCCCTTCCAGGGGCTAAAGGCAGCAGCCATTGTGGGGGCAGGACCACAGAGGAAGAGCACAGGTCTTTGGGGTCCGACAAGGTGGGGGTGTGAGCAGTGGAGAACAGAAGAGAACCCATCCTGCAGAGGCAGTCACCCACACTAAGGCTTCCAGTTCCGGGAGGCAGCTCCATTGTCTTGTCAGACTTCACTTACGAAACACAAATTCAAACAAAAAACTAAGGACTTCAAGTCAAGAAAGTCAGGATATTGAACCCCAACTGAAAGCTCTGGTCACAAGCCCTTGAAGCCAGCACTGAGTCATGTAAAAACCCAAGGTCTGTGCTCACGTCTGCAGGATGCACACTAAAACTGGACAAGAGAGACATCAGCATGCCTCCTGCACAAGGGCGACACACAAATGCATCATGTGCTCCTTGAACACACACGCACACTCACGCACACGAAACTAAGACAATGTGCGTAACCCCGGGTAAAGGCGGACATTACCAATGTCAGTATCTTACTTGTGATACTATAATACCACTCTGCAAAATGTTACCTTTGGGAGAAACCATGTAAACTGTTCACGAGATTCTCTGCGTTATTTCTTACAACTGAATACTGCAATTATCTCAAATTTGAAAAAGGATCCAAGGCCTATTAAATGGACAAAATATAGCATACAGGCAATCATCACTACACCTACCTATACCTGGATATATTCAGAACATTAAATTGTATATAATTTGACTTGACATGATGTAAAAGAGCGATCCTTGAAATAACTAGCTCAAATACAAATCTGCAATCAGCATGTTAACCACACAGTGTACTATCAGGAGGAATGTGTTCAGCTTTACCTCTTATTGAAACTTCTCTTATCTACTTGAGATAAAATGAAAACACAGATTGAGAAACTACAGAAATACTCTGGAAACTGAAGTGGCCTACTCAAAAGCATGCCTTTATGCACAAAAGGGGGAGAAGTGTGTGTGGCAAAACACAAATTCAACTTTTAAGTTCAAAAGCAAATTTAACTTCTTGCATCCAGAGGTAGGCCTGTCTACCATTTACAATTGAAAGGATGTGATTGCTGCTGGTACAGTAACTTAATTTTTACATTAAAAGATAAAACATCTTGCCTGTTAGATGCAGAAACATCACAAATATAATGAGAAACCTTTGAATTCTCCAGGCTGAGTTCCCATGGAACTGAGCCAGGTGAGAGTTCCATACTGCTCTTTAGGACTGTGTATGTGCGCAAATGGGCTTCTCAGGTGGCTCTGGCAGTAAAGAATCTGCCTGCCTATGCAGGAGACAAAAGAGACACGGTTCAATCCCTGGGTGAGGAAGATCCCCTGGAGGAGGGCATGGCCACTCCAGTATTCTTGCCTGGAGAATCCCAAGGATAGAAGAATCTGGCGGGCTCTGGTCCAGGGGGTCACAAAGAGTCAGACAGGACTGAAGCGACTTAGCATGCATGTACACGTGTGCAAATACCTAAAAGGGAGTGTTGCAGCGAGGAGGCCAATTCTGTCTCCATGTTGGAACTGTTTCTTTGACTTGCCTTTCGTTCCTTTTGTTATTATAATCACACAGAATTGTTTGCCTCAGAGAATCCTGTCCCTCTGCCTGACTGTTAAACTACAGTGCCTTTGTTCGGAACCCTGTCCACCTGTGGATGGCAGGAAGGAAGGAATTAACACATCCCCTGCCTGAGGCTTGCCATTCTAGGAAATGTTTAGAAGATTAATGGTCTTATTTTGCTTGCTCACCTCCTTTCATCTCTAATCTACAAAAGAACCTGGCATCCAGACCCCAATAAGATGGTTATTTTGAGGCGCTAGCCTGCCATCTTCTCGGTCTGCCGGCTCCCCAATTAAAGTCTCTTCCGTGCCTCAACACCTCTCAGCTTCACTGGCCTATTGCGCAGCAAGCAGAGCGAGCCTGGACTCGGTAACAAGAGGGGAAGGGCAAGGCCACTTCTGTAGAGCCTCAGAGACAGACACTGCCCACTGGGCGTCTAATTCTACCCTGACTTCCCTAAATAAGGTAACAGAAGAGATGTTATATCTCTTAATACAGATCTTAATATCACAGAGCCCAACACATTGGAAATACCAGACTCTAACAGTTTATATGAATCATTGCAGCCTGTTCCCACTGTGACCTCTCAAATGCCCAGCACCAATTCTGTATGAATTATGCATCTAATTACTATCTCGTGCTCTGCCAGACAGTGCTCAGGGTCAAGATAAACCCACTTTTGGTTCAAGCCAGAATTTTGCAGAGACATGAAGAACTGATTAAGCAACGAAAGAAGTTTGAGATTCAAATTCATTTTGCCACTGCTAACTCTGCACCTCTGGGTAAAACACTGGGCTGTTCATTAGTTAAATGGAATTTGAATTTCAAAGATAGATGAATATTCATTCACTTTGGCTAATTACATACTAAGGCATTCAAAAAGTATTTGTTGAATGAAAGACTGAATTAATGAATGGATCTGTATAGACATTTCTCCAACCTGTTTTTTTTTTTTCCTCTTTACTTGCTAAATTCCCTTTCAGCTTCATTTTGGAGTTAACATATCAAAGTACAGGGGGAAGAACCACAAATAAAACAGCACTTTGCTCACGACCTCACTTGACTGTATCGTGCAGGCTCAGCTACATAATTAATCATTGTCAGCGCCAGTCGGACGTGGATCTGCCAACAACTCCCTGTCAGGCTTTGCCAGGTGTGGCAAATTACTGAGACTTCGTCTAGCCAAGCTTTGAGCCTGGGAGTCTTTAACAAAAAGCACTTAAGAACCTCCCCAGGCAGAGAGCAGCGCTGGCTGGCTATCAATGTCTCCTTCTCGTGGTGCCCTAGTTTGTTCTGGCAGTCTCCAAGTCCTATGGATCCTTGGCTTCTTACTGTGCCAGGGCACTAAAGAACCAGGCTTTTCTCTGTCTCATCTAGGGTCTTCAAGTTCAGGACAGCTCACCTCTTACATCTGCCTGTGCCCTAGCCACAGCCCGCACACCTGACCTCCATACACTTTTGCAAAGGTATATTAAGAACCGTCTCCACTTGGCGTTAGGCTCGGATCCCAGGCTGGCAGTGTGCCCGTCTCAGTGATTCCCTGCTGCCTCCAGGGCTGGCACAGACACAAATGCGCTCTGTATCTGCTTACCACAAAAACCTTGACTCTGTTCTATTCTATCACTGGTTCCCCAGCACTTGAAATGAAGCTAATTTTATTTCATGAAATTTAATTAACTATATGCAGAAGTTTTAATGACTATCAAAACAGAGGTAAGCACCAACTTGAATTGTTTCACTATATAAACAGTGTAAAGAATGGTTTAATATTTAAATAAATATCAGTCTAAAAGATGACAGAATGTATGGCTTAACATAGATAAACAATGCAAAGTACTCTGCGTTGATTCTTAAAAAAATAGTTTTCTAAAATTTCCCATTGAAATAATTTGCTGCTCCAACCCCTCCTGCTTTTCTTCCAAGCTCTATTTCAGAGGTATCCCTCTGCCTTGAAAACTTAAAAAGCTACTACTTTAAAAGTGCAACAAATGACCTTTTAGTCATCAAAGAAAAATTACCAGTTGAGTGAACATTACTATACCATTAAATAATTAATCGTGACATGGCAAAACTACCATTATAAATACTTAAATTATTTAAGATAAATCAAACATATGGTAATTAGCTATTTCTTTCTGACCCACTAGTACATTATAGTTGACATGAATGCCATGAAGAGTCTCATGACTTATGTGTTCCCAGCATATCATCACCTCTCCATTTCAGAAATTCAGTTTCAAAGTGTCGTTACAGGGAAACTGTTGAGAGCAAGATGTTAAACACGACAATGAGAAGAAACGTGAAGAACAAAATACAAGTCTTTGGCACAAACTGAGGTCCAAATACGAGCGTACAAAATGAGGGGACATTTACTGATAACATTCTAGCCATTAATCCAAGTGGAACTTAATTAGAGAGGCTGAAACAATTTACAGACTCTGCAATGGAACAGTCACTGAGAACTCAGCCTGATACATCTTGTAGCATCCATGTCTCTGGAGAGTGGGACATGCCTACTCATCACAGGGCACTTCCTAGACTGTAAACAATATGTCTTTCCAAGTCCACATACTCACAATCCACTAATACTTCCAACTATGAGTCAGAATAGCACAAGTTCAGACTCCCTTTTTCTCCCAGGTAAACTACAGAAATTATAATAGCTCCTATGCCTATCAGTTTAAATGTAGTGCCAGTTTTCTACATACTAATAATATTCATGTCTTCAATAAGTTAAAAAAATTAATTCTACCCTCAGTGGAGGTATTTTAAAGAAAGGGAACACTTTAATGAATGAAACATAGCCATGTTAGTAATTAATCAATACTCCTCTTAGAAGCCTTTTATCAGCAATTTATAGAAATCAGCACAGAGAGAAAGCCATGCTCCCTGAGCTACTACCATCACTACCTAACAAAAGAAATAGCCATGCTCCACAAACTCAGGAATGACAACAGAACCAAGCAGTATGGAGTTGATTTTCATTCTGTTTTAAAAGATATTTTATTGTTACTTAAATTTATTGCTATGAAACCTATATAGTAACAGAAAAAGTATTACCCATGAATACAACATTTAAATAATCTGGAAAGTTACTTCCTTTTAAAATTCTGATTATTTACTGTCCAACATTTGAACATCTTTTCGTTAACTATTGTCCTTATTTTCTCAGGTAATTTTTCTAATAATATATATATATATATATATATATATATACACACACACACATACTCAGTCACATAATTAATAATCTTCAGAAGTTTAATTTATTCTGACTCTGCCCTTTATGAAGATGTTGGTTTAGGCTTCTTTAGTTTTGCTGACAGTCTTATATTTCAATGGAGTGTAAAAGTGGTTGCTTAGGACTGAATGCATGTGTCCCCCCACAAAAATTTGTATCTTCAAACTCTAAATCCCCAATGTGATGGTATTAGGAGATAGAGCCTTTGGAAGGTAACTGGTCATGAGGGTGGTGCCCTCATGATGGGATTAGTGTCCTTACATGAAGAGACACAAGAGAACTTACTCTTCCTTACTCTTTCCTTGCAACGAAGGACACAGCAAAGAGATGGCCATTGGCAAACCAAGAAATGGGCTCTCATAAGACAACAGATGTGCTGGCACTTTGATCATCCACTTCCCAGTCTCCAAAACTGTGAGAAATAAATGTTTCTTGTTTAAGCCACTCAGTCTATGGTCGTTTGGCAACCAGAACTAAGACAGTTGCCATCTACGATATTATGTCCTCAATAAGGTAAATAACCTAATTCCATGTAACTCTGTGACTACTCAAAGTGGTTTCCACACATTGAAATGCCCCAACATTCCAAGCTTTCTCTGTTGTTACCTTCAGTATAAAATAAACTACTGTTGATCCACTAGGTTTCAAAAATGACTCATTTTAACTACATTCCCTGGTGGCTCAGACAGTAAAGAATCTGCCTGCAATGCAGGAGACTTGGGTTTGATCCCTGGGTCAGGAAGATACCCTGGAGAAGGGGATGGCAAACCACTCCAGTATTCTTGCTTGGAAAATTCCATGGACAGAGGAGCCTGGGGTGGCGGGGGGCTACAGTCCACGGTTCACAAAGAGTCAGGCACGACTGAGCGACTTTCAATCACTCACTTCACTCAAACAAAAGAAACATCTTAAGGCCTGAGGGTTAATACACATTTATATACTCTCATGCTAGCTGGGTTTCTTACTTTGTTTTTTCAAAGAATGAAGTTGTATCTCTGAAGTGTTAGTCACTCAGTTATGGCAGACTCTTTGCCACGCCATGAACCACAGCCCACCAGGCTCCTCTGGCCATGGAATTCTCCAGGCAAGAATACTGGAGTGGGTAGCCATTTCCTTCTTCAGGGGATCTTCCCGACCCAGGAATCGAACTTTTATCTTCTATATTGCAGGCAGATTCTTTACCATCTGAGCCACCAGGAAAGCTAGGATCATCTTTAAAAATGTGTGGTTTTTTATGTTTCTTTCAAGCTTACATATCTAACATCTGTGAAATTTTAAACTAAATGTTCTTCACAAGAATACAGAGTGTGACTTCTTCTAAATAAAAATGAAGACACATATGAGCAAGTACAAGTGAATGGGTAAATAAATAGGGTTAACCTTATAACAATGCCTTCTGAAAACCAAAGCACAGGTATGAAAGGCACATTGACACATTTCAACTTTTAAGAAGGTTAAACTTCAAAAACGACCTACAGTTCTTTAATTTAGGGGGACATATGCAAGTCCCCCTACTTCTCTGAGGAGGACTCTCTATAGAGCTGTGCATTCTGATTTTTTACTAAGTCAAACCATGAAAAAAGAATAAGTGTAATAAAACTGGGAGAGGAGGAGACATTTGTTTTTATTTAACAAACTCATATCATTCGCTATATTCTAGGCACTATTTTTAAGTATTTTACAAATATTAACTCAATAAATCTTCACAAGTTTATGAGTTGGTACTGTTAAACGTAATTCCCACTTTACAGATGAGAATGTAGAAGAACAGAGAGATGTAGCAACTTGCCCAAGGTCACTTGGCTAGTAAACTGCTTGGGCCAATATCTGAACCAAGTACTAAGACCTCAGAGACTGTGCTCTTAATAATTGCCTTCTTCGAGCCACTGTTTCCCTTATTCTTCTCATAAACTCCACCAAAAAATCCAATCCCCTAAGAAACCAAGACATCCTTACTACAGAAGAAAATGAAAGTGTATAGAGCTTTGGAGTTTTCCTTCTCACTTAAAGGCAATGTAACAATTTTTCACTTAAAAAAAAAAATGACTTCCAAACACAAATGACAAAAACAGCAGGGAAGTAAAAGCTATTTTCAAGTTTCTAGGAGGTTATCATAAACAACGAAGAGAGAAAAACATATTAAAGTTTTTTAAGAAATGGCATTTGACACTATCCTTTCTACCTTGCTGCCCATGACCATTTGAAGGCATTGTACCTAGAGGCTGTGCAGGGTGCTCTACGGTGTGAAAATAAGAGATGACTGCGCTTGGAAAGAAAAGAGAAGCATATTGTAAGAAAATGTAAAAGCACAGTAAGGTCTGAATGTTGTGGAAATAAGCCCAGGCTGCTTCTCAATTCATGGGTTTAGCGGAAATGGCAGAACAGATGACAAACAACAACAAACAGAAATACGACTGCACGATTCTCTCCAATCGTGGGAACAAGTACCCAGGGCTGCTTACTTAATCTGATGCTAATTTACTTTCTTGTTTAAACATTCTAAATATTTGTTATCTGTGAAATATTCATGTATTGTGTTTTAATACCTTGAGGGTTTTATTCTTCAAGGAATTAATTTAGAAATACCTGTAGTTAAAAATAGCAGACCCTTCTCAAAATAACAGCAAAAGTTTTTATTTAAAGACAATATTAATTAATTGGACATCATATGGAACTGGAGGTGAATTCAATCCTCCTGGCAGGTAAAATTTCAAATTTCGTAATGAGCAGTACTCTTGAAATACATACTTCATTTTATTTTAAAATAAAACAAAAATTTTACCTCTTTTTCAATATAATTATTTTTGTTCCATTTTGCAATACTTTTGTTTCATTTTAAGGAAACCCAAAAGATGGCAATTTTTCTTTGCAGTACCACAAAAAACATTATTTAAACACCAAAAATTGGTTTCTTCAATCTACATCTTTAGGTATAATTTTTTTTTTTACTTTTTAATTTAAATTTTTATTTTATATTGGAGTACAGCCAATTAACAGGGCTTCCCAGGTGGTGCTAGTGGCAAAGAACCTGCCTGCCAATGCAGGAGACATAAGAGATATGGGGTCGATTCCTGGGTCAGGAAGATCCCTGGAGGAGGGCATGGAAACCCATTCCAGGACTCCTGTCCATGGAGAATCCCATGGACAGATGGACAGAGGAGCCTGACGGGCTATAGTCCATAGGGTCACAAAGAGTTGGACACAACTGAAGTGACTTAGCAAGCACGCACACAGCCAGTTAACAATGTTGTGATAGTTTCAGGTGGACAGCAAAGGGATTCAGCCTTACATATGCAAGTACCCATTCTCCCCCGGCCACCTGGATTGTATATGTGTGCGCTCAGTAGCTCAGCCGTGTCTGAATCTTTTGTAACCCCATGGACCGTAGCCCACCAGGCTCCTCTGTCCATGGGATTTTCCTAGCAAGAATACTGGAGTGGATGGCCGTTTCCTCCTTCAGGCGATCTTCCTGACCCAGGGATCGAACTGCTACCTTCTGTGTCTCCTGTTGGTTACTACAGAGCTACCTGGGAACCCCAATGGGATTACCTCAATGGGCACTATCTCAATGGGTAAGTACACATATTTTTACAAGACTTGCTTTATTTTTTTGTGTAAAGTTTAACAAATATTATCAACTTAAAGAAAATTAAATTATAAATAGTTTTAATGTAGTTATTACTTATATTAGATGCGATAATAACAGCTCAAATCACTCACAATTAGGTTAAGGGAAAAAAAATGATTACACAAAATCTACAGATTTATCAAAGCTCCAAATAAGAAATGTTCTACTAAAAAAAGAGGCTGAAACAGTCTATTCTTCAAAAGTCAATGTTGTAACATACAAAAGAAGGTTGTGGAAATATTCACATTAAAGAAGGTAAAGGGCTTCCCAAGTGGCACTAATGGTAAAAGAACTCGCCTGCCAATTCAGGAGGCCTAAAGTTATGACCAACCTAGATAGCATGTTGAAAAGCAGAGACATTACTTTGCCAACAAAGGTCCGTCTAGTCAAGGCTATGGTTTTTCCTGTGGTCATGTATGGATGTGAGAGTTGGACTGTGAAGAAGGCTGAGCACCAGAGAATTGATGCTTTTGAACTGTGGTGCTGGAGAAGACTCTTGAGAGTCCCTTGGACTGCAAGGAGATCCAACAAGTCCATTCTGAAGGAGATCAACCCTGGGATTTCTTTGGAAGGAATGATGCTAAAGCTGAAACTCCAGTACTTTGGCCACCTCATGCGAAGAGTTGACTCACTGGAAAAGACTCTGATGCTGGGAGGGATTGGGGGCAGGAGGAGAAGGGGACGACAGAGGATGAGATGGCTGGATGGCATCACAGACTCGATGGAGGTGAGTCTGAGTGAACTCTGGGAGTTGGTGATGGACAGGGAGGCCTGGCGTGCTGCGATTTATGGGGTCGCAAAGAGTCGGACACGACTGAGTGACTGAACTGAACTGAAGAGACACAGATTTTGATCCCTGGGTCAGGAAGATCCCCTGGAGGAGGGCATGGCAACCCACTCCAGTTTTCTTGCCTGGAAAATTCCTTGGACAGAAAAGTCTGGCAGGCTACCATTCACAGAGTCACAAAGAGTCAGACACGACTGAAGCAACTTGGCACTCACACACACACACACACACACACACACACACACACACACACACACAGGAGGTAGACAATCACTAAACACAATCCCTGACCCCAGGCCAGATCCTGTACAAGAAGGAAAAATGCTCAAAAGAAAGTTATTGACTCAGTGGATAAAACTGCAATATGAAAGACATAATATATTTTTTCTTGGTAATAAATTTATTGAAGTTGATCATTATACTCTGGTTGTATAAAAGAATACCCTATCCTTAGGAAATGCAACCTGCATAAGATGGAAAGACCCATCTCCTGAAGATGTCTGCAACATCCTCAGACGGTTCAGAGGGGGAAAAAAGTGTGAGACTTTATGAGATAAAATGTGTAGGTCAATTGCATTACTTTTATCGTTTGCAAATTTTATATGAGGCTGAAATTATTTCCAAGTTAAAATAAAAAAAAAACAGTGAAAAACTATTGACCTGAACCAGAAGCATGAATTAAAATCCCACAGATTGAGCTCACTCTTTACAGGACACAGAAGTGGAGTCCTTGAAGCCTGCCCTCAAGGTACTGATTTTATGTCATAGACTAACAGAGACATTTGAGTCTCAGAAGACGATGGTCCATATGGAGCGCCAGTTATTTCTAACCATGAAGGTCTCTCCAAAAAGTTACTCCTGGATATGTTTCAGCTCCTTGGCCACTATGAGCTTACAGTCTCCATAATGAGACGGCAAGGACCTTAGAAACAATCGTTGCAGGATCACAAATCCACACCTTATCAGACCTGGAAATAAGGTTCACCCACATCACCAGTCCAGAAGCCACACCTCAGGGTGACAACTCCAGTGGTCGAAGTGAATGCTTACTTAATGCCTACCATGTGTAGGCACTGGGCTACATGCTAGGAATAAAAAGATGAATAAGCTTTGCTACGAGTCTTAAGGAACTCATAACCTAAGGTGAAAAGGACCTAATTCTGTAATTTTAGAATAATATATAAAATACTCCTGTAATACAAGTGTATAGCAAGTGTTCTGAGAAGGACTCAGCGAACAGGTGAGAGCTTCATTCAAACATTTAGTTTGTGTCAGCGAAAGGAACCTTGAAGTTGGGATGACAACCTCCAGCTAACAGAAAAAAAAAAGTGAGAAGGGAATTTCTGGCAAAAGCAACTAATAAAATGAGACAATGGCATAGAGGCATGAAAATGTAAGCTGTTTTCAATGACTATAGGAAGGGAATCACCACGGCTGGAGCATAGCGTCTCCTGTGACTGTGGCTAAATGAGGAAGATAGAGCCAGTTAGAAACAGTTCCTGAATGACCTGGTATAGCATGCTAAGGAACTACGAGATAACATTTACACAAATGGAACGGCAGAATTTTTTAAATTTTATTTATCTATTTGTTTTACATTTTGGCTGTGCAGTATGTGGAATATTTCCCTGACCAGGGACTGAACCCATGCCCTCTGCAGTGGAAGCACAGTCTTAACCACTGAACCATCAGGGAAGTCCCCCAGATATTTCAGAAGACATTTCTAATGGAAATGTTAGCATTTACTGCCAAAAAATGATGGAGTCAGGGAGAAGAGTTCACAAGCAACTGCCTCAGCCTTCAAGAGTTATGTAGGACCAGGGCTGGAACTGAGACAATGGCAAGGAAAGAGATATTAAAGGAAGCAGAATTAGTAGGGCTCAGCAACCAACTGATTGTGTGTGGTGAGATATGACAGGGATGAGAGTGAAGATGCAACTTGCTTCCTTAAACTTTGAGAATTACTAACAGTGACTGAGTCTGAAATTTCAGTGTAGTAAGCTTCAAGACGTTCATTATAGAATACAGGATTCTGGGAAGTGCACTGAAATTCAGGAGAGAAGTTAGGGTAAATGTAAAGATGCTGGAATCATATTGACAATGATAGCTTTCTTGTATTCTTTAAGGAGGACTGTGCAGATCGAGAAGATAAAGGTACATATTCATCCAAAGATGATCAGGAGAAAAACAAGCCAAGAGAGGGAAAAGGAATGAGAGGACAGAATTATACGGTAACCGGAATTACATGGTAGAATCAGATGCTCAGTCAACACAGTTTAAACAGCACTCAACACACAATCACTGAGGCCAATTAGGCACCAGATGCTCGCTACATCCTGATAATGAAAGTTGAAAAAAGTTGAAAGTAAAAGTCACTCAAGTCCTGCCTTACTCTTTGCGATGACACCATGGACTGTAGCCCCCCAGGCTCCTCTGTCCATGAGGATTCTCCAGGCAAGAATACTAGAGCAGAATACTACTCTCATATTATAGCCTCCAGTGGATCTTCCCAACCCAGGGATCAAACCCAGGTCTCCCGCATTGCCGGCGGATTCTTTACCATCTGAGCCATGAGGGAAGCCCAAAAATACTGGAGTGGGTAGCCTATCCCTTCTCCAGGGGATCTTTCTGACCCCGGATTCGAAGCAGGGAAGCCCACATCCTGATTATTACACTATCTTAATTTCCTACTACATCTGAATAGGACAGTCACTTTCAAATTCGGATACAGTTCAAGTGACATTTTTGTACTACTCACTCTCTCCTTACACACTGAGCTACAAAATTAAACAAAAGACTTTATATTAAAAGGAACTATAACCCTGGACGCACTAGAGCCTTTGTGGACATTCAGGACTATAAAGATAAAAAAGCTCACAAACTTATTCTTGAACACATTCACCTTTCTTTTAAGAATTATTATATTTATGGGGAAAATATAATAAACCATGATTAAAATAATGTAAACTTCTGATTTCAACACAGCATTGTCAGGTGACTCTGGGTTAAACGACAAGCATCCTCCACAGGGAGGATGGGACAGCATCCTCCACAGATGCACATGGGACAGCATACATGTGCACACGCCCACACACAACCTCATTCACACAGCCTTCATCGTCAAAGTGACCTTTTAAGCACTCTGCTTTCGTCACCCACAGTGACCACCAGTCTGGTGCAATCACCTATCCTCTCACAGAAACAGTGATATCTGTAATCAGTAACTCAGCATAGCAACCAGGTTTTACAACTACTTCCCTGAGCCAATTTGCTTTCTGTATAATTTTTTTCTTTCTAAATTTCATGACTAATGTACTGCCTGAATCTGCAATGTTCTTAGCCTCCCAGGTTACTACAGAAAGCAATCTGTTTTTCTTGTACAATCATTTGAATAAGTTATACCCAGTCATCTGACTATAAGTATTCATTACACATGAGCTATAGAAAATAATCAGTCATGGATCAAGTTTAGCAGCTTCAAAACAAATGACGTAGGTAGGATTTATACAGAAGCCTTCCAGGAGTTTCTTTTGTCCAGAAATGATCTGAAATTTATCCTATGTGCATTACACAACCTTCTTGTGCATTTTATGAATATTTCTCTTGGGTCAGTATTCACTTCATGCCTTTCTAACTCAGCAAATAAAGGCTCAGATTAAAAATGGCTCTGCTGTTGGTCTAGCATGTTAATAGAGCAGTGATTATTTCAGGGCTTCAACATGGACAGTCAAAAAGACGACTTTATTATGAACCTCCTGTAAGACAAACAGTATTGTTTATAAATAAAATCTCATACTAAGAGGTCCTTAGCTTCCAAAGGAAGAAAGCAATCACTATGTTTGCAGGCAGTTAATGTTCTGCCCTTTACTTTAGGTACATAATATCTAGATTTTCATCAACATTTTTCAAATGTTGCTCTAAGTACAGAATCCTGGGTTTTGTTCATGCATATCCGGAAACTATTCTGTTCAGGGAATATCCCACGAGCAATGAGGATGCAGAATATTTCTTTACTGTGTATTGCTACTAACAAAATACTCCCACAGTTCTTGGTTCAGTACTGCCACATTCTGAAAGGTTATTCTGACTAAAGAAGAGCTGGGCATTTCTGTGAAGAATCAAGATACCAAAAAAATTTTTTCCATAGAAATTTTAAAGTTATGCCCATAATAAATTATACCAAAGACTAATTCAAGATAGGAAACAGTGCAGGCAGATTTGAAAGTCACATTTGAATGGTTTACAGGCTAGACGGCTTTAGACAAGTTATTTGAGTATGCCGAGCATCCAGATAGAAATAACTGAATATAATGTATGAATAAACTAAATCTAGCATAGGCTCTCAATAAATATTACCTTCCATCTTGACTCTCCATTTTGATACTGTAAATAACAAAACTGTTAGGGAATTCTATAATTTTTCATTATATATGTGTGTGGCTTATGTTTCAAGGATTACTTGCCAGTCTGTAGAAAGAGAACATCACAAATATCCCACTGTGATACATGGTAAATAACTAGCAAAAGTGGATTCATAAGTTATGTTTAATATTAGTTACTTCCATTGCCTATGTATTCACAGAATAATAACAAAGGAAAGCTATTCAAATATACACATATTGCAGTATGTATATGATTAATAAGTAAAAAAAGTCTTATAATTTTAAAAATTTCTGGGCTCCCAGTGCCATCAGATCAATTGACACATATGACAAAAATGATTAAGTGAAAACCACATTATCACCTCCTTTGTACTATCTAGTAAACTGGATCAAAAATAAAACACTCTTTAGTGGGACACAGTCTCCATTACATAACCCAAGAGCTGACATGAAAAGGAAGATCAAGTCCACTTTTTCAAAGCTCTTAGGTAATCAGAGGACAGAAATATCAGGATGAGATCTTCATAAGCTGTTGATGGAAGGGGAAAAAAATGGTTTTGAGTCTTTGATTCTCAATTGTAACCATTTCAAAATATATCACATTAATAAACATTTTTCCATCTTAATGATGAATAGCACCTGCTGAAGTCAAAGAAAAAGAAGCCCACTCTTAATAGGAAACAGTAAGATTGTGTGTATTTTCCATTGTGTATTTTGGCTTTCCAAATGTTCCATTTGAAAACTCTGAGGGTGAGCCTTAGGAACCCCCCAGTTTTCCATAAGCCAGCACATTCTCGGACACACTGCACACGTTCAGTTTAATCAGAAGACACACAGTTGGAAAACACTGCTGGAGGTACATGCATATTTTAATCAGTTTGTGTACATTTTAAATGAGTTATCAGTTATGGTCAGGGCACACAATTCTGTATTTGGAAAGTTCTTAAATGGAAGGAATGGGATCCGAATGTCCTAATGCTCCTTTATTCATTTTAGAGAAACAGCCTCTGTCATACTTGCTACCTTCTGCCAAAGGCTACAAAGATCAAACTTAGTGGTAGCAAACTAAGCTAAATAACGTTTTGTCCAAGTTTCCAAAACAGGAGCTCACAATTTCCACTCAGAAAAAAATAAAGGTGGGAACTATATCTTAGCATTCTGAACCACCAATATGATGTCATAAGTAAACTTGATTTTCCCACCCCCACTTCAAAAACCACGATTTTTTTAAGAGGCAGCAACACTTTGTGGCGCCTTCTTTTCCCTACTAAATGAGATCTATCCATAGGAACTCAATTTAGAGTCAGTATCATTTTCTGTTTAGGGCCATATACCAATAATCAGGCACGGTTAAGTCTCTCTGATTGTAACTGATGTATCAAATGACCTGTCAAAATGTTACTTGAAAAACAAACTACTTGACTGACATCAATGGAATATATTAATGTGCAAGAAATATATTCATCATACCAATGAAATTCTACCAGGAACTCTGTTCCATATATTCTTTACCTGGTTGTCATTCTAAATGACTTGGAGACAGACAGTTTATATAAGTGGGCATAACAAATCCCTATGTAGATAACTGAGGATGTGTCTGGTTCAGGTTTGTTTTTAATTAAGAGAAACCTGTGGTTACAAATAGCCCAGTATTTGTCAGTAATGATGACAACATATTTTTTACTTCAACTGGACATAAACTCAGTAGTCATCCACTTGTCAGAACATACTGAAAAAGCCAAAGAATTAATCACTTCAACAAGGGATCCTATGGGAGGACCAGAACATCCATATTTTAAAATTTCACTGTATATAAGACTTTTCCAAAGAGAGATAATACTTTCGGTTCCAAAATCTAGTGGGTCTCTAGTTTTCCTCAGTGAGGAATCCCAAGGTAAAGTATTTTTTTCTGAGTTTCAGAAGAGAGATTTTCTCAGATGTGTCAGGAAATGTAATGGATGCTTCCTGGTGAAATAAGAACAAAGACTTATTTAGAAAAATATGGAAAAATAGTGTATAAAAACACTGTTTCTTTGTAATGCCATGATTACTACAACAAAAGCATGTATAGAAAGCAGGATGTGTGGCAGGTACAAGGTCTGAAAAAGTGATCCTGTAACTGATACTTGACAAACAATAAGAAGCACCTGGTTAGGCTGAGCCATATCTTTGAATGTGTGTCTGTGAGTGTGCATGTATGATTTGTATGCATGTATGTGTGTGAGAGAAAAGTCACGGCCATGAGGCAGTGAAAATACCCTCTAGTAGAAGTGGCATCAATTTCAATGGGATAAAGAATGAGAAAAACATATTTTCCAGATCATAAAGACTTTTAAAGCAACTTTATACAAAGGTATGGGCCTAATTTCTAAAGGGGGTATTATATAAAGATTATAAAGGGAATGATGACATGGCTTGATTTATACTTCAGTTGTATTGAATCAAGTGGGGTTTTAAAGACTGGACTGTGGATCAACGGTAACTTTCTGAAAAGGACCACCAATATTTTGGCAACACTCCCATCAAGAAGTGGAGTCTCCTAGATGTCCATTGCCAGATAAAAGGATAAGGAAATTTTGGTACATATATACAATGGAATATTACTCAGCTATAAAAAAGAACACATTTGAGTAAGTTCTAATGAGGTGGATGAAACTGGGTCCTGTTATACAGAGTGAAGTAACTCAGAAGGAGAAACACCAATACGGTATATTAATGCATATATATGGAATTCAGAAAGACAATAACGATGATCCTATATACAAGGCAGCAAGAAGGCAAGCGTGGGATGATTTGAGAGAACAGCATTGAAACATGTCTATTACCCTATGTAAAACAGATGACCACTGCAAGTTTGGTGGATGAAGCAGGGCACTCAAAGCTGGTAACCTGGGACAACCCAGAGGGAAAGGGTGGGGAGGGAGGTGGGAGGGGATCAGGATGCGGAGACACATGTATACACATGGGTGATTCACGTCAATGTATGGCAAAAACCACCACAACATTGTAAAGAAATTATCCTCCGATTAAAACATATTAATTTTTAAAAAAAGAAAAAGAAGTGGAGTCTGCAACTCTTTCCCTGAAATCTAGACAGGCCTGTTATTGCTTCAATCAATAGAGTGCAGATAAGCAATGATGTAATTTGCTATGCTTCTCCTTAAGAGACAAAGGACCTCCCTTTCCTTTGGGCATCACCATTCTTAGGAGACCTCTCTTGGAAGCCAGCTGCCATGTAGTGAGAAGCTTAAACCACATGGCAAGGACATAGACAGTCTTCAGTTATCTTGCCAGGGAGTCAGACATAATACTAAAAAAGCCTCCAAACGCCGCTAGACCCAGCCACTTCATTTTTCCTAGCTGAGACCACAAACATCATGGAACAGAGACCAAAAAAACTCCCTGTGCCCTTTCTTAATCCTGAGCTACAGAATTTATTAACATTATTTTTTAAAACCTGTTTAATGTCATTAAATTTGGGGATGATTGTTACACGGAAATAGATAAGTGGAATAAGGACCACATTTAAAACAAGATCCATTACATCATTTTTCAGGTAGTTCACTATCAGATTTTTCTTAAGTAGAATCCAAAATACACTGCCTTATACAAATGCAGTAGGGAAGAGTGTCATGTATGCTTTTAGATTTCATTTTGTTAAAGATAAAGACTCTACTTTTTTAAGATCACTTCCTCAGCAGAAGGGAGGAAGGTACAGAGAGATTTACACAAACTCCCTGCCCCATATGTGCACAATCTCCTCTATTAGCAACATCCCCCACCAAAGTGTACATTGATTGCAACTGATAAACCTACACTAACAAATCATTATCACCTGAAGTCCACAGTTTACCTTAGGATACATTCTTGGCGTTACATTGTATGGGTTATATTTATGGGCAATGACAGGTATCAATCATTTCAGTATCATTCAGAGTATTTTTTACTCCCTTCTTAAAAAAAAAAAAACTTTTCGATTATGTAGTTTTTTAACCTAAGTATTTTAAAATTTCTAATTTGGAGAGAGAGGGAAGATGGTTTGTTTGTTGTATGTTTGTTTCTATCCATTCTTGATATAACAGGAAATCTTCTTTTACAGAATTACCCTTAGGCATGAAGCCCATCATGGTGTAATATTTCTCCACTAACACAGAACCCTCACATTTAAGAAAAACAGAACCTCCTTTAAGTTCAGACAGCTTCCCCACTTGAATTCTAGCATTATGCATACTTTGAAACAGATGTTGTTCTAGTCACGTGTACTCTTTCTTTATTTTACTAAGTTCATATTTACTGCTAAAATGTTTCTTTTAAACTTGCCTTTGTGTATCAGGGAAAATAAACAAAACACAAAAATGAAAGACAACTGATTCACTTATTTCCTTTAGGCTGACAGATTTCATAGAAAGTGCTTTTGTAATAAAAAAATATTAATGAAGTAGCAATGTTTTGTGCAGACATTTGCTCCTCTGTCTACTTCATTTATAAATACATTTTAATGAGGTAATAGAGACTACACAGCTCTGCAAGTGTTCCTTTCTCTAACATTTGTTCTGAATTCAAAGATTAGAAACAGCTAATCTGCTGCATTTTGGGGGCTGGTTTATGAATACAGCATTTAAAGCACATTGTTCGAGCATCTGGAAAGCTAACATCTCATAAATAGCCCATCCTCCCAAACATATGATTAGACAATAAGGGTAATCTGAAATTTGTTTAAAATCAGTAGCCATAAAGTAGATACAGTGTACTACAAATTGTCCCTCCCCTCTCCCTACCCTCCACCCCAGCGTGTGTATTGAAACATGCCTTAATGGGCCTTCATTTGCCAAGAAGACACTCAGAGTAGAGTTTGTCTTTGTACAATTAAATTATGCACATTGTCAAATCTTCTCATTTAAGAAATCTATATTTTACTGAATCATATCTAAGAATTAAGTCAGGTCTGCCCTGGAGGTACTCCATGTGTCTCCATTCTCCTGTTAAGAGGATTAAAGGCCAACTCTCAATTTTTTTTCTCAATAGATTTCTTTTCCCATTACTCAAGCCTGTGAATATTTAACCATAACAATCAGCAGACTTTAATAAAGGACATTGTTCAAGTAGACAGTCAACCTTCTAATCAACACACAGAAAAAAAAATCACATGTAACACAAGGTTCAAATTTTTTCCTTATTTCAGATATATAATATATATTCCTTTCTAAATTAAAAACTATGATGTAATCAAAATTTAGACAAAAATATGATCAACTTACATGATATAAGATGCAAGTCCCTGGGGGTCATATATATCAAGTTTATTGTAATATCCTAGAAAAACTTGTTACCTAAAAGTAGTTTCCAAAGAGGAAAATATTTATGACTGAAGTATCCCAGAGTCAGTTTATTTCATAAATTTATGACTGAAGTAGCTAACATTTATAGAGTTCAGTCTTACTCAAGTATGTATATATTTAAGCATATATACTAGGCATAGCAAGAAATACTCCACATGGACTATTTCATATACTCTTCAGAACAATCCTGTTAAGTAGGTACTACTAACAGTTTCCATTTTACAGATGAGGACACTGAGACAAAGTTTACAAAACAGACCTAGAGTCATACAATTACAAAGCTCGTTAAATTTTCAAGTTTATAAGAAGTATTTATCATTGTCTTGGTTTGTAGGCAAGGAAAGCGAGGCTAGACAGTTTAAGGTCACAAATACATTAGTAGCAGAACATGATCCAATCATGCTCTTCTCGATCACAGTCAATAAAATGCTTTTTATTTCACATTCTGTGTAGGGGTCTTTCATTTTTAAGTCCCGTTTGTTCTCATTTGTAGTCATCTCTTCCTAAATATGCTGTGTTCTTCCAGCCAATGTATTAATCATCCAATGATTATTCAGTCATCACTTGTTATAGGTGTTCACAACTGACATTCATAGAATTACCTTTTATTTATGTACATGTTATGTTCTGTAAGTATGTTGCTTTGCCACTCAAAATTATGCTTAGGGGATTTGTGCATGTAATATATGTATGTCTATGGGCCATTACTTTTCATTTCTAGCTATATCTATCCTATAAACATACTCTATTATTTGTTTCTTTTTTTCATCATTAAAAAAAATGCTATATCAACATACCTGTACATATCTCTTTGGGCTTATTTACAGAAGCTTCTGGTTCAATGCACATGTGTATTTTTCAACCTATGCTTTTCCAAAGCAGTTGTATACAAATTCACACTTTCACCCACTACACAGTTATCTCCACCAGATGCCTCATCAAATTTTCCCTAATGCATATTGTCCAAGCCTTCAAATTTTGTTCGAGGCTGTGTTTGTGTGAAAGTCACTCAGTCATGTCCAACTCTTTGCAACCCCATGACAGTAGCCTGCCAGGCTCCTCTGTCCATGGAATTCTCCAGGAAAGAATACTGGAGTGGGTAGCCATTCTCTCCTCCAGGAGATCTTCCCGACCCAGGGATCAGACCTGGGTCTGCTGCACTACAGGCAGATTCTTTACCACCTGAGCCACTAGGGAAGACCTTGTTCAAGGCTATGAAGTGGTATTCTTACTCTTTTTATGCATTTCCTTGATTACTAGTTTCTTAATTGTTCAGATTTCTTCTTCCTTAATTCATTTACCATTCGCCAATTCCTCCACTGGCTAGTTTATATTCTTACTGATCTAAAAAACTTTTTCTATTTGTCTGTCACATACGTTGTTTTTTCTCAGACAAAGTTGGCTTTAGCTTTTTTTTTTTTTTTTTTTAAATTTTAAAATCTTTAATTCTTACATGAGTTCCCAAACATGAACCCCCCTCCCACCTCCCTCCCCATAACATCTCTGTGGGTCATCCCCATGCACCAGCCCCAAGCATGCTGTATCCTGCGTCAGACATGGACTGGCGATTCAATTCTTACATGATAGTATACATGATAGAATGCCATTCTCCCAAATCATCCTACCCTCTCCCTCTCCCTCTGAGTCCAAAAGTCCGTTATACACAGCTGTGTCTTTTTTCCTGTCTTGCATACAGGGTCGTCATTGCCATCTTTCTAAATTCCATATATATGTGTTAGTATACTGTATTGGTGTTTTTCTTTCTGGCTTACTTCACTCTGTATAATCGGCTCCAGTTTCATCCATCTCATCAGAACTGATTCAACTCTCGCTGTTTGCAGATGACATGATCCTCTACATGGAAAACCCTAAAGACTCCACCAGAAAATTACTAGAGCTCATCAATGAATATAGTAAAGTTGCAGGATATAAAATCAACACACAGAAATCCCTTGCATTCCTATACACTAATAATGAGAAAGTAGAAAAAGAAATTAAGGAAACAATTCCATTCACCATTGCAACGAAAAGAATAAAATACTTAGGAATATATCTACCCAAAGAAACTAAAGACCTATATATAGAAAACTATAAAACACTGATGAAAGAAATCAAAGAGGACACTAATAGATGGAGAAATATACCATGTTCATGGATTGGCTTTAGCTTTATTCACAGTATCCTTTATTACAGAAGGACTTTAATTTAAAGATAGTAAAGTTTATCTATTTTTTTCTTATTGACTAGCACAATAAATTCAAATTCTTATATATGGATATATTTTTCACCCAAAATTTTTTGAAATGGCCCCCTTATTTGTAACTATCTCAAAGAAAATTAAGAGAAAAATAAGACTGGACTAATTCCTTCTTTGCACTGAACCAAGTGCTCCTCAAAGTAACTGTTTACACCCCTGATTATTATCAATAAAATTCAGAATTCATCACTTCATCTTCAGTGGCACTTTTTTATTTTGTACTATTTTAAGTAAAAATATTTATCACTTTTATTAAGGTAACATTATCCATCATCATTAGGACCACCATAACTTACATGATTATATATTTTATCAACTGACCCATCTGTAGTATTTTATTTTATCCTATTTGTACCTGGGTATCACAGTTAGGTATATATATATATATCACATATATATGCCTCCTTCTTTATTCGGAGTCAGTTTTTTTTATTACTGAGGTATCTTACGTTTTTAAGCTTTCAGAGAAGGTGGAAATATTAATTGCATGTACAACTGAAAAATGTCATATAAGTAAAGATATTATAAGGACAAAATATATTTCCCTATAATTCATGATCTGTAAAATATTTTTTTAAATATAATGTATCTCAAAAATATAGAAGTTGGAAACAATCCGATTTTGAAAAATATAGAAGTTGGAAACAATCCGATTTTGAAAGCACCTAATGAGTCTTTCTCTAGCCTGTATTATTCTTTTGGAAATTATGTGGAAGACTTAATAGTTCCTTAATATAGTTCTACACGTCAAACATCCTGCCATTACCTATGTAACTACAATAAGTCACTAAACCTCATTTTCCATTTATGTGTAATAAAATAGTACATTAGACAAAATAATCTTCAAAATTCTATTCTTTTATAAGTTTGTTAACCTATACACAAACACACATACACACACAAATTCTAAAGGGTTTCAACAGCAGCAATGAAACTAAAATTTCATTTTGACATTCAGCTGCCCAGAATGGGATAGGCAACTTCCTTTCTTCAATGTATCTACTGAAATAAAAACCATTACTCACAACCCAAAGGCAGAGTGCCTGAGAAGAAATGGATTCTGATGATGTCAGATATTTATTGTTGCTTCCAGAACAGAGGGAATTGAAGAGTCTTTCCTTCCCCATAAAGTAAGAAGCCTTTCAGTATAAGAATATGTATAACACAGGACTCTGTACAAGTGACCCTATTTATCCATTTTCTGTATTATCTCTGAGAAAACTTTAGTTGATTTATTTCCTATACATAGAAATTGCTATTTGTGGAATTCAACCAATTTCAATTTCATATATAAAAATCTATGCCTTTTACTCTCCCATTTTCTATCCATCAGACCCATTACTGAATAGATAGTAGTGGGTTTGAAAGAAAAAGAAAGTGAAAAACTCTCAGGAGAGTAGCTATTCAAACCTCTCAAGATAAAATACAGAGCAAGGAAGACAGCTCTCTTCTGAACGAGCAAGTCCTCTATCTTTCCAATGGAGATACTCTCTACAGATTTCCTACTGCAATAGACCTATTCTTCCTTTTAAAAGTAATTACATGGGTTTTAATATTAAATTATATGGATTCCTGAACCTTTAATTTGGCTTAAACTACTCAAATCTTTTAAAGCAGATTTTCTCAGGGAAAAAAAATTATTAATAAGTTTCATGAAAATGGCTCTAATGGAGACAGAAGGTGTCAGCCAATCATTGTTTTGGCTGGGAAAACTCATAAATCCAAGTTGTGATTTGGGCAAAATACAGCTGTCCCATTTATTTAGTTTGCTTGCGTTAACATACTATTGTCTCACTTTTCTTGTTTTGTTTGAAATAGAGGCTTGATTTTTTTATTGATTTTTTTTTTCACTGTAAGATAATTCTGTCTAGCTTTTTCATCCAGTGCAAACATCACTAATATTTCAATAAGATCTTCTTCATTAGTCCTCACATGTAACTAAGTTCCAGGTTTCGCTTGCCCTAAATCTTAGGACAAAGCAATTTAACCAAGCACATTCTTAATAATTTAATCTTTGGTCTTCTAGTTTACAGACAATTTACATGCAAATGATTCTTCTCCCAACACTATTGTTTTCTATTTAACTAAATATTAGTGGCACTATTGTATAAAATATTTATTCAAAAAGCAATTAACAGGGTTTCCCTGGTGTCTCAGTCGTAAAGACTCTGTCTGCTAATACGAGAGACATGAGTTTGATCCCTGATTCAAGATCCCACATGCTCCACGGCAACTAAGCCCGAGCTCCACAACTATTGAGGCTACGCTCTAGAGCCCAAGAACCACAACTAACGAAAGAAGCCACCACAATGAGAAACTCATGCAGCACAACTAGAGTAGCCCCCGCTCCCAGGGACCAGAGACAAGCCCAAGGAGCAACGAAAACCCAGCAAAGCCAAAAATAAATAAATAAAAATAAATTTAAAAAAAAAAAAACATGAAAAGCAGTAACAATAAGTTACTAACCTCACATGTCAATCATTATGTGTCCTCCCTAGTGCTTCACTAAACATTTTTATTTTATTTTATTATTTTTTTTTAATTTTAAAATCTTTAATTCTTACATGTGTTCCCAAACATGAACCCCCCTCCCCTCCCTCCCCCATAACATCTCAGTGGGTCATCCCCATGCACCAACCCCAAGCATGCTGTATCCTGCGTCAGACATGGACTGGCGATTCAATTCTTACATGATAGTATACATGATAGAATGCCATTCTCCCAAATCATCCTACCCTCTCCCTCTCCCTCTGAGTCCAAAAGTCCGTTATACACAGCTGTGTCTATTTTCCTGTCTTGCATACAGGGTCGTCATTGCCATCTTTCTAAATTCCATATATATGTGTTAGTATACTGTATTGGTGTTTTTCTTTCTGGCTTACTTCACTCTGTATAATCGGCTCCAGTTTCATCCATCTCATCAGAACTGATTCAAATGAATTCTTTTTAATGGCTGAGTAATACTCCATTGTGTATATGTACCACAGCTTTCTTATCCATTCATCTGCTGATGGACATCTAGGTTGTTTCCATGTCCTGTCTATTATAAACAGTGCTGCGATGAACATTGGGGTACATGTGTCTCTTTCAATTCTGGTTTCCTCGGTGTGTATGCCAGCAGTGGGATTGCTGGGTCATAAGGTAGTTCTATTTGCAATGTTTTAAGGAATCTCCACACTGTTCTCCATAGTGGCTGTACTAGTTTGCATTCCCACCAACAGTGTAGGAGGGGTCCCTTTTCTGCACACCCTCTCCAGCATTTATTGCTTGCAGATTTTTGGATCGCAGCCATTCTGACTGGTGTGAAGTGGTACCTCATTGTGGTTTTGATTTGCATTTCTCTGATAATGAGTGATGTTGAGCATCTTTTCATGTGTTTGTTAGCCATCTGTATGTCTTCTTTGGAGAAATGTCTATTTAGTTCTTTGGCCCATTTTCATCAATCCTGCTGCATCCTAAGAAGTAAATATTATCCCCATTGTAGGAAGAAGGAAACTGACTCATATCTGCTAAGTCATTAGCCAAAGGTCATACAGCTAAAGATGGTACAGCTAAGAGTCACAGCCAGGCAGGGGGCTCCAGAGTCAAAGCTTTTAAATGCTATGACTTACTACCTTCTAGTCCATAATGCGATAGAGAGACCTACTTTTTTTCTTGAACTTATCCTTTTCCACTGGTGACTTTACAATTTGATTAATATTAACACACAAAAATACAAACAAATGTATGAACTAACAAGTACACTTAATTAAAAATGTACTCATGCTGTGAATGCTGTTTGAATGCAATAAGAAATAAATTTATTTTGTGTAACTACTGGAGCAGTTAAAAAATGAAAACATCAAAACTCTTAATTGCTTTTACTCAGCAACTTGTGCTGATGAACACTAATAACATTTTCCAGTTCACATTTTATTTCTTGCCTTTACTGGCTTAAATAATTGAAAACTGGATGACAGGTATGGCTTTGCCTTTTTATTGGGTAAAAAATCTTATAATTACATAGTACAGTTTACCTCAACAGGCATAACAGCACAGATTTAAAGCAACTGATAGTTATTTTAGACCAACTTTAATTAAAAATCTGTTGTTTCTTGTTCAAAGACTCCTTTCCTCAATCTGTGCTAACTGACCAGACTCAAAGTTTGTCACCTCTGGGCTTGCCTTTTGGAGAAAGTATTTTAAAATTCAGGCATAACCAATAATATATTCTTCCTGAGGTCTAAGACATCTTTTCATATTTCATGCCATCACAAAACCCAATAAAACTCTCTAGAAATAAAAAGGCATAATAAATATCACTTTTTGTTGTTGTTGTTCAGTCACTAAGTTATGTCCAACTCTTTGCAACCCCACAAACTGCAGCACTCCAGGCTCCTCTGTCCTCCACTGTCTCCTAGTATTTGCTCAGATTCATGTCCACTGAGTCACTTATCCAACCATCTCATCCTCTGTTGTCCCCTTCTTCTCCTGCCCTCAATCTTTCCCAGCATCAGGGTCTTTTCCAATGAGTCAGCTCTTCACATCAGGTGGCCAAAGTATTAGAGCTTCAGCATCAGTCCTTCCAATGAATATTCAGGGCTGATTTCCTTCAGAATTGACTGGTTTGATCTTCCAGCTGCCCAAAGGACTCAAGGGTGTTCTCCAGCACAACAGTTCAAAAGCATCAATTCTTTGGTGCTCAGCCTTCTTTATGGTCCAACTCTCACACCCATACATAACTACTGGAAAAAAAAAATGTAACTTTGACTATACAGACCTTTACCTTTGTCGACAAAGTGATGCCTCTGCTTTTTAACACATTAAGATTGTCATAGCTTCCCTTCCAGGAAGCAAGCGTCTTTTAATTTTGTGGCTGCAGTCAATGCCCTCAGTGATTTTGGAGCCCGAGAAAAGAAAATCTGTCACTGTTTCCACTTTCCCCCCTTCTATTTGCCATGAAGTGATGGGACCGTATGCCATGATCTTGGTTTTGAATGCTGAACTGTAAGCTAGCTTTTTCACTCTCTTCTTTTACCCTCATCAAGAAGCTCTTTAGCTCCTCTTCACTCTCTGCCATTAGAGTGGTATCATCTGCATATTTGAGGTTGTTGATATTTCTCCTAGCACTTAAAAAGATATGAACTAAATACCACAGGGCTTCCCCCATAGCTCAGTTGGTAAATCATCTGCCTGCAATGCAGGAGACCTGGGTTTGATTCCTGGGTCGGAAAGATCCTCTGGAGAAGGAAATGCCAACCCACTCCAGTATTCTTGCCTGGAGAATCCCAAGGACAGAGGAGCCTGGCAGGCTACAATCCACGAGATCGCAAGAGTCAGACACGACTTACTGACTAAACCACCACCACCAAAGCCCACAGGAGACTGGAAGACAGGACTCTCCAGATGAGGCAATCAAGAGAGGCTTCGCCGAGAAGGTGGTGTTTATGGCAGGTTTTCACTGGAGCATGACTAAATTCAAACAGACTGGAGGGAAGGGGATATTTCAAACAAATGGACTGTGCCTGGAAACATACTCCAGCCAGCTGGAAAGTAAAGGTGTTTAGAAAGTAAATCTGAAATGAATGGGGGAGAGGGCATGCTGAACCTGGACTGTGAAGCTGAGGTTTTGATATTCTATTTGGTAAATCTTAAGGAGTCACAGAATATTCTGAACCATTCAGTCTTAAACCAGACAGTGAACAGTAATCAAGAGGAGAATGGAATCCAGGGATGTTTACTATAAAATTACTGCCTGGAAAAGTGGTGACTGGTATTGAGGATCTTGAAGATACGTTGTAGACATATAGCTTATGTCCTTACAGCCTTGGGAGTTACAACAATGCCTTAAGAGGTCACCAGACTGCACTAATGAAGATGAACAGCAGCAGCTGGCATCAGTAAACAGTCAAAATGCAGAGAGGAACTGCTGAAAAATCACATATCCAGGACTCAGCCCTTGGGAGCAAAGGTTTGTCAACATCTCCCCATCTTAAGTCAGAGGCAGCAAGGAAACCTACCTCCTTGAAGAGGGCTCAGGGAGGAAGACCAGTGTCATCAGAGGGTTCACTTTCAATAGGGGAGCAAGTGGGAATAATGACGCCCAGATGGGCTAAGCAATGAAACAAGCATTCCTTGGGACCAGTGAAAAGACCAGTAGGTGGGAAGGCCATATATGAGTGACCTAGACAGGGTTAGGATGAAGTTTAGTAGCAAGTAAGTTAGAGGAAGAAATGGCAGGCCATATGATTCCACAAAATACTCTTAAAAAATATAATAAAGTCACAGTTCAGTTCAGTCACTCAGTCGTGTCCGACTCCTCATGGCTCCATGGACTGCAGCATGCCAGGCTTCCCTGTCCTTCACCAACTCCCAGAGCTTGCTAAAACTCATGTCCATCAAGTGGATGATGTCATCCAACCATCTCATCCTCTGTTGTCCCCTTCTCGTCCTGCCTTCAATCTTTCCCAGTATCAGGGTCTTTCCCAAGGAGTCGGTTCTTTGCATCAGGTGGCCAAAGTATTGCAGTTTCAGCTTCAGCATCAGTCCTTCCAATGAATATTCAGGGCTGATTTCCTTCAGGATGGACTGGTTGGATCTCCTTGCAGTCCAAGGACTTTCAAGAGTCTTCCACAACACCACAGTTTCAAAGCATCGATTCTTTGGTGCTCATCTTTCTTTATAGTCCAACTCTCACATCCATACACGACCACTGGAAAAACCATAGCTTTGACTAGACAGACCTTTGTTGGCAAAGTAATGTCTCTGCTTTTTAATATGCTGTCTAGGTTGGTCATAGCTTTTCTTCCAAGGAGCAGGCATCTTTTAATTTCATGACTGCAGTCACCATCTGCAGTGATTTTGGAGCTCAGAAAAATAAAGGCCAAAAAAATAAAGTCACAATCATAGCCCTGTCACCAGGATGGTTAGCTAAGCTTCTGGCGGTGAGTATAAAATGATTCCATCTAGTTCCTTGCATAATAAAAGATCTTTGGTTGAATTTAGACTTTACATGGTCCTAAGAACTGAATAAAGGGATCATGCACCTCCACACCCTAAGTAATTCCAAAACACACTGACTATATAGAAAAGAAGAAAAGAAAGGCAATTAAGTACCCTTTTTTCTCATGATGACCAAAGTCATCAAAATCATACTATTTCCAAAACTAAGAGAAAAATAAAAACAAGCAAACAAACAAAAACACGACTTTTAGGTCAGCTTGTTTTGCTGCAGCCTGAAGTACATGGCTGGTCTGCTTTTAAAAAATGGAATTTTGTTCATAATGCATAAGCCACTGTACTTTCAATCAACTGTTTTCTGATAAATATTAGTCATTAGTGCTTTTATTCACCTTTCTTCTTTGTATTCAGAGAAGCTTAATATTGAATGCTGTGAAAGTAGAAACTTAATCAAATTCATTTGTATAAACCCTTGGGTAACTAAAACCTATTTTCACGGAAGACAATTTACAATGAAATATAGTAGCATTAAAGATTTTTTTTTTAAGATTTCTTTTAAATGGGCACTTATAATCTAGGATATAAATTTAATACAAGGCCTACATTTTGTACCTAAAGCTTATATAAGTAAAATCAAATATAAAGTATTATCATTAATTACAGTAACAGTGTAATAGTATTTTATATGAATAAAATATTCTCAATCAATAAAATGATTAATTTAGCTTTGATCACAGTACTTATTGTGACACACGTACAAAATATTGTAGACCTGTATTTTTACAGAATTTCAAGCACTGCAATAAAAAGCTTTACTGACTAATTTTGGGAATGCCAGATTTACTTTACCAGTATACCTAGTTTTCAAACATTAGTCAGTGTTGTACTCCATTAGCCGTTACTCCATGGCCGCTGCCTTTTGTTCTCAGTAGATCACAAAAGTGCAAGGCACAAAACTCCCTGCTTGCATTCACATTCTAGTTTTCATAGGTGAAGATCTAAGGATATTTAGTGAAGTGAAATGGATTCTGAGTTTTCTGATTTTATAATTCTTTCAAACAGGTTCCTTCGGTGGTTAATGTTCTGGGCCCATAAGTCCAGGAAAAGGTCTCTGTTTGGCCCTCCCACAGACAGTTCATGTATATAGGTATAGGCTTATAAACCACTTATTTTTAAAATTAGAAACAGTTAAACAAAAACTGCAGAGTAACATAACACAAACACTAATGAAACCACCATCCCTGTTTGTCCATTCTTAACACTGTGCCATATGTGCTTCAGATCTCTTGCTCATTAAGTTATAGACAGAATTCACGCCCTCTACATAAAACTATCAAGAAATTACTTAGAAGTAGAGAATTCTGTAAAAATACTTTTCAGATACATGAGGTTTTTAAGTTATTTATCAATGTTTTTTCTTCTTTTTCAAACTCTTGTGTCGAGGGTTGGCTTTCAATAGATTGCTGCAAGAAAGCTGCTCTGCTATGTATGAAACTCTGACCTAGAAGCAGGTTGTCAACAAAAAGGTTGGCCCCTTCTCTTGCACCAGGTTCACGAATGTGTAGTGTGAGACAGGCGAGGAAGTGGCTGTATTTCCGGCCGTGCCTTGTGTCTCAGGACGAAGGGTTCTCCGCCATCACATGTTTTTAACTATACAGTGTCAAAAATGTCTGTATTACATCAATATCTGGTGCTTACAGAGTTGGCTTGATGCCACAATATGTGATCCACTTTGTAAACAGTCACTGTACGATTGAAAATATGGTTTATTTTCTAATTGCTGGGTTCAGGACTCTAATGTTAGATCAGGTCTGGTAACTGCTGTCAAGGTCTTCTACATTTATATTAATTTTTCATTTTTAATTGTTTGATCCAGTGACTCTAAAAGTGTGATCCCCAGTCCAGCAGCATCAGTTTCCTGGGATTGTTGGAAAGGTAAATGCTCAAGTCACCCCAGATCTACTGAACCAGAAACCCAGTGGGGGCAGGGAGTAAGGCAAAGCAATCTGTTTTAACCTGCAAGTTATCGTGGTGTATGATACAGCAGAAAAACTACTGGCTTGAACTACATACCTCTGAATAAAAATGATGTAGTATTTGCATATAAACTATATGTTCTCCCATACATTTTAAGTCATCTCTACATTATCTATAATACCTAATACAATGTAAATGATACGTAGACAGTTGTAAATACAAATATAAATGCTAAGTTTTGCTTTTTAGAACTCTCTTCAAATTTCCTTTCCCAAATATTTTCGAGTCACAATGGTTGAATTTGAGGATGAAATCATGGATACAGGCTAACTACATATTTATATGCATCAATTCCGACTGTGGATTTATCATTTTTTTCCTTGTAAGTCTGTTTTTCTTTAGCTATTTAATGGCTATGTTATTTGGGAGTATACAGTGTCAGACTTTATTTTTTTGGGCTCCAAAATCACTGCAGATGGTGACTGCAGCCATGAAATTAAAAGACGCTTACGCCTTGGAAGGAAAGTTATGACCAACCTAGATAGCATATTCAAAAGCAGAGACATCACTTTGCCGACTAAGGTTCGTCTAGTCAAGGCTATGGTTTTTCCTGTGGTCATGTATGGATGTGAGAGTTGGACTGTGAAGAAGGCTGAGCGCCGAAGAATTGACGCTTTTCAACTGTGGTGTTGGAGAAGACTCTTGAGAGTCCCTTGGACTGCAAGGAGATCCAACAAGTCCATTCTGAAGGAGATCAACCCTGGGATTTCTTTGGAAGGAATGATGCTAAAGCTGAAACTCCAATACTTTGTCCATCTCATGCGAAGAACTGACTCATTGGAAAAGACTCTGATGCTGGGAGGGATTGGGGGCAGGAGGAGAAGGTGACGACTGAGGATGAGATGGCTGGATGGCATCACTGACTCGATGGAGGTGAGTCTGAGTGAACTCCGGGAGTTGGTGATGGACAGGGAGGCCTGGCGTGCTGTGACTGATGGGGTCGCAAAGAGTCGGACACGACTGAGCGACCTAACTGAACTGAATATCCAAATTAAGCTACTGTCCTGGCAAACATGTAACAGGATAATCCTTTCTGTATACTTATTGTCCATCTTTGACCCATGACCCTCCAAAACTAAACCAAACTGTTATATCCACAGGACTGTGAGTAAATCAGGCATGAACACTATCTTTCCTTTGAACCTCATTTTCTGAAAGACTTCAGGAAATACAGACTGGGCCCAGGGTTGGATATTAGGAGAAAACTGGCCAACTAAAGGCTTTAAGGAAAAGGTCATCAAAAAGACAAGAGTCCAAAAGTGGAATGAAACAAGAAAATTCAGAAAGATGGTCCCATCCTGCAACTTACAGAAAGCGCTAGTCAGAGAAAGAGAAGGTGTTGTGAACTGAATTGTCCTGGCTCCATGCCCAAATGTCAAAATTCCTAAGTTTAAGTCCTAATCTCCTAGCACAAAATGTGATTATATTTGGCGATAAGGGTTTTAAAGAGGCAACTAAAGAAAAAAAGAGGTCACGTGGGTGATCCCTAATTCCATTATGACTGGTGTCCTTATTGGAAGAGGAGATTAGGATGGAGGACATGAAGAACACAGGGAAGATGGCTATCTACAGACCAAGGAGAAGCCCTCAGAAGATTATCAACCCTGATGACATCTTGATCTTGGACTTCTAGCCTCCAGAATCCTCAGAAAACAGCCTTCTGTAGTTTAACCTATCAAGTCTATCGTGCTTTGTAATGGCATCCTTAGAAAACTAATAAAGGAGATAAGCGCAGGATGGAAAACAAAGACTCCATACCAAGACAATAGCAGATAATAACCAAGGACAGGATATTGACCCTGAAAAATAATCTCTGGAGCCTGGAAAAGTTATACATGCTTTTCACAGAGTCTCTGAAACCACAAATAAACAGAACATCACAAAATGCTCCTCAAACATGTTCATTCAAAACATCTTAAATGTACTAATATCACTACTTTTCAACAAATATTTATTGAGCATGTACTGTGTGCCAGGCACTGTTGGTCTTGGGATACCGCAGTAAACAAAAAGGTTAACATTCCAGCCTTCTCTGAAATATCCACTCTGGTGGGAAGCAACAACCGTGAACAACAGAGCTATTAAATACATGAATGATCATATAGTGTATTGGAAATGATGAATGCTATAGAGCAAACACAGTAAGGGGGATTAAGGGTTGTTTACAAGTTAAATATAGCTCCAGGATAGGCTTCATTGAAGAGAAGAAATCTGAGCAGAGACATAAAGGCAGTATTGACCTTGGGTCTGTTATGGTCTTAAGCCATATACAGGGATTATCTAACTTATCCTCAAGATACTTAGAGTGGAAAAATATACTATACCCAGTTTTACAGATAAAGAAACTCAAGCTTAGGAAAACATGGAGTTATTGCCTGGACGGACCAGGATAACTGAGTAAACCAGATATTTAGTGAATAACCAAACCCAGCTCCAGACCCTCCCTCCAGGGCAAATGAGGGAAGCATGGAAGAAAATAAGTAAATACGATAGGAATGCCAAGTGCAAAATGAGAGAGAAGTGTAAGAGATTACAGGAGAACAAAGGTGTAGCAAAGCTACGGCATCTTTTTCAAAGGGAAGAACCCTTAGAGATGTGAAAGTGAATTTCATGCGCTGTGTTTAAATAGTGTTTTTAGCACAACATATACTCAGCGAGTTAAAATGCAGATCAAAATACTCCTAAGACAGTTCAAGAGACTGCTAAACAGTTAAAGAGAATAATTGTCAAAGATAATGGGCCAATTAAACAAACTATAGCATATAGTCATGTTAAGTAGATATTAAAATGTCTAAAAATAATTTTGATATGAGAAAATGAGGATGTGCTGTTGCTATTGAGATGAAAACATATAAAAACACTATCAACAGGTTTTTTTTTTTTAGCTCTGTATAAGTTTGTACACGTGGTATATGCATGGGTGTGTATCAAATAAACAGACACAGGGAAAGACCAGAAGAAAGGAAGCAGTTTTTATATCAGTATAGCAGGATAAAAGATGATCATCTACAAAGAACAATGGTTTACACGAAAGTTTTTTGGTTTTTTTTTTTCTTCTTACACCCTTAAAAGAAGTCTAGAGTCTGGCAGCCCAGAGTTGGTATGAAGATTTCACGAAGCTATCAACGACCCAGACTCCTAGTTTATCACTCTGCCATCCTTACTGTATGACCCTCACCCTCAAGTCCAGTGAGACTGAGAAGCACTATCCTATCCAACAGATATCTATTCTAGTCGGCAACATGGAGGAAAAGGGCGAAGAGGAAGAGTACCCTCCTGCTTTAAGATGATTTCTCATCAAGACCACACAACACTTCTGCCCAGAACACAGCCAGCCATCTACAGCACGGCAGGATACATCAACTTGCAGTCTAACTGTTGTTGCTCTTTTTCCCAAGAGAAACAGGGGCAAGAAAGCACCTAGTAGTTCCTGTCATAGACTTTTCTATATTCTCTCCAGTTCAGAGAAACCATGGGTAATATTTATAATTTTGAAAGTTTTCAAAGGTTTCTGAACTTGGATACTCAAGTTGTTAAGTGATACCAAAACATAAGCGATCTGTAAAGAAAGGGCTTAAAGTTAAAGAGAAAAAACTAAATTATTGACAGGCTAATGTTTACTCATCATAAATATTAAGGAACTATATACTACCTTAGGTAACAAAACCCAGGCATGTTTAATGTGTTTACTGTCTATAAGCATACCACAAAAATAATTATTTCAAGAAAGGCCTATTAGGTTATAAAATATAGTTGCAAAATTACATACTTTAGCATCCTAAAGTTCATTAGCACTTTTAGAACATTTGGAAACAGTTGGTGGTGGTTTAGTTGCTAAGTCGTGTCCAACTCTTGCAACCCCATGGACTGTAGCCCGCCAGGTTCCTCTGTCCATAGGATTTTCCAGGCAAGAATACTGGCAAGAATACCAGTATTCTTGCCTGGAAAGCTCAGTCAGTAAAGAATCTGCCCTTAGTGCAGGAGACTCGGGTTCAATACCTGGGTTGGGAAGATCCCCTGAAGAAGGAAATGGCTACCCACTCCAGTATTCTTGGAAATATTTAGATAAATTCTGAACACAAGACAATGGGATCAAGATTAATTTATTAATAAAATTGCCAAAATAAGAGCAAATTTAAGACAGCATAAGATTTTAACAGTACATGACTTAGAAAATAAGTCACACTTTGCATAGCAGCATATTTTGCTAAATTGATAAAGCTAGTACAATGGTAAAAAAAAAAGATTAAAAACAAAAAATCAAAATCACTGTCTACATGGTATCTGTAGTATGATCTACAGTATTCAGTACAATGGAAATCATGTATGAGACATTTAGTAATATCTACAGAATAACAAAGAATAATTAGCAAAAAAAAAAAAAAACCCTCTACCCAGTTGAGAAAAAAATATTTCCCAACAACAAACTATGCATTTACTGTTATTAAATATTTGAAGAGGACCAGAAGTATACTGTTTACCCTCACCAACCACAGACCCAATACAGTGCTTAAAATTCATAATCCAGGGTGAGAAGTTGATGAATTAATTTAATATCAGCTCAGGATGTTACAGCTACTATATTAAATACACATATCAATTATAAGATGCAACTTGATTTCAAATAATAAAATGTGAAAAAAAACTCAAATTTAAGGAAATATACTTTTGCATATATTTTGCAAATATACTTTTGCAAAATATCAGTATTTTGCATCTAACCAAGTAAGTTGTGTTTCCTTCAACATCTAACAGGTGATAGTTGCTGCTATTATTTATTCATTCATTATCAAACTAAAATAAAAATTTATCAATGTCAGGCATTCTCCCAAGCCCTGGGGATACAGGTATAAACAAGACAAATCCCTGGCTTGTGGAGCTTATATTTTACTGTGGAGACAATTAACAAATAAACAACTGTAGGCAGCAATAAGTGCTACAAGGAAAAATAAAACTGAAGAAGAAAATAATCAAGCATGAGGAGAAGGAAGGGGTATTCTGAATTTGGGCAAGGCAAGCCTCTCCAGGGAAATAACGCTTGGGTAAAGTTTCAGCTGAAAGGAGCTTAGCTGCCACATTAATACCCAAGGGAAGGACAGTCAAGGCAGAGGAGTCCACAAGTACAAACGCCCTGAGGCATACATGCTTAAACAGTAAGGAGAGGGACTGGGAGGAGAGGGGAGGGAAGACAGAGGCGATGAGTGAGAAGGGCAGCCAGTGGCCAGATCAAGCAAGGCCCCATGAGCCACGCTAAGGGTGTTCAGGTATTATTTACTCAGTGTGCAAGCAGAAGCCAGAGGGCAAGTTTACAGTAGGGCAGTGACGTGATGGGACGCACTAGAAGTATCCTTCTGGTCACTAAGAAGAAAAGGGACCACAGACAGAGAAGGGCACAAGCAGAGAAACCGACAAGTGACAGGCAGGCAACTGAGAGGCGGTGGCGAAGACAGGAGGTGGCAGGGAAGAGCAGTCAGAGGAATACAGGACAGACCCGACAGCACTCTCTGGACGGGATGTGGGGTGACAGTGAAAGCGGACGGTCAAGCATGACACCAGTGTGGCAACCCAAGCAACCGGATAAACACTGATGCCATCCATGACGATCAAGAAGACACTGGAAGAAATCAAGAGCTCAGTTTTGGACACATGAGGTTGAGATGCCTAACAGGTATTCAAGAGGACATACTGATTATATACTTGGATATACAGGTCTGGAGCTCCAGGAGGAGGCTGAGCCAAAAATTAAAATTGGGTTATCATCACTATACAGATAATAATTAATTAGACAGCAGTTAATACCATCAAACTAGATGAAATAACTAGGAATAAGTGTAGATAAAGAAAAGACCAACTGAGTCCTGTAGGAGCTCAACACTCAGAGTTTGGTAAGAGAAAGTGAATCCAGTAAGAGACTGAAAAAGAATCAGCATTGTTGTAGGAAGAAAAGCAGAGAGTGCAATATAATGGACACCCAGTGAGAATTTATCTTAAGAAAGACAAGGACAATTAAAACCACATCAAATGCCACTGACAGCATTGAAAAAGATGCGACTAGCTCAAGTGGCAACCTTGAAAATAGCTTTTTTTCCTTTTGATTACGAAAGCCTAATGTACTGCAGTTCATGGGGCTGCAAAGAGTCTGACACGACTTGGTGACTGAACACCACCACCACCACCACAATAGAAACTAATCTGAGCAAATTTAAACAAAATCTTTTATTTATTTTATGGTGTTCATTAGGCAGACACAAAAGTCTCTCCTGCAGCTGAGGCAGAAATGGAGAAAAAAGGCCATCCCATGGCTTCCCAATTTCAACATGCTCTACACTGCCAGCTGCACATAAAGACCAACTGCAGCTTCTGTGCCTCCTACAGTGGGGGCATGTCTAACGTCACTGGCTTCGTCCAGGACCTGATCAAGCAAGAATGTGTTGGACAAATCCTAATGGTAACAAATGCCTGCTGGCATTCTGACCATTGTTCCGAGAGCTGTTCTAAGGACAGTGTGTATATTATCCCAGTAATCACAATCACCAGTTAAGGTAATATATAGATGAGACTAAGTGCTAAATAACTCATTTCACACCTGATTAAGTGGCAAAGCTGAGATTTTCAGAATCTTGTATGAAAACTTACCCGAGCCAATTTGGCCATGCACAATATGGAGCTCTTTTTGACTGTTACTATCAATAGTTAGAAGTAACTGAAAGGTTTGGATTTTTGTCTCTGGACATCACAAGTAGGTATGAAAGCAAGCCTTAGAATAAACTGTGACCCACTTAGAACATTAAGTAGCTATAAGAAATATAAAAGCAAGCAAACAAAATAAGTTCTTTAAGCCTGTTTATGAGTTCAATGAGGTCACAGGTTTCTAACTTTTTAGGATCATAGATCATACATCCCATGCAGCAATCAAGACTGGGGATTTTGTTATCCTTACATAAGCAGTAAGCAACTAACTGCTGCTGCTGCTAAGTCACTTCAGTCGTGTCCGACTCTGTGTGACCCCATAGACGGCAGCCCACCAGGCTTCCCCGTCCCTGGGATTCTCCAGGCAAGAACACTGGAGTGGGTTGCCATTTCCTTCTCCAATGCAGGAAAGTGAAAGGTGAAAGTGAAGTTGCTCAGTCATGTCCAACTCTTAGCAACCTCATGGACTGCAGCGTACCAGACTCCTCCGTCCATAGGATTTTCCAGGCAAGAGTAATGGAGTGGGGTGCCATTGCCTTCTCCAAAGCAACTAACTACATCTGATTATCTGCAGTTCAAGCGTGGGATTCATGCTTCCATCTCTCCTGAAAGCCACCCTGATTCCTATGCCATGATATGGCATGGGCAGGATGTATGTCTAAGAATACTGCAGCCAACCCACGAATCTTGAATACCACTAATTATGTAGGAAATAAACTAATTCTAAAATCTATTATGCTAACTAACAAGCTAAGAATTTCACCAATAAAAATCCAATTCGGGCACTTGTTACTGAAATGCAGTGTGGCCGGCGCACAAAGAGAACAAACAATACCAAAATATCAAGAGTTTGGAACAGAGAAACCTTTATTGAGGGCCCTGCAAGGAGACAGTGGCTCATGCATGAAAAACTCCAAACTCTCCAAAAGCTTTCAGCAAACCCTTTTTCTACAAAAACGGAGGCAGAGGCATGGTCAGTTGTTGCAAAATTCTCAGTGTCAAAGCCTTTGTTCTTGAGGTCAGGTCATGGTCAGGAAAGGATGTTCCTGTAAATCTCTACCAGTTCAGTCCAACTGGGTCACTCAGCCATGTCTACTCTTTGCGACGTCATGGACTGCAGCACGTCAGGCTTCCCTGTCCTTCACCAACTACCGGAGCTTGCTCAAACTCATGTTCATTGTGTCGGTGATGCCATCCAACCAACTAATCCACTGTTGACCCCTTCTCCTCCTGCCTTTAATCTTTCCCAGCATCACAGTCTTTTCCAATGAGTCGGTTCTCATCATGTGGCGAAAGTACTGGAGTTTCAGTTTCAACATCAGTCCTTCCAATGAGTATTCAGGACTGATTTCCTTTAGGATGGACAGGTTTGATCTCCTCGCAGTCCAAGGGACTCTCAAGAGTCTTCTCCAACACCACAGTTCAAAAGCATCAATTCTTCAGCACTCAGCTTTCTTTATAGTCCAACTCTCACATCCATATATGACTACTGGAAAAACCATGGCTTTGACTAGATGGACCTTTGTTGACAAAGTAATGTCTCTGCTTTTTAATATGCTGTCTAGGTTAGTCACAGCTTCTCTTCCAAGGAGCAAGCATCTTCTAATTTGATTGCTACAGTCACCATCTACATTGATTTTAGAGCACCAAAAAATGAAGTTTCTCACTGTTTCAACTGTTTGCCCATTTATTTGCCATGAAGTGATGAGACCAGATGCCATGATCTTAGTTTTCTGAATGTTGAGTTTTAAGCCAATCTTTTTCATTCTCCTCTTTTACTTTCATCAAGAGGCCTTCAATTCTTCTTCACTTTCTGCCATAAGGGTGCTGTCATCTGCATATCTGAGGTTATTGATATTTCTCCCAGCAATCTTGATTCCAGCTTGTGCTTCATCCAGCCCAGCATTTTGCATGATGTACTCTGTATGTAAGTTAAATAAGCAGGGTGACAATATACAGCCTTGATGTACTCCTTTCCCGATTTGGAACCAGTCTGTTGTTCCATGTCAAGTTCTAACTGTTGCTTCTTGACTTGTATACAGACTTCTCAGGAGGCAGGTAGTATGGTCTGGTTTTCCCATCTCTTGAAGAATTTTCCAGAGTTTGTTGTGATGCACACAGTTAAAGGCTTTGACATACTCAATAAAGCAAAAGTAGATGTTTTCCTGGAACTCTCTTGCATTTTCTATGATCCAAGGCATGTTGACAATTTGATCTCTGGTTCCTCTGCCTTTTCTAAATCCAGCTTGAACATCTGGAATTTCTCAGTTCACATACTGTTGAAGCCTGGCTTGGAGAATTTTGAGCATTACTTTGATAGCATGTGAGATGAGTGCAATTGAGTGATATTTTGAACATTCTTTGGCATTGTCTTTCTTTGGGATTGGAATGAAAACTAACCTTTTCCAGTCTTGTGGCCACTGCTGAGTTTTCCAATTTGCTGGCATATTGAGTGCAGCGCTTTCACAGCAACATCTTTTAGGATTTGAAATAGCTCAACTGGAATTCCATTACCTCCACTAGCGTTGCTCGTGGTGATGCTTCCTAAGGCCCACTTGACTTTGCATTCCAGGGTGTCTGGCTCTAGGTGAGTGGTCACACCATCATGGTTATCCGGGTCATGAGGATCTTTTTTAAATAGCTCTTCTTTGTATTGTTGTCACCTCTTCTTAATATCTTCTGCTTCTGTTAGGTCCATACCATTTCTGTCCTTTACTGTGCCCATCTTTGCATGGCAAGTTCCCTTGGCATCTCTAATCTTCTTGAAGAGATCTCTAGTCTTTACCATTCTATTGTTTTCCTCTATTTCTTTGCACTGATCACTGAGGAAGGCTTTCTTATCTCTCCTTGCTATTCTCTGGAACTCTGCATTCAAATGGGTATATCTTTCCTTTTCTCCTTTGCCTTTAGGTTCTCTTCTTTTCTCTATAGGAGGCCTCTATTTGTAAGGCCTCCTCAGACAACCATTTTGCCTTTTTGCATTTCTTTTTCTTAGGGATGTTCTTGTTCCCTGTCTCCTGTACAATGTCACGAACCTCTGTCCATAGTTCTTCAGGCATTCTTATCACATCTAGTCCCTTGAATAGATTTGTCACTTCCACTGTATCATCAAAAGGGATTTGATTTAGGTCAAACCTGAATGGTCTAGTGGTTTTCCCTCCTTTTTCAATTTAAGTCTGAATTTTGCAATAAGGAGTTCATGATCTGAGCCACAATCAGCTCCCAGGCTTGATTTTTCTAACTGTATAGAGAGTCTCCATCTCTGGCTGCAAAGAATATAATAAATCTGATTTTGGTATTGACCATCTGGTAATATCCATGTGTACAGTCTTCTCTCATGCTGTGGAAGAGGGTGTTGTTATGACCAGTGTGTTCTCTTGACAAAACTGTTAGCCTTTGCCCTGCTTCATTTTGTACTCCAAGGCCAAATTTGCCTGTTACTCCAGGCATCTCTTTTCTTTCCTACTTTTGCATTCCAGTCCCCTGTGAAGAAAAGGATGTCTTTTTAGGGTGTTCGTTCTAGAAGGTCTTGTAGGTCTGCATAGAACCATTCAACTTCAGCTTCTTCAGCATTACTGGTCAAGACACAGACTTGGATTACTGATATTGAATGGTTTGCCTTGGAAATGAACAGAGATCATTCTTTCATTTCTGAGATCGCATCCAAGTACTGCATTTCAGACTCTTTTGTTGACTACGATAGCTACTCCATTTCTTCTAAGGGATTCTTGCCCACAGTAGTAGATATAATGGTCATCTGAGTTAGAAGTCCATTTTAGTGTCCTGATTCCTAAAATGTTGATATTCACTCTTGCCATCTCCTGTTTGACCACTTTAAACTTACCTTGATTCATGGACCTAACATTCCAGGTTCCTATGCAATATTTTCTTTACAGCATGAGATTTTACTTCCACCACCAGTTATTCACAATTGGGTGCTGTTTTTGCTTTGGTTCTGTCTCTTCATTCTTTCTGGAGTTATTCCTCCACTCTTCTCCAGTAGCATACTGGGCAGCTACCGACCTGGGGAGATCATCTTTCAGTGTCCTACGTTTCTGCCTTTTCATACTCTTCATGGAAGTTCTTTAAGCCTCCATACCTAAACAGTATGATAACTCTCACTTATCTCTTTTTTAATTTGTGGTGTAAACAGAAGAGCTATTTTAATGATGGGACTGCAAGGATATCATTTCAGTGGCTGATTTGTTGTTCTGTCAACATCTTCATCTAAAGCAGAGATGGTAAACATTGCTTATTTTTGAAAGTATCTGAGAACTTCAACTGTTTATGTTAAATCCATAAGAAATTGTTCTATAGAATCAATGTCTTTGGCTCCAATCACACATTTGTATATACACCCTTGAATCAACTCAAGGGTGGCATGACTGTCAATGTCTATGGTGTTGTGATGTTCTTTAAACCTCCATACCTAAGCAGAGGAACTGGTGGGTATTAAAATGGGTGAAGATTTTACTGGATCTGCTTGGTTTCAGCACAGCTCCTACGGTACTCTAAGTCTTACAAGCTCAATCTCTACCAAACCAACGTTATTCCCTGGTCTGACAGAAAGGATAAGGTCAAATCACAACCTTCCTCCTTCAGGGTCCAATTCTGGCTAAAGGAGGCAGATCTCAGTTGGCACCCCCCTTAGAGAGAAGTTCCCAGACCCTGCCCCACTGTCATCACTGAGACAACCAGGTGCCCAGGACCCAACAGACCCGCAGGCTCCTCAAGCTGCCCAAACGGTGGGGCCAGGTCTCACAGACTGCAGCCCAGGCAGACTGCCACTCCTACTAGTTCACTGAGGCGGGCATGGAGGAGAGGTTCACTGCTGCCTCAAGGCCTGGGCCAAGGCCAGAGGGCAGCTTTGGTGACAGCTCTGGAGCCCTGCAGGACACAGCCCCCAGCCGGCTCCCTGGGCCCCTAAGCGCACCTGCTGGCCTGAGGCCCAGTGAGCTGGAGGGTCCCAGGAAGAAGGCTGGGATCCACCTCTCACCTCACTCTCTGCCTGGTGACCACAACTTCACAGACCTTTCGCAGAATGAGGGACTAATGACTAACAGTGGCTCATTGGCAGCTGGTTTCTTGTGGGAGGGGCCTGGTACCAGCCAATGGCTGAGCAGGAACACTAAGGGTCCCCTAGTCACCACTGCCTGGTAACAGGGTGAGGTGAAGGAAGGATAATGGCACACAGCAATAGCTGTACCTTGAACTAAAATTGGAGGTGGGATGGCCTGTAGAGGGAGCTCTCATGCCCTTCCACTCTTTATCAATTACCCCACAAAGAAGGACACTAATTACCCCCAAAAGAAGTTAACTTTACTGATCCCCAACAGAAAGAGATGTACCTTGCATTCCCAAACAGGAAGTGAAAGTACTTCACTACCTCAGCAAGAGGAAGATGTCCTTTTTGCCCAGTAACGAGCCCAGCCAATGGAAAAATGGCACAGTTCAGCCAACGAGAAGCTGTCTGCATCTGGACTTTTATTTTCCTCCAATGCATTTTCTACTTTTCCTTACTGGTGACGTCTTCTCCTTGTCCTGCCGTCCTCACTATAAAAGCCTTCCGTGTTGCATAGATCTGCAGAGTATCTGTTTGCCAGATGAGATGCCCCAAATTCATGAATCACTTAATAAAGCCAATAAGGTCTTCAAATGTACTCAACCAAATTTTGTTTTTTAACATCAGTAAAACTTCTCCTGTTGACTAGAGATTAAGACATGGGATAATATGTGTCTCCTCAGTTCAGTCTTTTAATTAAATCCTTAGATATTGGTGATGTGTGTTCCTAATTAGGGCATAGACCACCTTATGATACAGCTTAAAGTAAAACAAATATAACACTGTTGTAATGAAGTATTTTAAATCCAGATCTTTCTACCACATCTAAACATAATGCATTCTACAGGTGTGATTTTTTTTCTCTTGTTTTCTTGATTCATTTTAAACTATTCAGTCTTTTTTTCTTCATTCCTAGAATATATCCTATTTTACTTCTGCATTGGATTACAGAATATGAGACCCAAAGGCCATCTTAATAACCTCTTTAATTTATAGTGAGGAAACTAAGACCCAGAAAATTAAGGAATTTATCAACAGTTACATTTCTAATTAGTGGTGCAAATGGGACCATATACAGGTCACCTGGATTTTTGTTCTTTCCACTATGTTCCACTGCCTTCATTGGTGATGAAGTTTCTGACGCAAAACTACACCTGTGGAAGAATTATCTTTGATATCAGAGAATACACCATAAACTGTATGCCGACCCATCATAATAGAATTGTTCTATTCCTTCAGCTGCGGGCTTCACTAAAACGTGTATCTGGATGAAGAGTCATACACTGTAAAGAATGCTGCATCATAAACCTCACATCACAGAGGGAATAAAAGGAAGTTGAAATTGGCCAACTGGGAAAAAAAATAGAAAACCAAAAAGCAGCTGCCGGCCTATACAGTAAAAGAAAAAATCCTTCTGCCAAGTCTACAAGAAGACATTTTTTCATCTGATCCAAGCAGATAACTTTACATCCCAAATACAGAAACTTAAGCATCACTGCCCACCCCCAACCCCCTCAAAAACAAAACAAAAAAATTAATTCAGCCAATTGCTGAAATACTTGAATAACTGGTAGTACAACCACAACCAAAGATCTATCAGGTGTCCTAAGCACAACAACAAAGACACTAAAAGCAGAGTTCTCATTAGGTGTTTTGGGGAATAAAAGTAAACAATCGGCAAAAGTGTCCCCCGGGAATAAGGAATACAAACAGCTAGAGGGCGTGAATAATAGAACTATATCTAAAATCTGCAGCAGGAAGTCCTATCAATAGTGAGCATGAGATGGAACAACAGGGTTGTCAGCCCCATACTCTCATCACTGTTCCATTTTAGTGCTGTTTCTATTGTAATACTTAAAAGAGGGAAGATGCGAGCTCAGGTCAGAGTGCAAGCACAGAGGCCCAGAGCTGACGGGAGTCTGGCTAAGGTTGGAATGACCCCTCTGCACACAGCCCTGAGCCTCTGGTCAGCTGACAGGACACAAAGCAAACAGAACTCAAGCTGCCAGGCTTTCCTTTCCCCATCCTAGCTCATCTGCCTTCATATGCAGGGCACAAGAAGCCCCTTATTAATCCTCAGTGAACAGAGCCTGTGTCTAACTAGCAGGGACTAGTTTCCCTGGAATCATCACTTGCTTATTTCTGGGATAACAGGGATGAGGAGAAAAGAGGCTTGAAGATCAACTCTACTCCTAAATATGTGACTTTGGGCAGGTTACTCCACCTCTTAGTCATCTTTACGTGTAAACTGTTTTATTATACACTCTTCAGGACTGTGGTAAAGACTGAATGAAATCATGAATGCATGTGAAATACCCAGTATATCAGACAGTCAGGAAACACAGTCTCTAAAATAAACACTCCCATCGCTGTTACCAGCTCCCTACTCACATGTGGTGGTGGCAGGCTAGACAACTTACCTTGACAGCACCAACTCTTCCCACATCCCCTGACCCTTGATTTACAAGTGTCCAACTTACAAAAGGCAGGAGATAAAAGGCAGGGACTTCCCTGGTGGTCCAGTGGCTAAGACCCACACTCCCCAATGCAAGGGGCCCAGGTTCAATCCCTAGTCAGAGAACTAGATTCCACATGCTACAACTAAGAGTTTGCATGTGACAACTGAGACTCTGCACAGCAAAGCACATAAATAAATATATTTTAAAAACAGCTTACTAAAAAATATACCTTCTGTCCCTCCTCTGTCTCTCTGTTGTCATTAGAGAAGAAAAGTCCAATCTTTTCATAGAAGAGGAAAAGGTGAAAAGTAAGTGGCCTCCGAAACCCAGTGGCCCCTGGCCCACAGTAGCTCCTCTAATGCTCCCTGAGTGTTTTCATTTAGGTTTGAAACTATAAAGTCCCAGCAATTAGTGATTCAAGTATTCTCAGAAAAAACACAAATTCCCGAATTCAGTTTACAGTTATGCTCATATTACGCCTCATCTATACACTTATGAGAAGTCGTTCAGTTAAACTGCTCTCCTCACAGGGTACCTGAGGGAGAACCAAAGCCAAAATGCTGGAACGCAGAGCAGGCTGAGTGCAGCGGAAAAGGGCAGTGTGGGAAGTGAGGGTAACCTAGGGTGCTGGAAGTCTGGGAGAAGCACGGAAAACCACAACTAGCCAGTTTAAAAATGTGCCCACAGGTAGCTGCCAGGGATCTGGGGAAGAAGAGGAAGTCCTCTTCTTTTCCCTCCTATGACTTGGTTTCCTCCTTCTCTCAAGAATTAGAAGGCATTCTTCTATCAGTACCACAGTGAAGCTTTAGTAACAGGTTACAGGGGATTTCTGTGAGACAGCTAAGAATCTTAACTTCATTTAACTTTTTTTCATGTAAGTAAATTGAGTTCTAAGTTCCACAGAACTCACTCACATGACTCCCTGAAAAGAGAACCTACAGTCTGTCTTAATTTATTTCATTAATTTCATTAAGCTGGGCTTCCCATGTGGCATCCGTGATAAAGAATGCAGGAGATGGAAGAGACACGGCTCAATCTCTGGATTGGGAAGATTCCCCAGGAGAAGGAAATGGCAACCCACTTCAGTATTCTTGCCTGGAAAATTCCATGGACAGAGGAGTCTGGCAGGTTACAGTCCATGGGCCACCAAGAGCTGGACATGACTGAGTGATTGAGCACACACACATATTTCACTCAACTAACAGATGAGCAGATGTATGAAAGAATGAATACATGCAGGGAAAGCCTTCATGACAAGCCAGCATGAGGAGCAGTCTGACCAATCTCCTTCTCTCCCCGATCTCAGTCTGGTATTCTTCTAAGTATGAATCATTATCTGACCTTATAACACATATTTGTCAGCTCACTGTCTGTCTTCTCTACTATAGCATAACCTCTTACGAGGGTACACTGTTGTTTTTTGGTTTGCTAAAGTCCCCACCTAAAACCAAGTCTGGCAATCGCAGCTGCTCAGTAAACACTTGCTGAATGAGTGGCTGGCTGACCTGAAAAGGTAATGTCTTCATAAGACACTGTGAGATTGAACACTGGGCCTTGAGGAGCAACACACTGGGCCCCTCGCTCACTCAGTCTCCACTTCTTGTTTCACACAAGTACAGGACTGCTGTATGGCGTGATAGTTTCCTTTTAAATAATGTTCCACTGACCACTTGGAAGCACTGGAGATCCCCTGTGATGATATGAGTGATTGTCCTTGGCACCAAATCTCCCCCAGACTTTTTTTTTTTCCAGAAAAATAGCAAGCCTTCAAAAAGAGGTTCCACCTGCACCAAAAGTAGACAATTCCACATATATAATGGATCTCTCTGGTTTGTTTTTGTTTTTGTTTTTCTTTTCCAGTGTCATAAACCCCCTATCTTCTCTCTTTGAAAAGACTTCTGAAGCCAAATCCCATAAATGGAACTGTAAGATCTTCCCATTACTTTTTCTGTAGAAAAAAGCTACTGATATCTAGAAAAATGAGGGAGGGCACACCTATTTCATATGGAGTGTCTGAAATCACTGCTAACCATCTCCTTCTGATATTAGAGAAGTCTCTTCTATCCAAATAATGGCCAGTACCCTTTATTTCTAATTAGTTATTGTCTTTTTGGTTTCAAAAAGGCCATGACTACTAAACCAATGCAAAAGTCTGGTCAAATCTGTATTTCCAGACCAATGTATTCATTGCTTATACTGACTGCTATGAAGCAGTAAATCATTTCCCCACTTGAAGACTCTCACATGAAGCCTGTGATAATTCTCAAAATAAATCAGGCTATCAATAGTCAAACCCCAGCTTCTTCATAAACCATATTTATAAGCCTGGCAGTAATGATTTCCTTATATTCAGTCACCCAGCTTCCTCATGTAGATAAGTGGGTAAAATAAAAATAAGCTTCATTTTATAACCTTGATCTCATTATAAAAATTCAAAGATGGAAAGAGGAATTTAGTAAGTAATCAATTACTAATACTCAAAAAGTTACATCATTTGGTAGAAAACATTCAAGGCCTAGAAAGAGATCTGCAATTTTTCTTCAGTTGGAGATGAGGCTAAGGAAATAATGTATTTTTTTTTAAATAATTAACTCTAATAATTTAGTCCAAGATATTTCTTTAAAACAATATATAATTAATATTTTTCATAATCTGGATGAATAAGGTATTCTTCTGGGTTTTTAGACTATTTTACGAATTCTATGTAATTCAGTCCTAGTCAAATTAGCTCTATTTCTAGAAAATTAAATGCAAGATAGGAGGAGTAGGAAGTGGCTTTGTAAAATAAACACTTCACTCAAAATATACATAAATTGATATACCATGTCTACAATCTCCAAAATAAGTACACTTCTTTCTCTTCAGTGTTATTCCTGAAAAAAGAAAAAAAAAAAATTACATGACAGGGAATTTTGTTTTCAACATGATTAGCTGCATTGCACCGAAAGTTTGGAAGAGTAGAGGTCTACTGAAGAAAATATGTGGCTACACTTTTCTGGAAGAATGAAATCCAACGTAAACTGCATAGGCAATGTATCGCTCAGAAGGGGCCATGCAGATACTCTTCTTAACATAAGGCAAGACAGATGATATCAGCATTGCTAACAGTGGAAACTGCAAGGCAGAAGTCAAACCAGATTGCAGACTAGCTGCAACCAAGCCAAGAAGCAGTGCATGGAGATTTCAGGGGAGTTCAAACTTGTGTCTTTAACTCAAGTCTCATCTGAGATGTTGCCCAATGTTGGCAGAGAGATACTGCTACAGCTGTAACTCTAGAAAGAAGACCATATTCTAGCTACTGCTTCTGCTTGGATCTTCCTGGGTCAGGAAGATCCCCTGGAGAAGGAAATGGCAACCCACTCCAGTATTATTGCCTGGAGAATCCCATGGACAGAGAAGCCTGCAGTCCATGGGGTTTCAAAGAGTCGAAAGCAACCGAGCACGAGCTCAAGACATACCTTACATACCTTACAGTTAGTGTTTTAACCATCTGTAATTTAGAGAGTACGCTTATAAATAGTACCTTCTATGTTCTGAAGTTGGAGAAGGCAATGGCACCCCACTCCAGTACTCTTGCCTGGAAAATCCCATGGACGGAGGAGCCTGGTAGGCTGCAGTAAATGAGGTCGCTAAGAGTTGGACACAACTGAGCAACTTCACTCTCACCTTTCACTTTCCTGCATTGGAGAAGGAAATGGCAACTCACTCCAGCGTTCTTGCCTGGAGAATCCCAGGGACGGGGGAGCCTGGTGGGCTGCCGTCTATGGGGTCGCACAGAGTTGGACACGACTGAAGTGACTTAGCAGCAGCAGCAGCAGAAGTAGGCGTTTTTATACTCTCTTTAAAAATAAGGCAACTGAGGCTTAAATAACTTAAATGTCATTCCTGAGATCACTTAATAAAACGTGAACTTAAATTTCTGTCGTTTGACTCTAGGGCCAATAAACTTTCCACCAAATCAGCATCTCAGTTTTCCAAGATCTTTATCTCACCCAATTATATGTTAAGTCTGTAATCAGACAGGTTACATTTTCCACATTCACTAAAAAAACAGACCAGCCTGATTTCAAGCCTACATGAAACAGACCCTCCCTTTACTTTTTAATATAGTGATAATATACTAAGCAAGCCAAATTAAACTTATCTTTCAGCCAGAATAAATTACAAAAGTCGTCCAAATAAACTATAACTGGTACCACCCGAACCAACTATAACTTTTACTGAGTGATAGCTGGGGGGGGGGGGGGGGGTGCGGAATGGCGGCAGGGAAGAGAGTTCTCAGTTTGATTGGTGCCACTTCTCAGGCAATGAGTTGTTTTTAGCTTGTTTTCCTCTACTAAGATGTGCCCTGACTCACAATCCTGGCACACCATTTCTAGAAGTTTTTATACCATATATAATTTCTATCCTACCTGTTCACCAAGAGTTTTCTTCTTTGGCAGCTTCATAGAGCAAAATCAACTCTGGCTTTGATAAAGACAGCAACATCTTACTAGCTGGATTAAGCTGCCGGTCTCCACTGAGAATCTGACTGAAGAGCAGTCACTCTGGTTCAAGGTTTCCTTTCACTGACCTCTCAAGTGGGAAGACACACATAATGAGTAAATCTGGCAGAAAAGTGTTCCTTTAGGGGTCAAAAATCAAAGTATTTACTTTATTTCCAACTCTGGATATGTAGGTAGGTCCCCTCAGCATCTTTTCAATATTGTTCTTTTTGTGTTTTAATCCATAAAGTGAGCATAAATTTCTACTCATATCTTCTTACTGTAGAGTAAGGTAAGAACACGATCTCAGACAGGAAAGTATTTTGAAAACAGAGGAATCAAAAACAAAGTGTTCTTAACCAAATGCTTCATCTGTATGAAGAAAATACACCACTCCCCTGGAGAGCTGAAAACAAGCCATCTTAGTTTTCATTTCAATTGTTACCAGTTGTCCATTGGGAACCGTAACAGAAGTTGTTATTCCTTCGTTCTCACATGATAATGTGCATACAATTTACTCTCATTGTACTAATTTTCTCTGTCCAACTTTTAAATTTTGTTTTATTTTTAATTCACTGATCCCATATGCCACATTCCATGATGCTTATTGGAATATCCATGAGAAAAAGGATAATGGGGAGAGACAGTCATTAAACAGTTTACATTTACTAATGCAATAGCTGCCATGAAGGAAAACGTACATAGTACCATGGGCAAATAGAAGAGTCGTGCTTGACCAAGTCTAAGGGGATGGGGAAGGTTTCCATAAGGAAATAATATTTAAACAGACGAACTCCTTTTTTCAGTTTTTGCTTGCAAGTATAAGATCCATAGTTTCTATTCATTAGTGTTCTAGAAATGCTCTTGCTTTTCTCTCTTCCAATCCTAACTTGATACTATTGAAATAAATTTCATTTTTTTAAAACTTTCGATTCATGTTTTGCCTCTTTCTCTAAATCTCGCACTCTATTTCCTTTAAAACAAACAAACAAAAAAAAAAAAGAACATAAAGACTTTAGGTTACAGGAATGAGGAGCTTTTAGAACTAACTGTTCAAAGCTGTGTGCTGTGCTATGCTTAGTTCCTTAGTCTGTCCAACTCTTTGTGACCCCCATGAACTGTAGCTTTCCGGGCTCCTCTGTCCATCGGGATTCTCCAGGCAAAAAGACTAGAGTGGGTTGCCGTGCCCTCCTCCAGGGGATCTTCCCAACCAAGGGATCACACCCAGTTCTCCTGCCCTGCAGGCGATTCTTTACCATCAGAGCCAGCAGGGAAGCCCATGAATATGGGAGTGGGTAGCCTGTCCCTTCTCCAGGGGATCTTCCTGACCCAGGAATCGAACCAGGGTCTCATGCATTACAGGCAGATTCTTTACCACCTGAGCTACCAGGGAAGCCCACTGAAAGCTAAATAAGCCTAAGACTATTCCCATCTGCTCTGGTCACAAAGTGACTTCTTACAACTGAGAGAAAAAGGAGAAATATAAATACGTTAATATACAGTGAAACACCAAGCAAAATATATGACAAAGAAAATATGACCACGATTCTCTTGTCCTTTGTTTTTAAGGCTCCTTGGAGCATTCTACATTCTTATTTTTCATATTCGGATAATATGTCCATTACCCTAGAGAACTATATCCTCAAATGTACTTTTTCCCCAAACAAAAATCAGTAAAGCATACAGAGTTTTTCACAGACTCTAAGGTAAAATCATATGATCTCGAAACCCAGAAAAGAACAGCAGTTATAGCTATTCCTAGGAAACAGAGGGGATGCAAGAACAGCCAAAATAATTTTAAGGTAATCCTAAAATGGTATAATACTGTTTTGAAACTTAAAAAAAAAAAGTTTGTTTATACAGATGTATGGTATTAAGTTAAAGCCATGACTCTAACTCTAATGCAAAATACTAGAGAGAATATATATTTTATTAATTAAAAAGCAGAACTAGAGCTTTCCTGGCGGTGAGACAAGGCAAGAGACATAGATTCCATCTCTGGTCCCAGAAGATCCCACATGCCTCGGGGCAACTGGGCCCCAACCCACAACTACCGCACCCATGCTCCAGAGCCCACTAGCTGCAACTACTGAAGTCTGCGTGTCTAGGGTCTGCGCTCCACAAGAGAAGCCCCTGCACGAGAAACCCACACACCACAACTGCAGAGTGGCCTGTGCAAGCGACAGTGAAGACCCAGTGACACCATAAATAAATAAATCAATCTTTAAAAAAGAAACACATACAGAACCAAATCATATTCGGGACATTTTTGTCACTACTAGGCAATGACTAGATGTGAATTCAACTGGTCACATATTAATATTCCTGAAATTGTAACTGAGTCAGAAAACATCCCTATAAGTCTACAGAAGGAACCAAAGAAAACACGTATGGGAAGTTTCACTCTACATTCAATGAGTAGAGCTTGCATTTAAACGTCTCTAAGGGGTCCTGAATATGGAATCTCAGTTGTTCTTGTTCTGTAACTTAGTTGCATCTCACTCTACAACCCCATGGACTGCAACATGCCAGGCTTCCCTGTCCTTCACCAGCTCCCAGAGTTTGCTCAAACTCATGTCCAATGAGTCGGTGATGCCATCCAACCATCTCACCCTCTGTCACCCCTTCTCCTCCTGCTCTTCATCTTTTCCAGCATCAGGGTCTTTTCCAATGAGTCAGATCTTCACATCAGGTGGCCAAAATAATGGATCTGCAGCATAAATCCTTCCAATGAATATCCAGGGTTGATTTCCTTTAGGATTCACTGGTTTGATCTCCCTGCTGTCCAGTTCAGTTCAGTCACTCAGTCCTGTCTGACTCTTTGCGACCCCATGAATCACAGCACGCCAGACCTCCCTGTCCATCACCAACTCCCGGAGTTCACTCAGACTCACGTCCATTGAGTCAGTGATGCCATCCAGCCATCTCATCCTCTGTTGTCCCCTTCTCCTCCTGTCCCCAATCCCTCCCAGCATCAGAATCTTTTCCAATGAGTCAACTCTTCGCATGAGGTGGCCAAAGTACTGAAGCTTCAGCTTTAGCATCAGTCCTTCCAAAGAAATCCCAGGGCTGATCTCCTTCAGAATGGACTGGTTGGATCTCCCTGCAGTCCAAGGAACTCTCAAGAGTTTTCTCCAACACCACAGTTAAAAAGCATCAATTCTTCGGCACTTAGCCTTCTTCACAGTCCAACTCTCACATCCATACATGACCACTGGAAAAACCATAGCCTTGACTAGACAGACCTTAGTTGGCAAAGTAATGTCTCTGCTTTTGAATATGCTATCTAGGTTGGTCATAACTTTTCTTCCAGTCTTCTCCAGCACCACAATTCAAACGCATCAATTCTTCAGCTCTCAGCCTTCTTTATGGTCCAACTCTCATATTTGTACATGATTACTGGAAAAATCACAGCTTTGACTATATGGATCTTTGTCAGCAAGTCATGTCTCTGCTTTTTAATATGTTGTCTAGGTTTATAAAAGTGGAAACAGTGGCAGATTTTATTTTCTTGGGCTCCAAAATCACTGCGGACTAGAGCCATGAAATTAAAAGACGCTTGCTCCTTAAAAGAAAAGCTATGACAAATTATCTACCAATTAACCCAATTCTCTTTTTTTTAATGCAGACTCAGATCTTAAAAAGACACATTCTATCTGACTTTGAAGTATATCCACAGGACACCCTATAGCCCAAAGTTCAGAGTTCAATGCTTATTCTTTCCCATAGATCCTCAGTACTGACAGCATGAAGAAAAGAAAAAATTAAGCATAGCTACTTTTTCTCTAACAATGTCACTTCTTCTTAACAACTACTGTTACTTTTGCATTTCAAAGCCTCAGAACACACATTTAGAATGTCCCCTATCACACAAACAAGCCAAAAGGAGTAGGCTTACGAGTATGGGTGTATAAATAAATTGAGTGACAGTTTGGCACCCAAAATGAATCATTTTGAAGATGACTCTAAAAAGGTGCAATTTAGTTACTATCCCAAGAGCCAGGGATTAAGGTATTAAAAAGGACAAGGGAAATAAAGGAACTAGAGGAGGACAGTAAGCCTATGTGAATAAACAGCACAGATCTATTGGATTTCTCTCTCTGAAGCCTGTTTGCAGGCAGATGCTCTTGAATTCTCTCTAGGTTTGATCTTTGAGTCACACACTCAAACTAGTCCATCAGGTTTTCCTCAAATAGCTGCATCTTTATTGAACTGGATATTGAGGTAGACTTTTCAGATCTTCAACTATTTTCTGTATTTTCCTGGGGCATAAGTCACATGTGCAAGCAACATCTAATTTTAAAAAATATACACAAAACTGCTACCAGTGTATATGTACGATAGTATCCATCAGTCAGGAAGTACTCAGTGATCATATGAAATTAATATGTAAAATGCAAGGGAGGTATAGATGCAAAAAAATGTCACGCTCAAGATAATGCACACTGAAGATAATGTGCACATTATGAGGGTGAATGACCGTGCTTGTCTTATTCCCTCTGTCATTATCTCTAGCCTCCAGCACAACAGAACAGGCACTGAATAAACATTTGCTGAGTAAATAAGTCTTAAAAAATGCAGCAAACAAGGAAATTAAAATGGGCATGATTGTTTCCCTCATCTGTGTGTCGTTCATTTGCCATATCTCTCTGCTGCTTTCTGGTAAGGACAGGAAATCTCAAATCCCACTCACCTGGCTTACTCTTCATATTACTTACTACAACAAACCTTCCATTAATCCTGTGTTTGACTGAGCAGAATAATCCATTAACTCGCATATGTCTGGGATGCAATAATAACTATTGGCTTGCTAGACCTTAAACTACTATTTAAACACCAAAGGTTGCCTTGTGCTTTAAATGTATTTCATTTTCTTTGAGTCTAAAACTTTATATTACCCTAAACTAAAATGTGAGAAGGCAATGGCACCCCACTCCAGTACTCTTGCTGGAAAATCCCATGGATGGAGGAATCTGGTGGGCTGCAGTCCATGGGGTCACTACGAGTTGGACACGACTGAGCGACTTCACTTTCACTTTTCACTTTCATGCACTGGAGAAGGAAATGGCAATCCACTCCAGTATTCTTGCCTGGAGAATCCCAGGGACAGGGGAGCCTGGTGGGCTGCTGTCTACGGGGTCGCAGAGTCGGACATGACTGCAGTGACTTAGCAGCGGCAGCAGCAAACTAAAATGAACAAAAAGCACCATTATTCAACCATGTTGAATGATAATGTACATTATACATTAGTCAATGTGAAAATTCACATGGTAAGATACAGTAATGGACAGAAAATAAGACATGGAAATTTAGAAATTATACTGGTATTATTTCAGACCAAAAAAAAAAAAAAAAGGATTAGCAATTATGTCATTTAGGGGTCTAGCATATCTCTCCAACATTTTCTTACTGAAACAACAGACAGTACACCTGGGTGCTTCCCAGGTGGCACAGTGGTAAAGAACCCGCCTGCCAATGCAGGAGACACAAGAGAGGCAGGTTCAATCCCTGAGTCAGGAAGATCCCCTGCAGTAGGAAAAGGAAACCCCTCCAGTATTCTTGCCTGAAAAATTCCATGGACAAAGAGGCCTGGCGGGCCTCTGAGCGCTCCTGCAAGAGCATGCATGCACAGGGCAACGGTGTCGTAAGAGGTCTAGCGTCTCTCTCTCCATCAGTTTCTTACTGAAATAGCAGACAATACAAGGATTTTACAAACAATGTAGTCAAGTAGCTAATTTCTTAGTCAGCTATGTATCAGCACCATATAACACTTTGGCAGTTACATACATGGGAAAAAATTCTCACTTAATTTACCATTATCGAAAGCTTTCCCTATGTCTTTTCTAGCATGCTTCATTGAGGCATATTACAAAGATACAGGATAAATTGTTATGTACTCTCGATGCTTATGCCTACTTGGAAAAATGAAATCTGTTAGAGAAAGGATAAAATACAATGGCAGCACAGAGAGGTACAATTCTCTACACGCCTAGGGAAAAAACAGATGATGTATGCCAGCATGGGGATGGGGCCGCTGGGAAAGAGATAACTGGAAAGGGCATTTAAGAGTTGAGGCCTACAGGCTGGACTAAATTAAGAAAGGACATAGGAAAAGAATATGGCAGAGGAAAGGCATTAATAAATACCACTGGGGAATGACGTTAGAAACAGTAAGAAACTGTAGCAGGCTTGAGCTTCAGAGTTTGTTTCAAGGCTTATGTACCTAGTGAAGCCTGGCTCATAGCAGACTCTCAACTCTAGCAGCCTTCACTTCTTCCCCATCTGACACTGGATTCCTACATACCTACCCTAAAAGTTGTCCTGAGAACCACTACACATTTAAAATCTTAGAAGCCAATCTGGCCACAATCTTCCATCTTTCTGGACCTCTAACACCTCCATTCCCACTACACCTTTACTCGGTAGGAATCTTATTTTCACAGTCTGCAAACTCCCATTTTCTTACTGGAGGAGGAAGAAAATAATAAAGCAAACAAATATAAACTCAGAACTTTGAATGCGCTATAACGAAAACTGAGTGTAACCAGAAGAGAGTTATAGGAGACCAATTCACACAGTTTGGTCAGAGGAAAACGTTCCGAGGAGTGACATTTAAGATGAGACATGAAGGAAGAGAGGAAGCCAACTCTGGGAAGGACACAGAATAGGATGTTCTAGCCAGAGGGAACGGTACATACAAAGGCTTCTAAATGAGAAAGATGATGGCTTCATCTAGGTACAGAAAGGCAGCCAGTGTGACTGAACACAGCGGTCCAAGGATGGAACAGACAGAAAAGGAGGTCAGAAAAGGTGACAGGGACCGTGTGAAAACAGACTGTAAGCTGTGATATGGAGTTTGGAACTTAAGATTTCATCGAATTTGAAGCAGGAGGATAACATGGTCAAATTTGTTGGTAAAAGATGACCACGACTGTGGCAGGCAGAAGTGGTGTTGGATGCAGGATGGGCATGCAACGGAGTTTCTGACACTCCAGCTAGTATAAAACCTGGCATATGATGAATGTCCCAAAAACTGATGACAGAATTAACAAATAAATGAGCCAACAACTTTAAAGCAGGGAAGTGGTAGTCACGAATTAGTTTTAGAACGATTAGTCCAGCACTGTGTTTTAGACTACAGAGAATCTATGCTGGGACAGTGTTAGTCATACACCCTGAATACGTGGAATTTTACAGAATATTCTGCAGTTGACCATGCCTTCTGAAAATTCAGTCAAGCTTTATATGATTTCCAAAATCAATGGAACAGAACAGGGGTCTTAATTTATGCAGAAAAGATTAAATCATTCCGTGTAACTCATTCCTCAAGTTTAATAGAAGTCTTATTTATTTTGTGTCTGGCCAACTGTATGTGTATATATAATATAATGTTTAGAGATGTTGACAACTGATGGGCAATCAAGAAAAACTCAAGCTGAAATTGTTAAGAGCTGGGACAAGAAGCAGTTTGCAATCACCACAGGAACTGCTTGAACTGAGTACCCTGTAGCCATTCTGGCCAGAAGCACTCCTCAAAGGCCACCACTGCTTTGCATAGTTTAGTCCTCTCTGATGCAAGAGCTATCACTTCTGAAATCAGGCTCAGTTGTGTTAAAAAGGAATGTCAATAAAATTAAGCTCAACCTATTTGACTGATTAAAAGACAAAATAAATAGGAAAAGAAGTATGTCAAGGCTGTATATTGTCACCCTGCTTATTTAACTTATATGCAGAGTACATCATGAGAAACGCTGGGCTGGAAGAAGCACAAGCTAGAATCAAGATTGCTGGGAGAAATATCAATAACCTCAGATATGCAGATGACATCACCCTTGTGGCAGAAAGTGAAGAAGAACTAAAGAGTCTCTTAATGAAAGTAAAAGAGGAGAGTGAAAAAGTTGGCTTAAAGCTCAACATTCAGAAAATGAAGATCATGGCATCCAGTCCCATCACTTCATGGCAAATAGATGGGGAAAGAGTGGAAATGGTGGCTGATTTTAGTTTTGGGGGCTCCAAAATCACTGCAGATGGTGACTGCAGCCATGAAATTAAAAGACGCTTACTCCTTGGAGGGAAAGTTATGACCAACCTAGACAGCATGCTGGAGAAGGCAATGGCACCCCACTCCAGTACTCCTGCCTGGAAAGTCCCACGGACGGAGGAGCCTGGAAGGCTGCAGTCCATGGGGTCGCTGAGGGTTGGACACAACTGAGCGACTTCACTTTCACTTTTCACTTTCATGCATTGGAGAGGGAAATGGCACCCCACTCCAGTGTTCTTGCCTGGAGAATCCCAGGGACGGGGGAGCCTGGTGGGCTGCCATCTATGGGGTCGCACAGAGTCGGACACGACTGAAGTGACTTAGCAGACAGCATGCTAAAAAGCAGAGACATTATTTTGTCAACAAAGGTCTGTCAAGGCTATGGTTTTTCCAGTGGTCATGTATGGATGTGAGAGGTGGACTATAAAGAAAGCTGAGCAACAAAGAATTGATGCTTTTGAACTGTAGTGTTGGAGAAGACTCTTGAGAGTCCCTTGGACTGCAAGGAGATCCAACCAGTCCATCCTAAAGGAGATCAGTCCTGGGTGTTCATTGGAACAACTGATGTTGAAGCTGAAACTCCAATACTTTGGCCACCTGATGCGAAGAGCTGACTCATCTGAAAAGACCCTAATGCTGGGAAAGATTGAGGGCAGGAGGAGAAGGGGATGACAGAGGATGAGATGGTTGGATGGCATCACCAACTCAATGGACATGGGTTTGGGTGAACTCTAGGAGTTAGTGATGGACAAGGAGGCCTGGTGTGCTGCAGTTCATGGGGTCACAAAGAGTCAGACACAACTGAGCGACTGAACTGAACTGAAGAACAATAAAAACTATGGTGGCCCTTATTCTGTAAAACAAGTCTATCAGAAATATTAATATATGGAGGTACACTTTGAGAGATCTAGCTCTGAATCTGATCTTCACTGCATTTTTTTTCCTTTTGTTTTTTCATGGAATCATAGAAGAGGGGGAAAAGGAGATGAAACATCATCGGTTCTTAGAACAATTTTTTTTCCTCAAAAGTAATAATGAAAAAGACATTTTCTTGGAGTGCAGTTGAGCTTTTCAAAAATATGCCTCATTTTAAAAAGTAAAACAGATAGCTTACTTAGCACATAGATTCACATTCTCTTGTTTTGCAAAGGTTTTCATGGAACAATGAAACTCAGCATAGTAATACCAATGTATTATTTCTAGTTCCTATGGAAACATGCATTCAACTTATGGAAGCCAATTGATATGGACACAAGTCCCAAGCAAATACATTAACAAGGAATCATATAATTTATTACTCTAGTAAAATGAGTTATCAGATAAAATAGCCAAAAAGGACCCACAAGTCACCCACAAGCTCTCTGAAGTTACGAGCCATCAGTACCAATATGAAAACAAAAGCAAAAACATAATACTACATTTTAGAATCCCAAATTTGGAATTTGCCATGTGCAAATAAACATCACACATAGAAAGATTAAGGCCAGACTCAAAGCAAGGAAGAAAGGAAAGAAAGAAGGAAATATCTAAAAAGCAATGTGCGTGCATTCTCAGTCATGTCTGACTCTTTGCAACCCCATCTACTATAGCCCACCAAGCTCCTCTGTCCATGGCATTTTCCAGCAAGAATACTGGAGTGGGTTCCCATTTCCTTCTCCAGGGGATCTTCCTGACCCAGGGACCTAACCTGTGTCTCCTACATTTCCTGCATCATTTACCATGGAGCCACCTGGAAGCCCCTAAAAAGGAATACGAATCTCTAAAATAAGGTCACATAAATAACAGTACATACTTTTATTACAAATCTGTTAGTTATTCAGGACTTGTAACCTCAAGACAGAGAATGAGATAAAAGCACAAATATGTTAAAATCAATCAGCAAATATTTGTTGGTGTTTTACTATGCGCTAAGCAATATGCTAAGATCTGTAAGGGAACAAAACTAAATTTTAATTCATTTTGACAAGAATTTATTGTGCACTTCTGTTGTGCCATGTACTAAGATAATCATCAGAGGATACAAAATAGATAAGATACCAAGATACCACTCTAGCAAAACAAGACACTGTTTGCAATATAATTTATGGGCAACACATGCTACTAAACAAGCATTATTGGCTAAGATGAAAAATGGGCCAAATAAACAGTACAGATATGTGTGCCAAGAGCTTTCATAAGAGAGAAATGATTTAATAAGCTTAGTCGATCAGAGAAGTTTTCACAAAGGAGACGACAACTGACTTGGGCTTGAAAAAAATGAAGAGAAATGGAAAAGTGAATGCAGTTAACAAAGGTGATAGGGTAGGAATTTACAACTCTGGTTTGGGTCCTGATAAGACCTGAGTTTAATTTTGAGGGGACTGGAAACAATGATGGGAAGGTAGGCTGGGGCTGACAGAAAAATACCTTTTACTGGGTAAGGGGTCTTACTTTGAAATGATGACAATACTTTGAAACTAGAGAGAGGTAATGGGTGCCAAAACCAAGTGTTATGTTATGTGAATTTTATATTGTGTTAATGTTGATGATGACAAAAATTATTATCATTAATTACAAAAACACTGGAAATATCTAAACACCCAACCACTTAGAGACTAGATGTTGAAAATCAAAAATCCATATGATAATGTTGGAAAGTCTGTATGATTAAAAAAACTATATATTTTCCATAGGCTTTCCAGGTGGCACTATCTAACAGAATTCAATGTAGTTCATGGCGTCCCTCCTTTTCTTTTGGCCTGATACCTGTTTTTCTTTGAAGGTATTACCAACCAAGAGTGTTCTTCTTCTCAAAATATGAAGTTCATCATTGTTGCTCACTTCATTTCCTCACGCTTGACTTTCTTTGAATATGAGGAACTAGTGTCATTACAGTCATCAACACGGAAATATTTTAACTTTTCATTATTTCCAAGGTGAAACAAAATAAAGGCAATCAGGTAAAGCCCTTTAGATTTCCTCCATATTTCATAAAATCCATTAAACAACTGTCAAGATTATATTTCACAGTAAGATGAGCAAAAAGCACACCTCCTCTTCAGCTGCAGCCCCTTTCCTTGTACATTCATTGCTGCCAAAATCAGAACCTAGAGTTCGGGAGCTGTACACAGTTGCATCTTGTTTTGAGTTTTTGTTTGCAAACTGTCAGTAAGATCAGAATAAATTGCATGATATGCCATCCAATATGTATATTCTTGAGTACATCTCAATGTATCCACCAAAAAATATTCATAGCTGCAGGTGTACAAAAAAAAAAAGGCAGAATTATGGCTTGATTTGCCTTGATAGCATGGTAATTTTCTGTACACTTTTCATAAAGTGCTAATCAATTTCAGCTCAAAATAGATTGAAACACCCAACAGATTGCTGCCATAGTCCACAAATGTTTGTCATTCGTAGACTGTGGCAATAATGTAAATTCTGAAGAGGAAAACTGCATCTGAACTATATACCTTATAAAAAATCCCTTTCATTTGCCTTAATATTCCCTGGAGAAATGATAAAAATTATTTTGAAATCATTTACATTGGAAATTTCCAATTTTTTTTATTACATCTAAGTCATTGCTTGCCACATAGCAGTATCTGTTGTTTAAATATGGTTATAGATAGATTATATTTAGAATTCACTGTAGTGATGAATATTTAAGAATCAGATATCACATCCATATTACTTAATATTCCTGTAAAATATAATTACAGACATCACATACAACTTGGAATTGAATCATCACAGACTTCTGTAATATATTACTCTTTGTCTGTGTCTTTAATCAGTAAATGAAGTGTAATTTTTTAAGAGTGTTTTGTCAATATTCTAGTCCTTCCATTAAGGTTACGTCACAAACACTTCAAGGTGGTAATATTCATATTAATGCACCTTTTCGAGTAGCAGTACTCCTGCCATATTTTCCACTCATCTGCCCAGGATGTTTTGCCAAACGCAAGTGCCAAAACTTTGCTGAGGACTGTCACACTTCTACAAGGGAGCCTCTGCTCAAAACTGAGCATATACTTTCCCTTCCGTTAAGTGTGAGAAACAATCGGTAATGACATTTAGATCTGAGTATGGTATGCTCTCCCTGGAAAGTAAGAAATTATATGAGAATAGATAACATTTCGAATTTTCACACCTTCCTCTTCAAAGCTACGAAAGTGATAATATAATTTGGGGGGAATAAAAGCTACAAAATTTGGCTTTAGAAGAAAAAAAAAAAGAGTACTTAAAAGTTGTGACTTTAAGCAACTTCTGTGATTACCATCTGCCAAAAATGTTTTGCCAGAATCATAGGAAACAGAGTGTAGTTGACTCAGGCTCTGCAGTCAGAAAGCCCAAGTTCTCATGTTGATTCTGCTGTTAAATAGGTGACCTTGAACAAATGACCTGTCCTCACCATGTCTCAGCTTCCTCATCTATAAAAGAAGGTTATGAGAGTATCTAGCTCAGGGTGAAGTGAGATCATTAACATATGCAAAATTCTAAGGACTAAATGAGATAATACATGCAAAGTTCTTAGCAAAGCAAGTTCCAGTCAATCCTTAATAAATGTTAGCTACCCTTATCAGCATCATCGGTATCATCATTTCAAAGAGTCATGAACCCTCTTACCTGACTTGTTTGCCAAATGTTTGTTTCTAGGTCTGGGTCCTTATGCATAACATAAGTTAACCTATTTTACGTAAGAGATGATAACAAGGCAGTATGCATGAGACAGTAAAGCTCTTGGTCCAAATTACCATCTACTAATCCTGGTAAAATAAGGTTGAAAAAGGTACATAAAATATAGGAAACACACTTAGAAAGTGCGATCTTCACTCTTCTGTACAAACAGAAAACTGTTGTCTTTTGCTTATCCCAGACCTAATATAAGAGTAGTTTTATTCACTGATGGGTTTCCCTGGGCTTACTAATGAAGAATTCACCTGCCAGTGCAGGAGATGTGGGCTCAATCCCTGAGTCAGAAAGACCTTCTGGAGAAAGAAATGGCAGCCCACTCCAGTACGCTTGCCTGGGAAATCCCATGGGCAGAGGAGCCTGGCGGGCTACAGCTGATGGTGTCACATCATCAAGTAGGACACGACTTGGCTTCTAAATAACACCAATATTCACTGATAAACTGTTCCCATGATGTTTTTATTCTCACTCATCAGTCTCAGGAATTTAGCTATTCAGTCACCTCTATTTAGCTATTAGATTTTCAGGAGCTGCTGAGGGAAAAAGTTGACATTGAAAATTTGATTCTGACACTGTTTCAGGCGAGGAAATTCAAACAAAGAAACAAAAATACACTATTCAGAAAAACTTTAAAATATACTTAAAATGCAAACACAAAAACACATTTCAAATCTTCTTAAATAATTACTATAACCAAAAGGAAAACATCTGACTGACCTGACTCAAAAAAAACTATCTCCACACCAAGGATCTTCCTTTTCTTTGGGTCCTTTTGGAACATTTCTACTGGATAGCTGCCTTGGAGCAAATCAATATACGAAAGCAGTCAAAACGAAAACACAGTCAAGTAAATTTAGGCTATGAAAAACAATATATGTATTTAGATGTTGTTTCCCTGCGATAACAAAGAGTCACTTGCTAGTTACCCTTAGCATTTTATTAGATTTTCTGTATTTGTGTTTTTCTTCAAAATGTCAAAGCATCAGCACAAATGACTTCATGATTTAAATTATCACTTGTTCACAATTCCAAAAATAATTTATATACAAGTTAAAACGAAGGCTGCAAATATTGCTTCACAAGTAAATTTGATGTTGCTTATATTATTTTTCTCTTATAATTAGAGGCATTTCCTCAAGGACAAGCTTTTAGAACTTTAGCTATGTATTAAGTCAAAATTGGATTTTATAAGAGGTTACTGATTCAGAAAAACAGCCTTCATTGCTTTTACTGAATATTTTGAGGATAGCAAAGCAGATCATGACATTTTCAAGACTATTTTGTACATAACGCATAACCAATATGCATTTGTCAATTGGTGTAATATCCTTCCCATACAAGAGACTTTTAAACATTTATTTTTAAAAGTGCCTGAATATATCATACAAAGTAGCTGTTCAGTTCAGTTACTCAGTCGTGTCCAACTCTTTGCGACCCCATCAATCGCACCACACCAGGCCTCCCTGTCCATCACCATGTCCCAGAGTTCACTCAAACTCACGTCCATCGAGTGGGCGATGCCATCCAGCCATCTCATCCTCTGTCGTCCCCTTCTCCTCCTGCCCCCAATACCTCTCAGCATCAGAGTCTTTTCCAATGAGTCAACTCTTCGCATGAGGTGGCCAAAGTATTGGAGTTTCAGCTTCAGCATCATTCCTTCCAAATGAACACCCAGGGCTGATCTCCTTTAGAATGGACTGGTTGGATCTCCTTGCAGTCCAAGGGACTCTCAAGAGTCTTCTCCAACACCACAGTTCAAAAGCATCAATTCTTTGGCACTCAGCTTTCTTCACAGTCCAACTCTCACATCCATACATGACCACTGGAAAAACCATAGCCTTGACTAGATGGACCTTTGTTGGCAAAGTAACGTCTCTGCTTTTCAATATGCTATCTAGGTTGGTCATAACATTTCTTCCAAGGAGTAAGCATTTTTTAATTTCATGGCTGCAGTCACCATCTGCAGTGATTTTTGAGCCCCCAAAAATATAGTCTGACACTGTTTCCACTGTTTCCCAATCTATTTCCCATGAAGTGATAATTACCATTTTTTAATCAGTAATGCACACATGTAAGGGAGAACCTTATGTATAACCCAGAAATATGCAAGAAACACCACTGTAGAGAATGTAGTAAAGAATATGCTCTTATTAAATAATTTCATATTAACTTTATTCCTACCTTTATAAAATAAGTATAGTTTTTAATTTATAATATATGCATTTATTAATATAGCTATGTGGAATATGTGATTCAATTTTTTTTCACAAATGGTATGTTGTTCAAGAGAGTTTGAAGACTACACAACGTGGAAGCTCTTCATTCACCAACTGATTTCGTGAAGTTATTTTATATATTATCAAGATTTATTTGCTACAGGTCTAATAGTTTCATCAAACTTGGCTGCCATGTATATTAATATATATTTCATTGCTTGGTAATATATACAATAAAAGCTTCATGTATCTTGCACAGACGAACTGCTTTGTAATCACACACATTTCAGCTTCAAGTTATAGCTGATGTTCATGGAGAGGAAAAATAAAAAACAGTGATGAATATGATATGCATATTGTCCTTATAGCTGTAAAGATTTTTACTCTGATAGAAGTAATGCAAATATCTTAGGCAAACTTGTGAACTTTCTGAAATCTAAGTTTTCACGTGTATAACATGGAGATAATGCTTCACAGATTCTTTTTTTTTTTTTTGCAGGAGAGGGTTCACAAAGCCAGGGTGATAGGATGAATTATCATTATTAATTTCCAGGAGTCACATGCAAAATAGAAAGTAACAAGTGCTTGCAATACGGTGGAAAAACTGGAACCTTGACACATTGCTGGTGAAAATGTAAAATGCGGCAGTCACTGTAAAAAACTGTTAGGCAGCTCTTCATAAAGTTAAACACAGAATTACCATATGACCCAGCAATTCTACTAGGCATATACCCAAAAGAACAAGTACTCAGATACCTGTACATCCATGTTCAGTTCAGTCACTCAGTCGTGTCCGACGCTTTGCGACCCCATGAATCGCAGCACGCCAGGCCTCCCTGTCCATCACCAACTGCCGGAGTTCACCCAAACTCTTGTCCATCAGGTTAGTGATGCCATCCAGCCATCTCATCCTCAGTCGTCCCCTTCTCCTCCTGCCGCAATCCATCCCAGCATCAGAGTCTTTTCCAATGAGTCAACTCTTCGCGTGAGGTGGCCAAAGTACTGGAGTTTCAGCTTTAGCACCAGTCCTTCCAAAGAACACCCAGGACTGATTCCCTTTAGAATGGACTGGTTGGATCTCCTTGCAGTCCAAGGGACCATCAAGAGTCTTCTCCAACACCACAGTTCAAAAGTATCAATTCTTCAGCACTCAGCTTTCTTCACAGTCCAACTCTCCCATCTATACATGACCACTGGAAAAACCATAGCCTTGACTAGATGGACCTTTGTTGGCAAAGTAATGTCTCTGCTTTGGAATATGCTATCTAGGTTTTTCATAACTTTCCTTCCAAGGAGGAAGTGTCTTTTAATTTCATGGCTGCAATCATCATCTGCAGTGATTTTGGAGCCCAAAAAATGAAGTCTGACACTGTTTCCACTGTTTCCCCATCTATTTCCCCTGTTTCCTCATCTATTTCCCATGAAGTGATGGGACCAGATGCCATGATCTTCATTTTCTGAATGTTGAGCTTTAAGCCAACTGTTTCACTCTCCTTTCACTTTCATCAAGAGGCTTTTTAGTTCCTCTTCACTTTCTGCCATAAGGGTGGTGTCATCTGCATACCTAAGGTTATTGATATTTCTCCCAGCAGTCTTGATTCCAGCTTGTGCTTCTTCCAGTCCAGCGTTTCTCATGATGTACTCTGCATGTAAGTTACATAAGCAGTGTGACAATATATAGCCTTGATGTACTCCTTTTCCTATTTGGAACCAGTCTGTTGTTCCATGTCCATGTTCACAGGAGTATTATTCATAACAGCCACAAGGGAGAAACAACCCAAGTGTCCATTGACAAATGTATAACCAAACTGGCATATATGTGTGCGTGTATATATATATATGTGTGTATATATATATATATAATAATGGGGTATCATTCAACTATAAAATGGAATGAAGTTCTGATACATGGGAAAACCTAGATAAGCCTTTAAAACATATATGCTAAGTGAAATAAACCAGACACTCAAGAACATCTTATGTTTCCACTTTTATGAAATACCTAGAATAGGTAAATTCACAGAGACAGAAGCATTAGAAATAGAGAGGCGGGAACAGAGAGTTACCGCTTAATTAACGGGTGGAGATTCTGTTTACGGTGATGAAAAAATTCTGGAATTAGTAGTACATTCAACATCATGAATGTACTTACCACTAAATTCTATGCTTGAAAATTATTTAAGTGGTAAATTTATGTTCATTTTACCACAATAAAGCATTTAATAAATATAAAATTGCATTATTACATCCTCTCCAGTATAATTCTTCCTATGCTATTCTCCTCCTCTTTTAGTGAAAATTACTAAAATGGTTGTCTTCACTCACAGCCTCAATTTCTTCTTTTTTAGCCTCCACTTCTGATCTATCTCCACAACTCCTTTCAGTCTGGTCTGGGCCCCACAGGGCTCCTGAAATGCCTTCACAAAGAACTCCGTCCAGAACCATCAGTTCAGTTCAGTTCAGTTCAGTCGGTCAGTCGTGTCCGACTCTTTGCAACCCCATGAATCGCAGCATGCCAGGCCTCCCTGTCCATCGCCATCTCCCGGAGTTCACTCAGACTCACCTCCATCAAGTCAGTGATGCCATCCAGCCATCTCATCCTCGGTTGTCCCCTTCTCCTCCTGCCCCCAATCCCTCCCAGCATCAGAGTCTTTTCCAATGACTCAACTCTTCGCATGAGGTGGCCAAAGTATTGGAGCTTCAGCTTTAGCATCATTCCTTCCAAAGAAATCCCAGGGCTGATCTCCTTCAGAATGGACTGGTTGGATCTCCTTGCAGTCCAAGGGACTCTCAAGAGTCTTCTCCAACACCACAGTTCAAAAGCATCAATTCTTCGGCACTCAGCCTTCTTCACAGTGCAACTCTCACATCCATACATGACCACAGGAAAAACCATAGCCTTGACTAGACGGACATCACCCCCTTCCAAATCCTTCCCTGACATGCCCACTGACCTAGCCTCATTTGAAAAACACCTTGCTCCTGGGTATCTTCAAATGGTATGCTAGGTTCTTCTCCTTGCTCTCTGACCCACTCCTGACAGTTCAGCCATTTGTTTGTTTCGAGGGTTTTCATTATTGCTGTTGTTGTTTGTTTGGTTAGGTTTGGTTCTGGTCTGTTCATCCTTCATTAATCTTTTAAATTTTGTCCTCTAGTTCCAAATTTTAGACTTCTCTAGTCCAATCTATAGACTTTCACTAGGCTTATTCATCCCCTTCATGACCACAGTGAAAACGCATGTGGTTTCCCAAAACTTCCCCTTCGTTTTATGTCCTTACTATGGTGAAGTGTCCCATCACTCAGTAGTCCAAGACATTATGCCTTTTTGCTTTTCCCGCCCCACCCTGCCATATGACACACCCACACACACACAAGCACACAAAATCACATACAATGTTCTTAACTCCTGTGGAAGCCAGCTTTTGAATAGCTCTGGAATTCATTCACTCTTTTCTATGCCCATGCCCACCACCAATGTCAGTTACTACCCCATGGTACTGTACTGAGTAAGGGACAGCAGTGCCTCTTGTTCCATTCCGATCTCTTCTCATCAATGCAGCCAGACTTAAGTTTCTAAAGTAAATACATCTCTTTTTATACTCTTCTCTATGAAAATCTTGTGTGGTTCCTCAATGCCATGAGAATCATGTAAAAGGTGACATATATCTTCATTACATAACTTCTAAGGTGTCTCTTCTATCCCCACCACCAAACAATGTTCCAAGCAAAGTAAACTCCTCCCAGTTAGGAAGCCGGGTTCCCTAAGACCTGCAGGCAGACCGCTGAAACTGTACTTGGGAGGGTGAAAAGGAACGATCCAAATAGGACTCCAAGACTAAAAGACTATCCCAGGAAAGCAGGAAGATGCTTTCTCAGCCCACAAGGCCTCTGCTCTTACTGTGCACTCCAATTTCCCCTCCAACCATTTCACCTAATTAACTTCCAGTTCTCACTGAACTGAACCATTGCTTCTTCCATAAAGTTTCCCCTGAGGCCCCAGAACAGAAGCTCTGGAATCCCCAACCTTCCTACCTTTTCCCACTTCACTCTTTATTTATGCCTTTCATAGTCTTCATGGTCCTTTACTGCAAGTTTCTGTTTATTTGTAAACTCTCCCCCTACTCCACTGCAAGTGACTTCACACTCCTTGAGGACCAGGCTTACTAACACTGTATATCTGAGTCCAGCTTAGTCTCTGGCATTATAATAAACACTCAATAAATATTTGAATAAATACATGTTTCAAAATTATGAATTGGTAACTATAAAACCAAGGAATCTCTTTTAAATACATATTTGGACATAGTGATTTCAGTACTTTAGTCAGCTTTAAATTATTCTACAAATAATAATTTACCATATCTACTGTTTTGTGTTTTCTTAATTTTTATTTTTACTTTATTTTACTTTACAATACTGTATTGGTTTTTTACTTCTATTTGATCTGTAATCATGTAGCATATCATAATACTGTTAGGGGCTCAAAGACCAATCCTAGCCATTTATTCTGTAGAAACAATTAGAATTAAAAATAAATAAGCTTTGGTCTAAACTTGCATTTTCTACCTAGTTTCTCTTTTTATTATGGCAATATACATAATATAAAATTTATCATCCCATTTTTAAGATGGTACCATTAACTATTTTACTGTACAGATCAGTAGGGTTAGGTATATTCACCAGCCTAAACTTTTTCATCATGCAAATCTGAAACTCTGTATCCATTACACAATTCCCTGTTTCCCATTTCCCCAGCCTCTGGAAACCACTGAATGATTGTTATGAGCTTAACAAATCTCAGTATCTCATATAATGTAGTATTTATTTTTCTGTGACTCACATATTTAAACCTAGCATAACAGTTCATTCATTTTATAATACATGTCATAATTTCCTTCTTATGCTTCAATAACATATTATTGAATGTATACTTCACGTTTTATTTACTCATTAAACCATCAATGGACACTTGTGTTGCTTCCACCTCTTGGCTATTGTGAGACACACTACTATGAACATGGTCACCAGTTTCTTTTATTTATTTATTTTTTTATTTTTACTTTTTTTTTAATTTTTATTTTTACTTTATTTTACTTTAGAATACTGTACTGGTTTTGCCATACACTGACATGAATCCACCACGGGTGTACATGCATTCCCAAACATGAACCCCCCTCCCACCTCCCTCCCCATAACATCTCTCTGGATCATCCCCGTGCACCAGCCCCAAGCATCCTGTATCCTGCATCAAACATAGACTGGCGATTTGTTTCTTATGTGATAGTATACATGTTTCAATGACATTCTCCCAAACCATCCCACCCTCTCCCTCTCCCTCTGAGTCCAAAAGTCCGCTCTACACATCTGTGTCTCTTTTGCTGTCTTGCATACAGGGTCATCATTACCATCTTTCTAAATTCCATATATATGTGTTAGTATATTGTATTGGTGTTTTTCTTTCTGCCTTACTTCACTCTGTATAATCGGCTCCAGTTTCATCCATCTCATTAGAACTGATTCAAATGTATTCTTTTTAATGTCTGAGTAATACTCCATTGTGTATGTGTACCACCGCTTTCTTATCCATTCATCTGCTGATGGACATCTAGGTTGTTTCCATGTCCTGGCTATTATAAACAGTGCTTCGATGAACACTGGGGTACATGTGTCTCTTTCAATTCTGGTTTCCTCGGTGTGTATGCCCAGCAGTGGGATTGCTGGGTCATATGGCAGTTCTATTTGCAATTTTTTAAGGAATCTCCACACTGTTCTCCATAGTGGCTGTACTAGTCTGCATTCCCACCAACAGTGTAGGAGGGTTCCCTTTTCTCCACACCCTCTCCAGCATTTATTGCTTGCAGATTTTTGGATCGCAGCCATTCTGACTGGTGTGAAGTGGTACCTCATTGTGGTTTTGATTTGCATTTCTCTAATAATGAGTGATGTTGAGCATCTTTTCATGTGTTTGTTAGCCATCCGTATGTCTTCTTTGGAGAAATGTCTATTTAGTTCTTTGGCCCATTTTTTGATTGGGTCATTTATTTTTCTGGAATCGAGCTGCTAAGTTGATTGTATATTTCTGAGATTAGCTGTTTGTCAGTTGCTTCATTTGCTATTATTTTCTCCCATTTAGAAGGCTGTCTTTTCACCTTGCTTATATTTTCCTTTGTTGTGCAGAAGCTTTTAATTTTAATTAGATCCCATTTGTTTATTTTTGCTTTTATTTCCAGAATTCTGGGAGGTGGATCATAGAGGATCCTGCTGCGATTTATGTCGGAGAGTGTTTTGCCTATGTTCTCCTCTAGGAGTTTTATAGTTTCTGGTCTTACATTTAGATCTTTAATCCATTTTGAGTTTATTTTTGTGTGTGGTGTTAGAAAGTGATCTAGTTTCATTCTTTTACAAGTGGTTGACCAGTTTTCCCAGCACCACTTGTTAAAGAGATTGTCTTTACTCCATTGTATATTCTTGCCTCCTTTGTCAAAGATGAGGTGTCCATATGTGTGTGGATTTATCTCTGGGCTTTCTATTTTGTTCCATTGATCTATATTTCTGTCTTTGTGCCAGTACCATACTGTCTTGAGGACAGGAAATAAACAATATTACAATCATTAAAAACAGAGATGGAAAGGCTTACATAAAAGAGAAGTATTTTAAAGTGTGTATATTTATTGCTTTTTTCTAGATATTATTTTTAGATAAAATTTTACCTTTGTGATTTACACTTTCACTAACAGATATATGTTTAACACAATCCAAACATAATGTCTGTTCTGAAAATGAATATTCATTCACTTTAATGACAAAGTAGCTCTTTTTTGTTACATTTAAAAGGAACTTACTTTGGGAAAAACACCTGTTTTCTGATTTGGTAGTATATTTGATTGACATATCATAGAATACTTTATTTCATGCATGAATATGTAACAAACTACTGGCCTTTGGGGCTGCATCTGAGATTTGCACAGTTCAGAGAAACCAAGACTGGAAACAAAGATAAGCAGAATTAAATAGATTGAGAACACAATTCACAATTATGAAACTTCTGCAATCTGTCTTTACTCACTGTTCTCAGATGCATCATTGTCAGCATCTGACCCCGTTAGGTGGCTGATAAGAGGATTTGGAAGGCCAGCAGATTTTATTTTTAACCTCTCCATATGGTTGACCTTCTAGTTTCAATGTGAGCATCATCTGCAGAGATGATCATCAAATGGCAACTTCTACCCTCAAATGTTTTGGGTAATTTGGTCAACTCAAAAGTGATGCTCAGTTAAAGAACAATATGTGATCTTCTTTGTACTTTAAAGTCTGTACAAAGATACATTGTAAAAGGTCTGTCTACCACAAATACATTTTAAAAGTTTTGCAGGGCTATAGACAAAAATGTCAGAATAATTTACTGACATTAGGATTAAAAATAGTTTTTCAAACTATATGCAATGTTCTGCTTGTATAATGTATAAAAGTGTAGCAATAGCTTTTGCTGGTAAGATTTTTCAATCAGCAAAGTTCTTTTTTAATATGAAGTAATATCTCAAGTTTAAAAGAACTAAAAAACAAAGTTAATAAGGTTTTATAAAAGAACTTTCAAATGTGTACCAATGTATTAATACTTCAAGTCTAATATTAGCAATATCAATGAACAACACATTAGGCTATAACATTTTTCAAAATTAAAAGAGATAATTTTATTGCAATTCATGGTCCACAGTTTTATACCCTCTTGAACTCTGAAGATAAAGATGGCAGATATGGTTTTCCACATATGAAAGTTTTGCATATAAGAATAATATAACATCCTTAAGGCCAAAGGGCACATTAAAAGATGATCAACATGACTAATTTGCTAGAGAAAGGCACATCAAAACTACAAAGAAAGATCACCTCACACCAGTCAGAATGGTTATCACCAAAAACGGTACAAATAATAAATACTGGAAAGGGTGTGGAGAAAAAGGAACCCTTCTACACTGTTGGTGGGAATGTAAACTGGTAGAGCCACTATGGAGAACAGTGTGGATGCTCCTTAAAAAAGTAAAAATAGAGTTACCATATGACCCAGTAATCCCACTCTAGGGCATATATCTGGAGAAAACTATAATTCAAAAAGATACATGCACCCAAATGTTCATTACAGCTCTATTTACAATAGCCAAGACACAGAAGCAACCTAAATATACATGGACAGATGAATGGGTAAAGAAGATGGAGTGTACTTATACACTGGAATATTACTCAGCCATAAAAAAGAATGAAAAACTGCCATTTGCAGCCATACGGATGGACCTAGAGATTATCATACTAAGTCAGGTATGCCAGATAAAGAAAAATATCACGTGCTATCACTTATGTATGAAATCTAAAATGTATATATGTGTGTATATATATATATATATATATAAATGAACTTAAACACAAAATTGGAATATACTCACAGACATAGAAAACAAACTTATGGTGTAAGTTTGTTTTCTTACAAAGGAGAAAGAGAAGGGAGTTAAATTAGAGGTTTGGGATTAACATGTTCACACTACTATATATAAAACGGGCTTCCTTAGCAGCTCACCTGATAAAGAATCCACCTGCAATGCAGGAGACCCTCGTTCAATTACTGGCTCAGGAAGATCCACTGGATAAGGGAGAGGCTACCCACCCCAGTACTCAGGCTTCCCTGGTGGTTCAGACGGTAAAGAACCCACCTGCAATGCTGGAGACCTGGGTTCGATCCCTGGGTTGCAAAGATCTCTTGGAGAAGTGAACATCCCCTGGAGAAGGGAACAGCTACCCATAACCAAACAAGGACCTACTACATAGCATAGAGAACCATACCCAATATTTTGCAATAACCCATAAGGGAAAATAATCTGAAAAAGAACAGATATATTTATGTATACATAACTGAATCACTTTGCCATACAACTGAAATACATTATTAACCAACTATGTTTCAATAAATATAAAATTATTCATCCATCCATTTATTCAACAAACATAGACATCCATTATGTGCCAAAGACAGATTCAAAGATACATGTAACAAAAAAACAAACAAACAAACAAACAACAAAAAAAAAAAACAGAAGAAATTCTCAACACATCAAGGACTTTAGTCAGGTGGTAAAGACAGAAGTTAGGATACTATTAGAGCATGTAAGTGGTTCACTGAGAGAGGAAGGGAAGGAAGGAGACTGGGAGTACAGAATAGAACAAGCACAGAATTCCTTCCTGAGAAGTCAACAAATAGCATTCTACAAAGACTAGTACATAATTCACTGGTAAGTTCAACAGGGGCTGAACCCAGGGTTTGGTGGGTAAAGCAACAAGTCTCTCAGCAGAAGAAACAAGAAAGACACAAAGTCCAGTCAAGATGCTTGAAACATTTTTGTAGGCTCTATTCATCATTGCTGAGACCATAAAATGTAGAATTCATCTGAGATGAGATTTCAATGGGTACTATTAGTCCAAAAAGCAAAACAGTGTAATACTGTTAACACTTAGCGGTCTCCTGCTCATCCCCACGGACCTTGTATTTTTGGGGATTCATTTGGCTCTTCTTTCCTTTTCTTTTATAAATCCACATTTGCTCAACACTTAGGAACAACATCATATACCAATTATAGGACCAAACAGTGACTAGATATTTATCCAAGACAGTTTGTAGAAATAATTATAACTTAAAAAAATGTTTCAGTACTTACTGTTAGTCGCTCAGTCATGTCCGACTCAGTGCGACCCCATGGACTGTAGCCCGCCAGAGTCCTCTGTCCATGGGATTCTCCAGGCAAGAATACTGGAGTGGGTTGTCATTTCCTTCTCCAGGGCATCTTCCCAACCCAGGGATAGAACCCAGATCTCCCGCACTGCAGGCAGAGTCTTAAAAATATGTCTCCTTTCCTGGCAAAACCGGAATAAGAACAGCACTGAGGCGGGCTAAAGGGGGATTTCCCTAAGGGAAGAAAATTTAAATCAAAGCATACATTTTTCTGATGCAATGGCTGGAACATGTTTATAAAATACCTGAACTATGAGGAACACTATCTGATCTCCAGACAAAATCCCTACAAAGTCCCTTCAGGTGACAGTGCAGTGTGGCTGCAGGAACTTTAAAACAAGGACAAGAGAAAGGAGAGAGTGAGGCTTGCTCCCACACCATCTCTACACAAGGAAAAGTGAAAGCTGAAAGTGAAAGTCACTCACTCAGCCGTGTCTGACTCTTTGTGACCCCGTGGACTATGCAGTCCATGGAATTCTCCAGGCCAGAATACTGGAGTGGGTAGCCATTCCCTTCTTTAGGGAATCTTCCCAGCCTAGGGATCGAACCGAGGTCTCCTGCATGGCAGGCAGGTTCTTTACCAGCTGAGCCACCGGTGAAGCCTCTACACAAAGAAAGCTTACAGTAAGTTCTAGCTGCTGGCAAACAATGCTACTCATTAATATCCTAGAAATCAAAGGAATTCTAGTGTACCTGACACGTTCAACAGTTCAAACCAAACTGTGCCCTGACACGCTTTTAATATTTAGCAGTAGCTGCCAAAAATTGAAAAGATATGAAAAGAGAACATAAATAATTTTATTACCACTAAATGTAGATATATCCAGACCCAGGCGATTGTTATTGCTTCTTACTCTCTCTGCCTCTTTCCCGAAAACAAAAGACACAAAATCATAGTTTCACTAAATTGATGGCAACACCTTTTAAGACATAATATTATGAATGAAGAACCTATTACTGTTTTTAAATGAACAAGCTTCTTTTCAAGAATCATATTTGGGGGAGGATTCCAGAAGCATATGCAACTACGCAATGACAAAACTTAACTCTGTGCCTCGCACCATCTGATACCCTTCCAGGCAATTCTTTTAATATAATAAACCACATAAGCCAAGACATGTAAGGTAGTGAGCAACATGTAACCACACCCACTGTACATGTGTACTCAATGAGACAGTCTTCAACAGATTCTGTAGCTATTTTGCAAAGGAACAAAAGATGGACTGAGCAATTGCATTTGTTACGTTTCCCCTGCTGGCCACAGTGAATTTATCACAGCATTAAATATCATCCAGATTGGTATGTGATGGTAAAGAAAAAAACACAAATTGTAGTTATTCTCCCTCCTCTGATGATAGGTGCTGTCATTTTAACACGAATGATTGACATTCGACATCAAGCAGCTTTCTGGAAAGGAACTTGTGCACCTCTCAATGGCACATCTGGTATCTGCAGATGGTGTGGATTAGCATAACTTTTCCAGCAACGATGCGCCAAAAGCATAACGCAAAAGGCATAAAGACTTATGCCTGATGTCAATTGTTTGTTTCTTGCCAATGTTAATATAAAATCTTCGAGAGATGGTTCTAATGCTTACTATCAGCTTAAACTAGAGGGAAAAAGCTCAGGAAGCAATCTTGACTGTCCGCGGGGTGGGGTGGGCAGTGGATGTGAATTAATTAATTTTTATGACAGCCTGCTGCTACTACTGCTCTTCCTTCTTGCACAAAGGTGGTCAAGTCTCCCTCTAGGGGTACGATAGGTACATAATGGGGAGTTAACATAAGGCATGCCTCTCCTATAAAGAAGATTTGATCTGTGTCATGTACGTGTCAAGTATGTGTGTCAAGTATGCGTGTGTACTTAATATGTCCATACTGCAGTAGGAGCTAATATTTTTTTCATATAAGCATTAAATAAGCTATATGTTCTGTGAGGATAATACTAAGGAAAAACAGCATCCAATTAATTACAGGAACAACATTAGGCTCCCTGAGAGATATAAAAGATTACAAGAGCCTTTCCTCAAAGCTTTTAAAATCTAGAAGAAAAGCTCGATTTATTAATATATGGTGTCATACATCATAAGTGACATGAGTCCTATTCCATATGACTTGAGGCAATGTATAAATGCCTCATAAAACATTGACAATGAAGAAGATCTATAAAAGGATGTATCCGTTTTCTCTTTGAAAAGGCCTCGTGAAGGGAGACACCACACTCAAGACCTGGAAATTAGGTATTTTAGCAAGCATTATATTCAAGAGAAGAAGAAAAAATTCAGCCCTAAATGGCTTAATGCAAGGTTAACAGGACAGCAAAACTCAAGTGTCATTTGAGGAAATTTGCTGCATTCATAGCGACCAACAGGGTTGACACAGGTGAGTAATGGGAATAAAACTCCACATAGCGATGAAACAGAAGAAGACAAGAGGAGTGATGAAAATAACAGGTACACCACGTGAATCAGAAATTCCGTTTCTAGGTAATGCATAATTTATACAACATTAAGTTATTTATAGCTCATCTAGTTCCAAAATCCCCAGTATTTACTGATACCTACTGAACCCTTTTTCTAAAATGATCTTAAAAGAATTCACACACAAAAAAGCATACAATGTATAAGTTGAAAATAATTTGGTGAGTAAAGCTGAGCAAAATCAGTCCTTGATTACCTAAATAAGTGATAGTGACCTAAACTTTGAAACATCTGTCTTCCCCCATCCCCCGAGTTGCTGTGTTCCTAACGTGTACAAACACCACCCCCACTGCAAGCATTCTGACTTTGGGTTCTCCTCAGAAGAAGATTACTACAAAATTAGCAGCATTAACCCTCTAGCCTGTGAACCCTGATACTATTTCTTCAACTCATTTTAACTTTAATGCAATTTAAAATTATAAATTCTGTTGGCCTAATATGATCAAAATTATGATTTTTAAAGGAAATTATGTCTCATATCTATATTAGAAAGACTATTCTCAAATCAAGATTCTGATTAAGATTTGTAGTTCCATCTGGAACTATATTCAATCTTATAATAAATTATAATGAAAAAGTATGAAAAAGAATACATATATATTATGTATCTATGCATATTAAAGCTGAATACACATATATACACAAATATAACTGAATCATTTGCCATATGTCAGAAACTAATGCAAAATTGTAAATCAACTATATTTTAATAAAAAATAAATTAAAAAAATAATTTGTAGTTGCAATGAGTTCTACCAATGCTTCTTCAAGTAATATGCTGACAACTATTGTATATGGGATAAAAAGTTTCTATTTATCAATACCTGAAAATATATAGAAAACAACAGCTACATCATTACTTAATAATGACACACTAGGAGTTTTCTTCTGTAAAACCTTATTCACATTTTAAACTTTTCTCCTGAAGTTTGACTAATGTCCTGCACATTTGAAAAAACAAATAAACGAGTACATGTATTAAAAATGAAATGACAGTATAACTATTGGAGTATACTGCACATCTGAATAGAGAACCAATGAAAAAAACTACTACATGTAGTTTTCTTCTTCTACATGTTATTTTCTTCTTTGCAACAGCAACAACAACAAAGAAAAAGAATATAATTGTAACTTCCTATTAATTATTAGCAAGTGATCATAAAAAATCATTTCACCTCAATTTCTTCATCTGCAAATACAGACGAAAGTGTCTAATGTGTTATTTTCTTCAAGGAAAACAAGCCATTGGGAAATCAGACAAGAAGTCAACATATCTAAGTGGTGGTAATTATAAATAAATTCAAGTAAATCAAAGGTTTTCAAAACAGAAGTTTCAAAATTTAAAAACTATCCTTATGGTGTTCTAATAGTCCATTAAAAACTAGAGATGTCTGGAACAATATCGCCAGACAAAGGTATATTTTTGGAATTTCATAACAGCATATCAATTTATAACCAATACATAATGCATATGATTAAATGGCTCATGTAGTCCAAGTATCATTTTACAATAATATGAATCTGAAACAGACTTACAGATGAAGAAAACACACTTATGGTGACCAAGGGGTACCGAGGGGAAGGATAAATAGGAAGACTGGGGTTGACATATACACTGTACTATAAATAAAACAGATAACTAGCAAGTTCCCACTTTATAGCACAGGGAACTCTACTCAATACTCTGTAATGATCTATAAGAGAAAGGAATCTAAAAAACAGAGTGGATATGTGTATTTGTATAACTGACTTACTCTGTTATACACCTGAAACTAACACAACTTTGTTAATCAAGTATACGTCAAAGTTTGTAAAAATAACATAAATCTCTAGGCATGTGTACTCAATCATGTCTGACTCTTTTCGACCCCATGGAGTGCAGCCCACCAGGCTCTCCTGTCCATGGAATTTTCCAGGCAAGAGGACTGGAGTGCGTTGCCATTTCCTACTCAAGAGAGTCTTTCTGACCCAAGGGTTGAACCCACACTGCTTGTGTCTCCTGCAAGTAGTAGGCGGATTCTTTAACACTGTGCCACTTGGGAAGCCCCATGAATCTCTACACTTTCAATGTAACTTTTTGTGAACCTAAAAGTTTTCTAAAAAATAAAGTCTATTAAAAAATAAAATAAGGTATTTTTGATGAGAAATGTAACCATTTTGAATATAATTACTTTGTACAAATAGTTATAATTTTAAAAGATAAAAAATAAATGCTACAGACTGTTGAATTAAAATTCCATCCCTTACAAATGTTTTTTGAGCATTTACAAAGTAATGCAGTCAGTAATGCTGAAAAATGGACTATTATCTAGCACTCTAAAAAAATACTTCAAAGGTTCCTTTCATGCATCCAACAACAATTTACAGAGCATATACTGTATGCCAGACACTTGTCTAGGCTCTGCAGATACAGAAGGAAGCAGAAAAGTATCCTTGAGTACAGAGTCCAATAAAAAAGACAGACATCAATGAGAGAATCATACAATTAAGTGTGAAATTACACACTTAAGTGGTAAGACAATAATGTGATAAATGCTACTTTAAAAAGGAGACACACAGAAAAAGTAAAAAAAGTCTACACTATTCTACCATAAAATAACCAAGATCATTTTACTGTTATAAATTTTCTCTTTGCAGATGAATAATACGACACAGTCATACCCTCTCCCCCAAGTTACCAGAAGCACAAAGTATACCTCGGACTGCAAACTGAGAAAACTGCAGAAATGGCTGGCAATGGTTCAGATACTTAGGGAATTCTAATCTGAAGACGTCAGCCACTAAGGTGCTCACAGATACACTTCAATCCTGCCCATCCTCCCCAACTCTTCAAAGGGAAACTTTTGGAAAACTTTTAGCCCTGAAAAATACAGGAAATCACTTAAACTAAAACCCCTTTCTTGGTAATTCTCTAACAAGCTTCTCAAAAAATTTGTGTCATTTTTATAATATGTCTGGGCTTTTTAAATCCCTAATTATATTATTTATCTTACCATAGGAAGTACTTTACAATTTTTGCCGATTTTTATCAAATGTTGTTCTCTCCTGACACCATTCTGTTCTCCAAAGAGCTGCTAGTTTCTGATATGCTCAGATATTTCAATGTGTTTTTTTTCTTCTCACTATTAAGAACTTTTATTAATTCTCCCAATCTGTTATAAGTAGAAGAATAAATCACTTAAAGGCAACTGTGAAAGTGAGAAAACCTCATCAAATAATCTCAGAGTCAATCCCTGCCCATAACTCACTGTTTTACACTTGTACAAGAAAGCCAAGCCTCTTAATTCTCAGTTCTTGATTTCTAAGGCTCATAGGCTGGGAAGAATAACAAATGCAGCCCAGCACCTGACATGATAAATGTTGTCCTAAAATAAATACGTGTGTGTGAGTGTGTGTGTTGGGGGGGGGGGGGGGGGTGGGGGGGGTGGGTAGGTTTATGATAATAAACTCATGACAATGTGAAGAGTGAGAGTGAGTTTGACAATAACCTTAGAAAATTCAGATATACTTTAAGGACTATCAAAGGACTGAAACAAGCCCCTTGACTTGTCTTTTTTCCTTAAATAAAATGGTTAAAGATAACATATTCTAAGTATCTTCCAAGGAAAGGCAGTATTCTAATATAATAACTCTTCCAAGAAAAGACATTGCCTAGATAGCATATGGATGGATGAGAATGCAAACCTGAAACCAATTATCAAAGAAACCTGACAGCTATTTGACACTACATGCTCTGACAATAAAAGATGCATAATTTTTTATGAAATTCATCCACTGCTGTAAAGCTTCATGTTAGATGCTTCACAGGATTAAAAACTGTATCTATTACCAAAGTCACAGGTCATAATTTCTTCTGATGAGCTTAACCTACATTTCAGTATTAAAAAAAATGAAAGTAGCTCAGTTGTATCTCACTGTTTGTGATCCCATGGACTGTAGCTCATGTAGGCTCCTCTGTCCATGGGATTCTCTCGGCAAGAATACTGGAGTGTGCTGCCATTTCCTTCTCCAGGGGGATCTTCCCCATCCAGGGATCAAACTCGAGTCTCCTGCACTGCGGGCAGATTCTTTACTATCTGACCAATACCTGATACTAAAAGTAAGAAAGAATATCAAGAACATTAACCAAATATTTAACAAGTGACTGTATGAAGCATAAGCATAAGCTAGAATCAAGATTGCTGGGAGAAATATCAATAACCTCAGATATACAGATGACACCACCCTTATGGCAGAAAGCAAAAGAGTACTAAAGACCCTCTTGAAGAAAGTGAAAGAGGAGAGTCAAAAAGTTGGCTTAAAACTCAACATTCAGAAAACTAAGATCATGGCATCCAGTCCCATCATTTTATGGCAAAAAGATGGGGAACCAATGGAAACAGTGAGAAACTTTATTTTCCTGGGCTCCAAAATCACTGCAGATGGTGACTGAAGCCATGAAATTAAAAGACCTTGCTCCTTAAAAGAAAAGCTATGACCAACCTAGACAGCATTTTAAAAAGCAGAAACATTACTTTGCCAACAAAGATCCATCGTCAAAGCTATGGTTTTTCCAGTAGTCATGTATGCATGTGAAAGGTGGACCATAAAGAAAGCTGAGCACCAAAGAATTGATGCTTTTGAACTGTGGTGTTGGAGAAGACTCTTGAGAGTCCCTTGGACTGCAAGGAGTTCCAACCAGTCCATCCTAAAGGAGATCAATCCTGAGTGTTCACTGGAAGGACTGATGTTGAAGCTGAAACTCCAATACTTTGGCCACCTGATGTGAAGAGCTGACTCATTGGAAAAGACCCTGATGCTGGGAAAGACTGAAGGCAGGAGGGGAAGGGGATGACAGAGGATAAGATGGTTGGATGGCATCATCGACTCAATGGACATGAGTTTGGGTAAACTCTGGAAGTTTGTGACGGACAGGGAGGCCTGGCATGCTGCAGTCCATGGGGTTTCAGAGTCAGACATGACCTAATGACTGAACTGAACTGTTCTATCCCAGGAACTGTGTTCTAGACACTGGAGACTTACCAAGGAAGAAGCACCAGTGCACACCTCCCATCACAAATGGTCAAGGGATGCTGGCAGGATGCCCAACCCACAGCTATGCATTAAGTAGCAAAAGCAAAATGAGTGGACACAAAAATGCCTTTGAAAGGGACAAATATCATTGTTGCAGCAAAGGTACTGGTTGCTCACAAATGGAGCAACCTTTTCCCATATAAAACAGCCACCATGGATGGCAACATTCTCTGACCAATTCAGCAGCAAAACCAAAAGCCACAAGTGAAATATTTGGTTAGATACCAGTTTCCCTTCTTCCTCCCGCCCATGCACCATTATAGTCCATTATCTAAAGTCACCATGTCTCTTCCTCCTCCGTCTTCATATATACAAAGAAGGCTCTTTCTTCAAGGTCTATGCCAGTGCTTACCTATTCCAAGAGGTAAGCTTTCCTGATCCCTCTAATTAGTAGGATCTTGTCCTTGTTTGTCTCTGCCAAGGCACAGCCTCTCCCAAACTGCCTTTCCTACTAGATGGTACATTTCTAGTGTTTTTTTACAAATCTCCTTCTTCATTATTGTTTGCCACATATGCAGTAAATTTCAAAAAAAAAAAAAAAGTGTGTACCTTACCCCTATTTAGTCCTTACAGAAAATATACAGTCTGAAAAATAGAAGATACTTGAGAGATACTTGCAGAATTAAATTCTGAAACAGAGTTTACATATAGCTAGCTATTTATAAACATACACATATATATATAATACCAAAATAATCTAAATTTATTTTTTATAAAAACTTCTAAAGGATTTCCCTAGCTACTTCTCAAAATTTCCTAAATGTTTTTATCAAAAGTTTTAAGGCCCACTGATGCTGACAAATGAAATCACTTAAATCATCACATTGGTATTAATAGTAATGACTTAATTTTGGCATAAATTAAGATTTAAGTTCACAAAACCACCTGTCCTCTTAATATATGGGGGATGTAACACCACACACTTCTTACAGATCCTAAATTCTCCAGATGTCTTTTTTACACACAGCTCTTCAGCACCTTTCTTTCATCCCATCATCCATGTCTATACATACAACCATTCTTTCTTTCATTTAAAACATACCATTGTACTCAGTATAGCACCCTTGATAAGTATATGGTAGATCCTAGATAAACAATTAACTGGGCTTTCTCTTTTCATCTAAAGATTCAAATTTCCCAAATACCTTCACCAAATTATTGAAGAAATTTATCTACGTATCAAAATCAAATTTCTGTGCCTTTTCCACTATATTTGGAATTGTTACTGGCCGTTATCAAAATAAACAAATAAATAAAGGACAAAAGAGTACCAACATCGGACATCATCTCTTTCAGAAGTTGGTTCTATAGTTTCTACCTTACAGTAAAAGTTTTAACCAAATTAACTTTCTTTGCAGTGCCAAAAATGACTTAATGCTATGAGGTCTATTACATACATGTCCTGACCTCCCATTATATATTAACTCAAAGCTGTATCATCTCCTGGTGTGCACTGGCTTTAGTGTGCTGAACTGTGGAACTTTAGAAGTAGACCCGTTAGACTGAGAGCACATCAATGTTACACAGTGCCCAGCTGGCACTTTAAAATGTTAGAACTGATAATAATACATATGAATAGCCATTCACTAAAAGGGAGGTCACTAAAATTCTAGGTGGCTTCATTCATTACTTACAAATAAGAATCTGTCAACATTTCCATCTAACACATCCATTTATAGAATGTTACAGCCACAAAAGTTATTTTGGAATAGAAGCACCATTAAGAATGTTCATCAAAGACTATTTCTTCATAATGTTAAAAATAAGTTCCATTCAGCTCTATGAATCTGAAATACACAGAATACCATTTTTTGTTTTGTCACTAAGTTGCGTCCAACTCTTTCATGACCCCATGGACTGCAGCCCACCAAGCTCCTCTGTCCATGGAATTTCCCAAGCAACAATACTGGAGTGGGTTGCCATTTCCTTCTGCAGGGGATCTTCCCCACCTGAGGGTCGAACCCAGGTCTTCAGCATTGCAGACAGATTCTTTTACCACTGAGCCACTGTGGAAACCCTTAAAATACCATATATATTTCAATAACCTATCTGTTTTTACTTCTAGAATGGCAACTGATGCAGTATCTCAGGGTACAATTCAAACTTTTAAAAATGCATCAATGATATAAAACTAAGTTACAATAATGATATTAGTAGGTTTTCATTTCCTGGTAGAAAACACATTTCATAATAACAAAAATGTAAAAGACTGCAAAATGGATACAACAGAGCAGTTAATTACTGGCAAAACCAAATTTTCTTATTTTAAGGTTATATTTTATTGTGGGTGTTAATGACCAAAGTTAATGGTTTTAAAAATTACTGGAATTTAAATTTTAAAAAATTATAGTATAGCTTTATAGGTTTGTTTTTCAAATATTAATATCATACTTTTCATCTTCACCCACATATATGGTGCCAAAGTTTTCCCTCCCTCATTTACATTTGTTAAATATAACTTCTCTTAAAGTTAGAAAAAAATGTCAATAATTCCAGTCACAAAATGTATAAGCACATGTAATGAAAAAATGTTTTATAATCTTTCAATTTCAAAACTGAAAGAGGAGAAATGTCTGTTGCCATTATTTTCTTTAGCATATGGTTCTTAGTGTCTTACTTACCCCTGGATTCATGGCTATCAACTTCAGTGCAGGAAAGAGTGCATGTACTTGGATTCTAGTCCGAGGTCACCTTGTAATTCTGAATCCTAGTCCTGTCCTTAGGTCTCACCCTACACTAACATGTTAAAATTTCTTTGATAATTACTAGAAACTACCTGTGAAGCTATCTTCACTTCCTGAATGCATTCACCAGGCAGTCAGTGAGTATTCTTTATTTACCAAATACACCATCTGAGGCCAAGATTCAAAAGATAAACAAAAACTTTCGTATCTTGTACCTCACGAAGCCTGGAATCTAGCAGAGAAAAGAAATATTTTACAAATAATGACATGAATATTTATATACAGTCATGCCACCTGCTTCAAAGGGAAAATTGAGTGAGAAATGGAACTGTATAACCAAGGAGGCTTTTTCTGAGGAAGAGACATTAAAAACTGAGACAATCCGGATGAGCAAGGGTGACACCAGTGGAGGGAAAGGGAGGTCCAGTCAGGAGGGATGAGATATATGAATGCAAGGAGGTAGGAGGGGCTTGGGGGCTTTAAGGAACTAAAGAAAACCATCAGAGCCAAAAACAAGGAAAGAGGCAAGAAGGATGTCCTGGACGGATCAGTCAGATGGTGCAGGGCCTTCCTGGCAGATTACTGTGTCATGGACTGTGGACTTCATCCTAGGTGCAAGGAGAAGCAGACCATCTTCACTGGGAAGTCAGAGCCAGGAGTTCCAGTGATGTAGTCTGTGCCTTCTGAGAAACAGAAGGCAAAAAAGGGACAGGGGTCTGTGGAGCATGAGCCACAGGAGACGTCACAGGAGGGTTTACAAAGAGCTGTGCTTTAATGAGACTTGTGTTTGTACAAAAGTCTCTTCTTGCTCAGAGAAGAGGTGAGAATACCTGCAGTACAGGCAAAATTGATGATGCGCAGGACTGCGGAGGTAACAGTGGAGATGGACAGAAGTGAACAGATGAGGGACTACATTTGAAAACGCAATAAATTAGACTTGGTAATTATAAAGTAGAGAGGGAAGAGAGAGGGTGGTGTTGAGTACTTCTCAATTTTTGAAATAAGCATGGGCAACACTGAATCACCCTGAATCAAGTGCCATCTCTACTGTCAAAGGAAGAACAAAGGCAATCTTTATTGAGCTGGAAATGTTATTTCTTCCCCAGGGCTTTAATACAGTCAGTCTAAAATTAAGATGTCCTACTTAATTTCTAGCCATATGACATTAAGATGTGAACATTCAAATAACAGTACATATTTAAATTCAAAGCCCTGAAGAAAAGCTTTGAAAAGTGGATACCCTCTGGCTCAATACCACGTTTATAAGAATAAATACACCTTTACGTGTATTATGCTTCTCAGATTACTCTCACTACCTGGATTGCTCACGCTCGTCCAAGCCACTGTCATCTCTCATTGGAATTCATATAATTCACTATTTATTATGCTTATTTTTCATTCCATTTCTACCCACTAGAATGTAAGTTAAAAAGGAGCAGGGATTCTATCCATTTTGTTTACTAACACATCCATGTTCTAGATTAGCGCTCCATCTAATGTAGGTGCTCAATATATATTTATAGAACAAATGAATGGAGGAAGGACAAAGTATTATCTCACTGAATCATGTCCCAAGCCTCGGTGGTAATAAGGGAAGAGGATCTCCATATTGTTTATGAGAAAACAAAAGTTATAAGAATTTAAATGATTTTCCTATATAGCAAATACACTAGGCCAGAACTTAAATCCAGACTTCCTGACTCTTGAGTCAGGTAGATCGATTTTTTATTTATGCTTCCTAGTCATCATGTTTTAACATGGGCACCCAAACACATTCTCTCAGACATTCCCCATCAAAACTGTTAACCTACACAGAGATATGTTCTTCCCTTCTATAATATTCACTTAGGTGACAGGAACGGAAGTGGATTCAATGGTTTTCTCTCCCTGACAATTAGTAAGCCATCAGGAAAATGAAAAAAACGTAACATATTTCTCCATCAGCAAAACCTTTCCATACGATTATAATGCTGGGCAAACACAATACAAAATAAACAAGACATGTGACAACAAAGTTAAAGTAAGTTACATCATGGTGGCTAAGCCTTAGTTACATAACATGATACAAAAATGCTGGTGCTGCAATTTATTGTGAGAATTAAATTAAAAAAAATAAGAGAAAGAGGCAGGCAAGACACTGGCTTCTGCAACTACAACTAACACAAAAATGAGTCTTCTTGTAAGAGCCTAAGAAGAAAACAAATCCAGTAACTATCATGTTTAGCAAAAAAATGGGCAGTGGAAGGGACTATAGATACAAGGTATGAGATAAAGTAATGATACTAATATGTAAGCCTCCTAAATGTTTTTTTTTTCTTTTAAAAGCATGCTCTCTTTTAGCTCTGATTATATTTTTTTTAATTTGTCATATACTGTTAAAAATTAAATACAATAAAAATAAAAACACAATCTCATCAGCCAAGAAAGGCCATTTATTCATATTTTAGATGATCAGATTATCTTTTCAGACTTCTATGTATATATACAAATTGGCTCATTTTATACCTGTTTTATAAACCTTTTTTCACTTTACCATGTAACACAGATTCCTTTCTATGAATAAAAACATAGTTCTACATCCACATTTTAATGCCTATATAATTCTTGATATTGTGAATATAACCTAATTCATTTACCTATCCTTGTTGTGACATATTTCAGTTGTCTAGTGTATATATTCTCAGATAAACAACTATGCTGGATATCCCTGCACATATGGTTGGATATTCCTGCACATATGATTGTGTATATGTGAGATTTTCATCTTTAAAAAATCTAAGAAATGGAACTGCTAGAGCAAAGAGCAAGAATATTTCTATGTATTTTAATTTATATTCTCTAGACAGGTGATTCCAAGCTTATATCTGCATCAGTGAAACACAAGAGCAGTTCTTTTCCATCACCAAGTATTACTGTTTTCATCTTTATCAATGTAAAAGGTGAAAACCAGTCTCTTAAAGATGTTTCATGTGCATTTTTGTTACAAAATTTCACAAGCTACTGGCAAGATCTTTTTTTTTTCAAATGACCTATTTTTAATCTTCAAATCCACAGTGGAATCACTGGGAGTGGGCCCCAGGACTGCATTTTTAACACACTTGAGAGATAATCCTCATGAACACTCAAATCTGAGACTCACTAGCCTGTAAGTTAGTGCTGAAGAGTTTACAAAATGTTTGGCTTACTTTGTCTCAATAGATATACCCAATGAGCAGGAAGAAGAGGAAGATCGGGAGATACTTTCAAAAACTAAAAAAATAAATAAATAATAATACGGCTCAGAGAGGCTTAATAACTTATCCAAAGTCCCACAGCTAACAAAAGAAAGAAGTCTTCATAACGCTATAAAACAGAGATAAATCTTCCAGTTTCACAAATCTTAAAATTATGCATCTTAAGTTGGAGAATAAATTTGGAAATAAAATTGTGTTACTCAGCCAATTCAGATTTAACCTTAAGATTAAAAGTCATCATGTAGGGAGGAAGCATCATATAATGTTTTTTTATGTTTCAAACTGATATTTTTAGACAGGAATTAAAAAGAAACATTCTAATAGAGAAAGCAAAGATGAAGCATGTGTTAGGGAGCAAGGTGTGGGCCAAAACCCTCACTAACTTTCTACGCTGCTGTAACCCCATAAGAGGCTACAATAGATTCAATTCATTTTGAAAAGGGGAGTATTTTCTATAATGAGAGGATGAATGCCACATGAAAGTAATCCTGTGCATTCCAGTCCAATGATCTCTGATGTGGAACCATGATTCAGTGGGAAAACAAATGTTTTGAAGCAAAAAGGCCTTTGCCATTTATTAGTTATTCAGACTTGTTGTCAAATTCTTTTTGTCACAACTTCCTAACTTATAAGATAAAAACAGTTCCAATCTCGGAGCATTTTTATGGAGATAAAAAGAAAAAAGAAAAGAACATAAGAAAGATGACCTGTATCTGGTAAGTACCTAGTTATTCTAAATTTTTCTAAATATATGATTAAAAATTAGAGTTGCATTATTGAAAGACTGACTTACTAACCTGGCAGAAACTGCCTGCTTCCATATGATCTCTTAGTATTCGGACAGCTTAACTAACTGTTCGGTGCACAACAGCTGTAGTAGGCAATCAAGCAAAACAGGAGCCACTAATAAATCTATTAAACCTTCAAAGAAAAGTTCAGTTAATGCTGAAGAGAGTGTCATGTCTAGTTATTTGAAGAAAATACTTCTGCAATTTTCAAAATATCATCTGCATAGGAAGTTTAAGTTGGATAGTGTGTGTTAGTCGCTCAGTTGTGTCTGACTCTGCAACCCCATGGTGGGTAGCCCTCCAGGCTCCTCTGTCCATGGGATTTTCCAGGCAAGAATACCAGAGTGGGTTGCCACGCCCTTCTCCAGAGGATCTTTCCAACACAGGAATAGAACCCGGGTCTCCCATATTGCAGGCAGATTCTTTACCATCTGAGCTACCAGGAGTCTTTTTCACAAAAAGAAAACAAAACAAAACAAAACAAAAAAAAAAACAGAAAACTAGTTAACACTTTACTTTCATGAAGATATGAATAAGCTTAAGTGTAAAGTATGGAACAGATATTAGTCATGTATGCTGTATCACTGAAGACAGATATATAATACTTTAATGTGTGAGGGAAATAGAGTTTAAAAAAATAATTTGGTAAGTTCTTTTCTCCAAGATCAATTATTTTTCTCAGTAATTTTTGATAAAAGATAAATTCTGAGTACTAATGTTCAAGAAATAGTAGTTAGCATTTTCTTATATATTGAGGTGCTTTCTCGAAAACAATCTAGTATACTAATATAGAGCTACTTATGTTCATTGAAACGTAAAGGAATATATGATATACCTCATACGTTCTGTGTCCCTTTAAATTTAAAACAGGTTACAACTGAAATAAATCTATCCTAAAAAAACTACTAATTGCTTACTTTCACAAATTAAAAAAATTAAGTTTTTATTATTCATCATGGTTCCAAAACAGCATATCTAACTTTTCAACTCTGGATTTTGCAGTTCTACATTTAATTGTATTTTTCTACATTAAGACAAGAATGTCAGAGACTCACTGTATAATGTTTATTCAGGTCACTAAATGTAATAATCATCTCAGTTTGAAACAGCCACAGAGGCTACTTCATTTTTTAAAGGATTTGAAAATTTTAACTACATTTTCGCTAATGTGCCTAAGGAAGCCATTATGTGGTCTGTGAACTCCTTGAGGAGAGGCATCGTCTTTTTCTCTTTTTACATCTTTTTGCCTAGGGCAATAAAGATGCATTACAAAATCTTTACTGAATAAATGAATCCAACATTACTCAAATACTGATGCTTTTGATGGATAAGATATACTATATGTCACTTGATTATTAGACTTTTTAAAACAAAACACTCATCATTAGATCTTCAAACATAATTAGATTGATAATTCAAGATACTGTTATCACTACTCATGTTGCTTTTGTTTTTAATTGAGCTGGCTTAAAACCGGACTAAATAGGCTACTACAATTCACTCCAAATGATTGAGTGTGTCCCCAGTACAAATTGCTTGAGCCTTCCTTTGCTACACTTACTATATTTTAAAATATTCCTTTTAAAATAAAGTGAGATATATTTTAAAGAATGAATCAACATTAAGGCTCTTATCTTTTTTAGAGGAGAGAAGGCAGAGAATATCTCAGTGGGCTGAAATATTTGAAGACTCATCCAGAAGGTTGATTTACAATATCTTGATCACTGGAGTGTTCTGAAGTTTAATTGATTAATATTTATGAAATGCTCAAAGTGCAAATTCTCATACTTATGATGCAAATATGAAAATATTTATATCAAGGTTAGCACTTGCTATTTTGAATTCAAACCACAATTCACTAAGAATCAATACAAGCACACACCAGTAGAAGGCAGTTTACATCAAACAAACACAGTGTTTTCATAACACTGAATTTAGACACATTTGTAAATAAAAATCAAACATCTCTTTATGAGAGTTTCTATGATATTAATCAATTTACCAATTCTCAAATCTTGTCAAAAAGTTTTACGATCAGGGAACAGGGTCCTGAGATGCAGCATAGGAAGACCTCTGAATTCAGGTCCTTCCACAGATACACAGAACATCACCTACAGAGAGACCAATTCAACCTGAAGACCTGAGGGTTGATTGATTTTTTTACAAACAGTTTCTGCAAATAAAAGAACCAGATATAAATGAGTAGGAAAGACAGAGACACAGTATCCCCTGGAACCCAAATCCTCATGCTATGAACTACAATAGGGAGGGATATTGCTAAGGGGCCTGAGTGCAGACTCACCTGCCCTGGGACACAATGATAAAATAACATTTTAAAAAATAATAGGTTAAAAAGCTGGACTATACAGGAAGCAAATCCATTTACTAGCACTAGAGGTTCTGCCAAATAGGCAGGAAATTATCAGAGTCAGCTCCGAGGTTGGAAGTACCAGCAAGAACCACAATTTGAGGCCCCTTAGGACTCCCGCTAGCCCCAGCCTTCCTGTCAAGGTGGACACAGGCAAAGTACTCCTCAGGGACTGCCCCCAGCCCAGGCTGCTCCATCTCCAGTTGCCCTGGGGTGCATTCACCCAAGGACCACACCTGGCCAGGACCTGTTCCAGCTCCAGCCAGCCAGTCAAAGCCACCAAGCACAAGTAATCTGCATAGGGGACATTCCCATATAAGGCCAATTCTTCAAGACCAGCAGAGGCAGCTGTTTTGCCTAATTCATAGAAACAAAAATCTAAAGTCAAACAAAATGAGGAGACCAAGGAGTATGTTTCATATAAAAGGAAAAATAAAACTCCCAGAAAACACCCTAATGAAATACAGATAAGTAATTTATCTGATAAAGAGTTCAAACAAGTACTCTTAAGAATGCTCATGCTTTCTGAGGAGAATGGAGAAACTCAATGAGAACTTTAGGCTTCCCTGGTGGCTCAGAGGTTAAGCATTTGCCTGGAATGCGGGAGATCCAGGTTCAATCCCTGGGTCAGGAAGATCCCCTAGAGAAGGAAATGGCAACCCACTCCAGTACTCTTGCCTGGAAAATCCCATGGAGGGAGAATCCCTTGGAGGGAGGAGCCTGGTAGGCTACAGTCCATGGGGTCGCAAAGAGTCGGACACAACTGAGCGAGTACACTTCACTTCAATGAGAACTTTAAAAAAGAAATTAGAAAATATAAGACAGACCAGATTAGAACTGAAAAATACTGTAATTTAAAAAATGCACCAGAAGGGCTCAACAGCATAGTAGATGATACATAAGAAGTATAAGCAATGTGGAAGATAGAATGGTGCAGACAACCCAATTAGAACAGCAAAAGAAAAAAAAAATATTTAGAAATGAGGAGAGTTTAAGGGACAACATCAAGTACACTAACATTTGCATTACAGAGTTCCCAGAAGACAAGAGAGAGAAAGGGGCAGAAATCATTTTTGAAAAAATAATGGCTGAAAACTTCTTTAGTATGGGGAAGGACTCAGACATGCAGGTCCAGAAAGCACCAAAACTCCCAAGCAAGATGAATCTAAAGAGATCTACACCAAGACATATTCTAATTCAAACAGCAAAAGCTTAAAATATTGGGTTAGCCAAAACGTTCCTTCAGGTAGCATGAGAAAACCTGAATGAACATTTTGGCCAACCCAATAAAAACAGAATTTAAAAGTAGCAAAAGAGAAACAGCTAACTAAATATAACAGAAATCTCATAAGACTATCAGCTGATTTTTCAGCAGAAATTTACAGGCCAGCCAAAGGAAGTGGCAAGATGTATCTGAAATACTGAAAGAAAAAGAACTATAACCTAGAATACTCCATCTGGTAAAGTTACCATTCAGAAATGAAGGAGAAACAGTCTCTCAGATGTAACAACTAAAAGAGCCAACACAACCAAAACAGATTTACAAGAATTAGTAAGGGTCTTCTTTAAGTAGAAAAGAAAAGGCCACAACTATAAACAAGAAAATACAGGAAAAATCTCACTTGTATATAGTAAAGTCAGCGGATCAGCCACTTAAAAAGCTAACATGAAGGTGAAAAGAAAAAAGCACTATCATTAACTATAACTTCAGTAACTAGTTAGACCAAGTGAAGTCTCTCAGCCGTGTCCGACTCTGCGACCCCATGGACTGTAGGCTACCACGCTCCTCCATCCATGGGATTTTCCAGACAAGAGTACTGGAGTGGGTTGCCATTTCCTTCTCCAGAGGACCTTCCCAACCCAGGGCTCTAACTCGGGTCTCCTGCATTGTAGGCAGACGCTTTACCGTCTGAGCTACAAGAAGTCCAATAAGTAGTTAAGGGATACCCAAAATAAAAAGATGTAAAATATGAAATCAAAAACAGAAAATGTAGAGGAAAAGGATACTAAAAAGGTGCTGCTTTTGGAATGCCTTCAAATTGAGCCTATAAAACAAAGACTATTAAAAAAGATAAGGATATTACCTAATGAAAAAGGGGTCAGTATAATAAGAGGATATAATATTCGTAAATATTTACTAACTCAACATAGGAGTACCTAAATGTATAAAACAAACAAACAATAAATAAAGGAAGAAATAGTAATATAATAATAATATGGGACTTGAATATCTCACTTAGGTCAAGGGACACATCACTGAGTCAGAAAATCAATAAGGAAACACTAACCTAAAATAACACATTAGATGAAATAAACGATATATAGAGAGAACCACACAGCCAAAAGAAGCAAAATACACATCCTTTTCAAGTGCACACGGAACATTCTTCAGGACGGATTATATTTTAGGTCACAAAACAAATCTCAATATATTCAAGAAGACCAAAATCATATCAAGAATCTTCTAGACCACAATGGTATGAATTGAAGTCAACCACAAGAAAACTAGAAAAGGAAGCAATAATATGGAGAATAAACAACATGCTACTCTACAACCAATGGGTCACCACAGAAAACAAAAAGAAAATTTTAAAACCCTTGAGACAAATGAAAATGGAAACACAACTGCCCAGTATATATGGGAGACAGCAAAAGCAGTTCCAAGGGGAAAATTCACAGTGAGATAGAGCTATCTGCAGAAACAGGAAAAATCTGAAATAAGTAACTTTAAATATACAGTTAAAGGAACTAGAAGAAGAACAAGCAAAGCCCAAAGTTAATAGAAGAAAGAAAATAATATTAGAGCAGAATTAAATGAAATAGTCTTAAAAAGCCATAGGAGAGCTCAATGAAAACAAGTCTGTTCTTTGAAAAGATGAATGAAATCAACAAATCTTTAGCCAGACTTATCAAGAAAAAGAGAACCTAAATAAATCAAATAAAAAATGAAAGAGAAGAAATTAAGCCAACACCACAGAAATACAAAAGAAGGTTAAGAGAATACTATGAACAGTGATATGCCCACAAATTAGATAACATAGAAGAAATGGACAGACTCCTAAAAGCATGACAATCTTCCAAGATTAAATAATGAAGAAATAGAAAATCTGAATAAATCAACTACTAGATGTGAAATTAAATCAGTAATCAAAAAACTCCTGCAAAACCAAACTCTAGGACCAGATGGTTTCCCAGGTGAATTCTATCAAACACTTTAAGAAGAGTTCACACCTATCATTTTCAAATTATTCCAAAACCTGAAGAGGAAGGATCACTGTTAAACTCAATATATGTAGCTAGCATTTCTCTGATACAAAAACCAAAGACAGTACACAAAGAAGAAAATTATGGGCCAATATCCTTGATAAGTTCAGTTCAGTTCAGTCGCTCAGTCCTGTCCGACTCTTTGCGACCCCATGAATCACAGCACGCCAGGCCTCCCTGTCCATCACCAACTCCTGGAGTTCACTCACTCACCTCCATCAAGTTAGTGATGCCATCCAGCCATCTCATCCTCAGTCGTCCCCTTCTCCTCCTGCTCCCAATCCCTCCTAGCATCAGAGTCTTTTCCAATGACTCAACTCTTCACATGAGGTGGCCAAAGTACTGGAGTTTCAGCTTTAGCATCAGTCCTTCCAAAGAAATCCCAGGGCTGATCTCCTTTAGAATGGACTGGTTGGATCTCCTTGCAGTCCAACGGATTCTCAAGAGTCTTCTCCAACACCACAGTTCAAAAGCATCAATTCTTCGGCGCTCAGCCTTCTTCATAGTCCAACTCTCACATCCATACATGACCACAGGAAAAACCATAGCCTTGACTAGATGGACCTTACTCAGCAAAGTAATGTCTCTGCTTTTGAATATAATATCTAGCTTAGTCATAAATTTTCTTCCAAGGAGTAAGCGTCTTTTAATTTCATGGCTGCAATCACCATCTGCAGTGATTTTGGAGCCACAGAAATATAAAATCTGACACTGTTTCCACTGTTTCCCCATCTATTTCCCATGAAGTGATGGGATCGGATGCCATGATCTTCATTTTCTAAATGTTGAGCTTTAGGCCAACTTTTTCACTCTCCTCTTTCACTTTCATCAAGAGCTCTTTAGTTCCTCTTCACTTTCTGCCATAAGGGTGGTGTCATCTGCATATCTGAGGTTACTGATATTTCTCCCAGCAATCTTGATTCCAGCTTGTGCTTCTTCCAACCCAGCGTTTCTCATGATGTACTCTGCATAGAAGTTAAATAAGCAGGGTGACAATATACAGCCTTGATGTACTCCTTTTCCTATTTGGAACCAGTCTGTTGTTCCATGTCCAGTTCGAACTGCTGCTTCCTGACCTGCATACAGATTTTTTCAAGAGGCAGGTCAGGTGGTCTGGTATTACCATCTCTTTCAGACTTTTCTACAGTTTATTGTGATCCACACAGTCAAAGGCTTTGGCATAGTCAATAAAGCAGAATTAGATGTTTTTCTGGAACTCTCTTGCTTTTTCCATGATCCAGCGGATGTTGGCAATTTGATCTCTGGTTCCTCTGCCTTTTCTAAAACCAGCTTGAACATCAGGAAGTTCACGGTTCACGAATTGCTGAAGCCTGGCTTGGAGAATTTTGAGCATTACTTTACTAGCATGTGAGATGAGCACAATTGAGATGCAAAAATCTTAGACAAAATATTAGCAAACCAACTAAAATAATAGGTTAAAAGGATCATACACTGTAATTGTGGATTCAGTTAAAAATACAAGCATGATTTGACATCTATAAATCAATCAATAATATATATCCTATTAGTAAAATGAAAGATATAAGTAATTTAATCATTTCAACAGATGGAAGAAAAAGCACAACTGACAAATTTCATCTTCCACTTATGCTAAATACTCTCAACAACAACAAAAAGCTCTGAATGAAGTGACTTGATTGCTTGGCTAAGATTTCATTACTATATATACATTTTTGTTGTTGTTGTTGTTTAGTCGCTAAGTTTTGTCCAACACTTCTGTGACCCTATGGACTGTAGCCCAACAGGCTTCTCATGGCATTTCCCAGGCAAGACTACTAGAGTGGGTTGCCATTTTCTTCTCCAGGGGATCTCCAAGACTCAGGTATCAAACCTGTATCTCTTGCATTGGTAGGTGGGTTCTTTACCATTAGAGGCACCTGAGAAATCCATATATAGATATAGATAAATGTATGTGTGTGTGTATGTGTATCCACTCAGTTCAGTTTAGTTGTTCAATAGTGTCCAACTCTTTGCTACCCCATAGACTGCAACATGCCAGGCTTCCCTGTCCATCACCAACTCCCAGAGCTTGCTCAAAATTCATGCTCACTGAGTTGGTGATGCCATTCTACCATCTCATCCCCTCTCATCCCCTTCTCCTCTTACCTTCATCTTTCCCAACAACAGGGTCTTTTTTAATGAGCCAGTTCTTCGCATCAGGAGGCCAAAGTACTGGAGCTTCAGCTTCAATATCAGTCCTTCCAACGAATATTCAGGACTGATTTCCTTTAGGATTGACTGGTTGGACAATCAGTAGAGTTCAGTCACTCAGTCGTGTCTGACTCTTTGCGACCCTATGAACCACAGCACGCCAGGCCTCCCTGTCCACCATCAACTCCCAGAGTTCGCCCAAACTCATGTCCACTGAGTCAGTAATGCCATCCAATCATCTCATCCTCTTTTGTCCACTTCTCCTGCCTTCAATCTTTCCCTGCCTCAAGGGCTTTTCCAATGACTCAGGGCTTTGCATCAGGTAGCCAAAGTATTGGAGTTTCAGCTTCAGCAGCAGTCCTTCCAATGAATATTCAGGACTGATTTCCTTTAGGATGGACTAGCTGGATATCCTCGTTGTCCAAGGGACTATCAGGAGTCTTCTCCAACACCACAGTTCAAAAGCATCAATTCTTCGGCATTCAGCTTTCTTTACAGTCCAATTCTCACATCCAAACACGATTACTGGAAAAACCATAGCTTTGACTAGACGGACCTTTGTTGGCAAAGTAACGTCTCTACTTTTCAATATGCTGTCCAGGTTGGTCATTACTTTCCTTCCAAGGAGTCAGCGTCTTTTAGTTCATGGCTGCAATCACCATCTGCAGTGATTTCAGTTCAGTTCAGTTCAGTCGCTCAGTCATGTCTGACTCTTTGCGACCCCATGAACCACAGCACGCCAGGCCTCCCTGTCCAACACGAACTCCCGGAGTTCACTCAAACTCACATCCATCGAGTAGGTGATGCCATCCAGCTATCTCATTCTCTGTCATCCCCTTCTCCTCCTGCCCCCAATTCCTCCCAGCATCAGTCTTTTCCAATGAATCAACTCTTCGCATGAGGTCACCAAAGTACTGGAGTTTCAGCTTTAGTATCATTCCCTCCCAAGAACACCCAGGGCTGATCTCCTTCAGAATGGACTGGTTGGATCTCCTTGCAGTCCTACAGACTCTCAGGAGTCCTCTCCAGCACCACAGTTCAAAAGCATCAATTCTTTGGTGCTCAGCTTTCTTCACACTCCAACTCTCACATCCATACACGACCACTGGAAAAACCATAGCCTTGACTAGACGGACCTTTGCTGGCAAAGTAATGTCTCTGCTTTTCAATACGCTATTGGACTCTGTGGGAGAGGGAGAGGGTGGGATGATTTGGGAGAATGGCATTGAAACATGTATAATATCATATAAGAAATGAATCGCCAATCTAGGTTCAATGCAGGACACAGGATGCTTGGGGCTGGTGCACTGGGATGACCCAGAAAGCTGGGATGGGGAGGGAGGTGGGAGGAAGGTTCAGGATTGGGAACATGTGTACATCCGTGGTGGATTCATGTTGTTGTATGGCAAAACCAATACAGTATTGTAAAGTAAAATAAAATAAATAACTAAAGAACACTGCTAAAAAAAAAAAAAGAAAAATGCTATCTAGGTTGGTCATAACTTTTCTTCCAAGGAGGAAGCGTCTTTTAATTTCATGGCTGCAGTCACCATCTGCAGTGATTTTGGAGCCCAAAAAAATAAAGTCTGACACTGTTTCCACTGTTTCCCCATCTAATTCCCATGAAGTGATGGGACCAGATGCCATGATCTTAGTTTTCTGAATGTTGAGCTTTAAGCCAAGTTTCTCACCCTCCTCTTTCATTTTCATCAAGAAGCTTTTTAGTTCCTCTTCACTTTCTGCCATAAGGGTGGTGTCATCTGCGTAACTGAGGTTATTGATATTTCTCCCGGCAATCTGATTCCAGCTTGTGTTTCTTCCAGCCCAGCGTTTCTCATGATGTACTCTGCATAGAAGTTAAATAAGCAGGATGACAGTATACAGCCTTGACGTACTCCTTTTCCTATTTGGAACCAGTCTGTTGTTCCATGTCCAGTTCTAACTGTTGCTTCCTGACCTGCATTTAGGAGCCCCCCAAAAGAAAATCTGTCACTGTTTCCATTTTTTCCCCATGTATATCCCATGAAGTGATGGGACCAGATGCCATAATCTTAGTTTTCTGAATGTTGAGTTTTAAGCCAACTTTTTCACTCTCCTCTTTCATCAAGAGACTCTTTAAGTTCTTCTTTGATTTCTGCCATAAGTGTGGCATCATCTGCATATCTGAGGTTATTGATATTTCTCCCCCAGCAATCTTGATTCCAGCTTGTGTTTTTTCCAGTCCAGCATTTCTCATGATGTACTCTGCCTATAAGTTAAATAAGCAGGGTGACAATGTACAGCCTTGATGTACTCCCTTTTCCAATTTGGAACTTGTTGTCTTGATCCATGTCCAGTTCTAACCGTTGCTTCTTGACCTGCACACAGATTTCTCAGGAGGCAGATCAGGTGGTCTGGTATACCCATCTCTTTAATTTTATATATAATTTTACCTTTTTAACAAATACATATGTTTTACAGGTACAAATACACATGCATACATATATGTTTCTTTTAAGTCAATTATAAGCTTGAAAGTGAAAGTGAAGTCACTCCAGTCGTGTTCAACTCTTTGTGACCCCATGGACTGTAGCCTACCAAGCTCCTCTGTCCATAGGATTCTCCAGGCAAGAATACTGGAGTGGGTTGCCATTTCCTTCTCCAGGGGATCTTCCTGACCCAGGGGTCGAACTTGGGTTTCCCGCATTGGAGGCAGACGCTTTAACCTCTGAGCCACCAAGCTTGGAAACATAATAAGTCTAATTTAGAAAAGTTTTGGGGCACTTATCTTTATGGCAATAATTAATTAAAAGGATCAGTCCCTAGTCTGGGTCCCTCATTTCAAATAGTAAATCTTATCTATTTAGAAAAAATATTTTCTTTGTATTTTTTTGTAACAGGCATCTAGCTAATTCAAAAGTATTATCAAATGATTATGAAACAACCATAAGAGATGAGGTGTAACTCACTGCTTTCCCTGGCCTGGAAATGTTTAAGATGTTCTATAGATATAGTCTGGGTATTAAAAGGACATGAACTTTGCCTAAATTTAAATCCCAACTCTGTCAAGTGCCTATGTAATGCTGGATAATTTTTCCAGTGACAGTTTCCTCACCTGAAAAATGAGGGTAAAAGTTGTTATCTATTTCTAGGGTAAACAAATAAGCTAATCCTTTAAAAGAGTGGTACAGTAATGGCTGACAAATGTTAGCTGTATCAGGGATAAATTCACAATAATAGCAACAATTGCTAACATTATTTTAACCGTTCTATCAGAAGTTGATTTCTACTGATGTTTATACCAGTAGTGCCTTACTGAGCAGGTTTTGACAGAGCTTAAATGATTAGGGGTACAAGCTGAGTTCAAAAGAATCAAATCATAACTGATTCTTATTCATGGATTCAAACCTTAAGGTAAGATTAATAAAAACTAAAAGTAATTTTATATTATTCCCAGTTAAAAGAGGGGGTATGAAAATAGGATCTAACTCCTGACTGCCCCTAGTATAAAATCAGTTCAGTTTAGTCGCTCAGTTGTGTCCAACTCTTTGCGACCCCATGAATCACAGAACGCCAGGCCTCCCTGTCCATCACCAACTCCCAGAGTTCACTCAAACTCATGTCCATCGAGTTGGTGATGCCATCCAGCCATCTCGTCCTCTGTCGTCCCCTTTTCCTCCTGCCCCCAATCCCTCCCAGCATCAGAGTCTTTTCCAATGAGTCAACTCTTCGCATGAGGTGGCCAAAGTACTGGAATTTCAGCTTTGGCATCAGTCCTTCCAAAGAACACCCAGGGCTGATCTCCTTTAGGATGCACTGGTTGGATCTCCTTGCAGTCCAAGGGACCCTCAAGAGTTTTCTCCAACACCACAGTTCAAAAGCATCAATTCTTCGGCGCTCAGCTTTCTTCACAGTCCAACTCTCACACCCATACATGACCACTGGAAAAACCATAGTCTTGACTAGATGGACCTTTGTTGGCAAAGCAATGTCTCTGCTTTTTAATATGCTGTCTAGGTTGGTCATAACTTTTCTTCCAAGGAGCAAATAACCAGAATTAGATTTTTTATTAAATTATTTTAATTAGCGGTTAATTACTTTTCAATATTGTGGTAGTTTTTGCCATACATCAACATGCATCAGCCATGGGTGTACATGCGTCCCACCCATCCTGAACTCCCCTCCCACCTCCTTTCCCACCCCATCCGTCTGGGTTGTCCCAGACCACTGGCTTTGAGAGCCCTGCTTCATGCATCAAACTTGCACTGGTCATCTATTTTACATATGGTAATATACATGTTTCAATGCTATTCTCTCAAATCATCCCATCCTTGCCTTCTCTCACTGAGTCCAAAAGTCTGTTCTTTACATCTGTGTCTCTTTTGCTGGCTTGCACGTAGGGTCATCATTACCGTCTTTCTAAATTCCATATATATGCATTAAGACATTATATTGGTGTTTCTCTTTCTAACTTACTTCACTCTGTAATATAGGCTCCAGTTTTATCCACCTCATTATAACTGACTCAAATGTATTCTTTTTATAGTTGAGTAACATTCCATTGTGTATATGTACCACAACTTTCTTATCCATTCATCTGCCAATGTACACTGGTTGCTTCCATGTCCTAGCTATTATAAACAGTGCTGCAATGAACACTAGGGTACATGTGTCTCTTTCAGTTCTGGTTTCCTCAGCGTGTATGCCCAGCAGTGGGATTGCTGGGTCATATGGCAGTTCTAGTTCCTGTTTTTCAGGGAATCTCCACACTGTTCTCCAGGGTGGCTGTACAAGTTTGCATTCCCACCAACAGTATAGAGGGTTCCCTTTTCCCCTCACCCTCTCCAGCATTTATTGTTTGTAGACTTTTTGATGGCAGCCATTCTGACTGGCGTGAGATGGTACCTCATTGTGGTTTTGATTTGCATTTCTCTGATAATGAGTGATGTTGAGCATTTTTTCATGTGTTTGTTAGCCATCTGTATGTCTTCTTTGGAGAAATGTGGTTCTGTTTTTTGGCCCACTTTTTGAGTGTGTCATTAATTTTTCTGGTATTGAGCTGCATGAGCTGCTTGTATATTTTGGAGATTAATTCTTTGCCAGTTGCTTCAGATGCTATTATTTTCTCCCATTCTGAAGGCAGAATTAGATTTTTAAATGGAAACCAGTTTAGACAAAAGGGAAATAAATCAATAGTTTGTGGAGAACACAAGATACTTTTTCTGAGGACAGTTTAATCATACTCCAGGACTGCCAGATGAGTGATGTTGCCTCTTAAGTTGATTTTCAATTGCACAACACACTGGCTGTGTGAGATAAACCCTATCAAGGTGAAAGAGCACACCTTCAAGGGAGTCAGAAAGAAAATTCTTGGAGGAGAAAAGCAGGAAGATCACACCACACTATCAAGAATGTTGAAACTTGGCCTAATTTATGAAATTTAACCAACTTTCCCTCCAGGAACTCTAGTCTTCCATATTCTTGAACCACAAAGAATGAAGGGTGCGAGAGGAGGGTGACTTGGGTCACTAATCCAAAACTAAATAGGAAGGAAGGGTTTTTTTGTATATCAAGAGCTTGACACTTAAAATTCTGGATAAAAGATATACTTGATGACTTTAAATAACTATTTGCCAGTGGAAGAAAATCTCACTGTGAAAAATCCAAGTTCAGATAACTCCTGTACTCACCAATTATTTTGTTCTCTGTAAAATCTTGTCAGTAAAGGTGGGAACCATCTTTGCATAAGTAACCTAGAAGCATGATCATTTTAAACAGAAACACAGGTACACAATCACCACTGTTTTATCATTATTGATAGATACAGGCGTATCATCTCTCCTAGCTTGGCACCAAGGGCTGAAAGAAGCCCTCCCCAGGAGTGACTGTTGAGGTTATACAACCTTTTGGCTCACAGCATGCAACTCTTTTGCCCAAATATGGTTGTTACATATAATACTTGGGTGATCACACATTCCACATCCAAGGACTGGATGTTATGTTAAAAAGCAACAGGATTCCAGAAAATCAAATATGATATCCACACAGAGGTGTTTAAGACTCTGGGGAAAATCAACTCAGATATTTAAGAATGTCCAAGAAGGCTTAAAACTGCATGAAAAAGTAAATTATGAAGGAAAAAGGATGCAAACAGCAGGGCAGAAAATTTAAAACATATGAAGAATAAATCTGGGTTGTCAAGAGCTAAAATTATGAAGAGAAAATAAAAAGAACTAAGAAAAGACAACCCCCCCATGAGGAAAGAACCAAACATACACACATAGAGATGGATAGATATAGATACGTAATTTAACACCCACCTCTAGGATACAATAAACAGGTAACAAAGTATGAATAAAAATTATTTTCAAAAACAAGCATAACTTTAAATCATTTTAAAAGTTAAAATCTGACTTAAGAAATCTAAAACATAATTGTCACATAAATGTGACATAAAAATATTTTAAAAAATGAAAGTAGCTAAGGTTAAGAATTGGCAGGAAACAAAGAAAAGGTACATGTTTTTCAGCTGTAATTCTACTGAAGCAGACAAACTAGTGACTATTAACTATTTTAAAAGTTCCTTGCTGGAGACCACTCTTGAGTGTTCCCTGTCAGGCCATCTGAGTTTCTCAAGTTCACTCCATAAACCAGTGAGAAGCAAAAAAAAAAAAAGCAAAGGAACAGTCAGCTAACATTGGTTGAACCTGTGTTATTTTTCGCTTCACACCCACCCCCTACCCACCTCCCCCAGCACACTGCGCCACACTCCCCATCCTGGGCAAACACATTATACTTTCCTCTCCGTCACCATCTCTCCTACAGCTATCTTTTGTATGGCTTTTTATTATTTCCACAATTATGTTCTTAAAATCTCCAGGTAAATGAGGCTGAGATATGTTAAGTAAAACACTGTCTTTCATAACACTTCAACTAGGCATCCACCAACAACCACAAAAGACTCCTTTCTGTTCTCAATTCAACTCAACAAACATTTATTCAGGCCCTATCATAAAATGTTTTCAGGAAAGAAGGCTTTCACTGGCTTCAAGTCCTTGGCCCCATCAGTTAGATGAGAGGAATACCAACTGCTCAGAAAAGATTCAGATCCCAGAGTGTTGTGTTTGTTTGCTTGTCTTCTCAAATACCAGTCCAACTTTCTTCGGAAGTACATCTTATATTCCAAAACACTTCTAATTCACTTAAAAAAACAATTATTTGAATAGTAATTATGGAACAAAGGAAGAAATGAGGATTTCCTAGAAAGCAAATAGCCTGCTGCTGCTGCTGCTAAGTCGCTTCAGTCATGTTTGATTCTGTGCGACCCCATAGACGGCAGCCCACTAGGCTCCCCCGTCCCTGGGATTCTCCAGGCAAGAACACTGGAGTGGGTTGCCATTTCCTTCTCCAATGCATGAAAGTGGAAAGTGAAAGTGAAGTCTCTCAGTCGAGTCTGACTTAGCGACCCCATGGACTGCAGCCCACCAGGCTCCTCCATCCACGGGATTTTCCAGGCAAGAGTACTGGAGTGGGTTGCCATTGCCTTCTCCGAAGCAAACAGCCTAGATAGAACTAAAGACTTAATCTGCATAAAGCCTGACCACACACGGTTCTGCTTCTGGAAACTTTACCATGATGGGATAAATCATTAGTTTAAATCATTCAGTGCCATACACTGTTCTAGATTTCTGGGATATAACAGAAGAAAAACAGGTAAAGGTGGTTGCCTGTTACGCTCTCACGTGATTTTCTTAATCTTATTCAATTTACTAAATAAAGATTTCCCTGAGCCTTTGTGTGTAAATCAAATTTTATCAATCAAAAGATATTTTAAATTATCAAAGACAGTTCTACAGTATTGAACAAACAATGCAAATGTTTCTTTTGCAAAAGAAAGGATTTTTGGAGAAAATGGACATGTCAAAGATGACTTCACATTTATGTCTTTAAGAATCTATTTTTCTATTTCAGGTATCTAAAGAACATTACAGAGAACGGTAATAGCAAGCAAGGGTGAAATTTTAAGAAATTATCTTATGGAATTTTCCTAAATATTCATAGGAATGTATATTTTTCAAACAACTTTTTAAAAGATTAAAATGAATTTAGATATAGAGAAAATAACAGGCCAGTTGTTACAAAAGAAAGCTGGAAAATGGAAAGTGTTGTTTCCTTTTCAATTTTATTATTTGCTCATTGTGAATTTGCTAGATATATTCCATACACAGTCTACCCACTGATGGATTTAAGCACTGACTATTAAATGTAACAGTTTATTCTGAATCCTTCTCTTTTAAAACAGAGCAAAAGCCCCAAACCATATGTGTTTGTAATTTTCAAATTGAAGAAAGCAAAAGAACCACTATAATTCTAAAATAAAAACTATAAATATTAATGTTAGCAATATTAACAGACAATACTAAAATATTAAAGACTATTAATCTTAGGAATTTCAACAGACAAGTTCAAACATAAATGTTATATATGTAACTGGGGAAAAGTCTGCCATACTATATGCATAAAGACATTTTAAAAATTGATAGAATCTTAAATATCAAAGAACAGTTGACAAGTTGAACATATTGTGTTAAATCCATATACAAACTGTATTCAGATATTCAGATATTAGATATTGGTGCCCTAAGTGTTTTTTTATTTATAAGGAAAGATACCAAGTTAGAAGAATCTTCTTATGAGTTGTGACTAGGTGGTCAGGAAAAGCCCTGAGAGAGGGCCAACGTTCAATCACACATTTAATATCCCTAAGAAGTATTTTCTTAAGAACCTTAAAAATGTTTAAGTATGAAAAAGCAGTTATTATATCAGGTTCAAAATTCTTTAGTGTAGATAGAAAAGGGTTTCATTTATCTTAGGAGCTAAAGTAATTAAAAATCCAATCAAATGACTGATCTGGGTAGGAACTAGAGACTTTTCAGCACACAGAAGTAATATATAAATTGGATTCAGGGATGTGGGGGACACGATTACCTCCTGAAGTAATGGAATTGAAACAAGATTCCATGGAACTGAGCTAAATTCCAACAAGAATCCACTTTCTGTCTCAGCTTAAAGCACTGGCGTTTATGCAAACTTAACTAAGAGGAGAAGACAACTATAGAATTTACATGGAGAGGGAACTCCACAAACTGTGTGAAATCACATAATTATTTCACAGGTAGAAAAAGATCTTTCAAAATGTGAATATTTGTAATTAAATAGAGGAAAGTTTAAGAGAGTCAAAAACATCATATTAATGCTTTTATTAATACTTTTTCTTATATATTATGTAAATATAATTAGGCAATTAATTTTAATTTTGGCTTATGTATATGGCAATGGAATACTTGAGAACTTAAATTTTACCATATTTGCATATTTATGTTTCATTTATCAAATGTATAAAAATTACTTAAGAAGATACAAAGGTTTATCAAGCAGGTGATTGCATTATTTAAAGGAAATCAAATACATTAAAATGTTTGAAAGTATCTAAATAATTGGATTTGCAAAGGATATTAATTCTTCAAAGATTCTTATATGTGACTGTCTCCTTGAGTAAAAATTTAAAATATAAGCTGCACTAGAAAGATTAAGACTAACATCTGAATCTATAACTTTAAAAACTTGAAAACTAAATTCTAAAACGAATATAAGTATCTGAATAGCCTTCACACAAAAATTACCCCCAAGGCCCTGAATATTTTATATTTAAAACTTGACATGGAAAGTACCATATGAAAAGAGAAAAGAACAATATGTGAGTTATGATGAGCATATTCATTTATAGAATAAACACTTTCATTTTGTAATTTATCTGAATTTCTCACCTTTTCGGCTGTTAATGGGGTATATTAGTATCCTGTTACTTCTGTAATAAACTACCACAAACTTAGCAACTTTGAAAAACACAAATTTATCCTCTCAGAGTTCTGGAGTCCAAAGTCAATTTCACAGAGTTAAAGTCAATGTGTGGTTCTTCTAGAGGTTCTAGGGGAGAATCATTTTTCTTGTCTTTTTCAGCTTCTAGCTTCAACTGTAAAGCTTGGCTCAAGGTTTTCCAAATACCCCCCAGCCCAGTTTCTGCTGTCACATCTCTCCCTATTATTATACTCGGTGTCCTCCTGTTTTCCCCTCATAATGACCCCAGCATTCCTTGGTTCCCAGCCCATTTCCTCCAACTTCAAAGTCAGCAACAGGAATCCAGTCCTTCTTAGGTTTGTAATCTTTCCTGCTTCTCAGTCTCATCCGTCTGACCTATCCTAGAAGATTCACCACTTTTAAGGGTTTACACGATGGGACTGGCCACCCATATAAAATTCCTAATATTACTTCAGAGAATCCAGGATACTCTCCTGACCTCAAAATACTCAGCCAACATCTATAAAGTCCCTCTGACGTATCATTCGCAGGTTCCAGGAATTAAGATGTGGACATCTTTGAGGATCACTATTCATCCATTATATGTGGCAATTCTATAATTTTCAAAATAAAAGAAAAACATAGGTTTCAAAATAAAAGAAAAACAATTATTTAACTGAAGTATAAAATTATAATAGTTCGTGCGTGGAAAATTCCAAACAGAAATGATCATACAAAATCAAATTTCTTTTCAAATGGCTTTAGACCCCATTTACTTGCATCATTTTCAACACTGTAATTTCTGAACCTAAAATTCTTACTATTACTTCAACAGTATAATCATCAATAGAAGTCAAGCATAGAGGACTAGGTATACCTCATATATTTCCAGGCTCTACCTGTGAATATCTTAAGAAAATATGAGATATAATCTACACATTATTATCATGGGACAACACGATTTCCAAAAAGTTATCTCCCTTATTTGCCTACTTGTTTTTTAAATATAAGACAAGTTTTCTAAGTAATCAAGGATATTGATGTGCAATTTCTCTCCTTTCTGCTAACCACATTATACTTTCTGCAGACGAGAGAATAAAAGAGAGTACAACGTGAAACTATGATAATGTTATCCCTCTGCATGTAAGTCAGAGTATTCTGCCTTTGTGATGGTTGCCAAGGGTACTGGAGCTTCAAGGCAGGCCTTTCTGTTTACTTACTTGAATTAACAAGGGTAGCATGAATCACCAAAATAAGTAAAATTATTTGCTGTTTGAAACAAAACCACATACATAAGTATCACGGCACCTTGATTTACACTGACTGGTTGGAAAAATAGAGTGCAAATTATTTTAGATACTATATTCAAACTCAGATCTAATTAACTGGTTTACGAAATCAATTCTAAATATTGGCTATATCTTAAAGTTATACAGAAACTTTTCATCAAAGAGGATAGTAGTAGTCTAATCAAAGTAAGGTTTTTGTTTTTAGCCCAAGAATCCACTTAGAATAGTTACTCAAAGCGACATAGTTAATACATATAATCTGAAGACTCCATGAAATAGATCTGACATGTAAGTTTTGCTTTTATTTTTAAATATACAAGGACATTTGGCCAAAAGGCAACACAATGTCTGTCCTAAGTAAGGTTTTCTTTCTGTTTTTGTTTGTTGCTTGTTTTTAACTTAAAACTCTACCGTTTTTATCATAAACATACAATTTAAAGGATTTCCAGGACAGCAGATACAACTGGGACTGTCCCAAGTAAGTGGGCATCTGCTCACTCTATGTAACTCCACTCAATTAAATTAGTCCATTCTTATTGTATGTTCACTTTTGCTCCATATTCCTCCCAGAGAATTGAATAAAAGCTAAGATCATGCAAGATCTTTCATTCTTTGCAAATCTATGCAAGCTGTTGGACTTCTTTAAATACTCTAAAAATCTACATCCCAGGTGACAACAGGTGCCACAGTAGCAGATGGAATTAGCATGTGTCAAAGGGAAGGCCATAGAACCTTCCTGTCAAGAAACTACTCTGAACCTAAGTAATTTTTTCTCAGTACTGATCATTGGTAGAGAAGAGTCAGGCACAAGCAATTCACTTTACTACTTACTCCTTGAACAGCAACTGCTGCTGTTGCTGCTGCTAAGTCGCATCAGTAGTGTCCGACTCTGTGCGACCCCATAGACGGCAGCCCAATAGGCTCCTCTGTCCCTGGGATTCTCCAGGCAAGAACACTGGAGTGGGTTGCCATTTCCTTCTCCAAAGCATGGAAGTGAAAAGTGAAAGTGAAGTCCCTCAGTCGTGTCCGACTCCTAGCGACCCCATGGACTATAGCCTACCAGGCTCCTCCATCCATGGGATTCTCGAGGCAAGAGTACTGGAGTGGGTTGCCATTGCCTTCTCTGCAACTGATGCTATGTTCTCCTAATTCAAGATGGTTTATCTCAAGATAAGGCTTACAGGCATAGTGCTATACTAGGAAACATCTAGTAAATTCAGATTTCTACTACAGCCAGATAGGTCTTTGCCTTCTTGTCAGCCAAGAGATCACCAGTGAGTAATGTCAAAAGAGAATTCCCTAGGAACTTGTCTGTTATACTAAAGCTGCAAAGTTCCAAATATATCAAAGACAGGCAATATTTCAGGTACATTTCCAATCCATCAGGGCTGAATATAACTACTTTCCTATATGCTTCCCAATAGTCATTCAGGGCAGGAACCCTTAGGATAAAACTGAGTTATATCATACTTTAAATCAAATCATGTCCACTTATACAAGCAATTACATTGCTGTAAAGCCTAAAGACCAGAGAAAGCAATGGCACCCCACTCCAGTACTCTTGCCTGGAAAATCCCACGGATGGAGGAGCCTGGTGGGCTGCAGTCCATGGGGTCGCGAAGAGTCGGACACGACTGAGCGACTTCCCTTTCACTTTTCACTTTCCTGCATTGGAGAAGGATATGCAACCCACTCCAGTGTTCTTGCCTGGAGAATCCCAGGGATGGGGGAGCCTGGTGGGCTGCCATCTATGGGGTCGCACAGAGTCGGACACGGCTGAAGCGACTTAGCAGCAGCAGCAGCAGCAGCAAAGCCTAAAGACAGTACAATCAGTCTACACAGGAAGTGCTGGCCTTAGCCCTGTACACAGACAATGCAAAGGAGCAATTCACAATCCAGACTGGTTAGCACTACTAAAGTGGAAAGGAAAACTTCCATGTGGTCTGCAATTGATTATGTATAAGTGAGAGTTTACCTTATGGCAGGCTAATTCATAAGTGACCAAAAATAGACAAATACATTAAATTTATAGAAAAGAGGGAATATACGTGCACACCATAATCCTTAGCATATGCACACAGTCAATCCACATACTTCTCAAATGAAAAGCAACCACTGACAGGCACTCTTCTTAAGACCCTTAACTATTTTCTCAGAATCTTCTCATAATCAATGTCTTATTTAAGAAGAAAGAAATGATTCATTGATTTTCATAAGTGGCTAAGATTCTTTACATCCACTAGTCCTGAGCCACATTTGACCAATACATAATCTTACCATAATCGCTTCTTCCAAAACACCTCCATGTCCACATTTCCTAGGAAGGAAGTGCTGTGAACCAACCCAGGAAATTTAATCACACCAGATAATTAACTTCTCTGAATAAACAACAGTTGGTGTCTGGAAATTTATAAAGATGGGTGAGGATTGGCTATCCTTACATCTTCTTATCGGAGTACAATGAAAGCAAATACCAAACCAGATTCTGCTACATAGATATTTATTTAAATAAATAAATATATAAATAACAAGTAGATACACTACAGTTTATATGACTCCTCAAGGGTAATCCATGTTTCTAAAATATCACTACTTCAGGCAATCACGTATCTCTAATATCCCCAATGAGAGTCCATATTTCATGTCCCTTATGAGTATCTTGCCACTGATAAGATGGGGGACATGCCATGGTATCCCCCAAAGTGGTTAGAATTTCAGCTGACCTGACCACTAACTGGGATGTGAACCAAAATAAGCAAGTCTTCTAGACTAAGAAATAATTTAAACTAACAGAAATAATATCACACTGTCAAAGCTGAAGTGTTTTTAAGTAGGGAGTTTAATGTAAGGGAGTTTAACATTCCCCTCCCTTTCAATTTGGTAATTTCAGACTCTGTATAGACCAATGGCCATTCCAGCTCTCCCTGTTCTTAGGATTACCTACAGTGATGGGAAAAAAGAATTGAGTGCTTTCACTTCTTACCTAATAGTTACATGATTAGAGTAGTAAATGATTTAACCTTTCTGACCCTTATTCAGCTCCTTCAACCTTAAAATGGAGAGAAAATGACTATCACAAAGAGCTACTGTGAAAATCAGACACGACAAACGCCAAGAAGCTAAGATACAGACAGGCACACAAGAGTCCATGCCAGGAAGGTGTGGCTCCTGGAGGCTCCCTTTTGCGGGCCTCGTTACCATGAGCAGAACCCTTCCTGAAACTCTCCCAGTCAAGTCCTCTCGGAGCTGCTATCTGAACCCCTCATCTGTGACATTGTGAAAACTTCCGAAGTGGACTATCTGCTTGTAAAAAGCCACTTCCAGACCTCTCCCAATGCTTTCCCTGATGGGACTGTTCCTGCTGATTGAATCCATAAGAGGTCAGGGCTGCCACTCTCCTTCGCTGCCCTCAGGTGCCACAAGTCTCAAAACCCCACAGGCCTCACTGTTGGTAACCTACTCGAATCTGCTCAGTCACCCTGGATTCAATGCCATCACCACAGCTTAAATGCCACCCTTTCTGTACCCAACCATTCCCGCAACTCCTCCCTGCTTTTAACAATGGTGAAAACCACAGCGGCTTGTGGCTCGTATTTTCATGATCATATTCATATTTTTCATTCATTTCATGACATGTATGTAAAAAAAAAACAAAAAAAACTACTGCTGACAATTATGGAGCAAGGAATTCAGACATTTTCGAAATTGCGCCTAAATACAAGCAGCAAATTCAACAAATTCCTCAACAATTAGTGACCTAGAGAGACTAAAAGCCAATGAACCAGTGAAGCAAAGAAAAGTACATAACTTTTTTCCCTTTTCATTAAAATAAGTTGAACAAAATCTGTGCATGATTGCCTATTTAAAAATCTAATCTTCATATCTGCCAACATTGCTTAGTTGCTGTATCAACTGTCTAGCTTTAGTCTAATAAAGCCTTTTTGAAACTTTAGAAGAAATTTCTATACAGGAAATTATGAATTTGGACAGGCATAACTGTGTCTCAATATGTAGTATTCTTATATCAATTCTCACCGTTTTAAGTATATAAACTGTAAAATATTGGCCAAATGGCCACAGTGGCCATGTAATTATAGGCTTTATTTATTTAATTATCTGTTTTCTGTGAGACTAGAAAGACAAACAAGAAACAGCATAATGTGGGTTTCTCTGTTGCCAAATAACTTCAAGTGGTGCTGTCATTATTGGTTTTTAATGGGAAAAAAATATTTGGTTGACAGTATCAGAGGAATTTCTGGGGGAAATTTCACATATTCTTGTAGATGGAAAAAAACTTTTAATATCTGTGAGCAAAACAACCATTTTCTCTGTATCTAAGTTCTATGAAAAGAAAGAAAAAATTGATACACTTTTTCTTTTTGTTGTATGTTCTTCTAACATATTTCGGCCTCAAGGAAAGACTTATGAAACTTAAATCTTATTTTCAAAACCTCTCTAGAATAGAGACATTGGGGACATTAAAAGATGAGCACTATCTTTAAAAGCATCCTATATTTTTAACCTGAATTTCCACATCCGGGCTTAGATCTTACAGATGAACTGAGGTGACTATCTGAAGTCAAAAGCATTAGCTATTTTCAGTACACAAAAACAATGCAAGCAAATATATTTTTAAAAAGAAGCTTTATGTTATGATCAACTCCAATGGAACTGAATTGTATTCACTTCTAATCCAATCTGAGTCCAGCCCTGCTATCTTGATGATTATATTAGTCTTTCACTACAACTTGAGAACTTATTAGGAAAAGGAGTATGTCAAGGCTGTATATTGTCACCCTGCTTACTTAACTTCTATGCAGAGTACATTATGAGAAATGCTGGGCTGGAAGAAGCACAAGCTGGAATCAAGATTGCCAGGAGAAATATCAATAACCTCAGATATGCATATGATACCACCCTTATGGCAGAAAGTGAAGAACAACTAAAGAGCCTCTTGATGAAAGTGAAAGAGGAGAGTGGAAAAGTTGGTTTAAAGCTCAACATTCAGAAAACTAAGATCATGGCATCTGGTCCCATCACTTCATGGGATATAGATGGGCAAACAGTGGAAACAGTGTCAGACTTTATTTTGGGGGGCTCCAAAATCACTGTAGATGGTGACTGCAGCCATGAAATTAAAAGATGCTTACTCCTTGGAAGGAAAGTTATGACCAACCTAGACAGCATATTAAAAAGCAGAGACCTTTGTCAACAAAGGTCTGTCTAGTGAAGGCTATGGTTTTTCCAGTAGTCACGTATGCATGTGAGAGTTGGACTATACAGAAAGCTGAGGACCGAAGAATGGATGCTTTTGAACTGTGGTGTTGGAGGAGACTCTTGAGGGTCCCTTGGACTGCAAGGAGATCCAACCAGTCCATCCTAAAGGAGTACAGTCCTGAGTTTTCACTGGAAGGACTGATGTTGAAGCTGAAACTCCAATACTTTGGCCACCTGATGCAAAGAGCTGATTCATTTGAAAAGACCCTAATGCTGTGAAAGATTGAGGTCAGGAGAAGGGGACGACAGAGGATAAGATGGTTGGATGGCATCACCAACTCAATGGACATGAGTTTGGGTGAACTCGGGGAGTTGGTGATAGACAGGGAGGCCTGGCGTGCTGCAGTTCACGGTGCCGCAAAGAGTCAGACACGACTGAGCAACTGAACTGAACTGAGAACTTATTCGATGATTCCAGTGTAATACACACAAATATATAGTTTTCATATAATTATGCATTCCACTTTTTTTCTTCAAAGGATGAACAATTACTGATTATTGTTGTCTGAAAGTTTTATAATGGAGCATGAACTTCCATGAGTGGTAAGTAGTAGCTGGGAAAATATCTGGAGAAAGACTTGTGACTGGCTTAGCCAAACTTCTATCTTAACTGTTCCCCAGTAAAATCGCCTCTAGCCCCAGTCTAACACTTCTGCATGTGCAAAACTATGTTATTATCAGCTATTCATCAGATGTAACAGTTTAGCAAACTAGCTCTAGATGCTAGCATGACAGCAAAATGTGATCTCTATAAGCCATTTCCAAGTGTGTTCCTCCTCACATCAATGGTTAATTTGCAAAATAACTTTTTATTTATCTTGAGGATCAGATCTGAGAATCATTATACTGTTAAATGGGATACCATTACCTGTTTTATTCTGCTTTTTATCAAACGAGATATCATTGGAATTCCACTTGCAATTGAAAAGGAATTAAATCAACTTGGCAAAAATAATAAAAAGCAATATAATGATCTTTATCAACCTTTGTGTTTTTCATTTGATAATAATCAAATTGCTCCTTGACACATTTTAAGAGGTTGAAAATTGAGAGGCAGTATCAAAATGCAACTACTCATAACATTTGCCCTATTGTAGAGGGCAAGGGAAAAAAATGTTACCTTGGCCTTATGGCCATATTGCTAATTAATACAATTTTAATTTTATATTGAGATAAGAATAAGACAATAGAGTATACATTTCTTTCGTTAATAAAACAGTATGCTAGTCTATAAAGCCTCACATATCTGTAACACTATTTATTAGTCACCTATATACCGGCAGTATATTTAATCCTCTACACATATTATCTTTACTCTTCAGAGTAATCTTAGATAAGTGACAACCATACATTTATAGGATTTTGATTTGTCTAGTAAGGTCATTAAAAGGCATCCTGGAGAAGGCAATGACACGCCACTCTAGTACTCCTGCCTGGAAAATCCCATGGATGGATGACCCTGGAAGGCTGCAGTCCATGGGGTCGCTGAGGGTCGGACACGACTGAGCGACTTCACTTTGACTTTTCACTTTCATGCACTGGAGAAGGAAATGGCAACCCACTCCAGTGTTCTTGCCTGGAGAATCCCAGGGACGGGGGAGCCTGGAGGGCTGCCATCTATGGGGTCGCGCAGAGTCGGACACAACTGAAGTGACTTAGCAGCAGCACCAGCGTGAATAAATAGTGAAGACCTACATACAACCATCTCACAGAAGAGTAAAAATAACTGGCAAAATAAAGTTTCAAATCTCTCTTAATGGTTATGACAGGAGTTTGGTGATACAGAGCAACACATTCATAAAATACTAATAGTTTTCCAGCTCCACCTCTAACCTCCTCTCTCACATACACACAGACTATAGCTGTCACAGAAAAGTCTTTCCAATTTATTTTAATCCTGGATCTAAAGATCTAAAGTAATTCATATATTTGTCAAAATAGCCAATTGTCCAATTCTCCCAGCCCAAAGTTTGGAAGGCTTACTCAAATATTTCCTTGGGAGAAGTGTTCAACAACATTCACTGATATGAAAAGGTTTTTAGTTCTGTGTATTGATAGAAAAAACATAAAGCAGAGTTTCTCTTTTGCATTATAAGATATATAATGAGGCCTCAATTTTGCAGCCTATAATGCAAATTATTAAACAATACTTTAACATATGGTGGCTATACACAGATAATTGCTGCTGCTACTGCTGCTAAGTCACTTCAGTCGTGTCCGACTCTGTGTGACCCCCGTAGACGTCAGCCCACCAGACTCCCCCGTCCCTGGGATTTAGGCTTGCAAAATTACGTTTCAAAACACACTTAGATACTTAGACAATATACTACATATGTATATATTAGACATATATTACACAGGCATTACATATATATCAAAATATACTCTTATTGTAAACTAAACTTGAAAATTTTAAATACACCATATTAAAGCATCATATTACTTTAAGAATCACTTAATGAACTGACACATTCTATACTTCATCATTAAATCAGAAATAACAGAAATGATGACAACTGTAAATTGTCAATGATGACAATGATGACAGTGTAAATGATGACAATACAGTGATGATAAATGAAAATTCTGAATAAAAATATACAAACCTACAACCCAAACGTCTATTTGCTTAAAAGGATTTTGTTGGTCTAAGTGTGCTGACCTGGTCAAACAGCCAGTCACTCCCAGTTTCTTCAATCTGTGTAGAAGTAGCATAGCTAAAATTAACAATAAAAATTAAAGTGACACTACAAGTGTTAAGAAAACAATTTATAATTAAGAAAGCAAAACAACTATAAACAGAGCACAGCTGCTCTCAAACTAAGGCACTATCCTTTGTTTTACCTTTAATGAGCTATCTTTCCTAAAATTTCACTTCTTAATTTCCTTGGTCAGAAAAATGACTATGCAAAGTGAAAATACGCCAGGAGCCTTAGAGATGCTATTACTTCATTTAAGTAAATTCTAAAGGGAAATATGAGTTGTCTATCTAGTAAGATAACAGGCAAAATGAATGCACAGTCCTATTAATTGCATTCCACATCCCTAATACTGCTTTTTTTTAGAAAGCGTGTGTGTGTGCACATAGATGCTCATATTCAAGGTTCTTTTGATAGTAGAAAGTAACGTTTCAAAATGAAGTCAATTACTGTAACTGTTTTTTTACCCTCCAGAAAATAATAGTCATGAATACTATCTAACATGATACATATCTTCATATACAACCAGCCTTCAAGGTTACATGCTTGCAAAGTAAAGAAATAAGCATAATATAGAGAAAACATTAAACTAATATTTCCCCAAATATACTGTCTCTATATTCATAAAGTGTTACATACCAAGATGTATGCGACACTTTAGATTTTTCACCTAAACTATTTTTTAAAAAATCAACTGAATCACTTTGCTGTATACCTGAAACACACTGTAAATTAACTATGCTCCAATATAATATAAAAACTATATTAAATGTTAAAAAAATTTTTAATTCTTTAGCTATATAATTCAGTACATACTTAGGGTACATTTATCTTAAAATCAGAATATTTTTGCTCAATTACCATCAACAATTTTCAAGCGTAATCATATATCTGCCACTTAGCAAACCTACATGATTAACAAAAAACCATAAATTCTAAGTAATACCAACAATAACTTAAAATACTATTTCTCAGAGATAGACCTCTCTTATTTAGCTCATTCCACAGTCGTTCATCCCACGGAAAATGTCCCATGAATGTTGCTAATAGAAACTGAACTGTCAGCTAATATTTCCAAAAATTTAAGATAGTCTGATCTCTGTTCGTATTTAGGAAACTCTCAAAGCTATCACATGAAAACCTTCTTAACATGTTACAATGCAATGAATGTGGAGGGCTCAGAAAATCTAGAGAAATCTGCTGAGAACTCTACAGGACTCCATTCTACACAGTAAATTGTAAATGACTTCTAAATCCCAGCACTGTCCTAAAACATTCATTTCTCTCCCTTCCTCCCTTTCTTTTTCTCTCCTGTCATCCTATCTCTGAGTTAGTATCTTGAGAAAGTAATTCAAGAGAATCTAAAGTAAGGGACAAAGAAATTGTTCCCATTTCCTTGACTCCACACTGACCCCCTCCTCCATTTCTGCTGTCTCTGCTATCCTGTGATGGATACTCAGCCCTCTTAATCTTGAGGTATAATTGTATCTCAAGATAGATGACAGAAAACAGATAGGTGAAAATTTTTCCTATCAAGAAAATACCTAATTACAGTATCCTGTATATAAATAACTCTCAAATCCACACACATCTCTAAATCTCTCTCTTTGCCACAACATTCCCCCCTGCAAAAAAAAATAGTGTGAGATCTTTATTCAGCTATCCCAAACAAACTCTCAAACTCTTAGAGACAGAACTACTAGAATAAATAGAAAACGAAGGGGTTCCCCTTGTAAATCAGTCACCAGGACTAGTGATTTCCCTTTGCCAGTGTTTCTCCAGGTCTCTCCTCCAGAGCTTTGGCTCAGGATTCTATTAGCTCATGAGCTTCAGTTTTCCTTCTGCCATAACATTTTTGGCCTTCTAAAACATACTCCACAAAGCAAATCCATCTTTCAGCTGTCCTTGATTTCTCTATGTAGAAGATACAGAGATTCCTAGTAATTTGAGTTCATCTTAATTGACAAGCCTTTTCATAATTTTACTTTCTCTAAATATTCTAGTCACTATCCTCAGGTCCTCTGTATTCCACAGGTGCTTTCTGCTGCTCTCCTGAACACATATCATCCCCTCCACAAGGCATTCCTCCTGGTGGTTACAGAGATAAGAATTCACTCCTCATTCAATTTCTAGTCTCAAACCTCTTGAAACATGCATATTTCTCCTCATTCTAAATTCCATCAAGGTGTGGCTATATGCGTGTGTGTGTGTGTGTGTGTGCACGTGCGCACGCGGGTGTGTGCACAGGCACGCCCTTTAAAACTGTTCAAAGATAGTCTGTCCATATTAATTTGACCCAATGAATATTATCTGTAACTCACTTACTTTCAGTTAAAATTCTATACAATCACATTAGCTCTTTAAGAAACTTTATCTTAGGTTCTTTATGTGCTTATTCAGTATTGTCCTTTAATTAACTGGCTTGCACTCCAATGGAAATTGTTGTAGACTGCAACTTCCATTAAGGGAAGGCTTTCAGTGCCCAGGAGAATGCTCCTCTTAACCTGCAACAGACACTTCACAGTATTGATGATACTGCTGCTGCTGCTGCCAAGTTGCTTCAGTCGTGTCCGACTCTGTGCGACCCCATAGAGCGCAGCCCACCAGGCTCCGCAGTCCCTGGGATTCTCCAGGCAAGAGTACTGGAAGGGCTGCCATTGCCTTCTCCAATAGTATTGATGAGGAGAGGGCATATGATATGACTTAAAACAGAATTAGACAGTATCTGCCATTTACGTGGAAGATGCAAAAAACTAAGAGTCACACGTATTATAAAATGTCACTCCGTTCAATAAACAAAAATCCTGACACTCACTGTTAACTTAGTCTGGCCTCCAGAACTTTTACAACTTTTAGACTAGTGATTTCTCCCTAGGGATTTTTCCTAATATTTCTGTGCTCAGTGCTACAATTCACCACACAGGTTTAGCAAATTCTGTTCCAAACAGTTTAAAGAAAGCTTTCATGATTAGTCAAGGGATCTTTATAAAGCAAGTACCAGTCAGTCAGTCCTTCAGGGTTGAAATTTAGCACCTTTAGAGACCTCTGTCTCCACCCAGAAATCCTTGCTGTTTACACTAAGAAGACTGGCGCCACGGCCCCCTTTCCTTTACACTCTTATCACCCCCTTCCATGCAACTCCCCTCTGGACCGCCACAGAAACAACCTGAAATTCAAAATCGCACTATAAACAGCGACAGGCGGGGCAGGTCTCCTCCCTGGGCGGCATGGTCCTGGATAATGGCCCCTTTTCCACCCTGCCTTTGGTGGCCGCTGTCCAAAGTCCCACAGCCTCAAACGTGGGGGCACAGCCAGCCTGGGGTGCTCCTGGACAGGACCCCTCCCATTCACATGCCTGTGTCCTGCCTTCAAAGCTCCACTATCAGTGCCCTGGAAATCAAAATCCAGAAGGCTGCAACTTTCAGATTTATCATTGAAAAAATTGCGCCCATGTTCACAGAGTTGGGAACAGAACACAAGGAGGTGGGGAGCTGTGGTCTGGTCATTTGTTTTCACAGCTGGCCGAGTCAATCATTCTCTCTTAAAAGCTTATTTGACAGGTGAGAAATTCCTCCTCTCTAGATCATTCCAGGAACTCCTCAGCATCAATCTGAGCTGGGAGAGGGGCCTGAAGGGGAAGGGAGTGGTGCTGAAATCGTGCTGAGCGTGTCCCCAGGGAAACTCTAGTGCAGGAAGGAGGATTTCGGCGCCAGGAATGTGCTGGTCCAGGGTCCAGAGCGAAGAGAGGGGAGAGCCGAGAAGTCTTTACTGAGAGGGAGAGAGGTGCGACCAGAAAATAGAAGATACCTGGAAATGTCCTGAAAGGGATGGAATTGGGGGAGAAGGATGCGGAGTGGAGAGAAATCGGGAATAGGAAGAGGTTGGGGCAAGGGGGGAACAGAACAACACGAAGTGCAGAGCCTCGGATGCGGGCGTCCAACCTCGGCCGGTGTCGGACCCTTCCAGAGCGCCGGCTAGGCTGGCTGCCGGCCGAGCCCCCGGAGCCGGAAAGTTGGCGCAGCGAGGGGCGGCCGGAGGGCAGTGCCCCCAGCGCGGCCGGGAGGCGCCGGGCTCAGAGTCGCGCGGCGCCTTACCTTCTGGTCGACGATAGAGCAAGCCATCTCGCGGACGTGCGCCAGGCTGTAGTCCCCGGACGAGTCCTGCAGCAGCAGCACCGGCTCGCGGCTCAAGCCGATCTGCAGATGGAAGGAGATGCCCCCGGCCGGGGCCGCGACGGGATTCAGGAACGGCGCGGGCCCCGGCCCGGACCCCGGGACCAGCGCGGCCGCCGCCGCGGCTGCTGCCGCCGCCACGGGCAGCAGCGGGCTGGGCGGCCGCAGGACCGGAGGGGCGCTCATCGCTCGGCCGGGCGCACCGAGGGCCGCGGGGCCCGGCGGCTGAAAAGTTTTGCTGCCGCCGAGCCGGGAGCTTCTTTCTTCAAGAGTCGAAGCGGAAAATAAAAACTTTCCGGAAAAGTCCCCGCGCGGGGGGAAGGGCGAGGGGATGAGGATCGGGAGGGGAGGGGGTGGAGAGAAAATGGCCGAGGCGGGAGGGCTGCGCCGCCGGCAGCGCGGGCGGCGCGCGGGGGAGGCGCCGCCGCGCGGAGGAGCAGCAGCTGCGGCGCGCGCGGAGGGACGGGGCGGCGGGTCTGCGAGGCCCGGGCGCCGGGCGGGGGCGGGGAAGGGGGCGCGAGGGGCGGGGTAGGGGAGCGAGGGGCGGGCACTGCGGAGCCACCACCCGGCGGGCTCCGGAGCCGCAAGAGCCGCGGCCGCGCGGCCGCACTGGCCGCAGTGTGCGCGGTGGCCGCCCCCTGCGCCCGAGGTTCCCTGGGCCTGAGCCTCCCCTGGCCCGGGCAGGATAAGCGGCAGGGCGTGGGGCCGCCTCCGCGAGCATGGTTCGACCCTTCCCTCCCTCCCTCCAGGACCCCGCTCTCTTCGCTGTCCCGGCTGCCCGACTGCGGACGGACGGGACTGGGCGCCCTTCCTACAACCCGCTGCCCGGGACCAGGAGCTTCACGGCCCCCACAGTCCTCGCCACATCATCCAAGTGTCCGAGGACGACGCACTTCTACCCGTGAGGTGGCCTGTGCTAAACTCAAGAATGCCAAGCCCTGCGTTTCTCCGTGGGTCTTACTTTCGGAGGGAAGATGAAAACAGAGGATCCTTGGAAACCCACTTACATCCCAGGTCCTTCCAGGAACCCTTGGGTTCGTTGCCAAAGAGGGTGGGAACCCAATCCACGGAAATATATTTAACCTGTCTTTACTTTTTTTGACACTGACACACCCTGATACCAAAGCCCACGCATTTCACCGCAGCTCCCAAGGCACCAGACATAAGTTGCTAAACTCAGACTAAGTTCTCTTTTGAAAGGGAAGGCATTCATTGTCTACAATTTTTAAAAAGAGGAAGGTCTGATGCAGTCTCTGTCCCTTAACCCTTATTCTTGGTGTCTGAAGCTTCTACCCCGCAGTCCTCAGAATCCGTTCCTTCACTGTAAAGTCAGCTTTATATAAAGCAGTGATGCTCCCAGCGCCGCTGCTATCTAGGTTGGGCACCATCGGCTTTAGTTTTGATAGTTGTTCCCTGTTGTTGCCTTTGTTGTAGTTTTGGCGGGGTGGGGAGGTGGGAAGGGTGCTTGGGAATGAATTCTGCTCTTCTCCTCCCACCAGGGCATGCTTCGCACATTGCACAGGGTGGGTAACGGTGGGGCCTCGACCTTTGAAAGGCCCTGCCACAGTGACGAGCTGACTGTCACCATCTTGGAATACTTAATGGTTTTCTGTTTGTTTGTTTGCTTTTTCATTTTGCAGTATGTTAGTTGCTCAATCGTGTCCGAATCTTTGCAACCCCATGGACTGTAGCCTGCCAGTCTCCTCTATCCTTGGAATTCTCTAGGCAAGAATACTGGAGTGGGTAGTCATTTCCTTCTCCGGGGCATCTTCCCCACCCAGAGATCAAACCCAAGTCTCCTGCATTGCAGGCAGATTCTTTACCACTGCGCCACCAGGGAAGCCTGGGAGACAGACAAATTATGTAGCCCGCTTTTCCACTTCCTAGTCCTTCCCCTTATATGGCACAAGCATGCGCAAACACACACACACGCAAACTAATAATGTATGTTTTATTTTGTACTGTTACATTGTTTATGTCTTGACCTCTGTTTCTGACCCAAGACGTGACATTTCAAGGTGATTTTCTCTTCAAGCCTCTTTCCCAGGGTCAGTAATGGAGACCTGAATGTCCTCAAAGGCATTGTCACTCACTGCTCTAGAAGAGACCTGAGTTTTTTTTGTCTCTGGATTTGATGGTGTGAGAAGGTCTGCATGTGTGTTGGCAGTTTCCATTTACTTACTTAAAAAGTGGTTCACTTCATCTATCCATCCATCCCTCCATCCCTCCATCCATCAATCACATGTTCCTGTGGGGTCCGACTCTTTGCGACCCCAAGGACTTAGCCTGCCAGGCTCCTCTGTCCGCTGGTTCTCCAGGCAGGAATACTGGAGTGAGTAGCCATTTCCTCATCCAGGGGATCTTCCTGATCCAGGGATTAAACCCACCCACGTCTCCTGCATTGCAGGTGGATTCTTTACCACTTGAGCCATTGTGGAAGCAATTTCCCTAATATACCAGATTCAGCTAAGGTAGGAGAATCATGGGCTTTCCCAGTGGCTCAGCAGTAAAGAATCTGCCTGTCAATGCAGGAGATTCACCTTCTATCCCCAGGTCAGGAAGATCCCCTGCAGAAGGATATGGCAATTCACTCCACCATTCTTGCCTGGGAAATCCCATGGACAGAAGAGCCTGGTGGGCTACAGTCCATGGGGTCTCAAACGTGTTGGACATAATTTAGTGACGGAACAACAAGGAGAAGACTGGAATTACTCTTAATGCTATGCCTTTTGGTTCTCTGTTGTTTTTTAATGTCAGAAAATGTATTTCATTTTCTTTTAAAGTCTGAATAAAGTCAATATTCCCACAGTTTCCTATTACCAGACAAAAAAGTCTGCTGGTCAGTTTACAAGGCCTTACAAAAAGCTAGTTTTGCTTGACTTTGAGCCAAAACCTGGATGACAGAAAAGGCCCTTAAGAAGATCAGGGGGAAATACGAACTAGGCATAGGAAACAGCTGGTGTAAAGAAACTGACACAAGAATGTACTGAGCAGTTTCAAGGCACGGGAAAAGAGGGGCAAGTACCTGAGATGAGGTCAGAGACGTGGTTGAAGCCAGATCACAAAATGTCTTGAAAGCCCATTGTAAAGAGTTTTCGTTCTATTCTCAGTGCACTGTCCAACCACTGGAAGATTTTAAAGCAGGGAATGATAAGATTTAATTAGCATTAAAAAAAAAATCACTCTCTGGCTCTGTGTATAAGAGAAAAGAGTCAAAGCAAAGACACCAGGTTGGATGTTAGCAGTTGTCCAGTCTAAAGACATATATGGCTTGGATGACTCTGGTTGTTAAGTTCAGATACTAAAAAATGTAAAGTTACAGGATCTAATTTGGAGTCAGAACTGAAGGTCTTAATGATGAATCAGAGGTTTACGGGAAGTAAGAGAACAGTAGAGTTGTGAAAGACTCCTAGATTTCTGAGCAATTAGCCTAATGGTGGTGCTGATAATTGATACAGAGAAGACAGGGAGGAAGCAAGTTTGGGGAGAAATAAGATTTCTGCTTTGTGTTGAATTTGAGATGCCACTAGGTATTCAACTTAGAAATAACAGCTACAGTTGAATATTTGAGTCCAGAGTTCAGGAAAGAGAGGATGGTCAGAAATACACTTGAAAATCCTAAGTGTGAAGATGTTTCAAAGTGAGATTAGATGAAATCACTAGAAAGAGAGGGGTTGAGGCAGTCATCAGTTATATGAGACAGGAACTTAGATCTCCTACATAGGAAGAAAGCTGTGGAACAAGAACTTGTTTCCTATACTCTGATTTCTCAATAGTTTGAAGGATGTTGGAAGTAATTGAGAAGAAAAACCAGAGCAGGAGAGAGAATTCTAAGGAATTGTAATTCTGGAGAATTAGAATCACTTTCAAGAAGCTGGTAAATTACTGAATGCAAGAGAGTGAATAAAGAGAAACAAGAAGAAAAAGAGTCTCAGAACCATTGGAGGTCCCACATAACAGGCAGAAAATTCCCATGGAGTTGGTCATTGCAATTTCTATAGTAGGCACCTGAGATCTGACAGTTTGCCAGCGGCTCCCCATTTTTGCTGAATGACAAGAGGATGAACAATAGCTAATATCTGAAAGAAACCTGATGTGCATCTCTGATGACTGTGAAATTACATACAGGCATCTCTGGTGATTGTGAAATTATATACAGAAAACTTCAAGAGTTTGAAAAAATTCAGTGGCTTTAATCTCTTCTGGGTATTTGAACTTTGGGAAAGTAAAAAATTATGTAGAGCGTGAATAGCTATTTATACAAAATATATTCACGAATTTTAGGTTTTATTTTTTGAATCATGGCTAACATTCCTGGAATAACAGACTTCTGGCAATAACAGGGAATACCATTTTACAAAGTAGGTTCACTAACCATCTTAGAAAGCAGGTTCAAGACTCGTAAATGACTTAAGTGTGCAGAAGTATGTGGAGGTACTTACAAGGAATTCCAAAAATGAATGTTTTTCCTTTACAGTGGTCTTCAAAAGAGGGCTGGATGTTGAAATAATTTGAGAAATAAATACATTTTATTTTTCTTTATAGCTTATAAATTAACAGTGTTTAAATTCTCAATATAAATTAGGCTTTGAAGGCACTGGGAAGTCCTACAAAAGTTTTTTATTTGTTTTACTACACTAAGCTACTTTATTGTCGTGTGAAAACTTCATATCACCAGCTATCCCACCAATTATTCCAGAATCCTGCTTTCCCACACAGTTCTTCTGCTGTCAATAAGGCATGACTATTCTTCCATTGCATAAACCATGGTTAGAAGCACTGTGGAAAGAAGCGGTGAGAGGCACACTATCTTTCCTTAAAAGTAACTATGATTCTTACAAAAGTTTTATTTCATTTAATGCACTACTTTCTCAACAATTTTTATCTCAGAACCCTGATCATGTATTGTTGTTGATGATGATGTTGTTTTTATCACACTATATATCTTAACATTTCACATAGTGAGGGTCCCATAGAACACACTTTGGGAAATGGAGTACTATTGAACAAATGTAAAAGAATTTCAGTTAAATTTTGAAGGTTAAGAAAATCACTCAGAATTAAAAGCAGATACTTTAAAGAACACCACAAATGGCAAAAACAGATGCATACTGAGTGTCCAGGAGTTCACAATCTGTAATCAGAAAGAGAATTCAGAATAACCTGATTTGAAGAGTTGTCCGTTTGGAAGCACAATATACCTTGTCCAGATGAAACAGATGGTGGAGAAAGAAAAATGAGTAAGAAACATAATGTAATTATATGGCTGAAAGGATCCCATCTATCCCCAAGTACAATCATTTTACAGCCTAAAAAACTGAAGAGCAGAGAAATTATATACTAATATGGAAAATGGAAATTTGAAACAGAAAGTATGGTCCCAGAATGGCCACCTTTTTACACAACTGATCATTGGAAGCTATGAGCGTGAAGATAACAGATGATGAATGGATGATAGATGATTAATGTATACAACAACTATTTTATATTGTTTGTCTCCTTACAAGAGTTTATAAATGATAGTGTGCAAATCAGGTTAAATAAAGTTAACAATACAAAGCTGGCACAACAGAAAAATAATGTCCTAATGAAGATATCAACCATAAAATTATCTGCCAAAGTATTGTTCTGCTAAAGCCTGAGCTTATGACAAAATGTTACCTTGTCTTATTGATAATTTTGTGGCAAATAAAACAGGAAAGAAATGAAGTTCATTATTACCAAGAAGTAAAACTAATTTATTATTTAAGAAAGCAAATTTCAAAACTTCAAAGAAAAAACAAATATGATCCTAGAGTCAGTGACCCTCAGAAGGACAGGAGGCCTTCAAAGACAAGCACTTAACTATAAAATCACAAATAATCCAGGTGAGGAATAAATTCAGACAGCAGTATAACTACACTTTAAGTTTTGAATGAGTACATATCTGCAAAGAGAATGAATGACTAGACATAAGCTGTATTAGAAAGTAAATGAAAATAAAAGTTATTCGTGAACCATGAACTTCTAGGTGTTCAAGCTGGTTTTAGAAAAGGCAGAGGAACCAGAGATCAAATTACCAACATCTGCTGGACCATGGAATGAGCAAGAGAGTTCCAGAAAAACATCTATTTCTGCTTTATTGACTATGCCAAAGCCTTTGACTGTGTGGATCACAATAAACTGTGGAAAATTCTGAAAGAGATGGAAATACCAGACCACCTGACCTGCCTCTTGAGAAACCTGTATGCAGGTCAGGAAGCAACAGTTAGAACTGGACATGGAACAACAGACTGGTTCCAAATAGGAAAAGGAGTATGTCAAGGCTGTATATTGTCATCCTGCTTATTTAACTTTTATGCAGAGTACATCATGAGAAACGCTGGGTTGGAAGAAGCACAAGCTGGAATCAAGATTGCTGGGAGAAATATCAATAACCTCAGATATGTAGATGACATCACCCTTATGGCAGAAAGTGAAGAGGAACTAAAGAGCCTCTTGATGAAAGTGAAAGAGGAGAGTGAAAATGTTGGCTTAGATCTCAACATTCAGAAAACTAAGATCATGGCATCTGGTCCCATCACTTCATGGCACATAGATGGGGAAACAGTGAAAACAGTGGCTGACTTTATTTTTCTGGGCTACAAAATCACTGTAGATGGTGACTGCAGCCATGAAATTAAAAGATGCTTACTCCTTGGAAGGAAAGTTATGACCAACCTAGACAGCATATTTAAAAGTAGAGACATTATTTTGTCAACAAAGGTCCATCTAGTCAAGGCTATGGTTTTTCCAGTGGTCATGTATAGATGTGAGAGTTGGACTATAAAGAAAGCTGAGTGCCAAAGAATTGATGCTTTTGAACTGTGGTGCTGGAGAAGACTCTTGACAGTCCCTTGGACTGCAAGGAGATCCAACCAGTCCATCCTAAAGGAGATCAGTCCTGGGTTTTCACTGGAAGGACTGATGTTGAAGCTGAAACTCCAATACTTTGGCCACCCGATGCAGAGAGCTGACTCATTGGAAAAGACCCTGACTTTGGGAAAGTTCAATGACTCAATGGACGTGGGTTTGGGTGGACTCTGGGAGCTGGTGATGGACAGGGAGGCCTGGTGTGCTGCAGTTCATGGGGTTGCAAAGAGTCGGACACGACTGAGCAACTAAACTGAACCAAGCTTAAAAACAACATGTACTAGCAATATGTGAGATTGCCGAGTTTTTTAAATATTCTCTCCCCCAGAGAATTAACTTGTAGGCAATAACTGAATTTTTCTATTTAATTTTTGCTTACATGAGGTTACACATTTTACTGTGTTCATAGATCACATGTATATCTTCTTTTTAAATATTATATTCTAAGTTCCTCACACATTTTATATTGGAATATTTCCTGCTATTAATGAATAAGAGATTGTCATATCTCTTTGCCATATCTCATATCTCTATGCCATTCCTTTGTTATGCATGCTAAGTCGATTTAGTCATGTCTGACTCTTTGCAACCCTATGGGTTGTAGCCCACCAGGCTCCTCTGTCCATCAGATTCTCCAGGCAAGAGCACTGGAATGGATTGCCATGCCCTCCTCCTGGGCAGCTTTCCAACCCAGGGATCCGATCAGATCAAACCCATGTTTCTTCCACCTCCTGTGCTGGCAGGCTGGTTCTTTACCACTAGTGCCACGTGGGCAGATAGCTTGCTTTGTTATACACAGAGGCAAATGCTTTTTGTCACTCATCTTTTAATTTTTTATGGGGTTGTATCTTTCAAGCTGCTTTATAAATTTTTTTTTCTGCCTTTGTGTATATTGCTTAGAAAGGCTCTCCCTAATCTGAGATCAGAAAAAATATTCATCTGTAGTTTTTATTTTCCATTATTACTCTATAATTTTGCTCTATAAGAAATTTAGTCAATCTGGGAGCTATCTGAGTACATGTACTGATTTCTAGACCTATTTTTTCTAAAATATCAATTGTCTCAGCTATTGGAGGACATCTTTATTTGTTTTTATATTCATCAGTGGGCTAGAAAAAATAGATCCAGCTTCCAGGATTTAGCTTGAAGTTTTTTTGTTTTTTTTTACCTATATCCCTCTGTTTAAAGTCATGAGTGAACTTGAAAATTTTTTTGTCCAAAATGTTGAATGTTTTATATCTTGCACACATGCAAAATACCTGCATTTACAAATATTTCTATTTAAATCTATGTTCTTTTGCTAGACTTGATTCCCTAAACATCATTCCTTCCTGGACAGTAATAACTTTGACTCTGCTGTTCTAATGAGAACTAAAATCTACTGGCTCCAAGGTATTACAAAATTTGCTCAAGTCTCCTGTAGAAAACAGAATGAAACACTTTTTCCTTGGACTTCAGTATACTCAGAAGGCTATTGCTTACAGTTGCCAACTCTAATTGTGCACATCAGCTTTCATCATGTTGATCCAACATTCAAACTCAGAAACCATTAGCAGCAGCATTTTTTAAAAAATATATAAAGATGCAATTCTTCTAATCTTATGTTTCAAGACCCATTGGTTCTAGGGATACAAACTCTTCCTCCATTCTTAATGGATCTTACAAGTTTTCATAGCCAAATAGTTTATAACTATGAATATCAAATACATCTCATCAGTTGATACTATTCCATAACTTACTCTGTTTAGTACACGTTATTTTGTGAGACTTTACATGCTGTTATTCAGTATTTTTTATAAAGCATTGACTAAATCCTGAAAAACTAATAGGAAAGAGTAAAGGAGATACAATTAATTCAAAGTTGCTGTTTGGGTTCCTTCCTGGAAAAAAATGTTTTCTGAGCTGAAATTTCTTGTGTGTGGTTTCTAATGCTTTATTTGGAAAATAAACTTTTTAAGAGAAAGAATTTGGCAGATTTTTTTCTTCGTGACATAACCAGGAAAAATAGTTTTAATAGTTTAAGAAAAAAAATAATTTGCTTTTCTTGGCTTAGAAAAATTTTAAATGACTTTATTTCTAAAATTCACTTATTACTATAAAATTCATATTCCACTAGGATAAAAGCCTGCATAATTTAAATTAAGTCATTTATATGCAGTTAAAGCTATATTATTATTTCTTATCCTCAAACATAACATTGTAAAAAATCATATTATTGCAACCACAGTAAACTTCTTACCCATACTTTACTATTTTTAAACTGAATTTACACATTTGATCTCACATATAATCGAAGTAAAAATCTCTACCTCACACTGCTCAAATTAGAATATTCACTTCTTTAATTATATATTTTGTATTTATTTTAAATATATAAATTCTTTATATGATTTTATATATTTTTATAAGTATATTTTGTTCAATAAGTTTGTCATCCAGACTAAAGAAAATTGAAGTCCTCATAAACAGAAAAAAATCATTATGTTTTCGACTTGTTTCAGAATGTATTCAAGAAAAGAATTATGTACTTACTCTTTTAGATAAATGAAGAGCATTCTAGAATGTCTAAGTTTTACACTTTGCTGCCCTGGTTGAATGCCAAAGTCAACAAGTATAGACAATGAGATGTGAATGCTGGTTGGTTTGCCCATGTCACGGCAGTCCTATCACTGCCCAGCATATCTTTCTCTTCTCTTTAATTTATTAGTACATATTCAACTATATCTTGGAGAAGGCAATGGCACCCCAGTCCAGTACTCCTGCCTAGAAAATCCTATAGACAGAGGAGTCTGGAAGGCTGCAGTCCATATGCTGAGGGTCAGACATGACTTGAGTGACTTCACTTTCACTTTTCACTTTCATGCATTGGAGAAGGAAATAGCAACCCACTCCAGTGTTCTTGCCTGGAGAATCCCAGGGACGGGGGAGCCTGGTGGGCTGCTGTCTATGGGGTCAGACAGAGTCAGACACGACTGAAGTGACTTAGCAGCAGCATTCAACTATATCTAACCTTGCAAGTTGAACTTCTTTAAAAAATTAGTTACTGAAATAAATTTTGCTTGCTTAGGAGCTTCCCTGGTGGTTCAGGCAGTAAAGAATCCACTTGCAGTGCAGGAGACCCAGGTTTCATCGCTGGGTCAGGAAGATCTCCTGGAGGAGGAGATGGCAATCCACTCCAGTATTCTTGCCTGGAGAATTCCATGGACAGAGAAGCCTGGTGGGCTACAATCCATTGGGTCGCAAAGAGTCAGAAACAACTGAGTGACCAACACTTTCACTTCTTTTGGAGAAATAGAATGATTTAAGTCACCTATGAGGAAGATTCATTTTAACATTTATTTCTTAACCAATATTTTCTTTGTTTTTATATACAATTTTAAATACCTCATAATGGAATGAAAAATGGATTTACATGGTGTTAACTTGTGACATATCACCTGCATCTTTAAAAAAAAGCCATTTTAATCATTAGAAACATTTATATTAAAATAAAGCAGTGCAAATATGGGGTTTCCCTGGTTAGCTCACCAGTAAAGAATCTGCTTGCAATGCAGGAGACACAAGAGACACAGGTCCTCTCTCTGGATAGGGAAGATCCCCTGGAGGAGAAAATGGCAACCCACTACAGTATTCTTGCCAGGAAAATCCCACGGACAGAGGAGCCCTGTGGGCTACAGTCCATGGAATCACAGAGTTGGACACGACGGAGCAACTGAGCACTCAGTGCAAAAACCTCAACTAATATCCATGATTCTGCTGAAGCATTTAGCCCTCACCCTCCTCACAGTCACTACAAAAGAAGGAAAGTAATGTAATTTTCTAATTCTTACTGTCTGATTTTAAACAAAAATTTTATCATGTGTTCATATTACATAGGACAGAAAAACACTTGGTTTAGAATCTGAGCTTCAAGGGCAAGACTCTTGTTTTACCTACCCTTCTATCCCTTAGCACCCAAACATAGCAAATGTTTGTTATTGTGCTTTTTTTGAATAAAACTGTTCAACTACAATCAGAAGATTATAAATTCTGCAAATTTTTTTCAAGATAATAGTGTTTTATATCCACTCTGCTCAAAAGTTCAAATCACAGAAACCAACTCTACATCAAACAGACATTTCCTGACGGCACTCAGTTAATGAGATTCAGATAAATTCTATTCTTATGACCTAGTCTGACATAGTTAGCTCCCCTGGCCTGATATGCTCATAGCATTTTTTCTCAGGGCTATTTCTCTAGCATCTATCACATTATAAGGATTTTAACTTACATCTTATACTTGTGGGTATTTCTAGAACCAATTATTAAAACTGATGCTGATACTCGGTAACAGTTTAATAATTGTTTATTGAAGAAATCAGTGACTTGAGTTTGAAATGGCTCAAAATAAATAAAATGAATTGAATAATCTAATGGCCTAGCTTCTCCCGAAATCAACTACTTCAGCTGTGCTTCTAACATGGAATAACATGCATTGTTTTTTGGAGTTTATAAAAGCGGTATTTGCTAATTTAGAATGTTTGGAAAGAAGAAAAATCTAAATAAAAATAATCTATCAGCTACTAACTCAGTTAATACTAATCTTCTTTTTCTCCTATGTGAGTATGTATATAAAGTAATATTAAAAGTAGTTGTTTACTAATCTGATTTCAAATTTAATACGCCAAAATATTATTCTAAAGTCATTAAATATTCTTCAGAAACATCATTTGGGATAGCTGCAGAGTATTCTAGAATAAGTTTGGTGACTTGCTGTTGTGACATTTATTTTATTTTTGTTTTTCCTAGGAAACTTTTTAAATGTGAATAATAGCACTATTACTTGGGCAATAAAGATATTCACAAATTGAATATCTGCAGGAAAATGTATAAATAAGATTAATAAATTGTGGGAGGTATTGACTCTGCTAACAAGGATTATATCTAGAGGCTTTTAAAATAGAATCATTTAAAAATGCACAAAATTTCGAAGAATTCATAATGGTGACATATATTAAGCTGACATAAAATCTGAAAAACCATTTCTTTAAAATTAGCAAGACACTTGGTAGGTTTTTAAATTGAATATTCAAATCAAATTTGACACCTCAGGAGAACATCAGTTCTGCTGTCAGAAATCAAAACAGTGATGTATGCTATATTTAGAAAGTAAGTGATAGAATATATATTTTTTACTGTATTTTATTATGACAGAATTTAATTAACTTCATGAAATATCATTGACAAGTGAAATTGTAAAGTATTTGCTTTGCTACTTTCTAACCATACTTTTTGTTAATTGGCTAGAAATGTAAGTGCCAATCTAATTTTCTTAGTGCTAAAGTATAGTGCTTTTAAAATTATAAGCACATGATTCAAAGCTGATGGAATAAAGGATGTTTAAAATTGATTTTTTTAACCTAGTAAAACTTTTTTTTAAATTTCTATTTTAACAAACCAATCCCATTTTCAAGATAATAAAATCATGGATCATTGGGTAATGATAAAATTGGTTAAATAATCTAGTTTTTAGTTAAAACAATAATTAAGCAACATTATTCTATTGGACCTATAAAATTTGCTTCCTCATTCCCAAATTATGTCAGTACCATATCTCTAACTGACCTACGTTCTTCAGTTCAGTTCAGTTCAGTCGCTCAGTTGTGTCCGACTGTGTGCAACCCCATGAATTGCAGCACGCCAGGCCTTCCTGTCCATCACCAACTCCCAGAGTTCATCCAAACTCATGTCCATCAAGTCGGTGATGCCATCCAGCCATCTCATCCTCAGTCGTCCCCTTCTCCTCCTGCCCCCAATCCCTCCCAGCATCAGAGTCTTTTCCAATGAGCCACCTCTTTGCATGAGGTGGCCAAAGTACTGGAGTTTCAGCTTTAGCATCTGTCCTTCCAAAGAACACCCAGGGCTGATCTCCTTCAGAATGGACTGGTTGGATCTCCTTGCAGTCCAAGGGACTCTCAAGAGTCTTCTCCAACACCACAGTTCAAAAGCATCAATTCTTCAGCACACAGCCTTCTTCACTGTCCAACTCTCACATTCATACATGACCACAGGAAAAACCATAGCCTTGACTAGACAGACCTTTGTTGGCAAATTAATGTCTCTGCTCTTTAATACGCTATCTAGGTTGGTCATGACTCTCCTTCCAAGGAGTAAGCATCTTTTAATTTCATGGCTGCAATCACCATCTGCAGTGATTTTGGAGCCCCCAAAAATAAAGTTTGACACTGTTTCCACTGTTTCCCCATCTATTTCCCATGAAATGATGGGACCAGATGCCATGATCTTCATTTTCTGAATGTTGACCTATGTTCTTAGTCACTGTTAAACTGCATGTTTGTGGAGCACTTTGACAGTCCATAGCCTTGAAACAATCTGAGGAAAGCTAACTTCTTTGGAATAAATATGTCACAGACACAGACACACACACATACACATACATTCCACTGTATTGTATTAGCAAAACTAAAACTATGGTCATTACAAAATAGTCCTTCTGGGCATAATCTCAAAATCTTAAAGAATTTACTTTTTAATGGCAAAATGGTGAATGTAGTTGTTATGGGGTGAATTGTGTCCCATTAAAATCCCTATATTGAAGCCCTAACCCCCAGGACCTCAGGATGTGGTTGCATTTAGAGGAAGGGCCTTACAGTTAAAAATTAAGCCTTTAGGGAAGCCTCTGATCCAATCAGACTGGAGTCCTAACAGAAAGAGTCCTAACTAGAAAGATCTACAGAGCATTCATGCCCAGAGGTACCACCAGGTGAAGTGGAGAGAACAGCCATCTCGCTCCATAAGTGTGAGAAAATAAATTTATATTGCTTAAGCAATCCAGTCTACAGTATTATGCTATGCTAGCCCTAGCAAACTAACACAATCACATATAATACGTTAGGATAGAATGAATATATTTCATGTATACATACAAAGCCAAAAAACAAAGGTCTCTTTTCTTGGACCACTAAACATACAGTACAATAGCCTCTCTTTCTGATGTTTGACCTTTTTCATTTCATCAGAAAAGTGTGGGAGGGGAGCATGTTACTGAAAAATGTCAAGGAAAAATATGAAATTACTTAATAAGATAATATAACCCTGAACTTAACAATTCACAGATAATTAGGATAATAGACTCTTTATTTTTTTCTCTTTTTTTAGTTGAATGAGATACTCTTTAAATTCTACAGTGCTTAACAATTTTCAAAGCTTTCACACACATGATTTAATGTAATCCCATAATAACTCTGTTTTCCCTACCTCCATATTGCCCCTCTTCTATTTCTCTCCCCATTGGTAATTCCAGATTGTTCTCTGTATCTGTAAGTCTGCTTCTTCTTTTTTCTTATTCACTAGCTTGTTGTATTTTTTAGATACCACATATAAGTGATATCATACCATAGCTCTCTTCCTCCAAGTCCATCCATGGTGCTGCAAATGGCAGAATTTCATTCTTTTTATCACTGAGTACTCCATACCACATCTTCTTTATCCATTCATCTGTCAATGAATACTTAGGTTGATTTCACACCAAGGCAATTGTAAATAATGCTGCTAGGAACTCTGGGGTGCATGGATCCTTTTCAATTAGTGGGGTTTTCCTCCCCTTGGTGTGTACCAAGGAGTGGAATTACTGGGTCATATGGTAGTTCCATTTTTAGGTTTTTGAGACCTCTCCATACTGCTTTCTACAGTGGCTACACCAATTTATATTTCCACTAATAGTGTATGGGACTTCCCAGGTGGTGCTACTTGTAAATAACCCATCTGCCAATGCAGAAGACAAAAGAGATGCAGGTTCGATCCCTGGCTTGGGAAGATCCCCTGGAGGAGAGGATGGCAACCCACGCCAGTATTCTTGCCTGGAAAATCCCATGGACAGAGGAGCTTGGCAGGCTACAGTTGATGGGGCTGTGAAGAGTTGGATACAACTGAAGCTACTGAGCACACATGCACAATGGTGTACCAGAGGGTTCCCTTTGCTTTACATCCTTGCCAACGTTTGTTATTTGTGTTTTTTTGGTGACTGCCATTTTGACCATGTGAGGTTTTGATTTGCATTTCCCTGATGATTAGCGACGCTGAGTTTTTGATCTGTTCATGTGGCTGTTGGCTACCATAATTTCCTCTTTGGAAAAATGTCTATTCAGTTCTTTTGTCCACTGTAAATCAGCTTGTTTAGTTTTTTGATGTTGAGTTGTACGAGCTGTCTATATATGTCGGATATTAATCCCTTATCGATCATATCATTTGCAAATATCAGAAACTGGAGGAATCATGCTCCCTGTCTTCAGATTGTACTACAAAGCTAGGGTCACCAAACTGTGTGATACTTGTGGTTAATTTATCTATAATAAAGGAGGCAAGAATATACAATGGAGAAAAGATAGTCTCTTTAATAAGCGGTGCTGGGAAAACTGGATAGCTATATACAAAAGAATGAAATTAGAACATTCTCTAATAAAAATACACAAAAATAAACTCAAAGTGGATTAAAGTTCTAAAGGTAAGACTGGATATTATAAAATTAGAAAAAAAAATAGGCAGGACAGTCCTTGACATAAATCAAAGCAATTTTTTTTTTTGGATCTCTTCTCCAAAAGCAAAGGAAATAAAAGCAAAAATAAACAAGTGGGACCTAATTAAACCTAAAAGCTTTCACACAGCAAAGTCAACCACTGACGAAACAAGACAACCTACTGAATAGAATGATAGACTCTTTTTAAGAAAATTAATTTTGCTGGTTTTGATATCAATCTTAATTATTACTGTAATTACAAATTGGATAAAAGCTTATCCTTGAGGGAATGAATACTTTTCAGGATTTAAAAAGTGCTTTAAATAAACTATGAAAAAAAGAAACAATTTTCATGTGGTATTTTACATCTTTTAGAATTGATACTGGCTGGTCTTATTTGAAGAGTGTAGAAGGCAACATGATCTGAGCCACAGTCAGCTCCCGGTCTTGTTTTTGCTGACTGTATAGAGCTTCTCCAACTTTGACTGCAAAGAATATAATCAATCTGATTTCAGTGTTGACCATTTGGTGATGTCCATGTGTAGAGTCTTCTCTTGTGTTGTTGGAAGAGGGTGTTTGCTATGACCAGTGTGTTCTCTTGGCAAAAATCTATTAGTCTTTGCCCTGCTTCATTCCGTATTCCAAGGCCAAATCTGCCTGTTACTCCACGTGTTTCTTGACTTCCTACTTTTGCATTGCAGTCCCCTGTAATGAAAAGGACATCTTTTTTCGGAGTTAGTTCTAAAAGGTCTTGTAGGTTTTCATAGAACCATTCAACTTCAGCTTCTTCAGCATTACTGGTTGGGGCATAGACTTGGATTACTGCGACATTGAATGGTTTGCCTTAGAAATGAACAGACACTGGGCTGGAAGAAGCACAAGCTGGAATCGAGATTGCCGGGAGAAATATCAATAACCTCAGATATGCAGATGACACCACCCTTATGGCAGAAAGTGAAGAGGAGCTAAAAAGCCTCTTGATGAAAGTGAAAGAGGAGAGTGAAAAAGTTGGCTTAAAGCTCAACATTCAGAAAATGAAGATCATGGCATCTGGTCCCATCACTTCATGGGAAATAGATGGGGAAACAGTGGAAACAGTGTCAGACTTTATTTTTGGGGGCTCCAAAATCACTGCAGATGGTGACTGCAGCCAGGAAATTAAAAGACGCTTACTCCTTGGAAGAAAAGTCGTGACCAACCTAGATAGCGTATTAAAGAGCAGAGACATTACTTTGCCAACAAAGGTCTGTCTAGTCAAGGCTATGGTTTTTCCAGTGGTCATGTATGTATGTGAGAGTTGGACTGTGAAGAAGGCTATGCACCAAAGAATTGATGCTTTTGAACTGTGGTGTTGGAGAAGACTGTTGAGAGTTCCTTGCACTGCAAGGAGATCCAACCAGTCCATTCTAAAGGAGACCAGTCCTGGGTGTTCTTTGGAAGGACTGGTGCTAAAGCTGAAACTCCAGTACTTTGGCCACCTCATGTGAAGAGTTGACTCATTGGAAAAGACTCTGATGCTGGGAGGGATTGGGGGCAGGAGGAGAAGGGGCGACAGAGGATGAGACGGCTGGATGGCATCACCTACTCAATGGATGTGAGTTTGAGTGAACTCCGGGAGTTGGTGATGGACAGGGAGGCCTGGCATGCTGCAGTTCATGGGGTTGCACACAGTCGGACACGACTGAGCGACTGAACTGAACTGAACTGAACTGAGAGCTAGAAATGTTATTATAGACCATCTCACCTAACTGGGCTTCCTTTATGACTCAACTGGTAAAGAATCCGCCTGCAATGTGGGAGACCTGGGTTCAGTCCCTAGGTTGGGAAGATCCCCTGGAGAAGGGAATGGCTACCCACTCCAGTATTCTGGCCTGGGGAATTCCACAGATTGTATAGTCCATGGTGTCGCAAAGAGTCAGACACGACTGAGCAACTTCAATACCCAACTGGTTCATTTTAGAGGTTAAAAAAGGAATACTCTAGTTCATATAAGTTAGTAGAAGGGCCAAGGAAAGGGTGCTTTCATGCCACAGTGCTTTCACTCCACCAGTGGTCTGCAATCTGAATTTGGCTATGTACTCCGTTAGTAAAACCTGAGCATGTACCTTCTATATATGTGGTTGCATACTTACTTGTAACTTAATATATGTATACTAAATTAATGTTATATGATTAGTGCAAAATGTATACAAAAATAGAAATTCAAAAGAGCATTTACAAATAGGACTTCCATGTCTGGATAACAGGTAGTCTATAGTTTTCTTGTTACAACAAAACCCCTGAACATTATATGTTAATGAAACAAAGGGGAACTCTGCAAAGTAGGGAGAAGCAAACAGGCCAACTAGGTATTTTGACAGCCAAGAAATAACACAAAATTCAGTTCACTGTGTTTTATTGCCTCATACATCTGGACTGGGTGCTAGAGAGGCCTCCAGCCTGGAAATACCAATAGATATAAACAAAAGAGCCCTAAGGAAAGCCTGCTTTCTGTTGCCAAAAGACCAGGAAAGTAGAAGTGCAATGAGACAGCAAATTCTGAGATAATAACTGCCTTATTCTAGTCTAACACCAAGGGAAAACCTGTGGTCCACACCCATCATTAAAGGTTGAGCAGAAAGCCTAGACTTCAACTCTCATCACCCCACTGTAACAAGAAACACTCCCAATACACATAAAATATCCTCCATTTTACCCCTGGAATGATATCAGAGAAAGCCAATGCAGAGCTTGGATTTTCACTTCTCCAGCTCTCAACAATCTCCTACCAGTAGAGAGCACATGGTGAGCCTAGACTTCCATACCATCTGAACGGTAATGAGACATCGTTTTCCCTACTGCTACAGTGATGCCAGCAGAAGCCTAGTGAAGAGTGAAATTCCATACCCATCCAGCAACGAGGTAAGCCTCCTCATTGTAGTCACAATGAAGACTGACCAGGGAATTGAACTTCCACCTCTACCTAACAGTAATTACACTGCCTCTCCGTCTTCTCACACAGTGCCAGAGGAGGTCTGCTAAAATAGAAGATTTAAATGAGATCTAGAGTATCCTAACACAATACTCAAAATGTCCAGGATACAACTAAAAATCACTGTCTCAGCTAGAATCAGGAAATCCTAACATGAACGAGAAAAGAAAATGAACAGATGATGCCACCAAGATGTCAAAGATATTGGAATTATCTGGCGGCGGCTGCTGCTGCTAAGTCACTTCAGTCATGCCCAACTCAATGATTTTTAAAAGAGACTATAAAAAGGCTTCAGTGAGCAATTAAAAACATGTTTGAAACAAAAGAAAAAAAATAGAAAGATTCAAAAAAAAACAGAAAGCTTTAACAATAAAAGAAGAACAATGAGGAGGAAGAAGAGGAGAAAGAGAAATCAAATGAAAATTTTACAACTGAAAGAAAGATTAACTGAATATCCAGTAAACTTTCACTGAATGAACTTAGCAGAATGAAAAGGTCAGGGGAAAGAACTGGTGCGCTTGAAGACAGAATAGAAATTACCCAGTCTAAACCAGAGGAAATACAGGCTGAAGCAAACAATGAACAGAGCCTAAGCTATCTATGAAAAGAGATGAAGATCTAACGTTTTTGTCACTGGAGTTACATATGGAGAGAAGAAGGTAGATCTTGAAAAGTATTCAAAGAAATAATGGCTGAATGTTTCCCAAATTTGGCAAAAGACATAAGCCTACAAATGTAAGAAACTAAGCAAATGCCTAAAAGTATAAGCCCAAGGAATTTCATACCAAGACACATTATAATCAAACCTCTGAAAACTTAAGACAAAATATCTTGAAAGCAGACACAGAAAAATGATACCTCACCTCTAGAAGAAAAATGATGCAGTTGACAGTGGGTTCTCATTTGGAGCCATGGAAGCTAGAAGAAAGAAGCACAATACTGTTTAAGTACTAAAGGAAGGGCTTCCCAAGTGACTCAAAGGTAAAGAATCCACCTGCCAATGCAGGAGACACAAGTTTGATCCCTGGGTTGATTCCATGGAGAAATAAATGTCAAGCCACTCGAGAGTATCCCATGGACAGAGGAGCCTGGCAGTCTACAGTCCATGGGGTCGCAAAGGGTTGGACACGACTGAGAAACTGAGCACATGCGTGTGTGCGTGCACGTGCATGTGTGCGTGCACGTGTGTGTGTGCGTGCACGTACGCACACACACACACATACACACACACACACACTGAAGGAAGAGATCTGTTAACCCAGGATTCTTTGTCCAGTGATAATACCCTTTAAGAAAAGAAGGGAAATCAATACATTCTAAGATGAAGGGAAACTAAAGAATTTTTTTTCCAGCAGACCTACCCAAAAACAATGACTAAGGGAAGTTGTTGCAACAAAAATGAAATGATAAAAGAAGAAAGCCTGGGACATAGCAAGGAAGAAAGAACAATGGAAAAATAAATACACAGACAAATTCAATAGACTTTTCTCTTCCCCTTGAGTTTTTACAATTAGATTTGATAGTTCAAATTAAAATTATAATAATTGCATGATGTGGTTCTCCTTCTGTATAGAGAAAATAGTTAAGGCAATTATAAATGGTGGAAGGCAAGGGGAGTTAAAGGAAGATAAAGTTATAACCAACCTAGATAGTATATTCAAAAGCAGAGACATTACTTTGCCAACAAATGTCCATCTCGTCAAGGCTATGGTTTTTTCTGTGGTCATGTATGGATGTGAAAGTTGGACTGTGAAGAAGGCTGAGCACCGAAGAACTGATACTTTTGAAATGTGGTGTTGGAGAAGACTCTTGAGAGTCCCTTGGTCTACAAGGAGATCCAACCAGTCCATTCTGAAGGAGATCAACCCTGGGATTTCTTTGGAAGGAATGATGATAAAGCTGAAGCTCCAGTACTTTGGCCACCTCATGCGAAGAGTTGACTCATTGGAAAAGACTCTGATGCTGGGAGGGATTAGGGGCAGGAGGAGAAGGGGACGACCGAGGATGAGATGGCTGGATGGCATCATGGACTCAATGGACGTGAGTCTGGGTGAATGCCGGGAGATGGTGATGAACAGGGAGGCCTGGCGTGCTGTGATTCACGGGGTCGCAAAGAGTCGGACACGACTGAGCGACTGAAATGAACTGAACTGAACTGAATTGAAGATTACTTCCCTGGTGACTCAGACACTAAAAGAATCTGCCTGCAATGCAGGTGACCTGGATTCAATCCCTGGGTTGGGAAGATCCCCTAGAGAACAGAGTGGCTACCCACTCTTGCGTGGAGAACTCCATGGGCAGAGGAGCCTGGTGGGCTACAGTCCATGGGGTTGCAAAAAGTTGGACACAACCGAGCAACTAACACTTTGCTTCACTTCAAGGTTACTACACTTCACTCAAATGAATAAAGTGCTGATACCATTATACTGTATAAGTTTTGTGTGTATAGTATAAAACATAATGCAACCACTAAAATTACAAACATATACACTTAAAAACACTTTATTCAGATTAAATCAAAATAAAGTTTTTTTTTAAGCTTAAGTAACACACAGGACAGCAGGAATAAAATGGAAAAGAAAAACGGAAAATGAGAAATAAAATGGAAAATGGAAACCCAAATATATCAATAATTACATTAAATGTAGATTGTCTAAATATACCAATTAAAAGATAGAGATTGGCAGGGTGGATTAAAAATCATGACTCAATATAGGCTATCTACAAAACTGACTTCAATTATAATACTATAGAAAATATATAAAGTAAAAGGATGCAAAAGATATCTTATTCAAACATTAATGAAAAGAAAGAGTGACTATACTGATATCAGATCATTTAGACTTTAAAGTGAAAAAAATTTCCAGGGACAGAGAGGGACATTACATAATAATAAAAAGGTCAATCCACTAAGAAGACATAACAATCCTAAAGGTAGAGGCTCCAAACATCAGAACTGCAAAATGAGTAGGGTGAGAGGACTGATAGAAATGAAAGGAGAAAGAGACAAATTCACACGTAGAGAGCTGGAGATGTCAATATCCCACTCTTAAGAAATGATAGAACATCTAGGCAGAAAATCAGCAAGTGTATAAAAGAAATAAACAATACTATCAACCAACAACATTCAATTCACAATTGTAAAACACTCTACCCAACAAGAACAGAGTACACATTCTTTTAATATATGAATAGGGCATTTATCAAGCTCCACCATATCCTAGGCCATAGACACAGCTCAACAAACTTCAGTTCAGTTTAGTCGCTCAGTCGTGTCCGACTCTTTGCAACCCCATGAATTGCAGCACGCCAGACCTCCCTGTCCATCACCAACTCCCGGAGTTCACTCAGACTCACGTCCATCGAGTCTGTGATGCCATCCAGCCATCTCATCCTCTGTCATCCCCTTCTCCATCTGCCCCCAATGGCTCCCAGCATCAGAGTCTTTTCCAATAGTCAACTCTTCGCATGAGGTGGCCAAAGTACTGGAGTTTCAGCTGTAGCATCATTCCTTCCAAAGAAATCCCAGGGCTGATCTCCTTCAGAATGGACTGGTTGGATCTCCTTGCAGTGCAAGGGACTCTCAAGAGCCTTCTCCAACACCACAGTTCAAAAGCATCAATTCTTCAGCGCTCAGCTTTCTTCACAGTCCAACTCTCACATCCATACATGACCACAGGAAAAACCATAGCCTTGACTAGACAGACCTTAGTCGAAAAAGTAATGTCTCTGCTTTTGAATATGCTATCTAGGTTTATCATAACTTTTTTTCCAAGGTGTAAGCGTCTTTTAATTTCCTGGCTGTGGTCACCATCTGCAGTGATTTTGGAGCCCCAAAAAATAAAGTCTGACACTGTTTCCACTGTTTCCCCATCTATTTCCCATGAAGTGATGGGACCGGATGCCATGATCTTCGTTTTCTAAATGTTGAACTTAAAGCCAACTTTTTCACTCTCCTCTTTCACTTTCATCAAGAGGCTTTTTAGCTCCTCTTCACTTTCTGCCATAAGGGTGCTGTCATCTGCATATCTGAGGTTATTGATATTTCTCCCAGCAATCTTGATTCCAGCTTGTGTTTCTTCCAGTCCAGCATTTCTCATACCCTGCATATAAGTTAAATAAGCAGGGTGACAATATACAGCCTTGACGTACTCCTTTTCCTATTTGGAACCAGTCTGTTGTTCCATGTCCAGTTCTAACTGTTGCTTCCTGACCTGCATACAGATTTCTCAAGAGGCAGGTTAGGTGGTCTTGTATTCCCATCTCTTTCAGAATTATCCAGTTTTTTGTGATCCACACAGTCAAAGGCTTTGGCATAGTCAATAAAGCAGAAATAGGTGTTTTTCCGGAACTCTCTTGCTTTTTCCATGATCCAGCAGATGTTGGCAATTTGATCTCTGGTTCCTCTGTCTTTTCTAAAACCAGATTAAACATCAGGGAGTTCACGGTTCACGTATTGCTGAAGCCTGGCTTGGAGAATTTTGAGCATTACTTTACTAGCATGTGAGATGAGTGCAATTGTGCAGTAGTTTGAGCATTCTTTGGCATTGCCTTTCTTTGGGATTCGAATGAAAACTGATCTTTTCCAGTCCTGTGGCCACTGCTGAGTTTTCCAAATTTGCTGGCATATTGAGTGTAGCACTTTCACAGCATCATTTTTCAGGATTTGAAAGAGCTCAACTGGAATTCCATCACCTCCACTAGTTTTGTTTGTAGTGATGCTTTCTAAGGCTACTTGACTTCACATTCCAGGATGTCTGGCTCTAGATTAGTGATCACTTCATCATGATTATTTGGGTTGTGAAGATCTTTTTTGTACAGTTCTTCCATGTATTCTTGCCATCTCTTCTTAATATCTTCTGCTTCTGTTAGGTCCATACCATTTCTGTCCTTTATCAAGCCCATCTTTGCATGAAATGTTCCCTTGATAGCTCTAATTTTCTTGAAGAGATCTCTAGTCTTTCCCATTCTGTTGTTTTCCTCTATTTCTTTGCATTGATCGCTGAAGAAGGCTTTCTTATCTGTTCTTGCTGTTCTTTGGAACTCTGCATTCAGATGCTTATATCTTTCCTTTTCTCCATTGCTTTTTGCCTTTCTTCTTTTCACAGCTATTTGTAAGGCCTCCCTAGACAGCCATTTTGCTTTTTTGCATTTCTTTTCCAAGGGGATGGTCTTGATCCCTGTCTCCTGTACAATGTCACAAACCTCATTCCATAGTTCATCAGGCACTCTATCTATCAGATCTAGGCCCTTAAATCTATTTCTCACTTCCACTGTATAATCATAAGGGATTTGATTTAGGTCATACCTGAATGATCTAGTGGTTTTCCCTATTTTCTTCAATTTGAGTCTGAATTTGGTAATAAGGAGTTCATGATCTGAGCCACAGTCAGCTCCTGGTCTTGTTTTTGTTGACTGTATAGAGCTTCTCCATCTTTGGCTGCAAAGAATATAATAAATCTGATTTCGGTGTTGACCATCTGGTAATGTCCATGTGTAGAGTCTTCTCTTGTGTTGTTGGAAGAGGGTATTTGCTACGACCAGTGTATTTTCTTGGCAAAACTCTATTAGTCTTTGCCCTGCTTCATTCCACATTCCAAGGCCAAATTTGCCTGTTACTCCAGGTGTTTCTTGACTTCCTACTTTTGCATTCCAGTCCCCTATAATGAAAAGGACATCTTTTTGGGGTGTTAGTTCCAAAAGGTCTTGTCGGTTTTCATAAAACCGTTCAGCTTCAATTTCTTCAGCATTACTGGTTGGGGCATAGACTTGGATAACTGTGATATTGAATGGTTTGCCTTGGAGACGAACAGAGATCATTCTGTCATTTTTGAGATTGCATCCAAGTACTGCATTTTGGACTCTTTTGTTGACCATGATGGCTACTCCATTTCTTCTGAGGGATTTCTGCCTGCAGTAGTAGATATAATGATCATCTGAGTTAAATTCACCCATTCCAGTCCATTTTAGTTCGCTGATTCCTAGAATTTTGACGTTCACCCTTGCCATCTCTTGTTTGACCACTTCCAGTTTGCCTTGATTCATGGACCTGACATTCCAGGTTCCTATGTAATATTGCTCTTTACAGCATCGGACCTTGCTTCTATCACCAGTCACATCCACAACTGGTATTGTTTTTGCTTTGGCTCCATCCCTTCATTCTTTCTGGAGTTATTTCTCCACTGATCTCCAGTAGCATATTGGGCACCTAATGACCTGGGGAGTTCCTCTTTTGGTATCCTATCATTTTGCCTTTTCATACTGTTCATGGGGTTCTCAAGGCAAGAATACTGAAGTGGCTTGCCATTCCCTTCTCCAGTGAATCACATTTTGTCTACAAACTTAAAAAGAATCAAAATCACACAGATGTCATTCTCTGATATAATGGAATCAAACTAGAAATCAATTACAGAACAATACCATGAAAAGTTCACAACACTTGGAAACCAAACAACAAGTGAGGGAGATCAAGAAGCATACTGATCTAAATTTTTAAAAAATTTCTATATCTAACAATTTGTTGGATACAGCTAAAGCATTGCTGAGAGAGAGATTTATAGCACTAAACGTATATATTAGAAAAGAGGAAAATCTCAAAGCAATGATCTAAACTCCCAGCTCAGGGACCTAGAAAAACAAGAAAATAAATCCAAAGCAAGCAGAAGAAAGGAAATAATAAAAAGCGGAAAACAGAAAACTAAAAGAAAAAAATCTACAAAATCAGCTTCTTAAAGAGCTGAATTTTCTTTCTCAATAAAATTCATCTATATTAAAGAGTGATAAATGGAATGTGTTTGTCACATTTTGCCAACTTCACATCTAAGATGTAAAAGTTTATCTCAGCTCTGGAGACCTCAGGAAGTTCTCCATAAGTTTTTATGCACCTTTAATGGAGATTTAAAAACTTATGGAAAAGAACTTACGTGCCTCTAATGGAGGTTTCGGCTTCCCTTGTGGCTCAGATGGTAAAGAATCTGCCTGCAATGCTGGAGACGCAGGTTCGATCCCTGGGTCAGGAAGATGCCCTGGAGAAGGGAATGGCAATCCACTCCACTATTCTTGCCTAGAGAATCCCATGGACAGAGAAGCCTGGCGGGCTACAGTCCATTGGGTCGCAAAAAGTTGGACACAACTGAGCGACTACACTACACTAATGGAGGTTTCCTCCCAAGGGATTTAATAAAGCTCACTGTTAGTCATGTTTTCTTTTGTCCTAGAAGGTACTCTATTCAATGTTTTAAAATTTATGACTGTGAGCTCATGGATTTTCTTATTTCTTTACAGTATTGAAACCTTTTATTATTATTTATTATGATGCTCAAATTTTCTTCTACTCAGCCAGCGAACACTTTCCAGTTGATGCCTGAGTCCTTCTGGTGTATCCTGTCCATTGATTAGTCTTCTGACACAAAAACATAATCCAGGCTCACTTTCTCCTCCATCTTCAGCCCTGGAATTAGTTATTTCTCCAAGAAGTTCTGGTTCCATTAGTGGAGAATAAGTTACTAGAAATCAAGATTAGGGCCCTGTCTGGTAGTGTCCATTGGGTCATTTCCTCTAGTCTTTCTTAGCAAACAGAGCTAGGAAATACATTATGTATACATTTATATATACATTATTTGTATACATTATATATATTTATACATGAGTATAAATACATTCATACTTCTATAACTACTTTATACTCATTTGTATATATTATAAAACAATGAATTCACATTAGTCAGTTCAGTTCAGTTGCTCAGTCTTGTCCGACTCTTTGCAACCCCAAGAACCACAGCACGCCAGGCCTCCCTGGCCATCAACAACTCCCAGAGTTCACCCAAACCCATGTCCATTGAGTTGGTGATGCCATCCAACCATCTCATCCTCTGTCATCCCCTTCTCCTCCTGCCCTCAATCTTTCCCCAAATCAGGGTCTTTTCCAATGAGTCAGTTCTTTGCATCAGATGGCCAAAGTATTGGAGTTTCAGCTTCAACATCAGTCCTTCCAATGAATATTCAGGACTGATCTCCTTTAGGATGGACTGGTTGGATCTCCTTCCAGTCCAAGGGACTCTCAAGAGTCTTCTCCAACACCACAGTTCAAAAGCATCAATTCTTTGGCACTCAGCTTTCTTCACAGTCCAACTCTCACATCCATACATGACCACTGGAAAAACCATAGCCTTAACTAGACAGACTTTGGTGACAAAGTAATGTCTCTGCTTTTGAATATGCTGCTGAGGTTGGTCATAACTTTCCTTCCAAGGAATAAGTGTCTTTTAATTTCATGGCTGCAGTCACCACCTGCAGTGATTTTGGAGCCCAGAAAAATAAAGTCAGCCACTGTTTCCACCATTTCCCCGTTTATTTGCCATGAAGTGATAAGACAGATGCCATGATCTTCGTTTTCTGAATGTTGAGTTTTAATCTAACTTTTTCACTCTCCTCTTTCACTTTCATCAAGAGGCTCTTCAGTTTTTCTTCACTTTCTGCCATAAGGGTGGTGTCATCTGCATATCTGAGATTATTGATATTTCTCTGGGCAATCTCGATTCCAGCCTGTGCTTCCTCTAGCCCAGCATTTCTTATGATGTACTCTGCATAGAAGTTAAATAAGCAGGGTGACAATATATAGCTTAACGTACTCCTTTTCCTATTTGGAACCAGTCTGTTGTTCCATGTCCAGCTAACTGTTGCTTCCTGACCTGCATACAGGTTTCTCAAGAGGCAGGTCAGGTGGTCTGGTATTCCCATCTCTTTCAGAATTTTCCACAGTTTATTGTGATATTTTCAACTATAATCCACTTTTCTGGCTTTCATGGTTTTCTAATTTTCTCCTTTTCTGAGTTTGTTAATATAGGTTTCAACATGAGAAACTTGGTTCCCATCATTCTCAATATCTTTATTAATTTGCTCAAGTGATTTGCTTATTTTTCCCAATATAACCAGTCTCTCTACTATGCTGGCTCACCCTCCACCTCCACACAGTGCCACCAAACCCACTGTGTCCTTGGCCAGAAAGCCTGCTGGTCTTTATCTCTGTGTACCCTCCCAACCTTCTTCATTACCTGCATTCTTACCTGCAAAGCCTGCTGGCTCATGCCCTCACCCTATCTCCCTAAGTTTCATATTCTTATTAATGGCCTGCACTTCGTGTGGCTCCACTGTCTCTTATTGCCCCACAACCCCAGCTTCTGTGTAACTTCCTCCATGGATTTAATTGCTCTTCCTTCTTTCCAAATGTTTAACATTTCCTTCTGGAATCATTTCCCTTCTGTCTGAAGAGCTTCCTTTAGCAATTCTTTTAGGACAGGTCCATTGACTACTCCCATTTTCTCTTAGTCTTCCCTCACTGGAGACTATTTTTATTCACCTTAATTCCTAGAAGACATTTTCACTGGGTACAGAATTCTGGCATGCTGATGAGGCAGTGTGAGTCAGTGCTCCTCTTTTTGTCTGGGTGGTGTCAGTGAAGCCGAGCAGGAAGCTGAAATGTACACATTCAGCCAACACTTGGGTTATATCTCACCAGGAGATTAGTTTCTAATAGAAGATTAAGTAGTACCCAGCATAGCCCAGATACGATAGAAAATCACTCATCATACCAGGAAAATCACATGAACGAGAAACAATGATCAATAGATTCCAATACTAAAAATAATCAGATATTGGAATTATCTGACCAGAATTTTAAAGCAACCATTATAAAATGCTTCAACAAGCTATTACAAATTTTGTTGGAACAAATGAAAAGACAGAAAATCTCAGCAAAAAAAAATTAATTACTTTACAAAAGCAAATGAAAAGTATAGAACTGAAGAATGTAATATCAGAAATAAAAACTTACTTAATGGGCTCAGTTACAGAGTGGAGATCAAAGAGGTTAGAGTCATTGTACCTGAGGGTAGATTAAGACAATTTATGTTGAACAACAAAAAGAAGAAAGACTAAACAAAAAATAAATTTCCAGACTGCTGGGACAATTCAAAAGAGTTACTAACTTGGATCACACAATTTTTAGAAAGAGAAAATGAAACTTTAAGTATTCAAGGAAATAATGGCTGAAAACCTCTAAAACTTGGTGAAATACAGAAACGGATAGATTCAAGAAGTTGAATGAGTCCCAGGTAAAATAAAACCAAAGAATTTCATACCAAAACATATCATAATTCAACTTCTGTGAAGTAAATACAAAGAAAATATTTTGAAAGTATCCAGAGAGAAATGACACTTTACCTTTGGAGAAAAGCAATTCAAATGACAGTAGATTTTTCATCAAAAACCATGGAGGCCAGAGGACGCAGTACAACATTTTTAAAGTACTGAAAGGTTCTTTCCAATTGAGAATTGCAACTCAATTGTGGGAATTTTTCACAACGTATACATCCATCAAATCATACATTGTTCGCTTTAAATATTTTACAATTTCATCATTATACGTCACTAAAGCTGAAAAAGGGCTTCCCTGGTGGCTCAGAGGTTAAAGCGTCTGCCTGCAATGGGGGAGACGTGGGTTTGATTCCTGGATTGGGAAGATCCCCTGGAGAAGGAAATGGCAACCCACTCCAGTATTCTTGCTTGGAGAACCCCATGGATGGAGGAGCCTGATGGGCTACAGTCCATGGGGTCGCAAAGAGTCGGACTCGACTGAGCGACTTCACTTTCACTTTCACTTTCAAAGCTGAAAAAAGGCTAGCTACAAAAAGGTGAATGAAGGGGGTATGGGGACCCTAATAAATTAAAAAAAAAAACAACAACAGAATTTGTTTCCAAGAAACTCACCTGTAAAAAATGGCTATAACGAGTTCTCTGAAAAGAAAGGACATTGTAACTGTGAGTGAGTGAAAGTGAAGTCGCCCAGTCATGTCTGACTCTTTGCGACCCCATGGACTAGCAGCCTACCAGGCTCCTCCCTCCATGGGATTCTCCAGGCAAGAGTACTGGAGTGGGTTGCCATTTCCTTCTCCAGGGGATCTTCCCAACCCAGGGATCAAACCCGGGTCTCCCGCATTCCAGGCAGACACTTTAACCTCTGAGCCACCAGGGAAGCTGAAGACTCAAAATTTCAGAACAGAAAGAACACTGGAATGGGTAAAAGGAAGGGTTGATATAATAGACTATATTACTTGAGTCTTGAGTCATGAGTTTTAAAAATCATACTTGATTGAAGTAAAAACCGTAACAGTATATGATATGGTGCCCAATGAATTTAGAGGGAATACTTGAGACAATCATATTTTAAAAATTGGGAGAATGTAGGAACCTATGCAGAAGTAAGTCTCATACACTCCCCTCAGAGGAGTAACATGTTAGTAATAGTAGGTTATGGCAAGTTATGTGTGTACACACTATCAAGGGCAATAACTTAAAAAATTATACAAATCATATATTAATAAACACTAAAGTAACTCATCTCACACGATAGTAAAGTAATTATCAAAATTCTCGAAGCCAGGCTTCAGCAATACACGAACCGTGAATTTCCAGATGTTCAAGCTGGCTTTAGAAAAGGCAGAGGAACCAGAGATCAAATTGCCAACATCTTCTGGATCATCGAAAAAGCAAGAGAGTTCCAGAAAAACATCTATTTCTGCTTTATTGACTATGCCAAAGCCTTTGACTGTGTGGATCACAATAAACTGTGGAAGATTCTGAGAGAGATGGGAATACAAGACCACCTGACCTGCCTCTTGAGAAACTTATATGCAGGTCAGGAAGCAACAGGTCGAACTGGACATGGAACAACAGACTGGTTCCAAATAGGAAAAGGAGTACGTCAAGGCTGTATATTGTCACCCTGCTTATTTAACTTCTATGCAGAGTACATCATGAGAAACGCTGGGTTGGAAGAAACACAGCTGGAATCAAGATTGCAGGGAGAAATATCAGTAACCTCAGATATGCAGATGACACCACCCTTATGGCAGAAAGTGAAGAGGAGCTAAAAAGCCTCTTGATGAAAGTGAAAGAGGAGAGTGGAAAAGTTGGCTTAGAGCTCAACATTCAGAAAACAAAGATCATGGCATCTGGTCCCATCACTTCATGGGAAATAGATGGGGAAACAGTGGAAACAGTGTCAGACTTTATTTTGGGGGGCTCCAAAATCACTGCAGATGGTGATTGCAGCCATGAAATTAAAAGACACTTACTCCTTGGAAGAAAAGTTATGACCAACCTAGATAGCATATTGAAAAGCAGAGACATTACTTTGCCAACAAAGGTCTGTCTAGTCAAAGCTATGGTTTTTCCAGTGGTCATGTATGGATGTGAGAGTTGGACTGTGAGGAAAGCTGAGCACCGAAGAAATGATGCTTTTGAACTGTGGTGTTGGAGAAGACTCTTGAGAGTCCCTTGGACTGCAAGGAGATCCAACCAGTCCATTCTAAAGGAGATCAGCCCTGGGTGTTCTTTGGAAGGAAGGATGTTGAAGCTGAAACTCCAGTACTTTGGCCACCTCATGCGAATAGTTGACTCATTGGAAAAGACTCTGATGCTGGGAGGGATTGGGGGCAGGAGAAGGGGACGACAGAGGATGAGATGGCTGGATGGCATCACCGACTCAATGGACATGAGTTTGAGTGAACTCCCGGAGACGGTGATGGACAGGGAGGCCTGGCGTGCTGCAATTCATGGGGTCGCAAAGAGTCAGACACAACTGAGTGACTGAACTGAACTGAACTGAAAGTACATCCAGATGGAATCTTCAAAAATCTTCAGATAACTCACAGGAAGATAATGAAAGAAAGAAGGATAAAAAAAGACAGCAAATAATAAAACTCGAAAAAAATCCTTAACATACCCAAAGTTACATTAAATATAAACAGTCTAAGCACAGGATACCAATTAAAAACCAGACACTGGCAATCATTTGCATCCACATGAGTCTCCAGTTTGGAAGTGATTAAGTTAAGGACAGGCCTTGAAGAGCAGTATTTTTTTTTTTTTCATTCTTTTTTTCTAGTGATTGTGGAATTGGCCATGCCATAAGCAGTTTTTCCCTTGTGCCTGTTCTTAAAGGAGTTCAGAAGTTGGTAATAGACTATGGGTAACATTCTGGTGAGGTTAGCCCGTTTCTTCTTCTAGCTCTCTTAATGAATGTAAAAGCTATCTAGTATCCTTAATAAATAAATAAAGCCTTTTCTGCTTAAATTAAGCAGAGTGAATGTTGTTGCTTGAAACTTAGATTCCTAACAATAGAATACTTGGTATTAAAAGTGCAAGGAACCCTCAAGGAAACGGATATTTGGGATTCATTATCTGGCAGATTGAGTGTAAAAGTTCGGAGGATCCAGTTAACCTTAGCGAGAAAAGCACTAGTACCTGGTGCATACTGTAATGAAACAATTCCTTATTTTATCATCTGTGCCATTGAGCACCTGGAATACAGTGACTATTAAAGGCAAGGAATGGGAAGAATGAATGGTTGCTGCTTTAGAACAGTACAATGGGCCTAAAGAATGCAAGAGTTTTAGCATGGGTCAACCAACTACTTCTAAAAGTGCTGAGCTTTGAAAGAAAGGAAATGACAAATTTATGCTTATAAGTATTTAGGCTTAGAGAGTCAAAAAGTCAGGGTGACAAAATGATTACCCTAAAATTAGCTCTCGTCTCTACAGAGCTGATGAAACTGAAAATTAGATATACAGTCTAATCCTGTGGCTTTTGAATTACGTCCATTGAATTCAGTCAGTACCACGTCGCTCGTTGAAAGTTAAGACACTGAAATTTCAGTTGTAATTGGGACAAATGGGAAAACCCTGAAAACTCAGAGCATCTTGAATACTTTAAGTCACTAAACATCCCTTACTGAAAGAAAAAGCTTTCCCACCAGTGTTTAATGAGCTTTTCCTGTTCTCCTAGAATTGTGTAAGCATGTTGCCTAGGGGCAGTTACCTTGTAAGGTAGTATAAATTTTCTTACAACCTATTCCCAATACCATCAATACCTTAGGCTCATAACCAGTGTCAGAGGATCGAGTTCCAAGATACTATTGTGAAATTAAACCCATGAATAAAAAGCTTATACACCAAAAAATGCAGTATATTGCCAAAGACCTGCAGGAGTATACGTGGGGATGGATTCTGAGGTTCTGAATCAGAAAAAAAAATGGAATAGAATCATTTTTTGAGACAAAATTTTAGATATGGGTTTAGAAAAAAGAAAACACATGAGTTTTTTTTTTAAAGCAGAAAAATAGACAAAGCCATCTTTGAAAGTAAGTGGTGTCTATTCTCTGCAAGCTGAAAACAATAGCGAGAGATGCTGCCATCAATATGAACTCCATTAGCAGCACTTAACCCACATAGTGATAATCAGTCATTTGATGCCCGTCACTTTGCCTTGCTGATTGATTAGGAGGTGATTGGCTCTGAAAAAAAGTTAGGTACTCACTAAAGTACCCCATTATCTGTATAAAGCAAAAAAAAAAAACAAACACCACCACCTCCATATAGAAAACAGTCCAGAATTGAGCCTCCATGCCATGGCTCCCATCAGTCAATCCACAGCACAGAATTTCTTGAATGCAGAGGAGGCTCAGAATTCTTGAGAAGGAACTCGATGATGGCATTGTCTGAGATTGATTTCCTGCAGAGGCACACTCGAAGTGAAGATTCCTAGACAAGTGGTATATTTAAAAAGTGCTTCCAAGAGAAGCCAAGAAGGGGGTGGGGAAGCTGGACCTGGGAGAGGAACAACCTCAGTTTCACCCTGAAGGCTCTCTGGAACATAAACTGAATCACAGAGTTTTCCCACCTCAGGGAAAGGGAGCGAGAGAGATGGCATCAGTATTTTTATATCCACAGACATTGGCTAAAGCCCACCTGGGATCTGTATACTTCCAGATATTTTGGTTGTTTGCATCTGCAGGCTAAGTGGCTCCATTAGCTGAAAAGTCAGCTTCTAGAAGAGGAATTATAGAGGCAAGCCATTCACAGAAACGGTAATAGATCTGAGTAGACCTGTGTGAAACACTGACAATGCCCATTACAAACATTGTTGTTCAGTCGCTCAGTAATGTCTGGCTCTTTGTAACCCTACAGACTGCAGCACACCAGGCTTCCCTGTCTTTCACTATCTCCCAGAGCTTGCTCAAACTCCTGTGCATTAAGTCGGTGATGCCATCTAATCATCTCAACCTCTGTTGTTCCCTTCTCCTCCTGCCTTTAATATTTCTCAGCATCAGGGGATTTTCTAATGAGTCAGCTTGTCACATCAGTTGGCCAAAATATCGGAGGTTCAGCTTCAGCATCACTGTTTCCATTGTTTTCCCTTCTATTTGCCATGAAGTGATGGGACCAGATGCTATGATCTTAGTTTTCTAAATGTTGAATTTTAAGCCAACTTTTTCACTCTCCTCTTTCACTTTTATCTGGAGGCTCCTTAGTTCTTTGCTTTCTGCCATAAGGGTGGTGCCATCTGCATATCTGAGGTTATTGATATTTCTCCCAGGAACCTTGATTTCAGCTTGTGCTTCATCTAGCCTGGCATTTCACATGATGTCCTCTACATATAAGTTAAATAAGCAAAGTAAAAGTATACAGCCCTGACATACTCCTTTCTGAGTTTGGAACCAGTTCACTGTTGCATGTCCGGTTGCTTCTCGACCTGCATACAGATTTCGCAGGAGTGGTAAGGTGATCTGGTATTCCCATCTCTTGAAGAGTTTTCCACAGTTTGTTGTAATCCGCACAGTCAAAGGCTTTTGCGTAGTCAATAAAGCAGAAGTAGATGGTTTTCTGGAACTCTCTTACTTTTTCTATGATCCAATGGATGTTGGCAATTTGATCTCTAGTTCCTTTGCCTTTTTTAAATCCAACTTGAATATCTGGAAATTCTCAGTTCATGTACTGTTGAAGCCTAGCTGGAGAATTTTGAGCATTACTTTGCTAGCATGTGAAATGAGTGCAATTGTGTGGAAGTTTGAACATTCTTTGGCATTGCCTCTCTTTGACATTGGAATGAAAACTGTACTTTTCCAGTCCTGTGGCCACTGCTGAGTTCCCCAAATTTGCTGGCATATTGAGTGCAGCACTTTAACAACATTATCTTTTAGGATTTAAAATAGCTAAGCTGGAATTCCATCACCTCCATTAGCTTTTTTCGTATTGATGCTTCCTAAGGCCCACATGACTTCACATTCCAGGATGTCTGGCTCTAGGTGAGTGACCTCACCATCATGGTTATTTAGGTCATTAACATCTTTTTTGCATAGTTCTGTGTATTCTTGCTACCTCTTCTTCATATATTCTGTTTCTGTTAGGTCCATACCATTTCTGTCCTTTATTGTGCTCATCTTTGCATGAAATATTCCCTTGGAATCTCTGATTTTCTTGAAGAGATCTCTAGTTTTTCCCATTCTATTCTTTTCATCTATTTCTTTGCATTGTTCACTTTAGGAAGGCTTTCTTTTCTCTCCTTGCTATTCTTTGGAACTCTGCGTTCAGATGAGTCTATCTTTCCTTCTTTCCTTTGCCTTTAGCTTCTCTTCTTTTCTCGGCTATTTGTAAAGCCTCCTCAGCAACCATTTTGCCTTTTTGCATTTCTTTTTCTTGGGGATGGTTTAGATCACTGCCTCCTCTACAATGTTATGAGCCTCTGTCTATATATATATATATACATATATATATGTATATATATAATATAAAGATTCCCTGGTGGCTTCCCTGGTGGCTCAGAGGTTAAAGCGTCTGCCTGGAATGCGGGAGACCCAGGTTTGATCCCTGGGTCGGGAAGATCCCCTGGAGAAGGAAATGGCAACCCACTCCAGTACTCTTGCCTGGAGAATCCCATGGAGCGAGGAGCCTGGTAGGCTGCAGTCCATGGGGTCGCAAAGAGTCTGACATGACTGAGCAACTTCACTTTCACTTTCACTTTCATATTACATAGCTTCTTTTGCAATATTCATTTTTGATATTGTTTTTATTTTATTTATTTTATTCATTTTTGGCTGTTCTGGGTCTTTGTTGCTGTGCAAGCTTTTCTGTAGTTGCAGTGAGCAGGGGCTGCTTTCTAGTCGTGATGCAGGGGCTTCTCATTGCAGGGGCTTCTCTTGCTGTGGAGATCAGGCTCCAGGGCACAGGCTTCAGTATTTCCTGCTCTGAGGTTCTAGAGCACAGGCTCAATAGTTGTGGCACATGGACTTAGTTGCTCCTTGGTATGTGGGGTCTTAGTTCCCTGACCAGGGATTGAATCCATGTGTCCTACACTGGCAGGTGGATTCTTTACCACTGAGCCACCAGGGAAGCCCTTGATATTAGTTTTGTAATGAAATTTTAAATCTTTAGACTTAGTTCTATTTTTTCCTTGTTTTATTACTTGACATGTTATATAAATTATTACAAATCCCTTATTCTTAAGAGCTGTTAATTTTCTTTCATTTCTAAGTTGAAATTATGTACCTTTGGGATAATATTTTTTTTCCTTAAAATGTGAAACTTCTACTTTCAGATTTCTTATTTATTTCAAATTATTTCTCTGCCACCTTAATTTGACTGGGTAACACTCTTGAAATTTAACCTCTCTTTGAGTCAGGGGATATAGCATTTCAGAAAGTTAAAAGTGTCTTCTTAACTTTGTGGGGAGTGGGTGGTACAGATTGTTTCATGGCCCCTAAACAAGCCCCAGTGAAAAGCTAGGTTGTCTTTCTTTTAATTGCCCCATTTGAGGTCTAGATTCAATTAGCATCCTATCTGAGGTTTCAAGAGTAACCTCTTGAAGGTGACCTCTTGAAGGGTAACCTCTTCTTGGTGACCCTAAGGAGAGTAGTTTTCAGTAATGCAGTAGAAGCAGAGCCAAGATTGAAAGGGGATAAAGAGAATAAATTCTGAGGAAATGAAGCAACCAATATAGACATTCTTTCAAGAAGGTTAATGAAGGGAACAGGAGAGCAGCAGAAGTATCTAGAGAGAACACTGGTTGAGGAAAGATATTTTCGAGTTGAGGGAGACTTATATAGCACATTCCTGAAGGGAAAGAGAAGAGAGCTCCTAGGGCAGAACAGGTTAAAAATGCCCACAAACAGGGACTGATGTGTGAGGCAGTATTCCAGAGAAGATCAAAGGGGTTAAGGTCAGTATACAATTACCAAATGTATGCTTTAAGATCCCAAGGATGTGATTTTTCACGTCTTTTTTTTTTTTTAATAAATCTCTAAATTGGCAAGCCCTACTCCTCAGAATTTCTAAATTTGAAACAGGGTTTACTTTTTATAGTCAGACTTTCCCAAAGGAATAAAAAAAAAAAAAAAGCACCTAAAATTTTGTGATGAGAATAAATAATGCCAAATTAGTTTTGGTCATCTACTGATTTCTGGTGTATTTTGACAACTTCATTCTCATCTCTGATTTTTAACCATGAGGATGAGAGCCTTGACTCCAGAAATGATCATGGTATATGTCATTTAGCTTGCTAACTATTGTATTGACAGAAACTAAATGAATTTGTTTTTATTCATAGTTGTCCATTACTTTCTATTTTAAAAATTTCATTGAACAACAGTGCAACTGGTAATCAGTAGAACACTCTTCTATTAACGCATCCTCTTTACCTCAGTACTGTTACTAAAGGATTTTTTGGTCTCTATTTTAGTTGGTTTACAATCATTTCCCTTCACTGCTAGTGAATGTGCATGTGTTCATGTAGACAGACGCATCTCTTCTCCTATGATGAGAGTAATGATATAATGAAAAAACATTTATTGGCTGAGTATTGGCATAGCACCTGTTGTTTATACACATCAGCACTGAAAATGGAAATGCCTAGACTGATGAGCTAGATATTAATCAAGTTAGAATTAGCACTAGACTTTACATGCATTACTCTCCAAATGCTGGAGTAAATGGCTTATTCCATACACCACATATTCAAATTTGCATATGCTAATATTTGAACAAGTATGCATGCTTTAATAATTGATTGGAGAGCTAAGTTAAAAGAAACTATTTCAAAAATTCTTTTAAATAAATATTAATATTCTAGTGTATTTGGAAAAAAATGGAATTGAAGGCATATGATCTTCTGGGGAATTGTTCTTAATTACTTTCAGACATATGATAATCACGGGGTTTTCAATTTAAGCAGACATACTGTTGTGCGAAACAAATTTTCTGACTATATCAGGTGGACTTTTTAATTTGTCCTTAAGAGGCTATCTGGCATGAAGTAGTAACTGAGAGAGTCTTTCTGGAAGTCTGGAAACTGATTTGTATTGCTTATGCTAAGTTTAATAATGTGATTTAATTAATTCATTTAATATATGTACTTTAAATCAGGATTGACAGATAAAGAGATTTATTTAAAAGTATACATAATTTATATTGCTCAAATGGAAATAATCAATAACTTAAACTATTCTAATTATTTGACTTGGACACAGGGAAATAAAAAATATTTGAGCTGTCAACAAATATTTTGTCAACAAATTCAAGAATGAAAATTAAATTTCCATTTAATATTTAGTTTTTAGCCCCTAAATATCCCAAAAGATCCTTTGCAAGCTAAATGAGATGAGCAGAGACTATAATGGAGATAAAATAATCACAAGCTTATTATAAAAAAATTTAGACTAGAAATCATAGGCTTTACTCCATCAGAAAAATAAACAAAGACAAAGACAATGAACAAAACAAAAGCATGAATTGGGTGCAGTTTTCCAACAACTAGAGCAGATTAAACAAAACATGTTTATTTTTGTAAGCATTTTCACAGCTCAAACAACCTACATTTAAAAAGAATCATAGGACCTTCTCACAAAGTAAAAATGCAGACTCTAAATGATGACTAGCTTGTGGAAACCTAAATAAGGAGACTGAAACTGAAGATGCTGCTGCTGCTGCTAAGTCACTTCAGTCGTGTCCGACTCTGTGTGACCCCATAGACGGCAGCCCCCCAGGCTCCCCCGTCCTTAGGATTCTCCAGGCAAGAACACTGCGACCAATAAATAAAGGCTCAAGGAGAGGAAACTGGCCTGAAGTTTCTGATGCTGAATTTTAAAAATACATATATAGATGGATAGAAATTTTTCTTCTGCTTTTGCTAGCTTATAAGACTTTGAATTCTAACAAAAAGATTAAAGATAAAGTTATGCAAGCCTAGCATCACTATATCGGAGAAGGCAATGACAACCCACTCCAGTACTCTTGCCTGAAAAATCCCATGGGTGGAGGAGCCTGGTAGGTTGCAGTCCATGGGGTTGCTAAGAGTCAGACACTACTGAGTGACTTCACTTTCACTTTTCACTTTCAGGCATCGGAGAAGGAGATGGCAACCCACTCCAGTATTCTTGCCTGGAGAATCCCAGGGACAGGGGAGCCTTGTGGGCTGCCGTCTATGGGGTCGCACAGAGCTGGACACGACTGAAGCGCCTTAACAGCAGCAGCAGCAGCATCATTATATATCTTGAACTCAAAAGACAAAAGTGACAGTGACTGCTTAACACCCCCCACACCTGCTGTCAAGCTCTAATTTTCTAATTTCCTGGCAAACAAATGAATGCACTGTACCCATCTATCAGGGGATTTCATGGACAGTTCTGTTCATGTGAGAAGCGCTGAATTCTGAAGGGGCAGAATTGCTAGCGGGCAATACATCAGACATTAACATTCGCAGGCATTTACGCTCAGAGAAAGGAGAAAGTTAACTCTGATGTGTTCAGTGACTATGTGAAACTGGATCCTCACATCGCTAATAAAGACCTGGCACTTTCTCTTCATTATTAATTTTTTGTTGACTAGTTGGATTTGTTGGTTTGTTCATAAAAATTGAGGAGTGTGCTCCAGAGGAGCCAGCCAAACATCCCTGCCTGTGTTACCCTGAGTAGCCTGGAGACAGAAGAGTGGGGCTAAACCCTAACTCTCGAATCTATGTGACCTTCATCAAATCAGCGGTATCTGACTGAGATCCAGGTTCTTTAGTTGTAAATGAAACCCATCATCTAGATTAATTCCACAGTGGTGTTTCCCAATCTCAAGTTTTCTGTGGAATACGATACAGGCATTCTAATTGACACAAAGGCAGGGTCAGAACAGGGGCTTCAGAATGCTACGTGGGATATTTGGAGCACCTTCAAGGTTCACATCAGCAGAAAGATTTATTCTTCAACTTGCTGGATTTTTCAGATATTTATAGCAGCAAGTTAAATAAATTTTAAAAATGATGACTCACCAAAGAGTTGCCATTTTCATTAAAACAGCTTTCTTCTAAAAAGACTTGAATTCTTATCTTCTATGAATGAAGTGAGTAGAACTGAGTAGAAAATCGATCCCCTATCATTATAATTTAACACTTTAAGGACCTGGCAGGGAGCGGGATAAGGTTCTGGGCATACTTTAAAGTGGGTAATGTCTGTCTTTCAAGCACCAGTCTTTCTGTTGCTTCAAATTTTCCTATCTGCAGTGGGAGGGAGGCCTTTCTCCCAGGGATGAGATGAGATTCAGGGATGAAATGAGAGACTGTGTGGGGTGTATAGGATTAGAGTATCTGGTGTTCAGCATAAGGGAGGGAACGTCCACCTTGAGAATTCCAGCTAAGGCCTCTATCCCTGCCCCCTTGGCACTTTGTTCATGGGCTCATTCAACAAGCATTAAGAGTGGCTCGGATTAAAAACTGATATTCATGAATCAGGTCATCTTACTCATTGATTTATTAAAAGCTTTACTTACCAGCTCGTGAAGAGCTCATCCATATGTCTCTCCCCATTCTTCTTCGTTACCATTCTTCCAATGTTGTTCTTTCCAGGTCCCTTGCCAACTGATATGATAAACTTGCGAGCTGTTCTTATGACTCAACGTAGATCTTCATCTCAGGCCACCACTCCTTCCCTGCCAACTAGACAACTAGATGTTCTATTCTTTTGAAGGATTTTCCTCAGCCACTGTCTTTCAGGGCCACCTGAGTGGAACCATAATGCAGTGCCTGTCAATTTTCAGATATTTGTTAACACATAGTGCTGAGCCAGACATGCAAGTTAACAAAGAAGTGACAAGGTGGTAGAAATGGATACCATGGGATTCTGAGCTACCCACTCATTCACTTTTGCAGAGCCTTCTGGATCTGCTGAAACTCTCTCATTCAGACCATTTTGATTTAACATTGGAATGTGCTGTACATACACAAGTTTATGATTCAGTGGACTTTGACATGGGCGATTAGGAATGCATAGTTGCTCAGTGTCTCATGGTCAGATCTTCAGTCTCTACTAAAGCCAGTCAGGAACTGGTTTTCAAATGGAAAATGGTTAATGGCAGAAAAGGGACATGACCTTACTCCAAAATCCTAGAGCTCTCCTATCAGGGCTAACCAAACACTCCATAGATCCTCTCCGTCTGCCACAAACTCTCTGAATACAAATTGGTCTGCTGAGTCCTAAGGCTTAGGTGGCGAGACCGTTTACACCATACTTGTAACTAGAATATTACAAGTATTAGAATATTTTTAGGCTCTAATTACAATATCATTCAACATTGCCCGAGAGGTTATTCAGTAATTAAACTGGAGTGACATGCCCAAATGTGTTATAGGTAGCCCCTGAGAATCCAGAGAGACTCACTCAATTGTGCCTTTTTCTTTGTGGTGGGCGACGTGCCTCTCATTTTAGAAAGGCTCTCACCACATGCTTCAGGTAACACAGAGGCCTAGAAACTTCACTTATGTGAAGAAACCAGCACTTCCACGGGGTTTACGTCCTATCCTATGGCATATCTATGTTTCAGTAAAGCACTTAGGATGCTTGCCCGTTCCTACTCACTAGATCAAATGGGCCTAAAAGATCTAATGAGACTGCGTATTGAATTGGCACCACAGCTTGGCAGCTCGTAGAGTCAGGCCACGGGCTTCACCCTCTGCCGTGCCTGCTCTGCGGCAGCAGGTGGCAGGCATTCCTGTGACCATACGGGCTTCGTGGTTTCCCTTTTCGCGACGACTCCAGCCTTCAAGCCTTTCCATTTGTCCTCCACACTTTACGCTCTGGGCTTCCCAGGTGGCGCTAGTGGTAAAGAGCCCACCAGCCAAAGCAGGAGAAATGAGACCCCTGGGTCAGGAAGGTCCCCTGGAGGAGGAAATGGCACCCCACTCCAGTACTCTTGCCTGGGGATCCCATGGACAGAGGAGCCTGGCAGGCTCCAAAGGGTGGCAAAGAGTCAGACACGACTGAAGCAACTTAGTACATATGTACATACTTTAAACACCAGAGAACAGTGAGAAATAACCAGCTCAAGCCACAATTTTGTAATCCCCATTGTCCCCAAAGTGGTCAAGTGTCACAGGCACCTGATCTTCAAATATTTTGCCTTTGACATACTCTCTCTTCTGTGCCACCAAGGGTGATAATTTGAGTAAGAGTGATGTCACGACATGCCACAATTACTTGTCACATTTCCCTATGGTAGGGAGGTTATCTGCACCCTTCACAAACGTGTTAACAACTCAGTTACAGAATCCCATTTTAAAGATTTATTTCCTGTGATCACTCCTGATGCCAATCATTTTTTTAGAATCTTAGAAGGAAAAAAAACGTCAAATTCAAATCAAGGGACTAGGGACTTCCCTGGTGGTCCAGTGGTTTCAGTCGGGTGTGGGTTTGATCCCTGGTTTTGGGAGCTAAGATTCCACATGCCTCAGGACCAAAAAACCAAAACATATAAAAAACAGAAATAATAAGGTAATAAATTCAATAACAACATTAAAATGGTCCACATCAAAAAAATCTTTTAAAAGCATGAGAGACTAAAGAGAAATTACTGCAGGGACTATTTAAAATTTGTGGGCAAGGTTAAAGGAAACCAATGAGAGATGGCAATGTTTCCTTGGGTTACAAACAGCAGGAAGCTGATAACACTCATTGATAGATGGATAGACAGACAGATAGTTAGATATTTATATAACTATACATATATAGCTTTTAGATAGATAACTGACTTGTCTTTGGAAAGTATATGAATAAAACACATGCTTACTTTGAGAGATAAGATTATATTTAAAAGTCTGGAATAGAATCACTTATTTGCATTTTAGTGATATCATAGAATGGCCGTAACTTTAGCATCAATAAAAATCCTTTAATGCCAATGTCAACATTAGCCTGAGATTTAAGCAGCATGAGTACATACTAGTATTATTCAGATCGTGCGGTCTCTTTGTATGTGCTCACTTTAAGATCTACCTTAACGTTTTATTGATTTCACACCCTTAAAACTATTTGTGGGGACAGCGTATATGCTAGAAAGTAATTTAATGGGTTGAATGGTGGCCCTCAAAAAGATATGTCCACATTCCAGAACCTGTGAATGTAACCTTATTTGGAAAAGGGATTTTTGCAGATGTAATTAAACTAAACTTCAAAATGAAATTGTCTCAAAAAGAGATACTTAGAGGAGTATCAAAAAAAAAAAAAAAAAAGACAAGATGGCCGGTGAAGATGGAGCCTAAGAAACATCTGGAACCACCAGGAACTCTAAGAGAGGAAGGATTCTCCCCTAGATCCTTTGAAAGGAGCACAGCCCTGCCAACAACTTGATTTCAGATTTCTGGCGTCCAGAACTGTGAGAGAATAAATTTCTGTTGTTTTAAGTCACCAAATTTGTGTGATTTGTTATGGCAGCCCTAGGAAACAAATATAGACATCCATAAACATTTCACTTCAGCATATTTTTTCTGGTGGAAATGATGCTAGGCATTCAGGGCATAAAAAATGACTACAGTATAATTTCTTCATTTTCTAAAAGGGCAAGCAGACACATTCAATTAACTCAGGGAAATAATGTTGAATTTGCAATATGAGGGGAGCACAGAGGCAGAAGTTATGAATTTTGGCAAGACTATTCAAGTACTGTCAAGTGGTGTGATGAATGAAGTTGGAGTACAAGGACGCATGATGGAGAGAGACAAAAGATGAAACTGTAAAAATACAGAGGAATAGACTTTGAATGACCTTAATTATTATTTTTAAAGAGTTTAGTACTTCATTCTGAAGGTTAGGCTTTATTAACTTTAAGCACCAACTTCAAGAGACAGATAGTTGCTACCTGGAGTTTGGTGTTTAGATGAATTATGAAGCATATTTGACTAACTTATTCATTCACCAAAAATTTATTGAGATCATATTGTATGCTAGTGGTATGCTAAGAATATGGAATTTAGTGGTTGGCAAGGTAGAAACAACAATCCTTACTGAGTATATAAACTAAAGGCTAGGGGGAAAAAAACCTTGATTGATTAGCCATGGACACTGGGAAGAATATATGCTTTCACAGAACACTCATTAACTATGCTTTAGGACATGGGGAGCTGTTGAGGGTTTGCAACCTGATACTGGGAAAGATTGAAGGCAAAAGGAGAAGAGGGTGGCAGAGGATAAGATGGTTGGATAGCATCACTGATTCACTGGATATGAACTTGGGCAAACTCCGGGAGACAGTGAAGGACAGGGAAGCCTGGCATGCTGCAGTCCATGCGGTCACAAAGAGCTGGACACGACTTAGTGACTGAACAACAACAACAACTTGAGCAGTGACCTGAACAGAACTGTATTTCATGGGGATTGCTCAGTTGTTGGGAAGAATGAACTGGGCTGGGAAGAGACCAGAGACAAAAGGATCTGTGAAACACTATTAACAATCTTGGAAGAAACTATGATCATCATAATTAGGTAAGAAACAGTGGAAATGGGGGAGGATGGCTGGATTAAAATCACATTCCACAAATAAAGTTGATAAAGCTTATAATGAATTAGATCTAGGGAGTGAAAATGTTGTGGAAGCCTCTGATTGTCTTTAGCTTAGACTATTATCAGTCTATGTCCAGTCTGGTTGTAGAATGCACCATTATTTGATTTGTCACTAAGGAAGAAAAAAAAACCCTCATTAAACTATGACAGAATGCTTTCTAATCTCTTAGAATTTTTTATTTGAAGCAACTGAAAAAGTTACTTTAGATTTATTTAGACCGAAGACTTAAAAACCATAATTACTCTTCTGAAAAGGAAAACATAAGCAAAATAGATTGCTTAAAGCATTCCTAAAACTATTTTCCCAATCAGAATTATAACTCTCATAAATCATTTTTTCTACTCAAAATTGTCAAAAATCATTTTTTTCATACAGTATTGTCTTCTGGGCCAATAAGAGTCCTCTACTATTGTTTTTAAAATTTTCTTTGAAGTTGTAAGCTTTGAAGCTGGCATTTTGTTGATCTTACAAGAGCATGTCAAAGGGAGGCTTTTAGACAATGTCTAGGATTTATATGCCTTCAAGTGATCCTTAAAATTTTTCTTGACTAAAAGGTCAGGGAATTGCCATTGTCCAGCTTTACTGAGAGGAATAATTAAGATGTTCATGCGGGGACCAGCAATGAAAATTATATTACAACTGTGTCCTGGGCCAACAATTAGAAGTCATTAATTATGAGAAGCATCCTGATTTCAGAGATGATACAATGAATGGGAGTGTGCTTTAGAATTGATGAAATGTGGGGACGATGACATTAAATAAGACAGGCAGCAGAGGGATATTAAAGTTTCAAATTAAATTGTTTCATTGTTATTTCACTAGAAACACAAATAGTACGTATAGCTCTCAGAATATTTTAGAGGAATAAGTGATAATAGATGTTTTGAACATATGCTTCCTTAAACTATGCGATATAATGTTTTAGTAAGATTCTTGGGGTAAATCTGTTAATGATGAAGTGTGTATACATTTGATTGGAAAGTGCATAGCGGCTCTCTGTAGTTCCTTCCCTAGGCACTTTTACAGGAACTGTGATGTATACTTTCTCTGACAGATCACACTTGGGCCAGACAGTACAAGCCTAGAAGCATCCCTGGCTGCTTCTATGAAGTACTGAACCTTCAGAAAAGAGTAAACCTCAAAGAGGCATTCACCTGGCTACCCTCAACATCTAGGGGGTTTTTGTTTTTTAAAACCATTAAGTGCATCAGAATCTATACTGAAAAGTACTTCGAAAAAGGGGATTATTTAGGCTGGTCTCTATTACTTGTCATTTGAAGAATTGCAAGTGACAGTTTTAACCACAGTCAGAGGAAACCAGGGAGAAAAGTGGAAATTTAAACTGTTCTCACTTTCTATTACATTTTAGTTAGGTTAGATACGTTTTCCAACTATTCATTTCACTTTGAACTCATATTTCAACTACTGCTTGTTTGTTTTCCTGTTAACATTTATAGCAATGAATGAGAAGACATTACTTTTAACTTCAAGTTGACACCTTGAAAACACAATAAAACAGATTGTCTTTCAGAAAAAACTGAAAAATAATGGCAAACTTAATGTAGGAGGAGGAACTGTGATACGCATGTTTTAGGCAAAACTAAATCATCACCACTACAACCTCCTTGCTAGTGTGAATTGGTAAAATATTTAACTTCTTTGAGCTTTACTGGCAAAATGGATATGCCAATGTTTTGAATATGATAAAAATGAAAAATATTAAATGTAAAAATGTAAAGATTTAATATGATAAAAAAAGAAAAGATTCCTTGCATATAGTAGCACTTGATAAGTGATAAGTGATAGCTGGGCTTCTTCCCAGGTGGCGGAGTGGCCTGGGAATCTGCCTGCCAATGCAAGTGATACAAGAGACTCAGGTTTGATCCCTGGATGGGGAAGATCCTCTGGAGTAGGAAATGGCAAACTGTTCTAGAATTCTTGCCTGGAAAATTCCATGAACAGAGGAGCCTGGGAGGCTACAGTCATCGGGTTGCAAAGAGTCGGATGTGACTAAGCACGTGTGTGTGCGTGTGCACACACACACACAGTGGTAGCTACCATTATCCTTGTTACCACGGTTCTGCATTACAGAGCTTTAGCAATTACAGGAAGTCCCTCAGAATTCCTTCATTTACACATGGAATCTTCATCTTTGGGATCTGGGAGGACAGCAACCAGTTGGTTTAGACAAGGGTTGTGTGCTTTGTTATTAGAGCAAGTCATATGAAACAGATATTTTTGCATGTTGAGTTTTGTGGCCATATAATTTTGTGGAACTTACTCAATGTGTCAGCTCATTACATCCCACTTTGATTTTTTTCCACTCTAAAACTGTCAATTAAAAAAATCTATCAATGCCTGGATAAGTAGTCAATTTGGATATTAATGATCTGTTTAATGTTTTGTCTTTCCAGTCATAGTTTATTTCTTGAAATAATTGAGTAGCTGCCATAATAAGTTATAAAAACTAGCAGACAAATCAAAGAAAAGCACAAAAAATGATGATTGATAAGTAAGATGTGTAACACCTTTCCATCTTTCCACCACTAGATCACGCCTTGTGTATGTTTATGGTGTGACTGAGTAGCAGTGGGAAGGTGGTCCCATGCCTGAAATCCTGTGCTTTCCTGTGTGTTGAATACATCTCAAATTATTAATATGACTCAGACACTGAGACCATCTGAAGGGACAGAGGTGCTTTAAAGGAGAGAGGTTGCCCTAAGATAAGATATGATACTTGCCAATCTTCTCTACACTGCGCTGCACACTCTTCCATCTTGTTCTCTGATATTTTCACCTGAAAATCAGAGGTGAGCATGTACAATGTGTATGTTATGGTCCGTTTGTCATTCTTGGCAATTGTTTGGTTCACCATTTTTCAAAGTTACATGTCACTCACTGATAAAAACTAATTGGCTTTGAGTACCAGAAGACTTGTCCTTCCAGCAATAACTCTTTTCCTTGGGAAGAGTTTTGTGTGTTTTGATGGGAACAAAAAGTAAAGTGCACATGATTGGAAACTGTGCTGTACATACAGAATTTCACCTCCACTGAATCTCAGAAGTTTGGGAAATGAGAACAAATTAATGGTTGCAGCTTCACTTCATGTCTTTTCAACAAAGGTGTACGTAACAACAGATTATGTAGAAGGCTTTACACTGATGAACTCTTCCCTCTCAGGAATCCAATAATTAATAAGTGGTCACTTTTAATTACATGTTTGTCCAGGCTAAAATGCTAGCGAACACAACTGATTCTTATTAAGAAAGGATGTGATGGTAAAAAATGACCTTATATGGATTTTTAGAGAGAGAGAGATAAGTGTGTGGGTATGTTTGTGTGTGTAAGTATGTTGGGGAGGGACATCCCGCGGGGTCCAGTTATTAAGACTTTACCTTCCGATGCAGGAAGTGCGGGTTCAATCCCTTGTCAGGGAGCTAAGATCCCGCATGCCTCATGACCCAGAAACAAAACACAAAACAAAAACAATCTTGTAACAAATTCAATAAAGACAAAAAAATGCTTCACATTTTTAAAAAATGTTAAAAATAGAAGTATGTTGGGGAATAATTGACTATGCAAAATATTTTAATCTTAAAAAAAGTGTTTCACAGTAAGGTAGAAAAGCCAATGGGAAGTAAATATGAATACATTTGTAAAACTGAAGTTTGGAATACAATTAGACATTCTTTATAACAAATACACTTGTTTTTTAATGTGCTGACTTCTTGAAATAAAAGTTACCTTTTATCTCTGTCAAGAAACCTGTTTATCTTGTTCTACAGCACCCAAAGGCTCATAAAGAAATATTTCTCCAGAATGTTTTGTTCTGGAAAACAGGGTCATTTAAACACTTGATAACCTACGGAAGACCTAAAATATTTGTAGACTATACGCAGATGAAAAGACTTTCAACCTTTTGAAACTTACTACCATTTCAGCTGTGAAGAGAAAAATACTTGCCTTATTACTTTTTAATCAGGTTTAGCATGAACTTGGATATTTCCTTTGTATTCTGCAAAACAACACACCTCCTCAACCCTACTGCTCACTGTGTACAAATAACATTTCTCAAAAGGTGTTTAGCAGTTCACTAGACCTTTATGCTGCTGCTGCTGCTGCTAAGTTGCTTCAGTCGTGTCCGACTCTGTGCGACCCCAGAGACGGCAGCCCACCAGGCTCCCCCGTCCCTGGGACTCTCCAGGCAAGAACACTGGAGTGGGTTGCCTTTTCCTTCTCCAATGTGTGAAAGTGAAAAGTGAAAGTGATGTCGCTCAGTCGTGTCCAACTCTTCACGACCCCATGGACTGCAGGCTACCAGGCTCCTCCATCCATGGGATTTTCCAGGCAAGAGTACTGAAGTGGGGTGCCATCGCCTTCTCCCTAGACCTTTATACCAGGCATGAAAAAAGAATTAGGTGGCTAAATGAGTTTGATACATTGTGTATAACATTACCTTTCTCAGGATTTCTTTCATATGATTAATTGCTTCCAGAAGCAATGCAATAAAGAAACTTTAGTTTGCTTAATATGATGTCTCCCATACGTCTTTTGGGCTCTCGGTGGCTCAGTGGTAAAGAATCTGCCTGCAAATGCAGGACACTCAGGAGACGTGGGTTCGAGCCCTGGGTTGGAAGATCCTCTGGAGAAGGAAATGGCAACCCACTCCAGTATTCTTTCCTGGAGTATCCCATGGACTGAGCAGCCTGGCAGGCAATAGTCCTTGGGGTCACAAAGAGTTGTACATGACTGAGTGAGCATGCGTGCACCCAAATGTCTTTGACCATGAAATTATTTTTTAAGAAACACAATCTGTCTTCACACCACTTTCTACCTTCCTTCCTCAAAAAGAGAAGGTGCCTAATACATTGCCTTGGCAAGTGGTTGTAACTTCTGTTCCAGCTTATTTTCATCATCTCTATTTTTCTTTCTTGTTTTGGTCATACTGTGCAGCATGCAAGATCTTAGTTCCTCAACCAAGGAGGGAATCCAGTCCCGCTGCAGTGGAAGCTCAGCGTCTTAATGACTAGACTGCTGGGGAAGTTCCCACTTATTCTCAACCCCTGTTGAGGGACTCACTCCCATCAGCTTCTGGCTTTGGCAGTCCGTGAGACTCAGCTATGTCTTTGTGTTGACTGGTGGTTTGCAACATCATATTGTCTTTCTCTGAAGCATGTGCTTGTCTGTGCTATGTTGTGATGGTTAGAGCTAGAGCTGGGATAGGCTAGAGCTGGGAGGCTAGAGCGCCAATCTCATCCACATATTGTGGCCAGCTCTTGAGCTTCAGTCTTCCAGGGGAACTGACAGCTTGGAAAGGGGAAGTCCTGGCTGGCTTCCTTGGGTTCCATTGAGAACCACTTCTCAGTATGCCTTTGGAGAGATGGCTGGCTCTGATAGCCAGCCTTCTCTGAATTCAGACTGTGAACTTTCAGTGCCTTTGTTTGCCTGCAACGGACCCGAGCCAATTCCAGTACGAATCTTTTAACAACTACCTGCTCATGAACAACAGAAATAACCACTGAACAGTTTGAACAATATTCCACAGAACTGTTTAATCGGGGAACCCCCATTTTTACCCTAAAGACACATTATAGGAAATATTAGTCTTTTTAGGTATGGTAGAATAGAACATAATAGTTAATGTGCCACAGACCACAAACTCAGAGGTCCAAGAAATACAACAGAACTTTCTAAACTCTGTTACACTGAGTTCTGTTTAGAAATTCTAGCATCTGTCTCAATAATCCTCTCCAGGGATATGTTATGTCCCAGGGACAGGTTATGTTCCAAGTGATGTGGCAATAAGGCAGAGGGAGAGGGATACATAAGTTGCTTCTAAGAAACTCATCAATCCAGTCAAGCAAGGCCTTAGAGTCCAGAAAATCCCTTTAGCTTCTGTGCCACTCTGGGAACCCTATGTGAGGCTATCTGGGGTCCTGTCTGTCTTTAGACATGCTTTCAAAAAGATGTAACCTCCTTTTCTCTTCCCGTCTACTTTTTATAGTCTCTGGGCATTTTTTCTCTCATGTTTCTGTTTTAGCTATTTAATATGCGCCCTAAAACCTCTCCTATCCCTTCCCTGAGGCTATAAAGACTATCTTTTTTTCTGTCTCAATGGGGACAACAGAGGGAGGAAATACTTGAACAGGATATATAAGTAAATATCAGAATAAAATTTCATCTTGACATATTTTTCTAGGAAATTTTCTGTTTTCTGCAAATAAATTTAATCTTTCATCCAGATATCACCCCAAACCTCCATCTCTGGAGTACAGAACTTGTGTCTTTATCACCAGCAGGTTCTGAGGACTATAACTCACACTCTACTAAGCACCGGCTGGCTGTGTGGCAGTGTTTCCCTAATGGTGGAGTAGGGGAGCCTCATTTAGGATAGATCTCTTTTTTCCTTTGTTTATGGGTCACTACAGTCCCTTGGAGGGTCTCAGTTTTGCCTTCCAGGAAGCTAAGCTAGAGGTGCAGATGGAATGTTCTTTGTTTGGGATAAGCCTGCAGTAGTTTTCACATAATTGGTGAGAGAGTGAAGCAGAGAACTGGAGAAGACCAATGAGCAGTCCTCCAACCTGACATCACCCATTACTTAGTCTTTCTCAGAGATCAGACATCTGGTACAAGAAGCAAACAGATTTGGTTCAGCCTGGCTCTTGTGGGACCCCGTTCCAGCTCTGGTTTCTTCAGACCCTCACAACCACTGTATCAACACATCAGAAATTGCAACATCTAGAGTCTGTTCACCAACCAACAAACCCATACTGCAGTCCTGCAGTCTATTGAAGAGGGCTGCTGACCATAAAAATTACTCATCTTCTCCATAATCAATGCAAAAAGAGGAGTATTCACACTTCCCTAAATCTTAGAAACATTATCCCATCAGGATGAGCAGTGTTCCCAGTAGGAATTCTCCCCTTGGTCTTAGTTTTTGCATTTGTGCCCCAGGCCACCCCATGGAAAACAAGTTTAGTATTTGTACATTGAAGAAACCCATGAGTCCCTTTGCCCTCGACCAGCCTTGAAAGCTCTGTGGTTGCTCCACTAGGCTTCCCATTAAGCCAGAAAAATGCCACACAGAACTTTTAACTGAGTAAGAATCCATCTAAGTATTAGAGCCTGAGCTGGTACTACTGAGTTGGTACTACTCCACCTCGGATTAAGAAAAGAAAAGAAAAAAAAAAAAAACAAACCTTAGAGTTGAAAATAAGGCTTTAAAAATAACTTTTAATTCTTCTCTTTTAAGCTATTTTCTTGGGAATCTGAGAATTTAATTTTGTCAGCAAATTGATAAGGCTGCATTTCCTTTTCTTCTTTTCTGTGCCTGCCATCTTACATACGCCCAGAGTTACAGGGCATTTTGTAGCACTCTCTATGGCCAGTCTCATCATAGTCCACTGGTATTTCTGAAATAAGCAATGACTGATGAGACCTTACAAGGTGGTCTTTCAGGAGACCTTAAGGGTATAAGCTCCACAGTCAAATTGCTTGAATTTAAATCCCAACTCAACCAATTATTAGAAGTATGACCTTGCATAAGATAATCAACCTCCTTAATTTGTTGTTGTTTTCAGCTCTTTTCTTGATCTAAAGTAGCTGTACCCACCACATGGGGTAAAAATATGGAAAATATGACATTGAACATTTAAGTGACTAATGATACATTTATAATAACATAAAAAAATTAAATACCTAAAAATAATTCTAGTGATATATAAGACTTCCAGATACATGCCAGCACTACTGAGAGAAATAAGAAAAGAGCCAAATACAATGATAAAATATGATTAATGTAATTTCAACCCAGGTGACAGAAGCATATATATATATATTTGGCGGAAGTTGGCAAGATAATCCAAAAATTTACATGGAAATGTAAGGGATTAAGGATAGCAAGACCATTTTTAAGAAAAAAAAAACCACTTTGTGGAACTGTCACAAGGGTAGATTAATAGCCTAGTAGAACAGTATAGTAAATCCAGAAATAGACCCATGCATATAATGACAAAGGAAGCTTGAAAGGCAGTGGGAATAGAGTAGTATATACAATAAATTGTGTTGGATCAATTAGATATTAATTTGAAAAAAGATACCTCTACTTCAAACCACATACAAGAATCAAGGGAGTGCAAATTAAATAATAAAGGCAAAGTTTAAAAAAAGCCTAGAAAATAATAATGGAACATATCTTAATAACAGAAAAAAAATCTTAACTAGGATACAAAAAATACTGATGGTAAAGGAAATGATTATCAAACTCTTAGGTTGGCCTGAAAGTTCATTCAGGTTTTTTGTAAGATCTTACAGCAAAATTCAAACAAACTTTTTGGCCAATCCAATATACTATTAATACACTAAAATTAAGCACTTCTCTTCTACAAAAGACACCATTAAGAGAGGGATATGGCAGGTCACAGGGAAAAAATTATTTCTAACACCTTTAAATGGTAAAGAGTTGTTGCCAGAATATACAAGGAACTCCCATCAATCAGTAACCAAAGACTGACACTGCAATAAAAAAATAAATATTTAAGAAGGTCCTTAAACCCTACTCTTCAAGAAAATATATATTAAGACACCAGTGAGATAAATCTTACTTGGTTATTGTATGTAATCCTTTACATATATTGTTAGCTTTTATTTGCTAACACTATAGTAAGAGAGTTTTTGTCCATAGTCATGAGGGATATTGGTTTGTAGTTTTTGTATTGTCTTTTTCTGGTTTCAATATGATGGTAATACTTTTCATTTAATAACTTGTAAACTCTTTCTTCCCTTTCTATTTTCTGGAAGAGACTGTGTAGAATTTGTGTTAATTATTTAAGAGTTTGCAGAATTCACCATATGGGTCTGGAGATTTCTGGTAGTTTTAAAATCATTCATTCATTTTCTTTAATAGTTATGGGTCTATGCAAATTATCTATTTCATATTAGGTGAGTGGTGGTAATTTGTATTTTTCATCAAAATAATCCATGTCAGTTAAGTTGCTAAATTTATCTGTAGAGAGTTGCTCCATAATATTGTTGTTCTTTTATTATTCTTTTGATGTCTGCAGGGTATGTACTGATAGCCTGTTTCGTTCTTGATATTGGTATTTGTGACTTCTCTCTTTTTCCTTTGTTAGTCTTTCTAGAAATTTGTCACATTTACTGATATTTCAAGGAATCAGATCTTGGTTTCATTGACTCAGTCCATGTTTTCAATGTGACTGATTTTGGTTCTAATCTTAATTATTTCCTTCTTTCTGATTACTTTGGGTTTACTTTGCTTTTCTTTTTCTAGATTCTTGAGGTGGAAGCTCTAAAATGCTCTCAACTTAGTTGTATATTTGAAAATTTCCATAATAAAACATTGGGAGGGGAAGTCAACTAAAGCATGGGCCTTTTCACATATCCTTCTTGACCTTCACATCTATCTCCACTCTAGTATAAACACTACCATTTGCCATTTCCTTGAGTTCCTGTAATGCCTTACACATTTTCATCACTGTATTTTAGTTATCTGTTTCCATTTATTTCCTCCATTAAAATTTGAGTTCCTTGAGGATGCAAATTATGCAATTTACCTTCGTATCCTAAATAGTGGTCTAGGCACAACTTCAACTTGATAAAGAGCACCAAAAATACCATACAGAAAATGCTATTTAATAGAAAAAAGTTGAAACACTGAATGCTTTCCTCCCATGATTGGGAAAAAGAATGTATGCTTCATTACTCTTATTTAAACAGTACTAGACGTTTTAGCCCATGTATAAGACAAGGAAATAAAATGCATACAGATTAGAAAAAAAGAGAACTTTCCTTTTTGCAGATGACATAACTGTCTATACACACAAAAAAAGTCCCAAGAAATCTACAAAAACATTACTGCGGCTAATAAGTGAGATCATCAAGGTTAGGGGATTACAAAATTATCATACAAAAACCATTTGTATTTCTATATAGTACAAAGGACATATGGACACTGAAATTAAAAATACAATACCATTTATAATCATTAAAATGAAATACTTAGATGTAAACATTAAAATATAGAGGGCTTATATACTAAAATCCACATAAAACTGATGAAAGAAATCAAAGACAATCTAAATTAATGAAGAGAAATATAATTTTCATGAATTAGGAGACTCAACATAATAAAGATGTTAATTTTCTCCAAATTTATACATAGGTTTAACACAATTGCTATCAAAATCCCCCAAAATATTTTATATCCAAAATTAAATATATATAATACAGACAAAATTATTATTAAAAAAACATATTTGGAAAGGCAAAGGGACTAGACTAGCAGAAATAATTATGAAACCAAAAATGAAATAGAAGGAATCAGTCTACCTCATTTCAAGACTTATTAGGACCTTCCAGGTGGTATTATTGATAAAGAACCTGCCAAACAATGCTGAAGACACAAGAGACTCAGGTTCAATCTATGGGTTGGGAATATCCTTTGGTGGAGGGCATGGCAACCCACTCCAGCATTCTTGCCTGGAGAATCCCAAGAACAGAGGAGTCTGGTGGGCTACAGTCCATAGGGTTGCAAAGAGTCAGACATGACTGAAGCAACTTAACATGCACACATAATAATCAAAACTGTGTGCTATTGGCAGAGATAGACACATAGATTAATGGAACAAAATGGAGAAACCAGAAATAAACCCATACCAATTTGCCCAACTGATTCTTGACAAAGGTGAAAAAAACATTCAGTGAAGGAAAGGGAACCTTTTCAACAAATAGTGCTAGAGCAGTTGCAATCCATAGACCAAATAAAAAGAAAAATCTCAACCTAAATATCATAACATATAAACAAGTAATTTGTAATTGAATGAATTTAAATATAAGGTGTAAAACTATAAAAAGTTCTACCAAGAAAAAAAATAGGAGAAAATCTATGATCTAGGGCCAAGCAAACAGTTCTTAAACTTGACATCAAATGTACAATCTGTAGAAGGGAGAATTGATAAGTTTGACTCCATCAAATTTGAACACTTTTTCTCTGCAAAAGAGCCTATTAAAGGGTAAGATGACAAACTTCAGACTGGGGGGAAACATTTGCAAATCACATATCTAATAAAGGACTATATAAAGAACTCTCAAAATTCAACCATAAAAACTAAAAATCAAATTAAAAAATGAGTAAAAGACTTGAAGAGATATTTTACTGAAGAAGATGAACAGGTGGCAAATAAGCACATAAAAATGTTCAACATCATTAATCACTAAGGTTAATACATTAAAATCACAATATATCCTTACAGACAAATAAGTATGATTGAAAAATAATAATGACAGAAACCAAGGCAAGGGAGTGAAGAAACTGGATCACTCATATATTATTGGGAATGTAAAATGGTATAGTCACTCCAAGAAACAGTTCGTTTTCTTAAAAGGATCTAAACAAGCAACTATCACATGAGTCAACCGTTGCTGTCCTGGATGTTTAACCTAGAGAACTGAAAACTTAAATCCATATGAAAAATTACACATGAATGTTTACAGCAGCTTTATTTGTAATAGCCAAAAATTGCAAACAGATGTCCTTCAATGGGTGAATGCTTAAACAAATGGTGGTACATATGTACTATGAACTGTTATTCGCCCCCCTCCCAAAGGAATGAGCAACAATCTGGGTAAAAATGAAGATTATATACTGAATGCTTTTATTTATATAGCTTTCTTGAAATGATAAATTATAGACATGGAGAATAGATTAGTAGTTGTAAGGGATTAAAGAGGAGGTGGGGTAGAAAGGAATCAGATATGGCTATAGAAGTACAGAATGAGTAGTGATGGGAATTTCCTTATAGTGACGGAAATGTTCTTCATCTTGACCACATCAGTGTTAATACCTGCGCTGTGATACAATATTATAGTTTTGGAAGATGTTACCATTAGGGGAATCAGGACAAAGAGAATACAAGATCTCTCTAAGTTCTTACAACTACATATAAATCTACAATTATCTCAAAATAAAAAGTATAATAAAAATGAGAAAATAATACATAATACTAGAACGGCTAAGACTAGAAAGGCTGAAAATATCAAGTGTCTCTAAGGATATAAAACAATGTAAATTTTCATTACACAGCAGGTAGGATTGTAGATTTGTGTAACTACTTTGGGAAACTACTTGGCATTATCCACTGAAGTTGAACATATCTATGCCATATGACCAGCAGTTTCACTCTAGATATACACATATCCAGCAGAAATGTTTAGAAATGTGTTCCAAAGAACAAACATTTTTGTTAGTTTTCTCAAACTAGAAACAATCTAAATGCTCATCAACAGTAGAAGGAATATATTATAGCATATTCATATAAGGAAATGTTACACCATGGTGAAAATTTTTTTTTTCATGGTGAAAATTTTTTAAAACTAAGCTCCATGTAATAGCATTTGTGAACCTCAGAAACATGTTTGATTTAAAAGATCAGTATATAAAACAGATTTCATTTGCATGAATCTCAAAGTTGGACAGAACTTACTTGTGATATTATAAGCTTGGATGGTGGTTTGAAAAAGAAGATGGGCTACTGATAAGGAGCGGCCTAAGGGGGACTTCTGGGGTTCTTAACCTGGGTGTATTCTCTTTGTCAAAGTTCATGAGGTTGAACACTATGGCTTGATATGAGTAACGGGTGCACTTTCTTCTATGTACATTATATATATTATATGAAAAGGTGATTTTTTAAATGATAAGAACTTAAAGAGAAATTGGCAACTCCATTTTCTATGATCTCCTCACACCAAGTGGTGGCGGAGAACTGACTCATTGTAAAAGACTGTGGTGCTGGGAAAGATTGAAGGCAGGAAGAGGAGGGGATGACAAAGGATAAGATGGTGGGATGGCATCACCGACTCTATGGACATGAGTTTGAGTAAGCTCCAGGCATTGGTGATGGACAAGGAAGCCTGGCGTGCTGCAGTCCATGGGGTCACAAAGAGTCAGACGTGACTAAGTAACTGAACTGAACTGATTTTCTATGATGAAGACTTTAAGACACCTCTACCAATAACTGATAAATCAAACAAAAAAAAAAGCTGAGGCAACAGGAAACTTGGACAACACAATTAACAAATGTAACCAATAATTTAAGCATACAGAAATGTTTATAAAATTAATCCAGATAGAATATATTAACATTTGCTCTGCACTCTAAATCCTTTCCCCTCTCTGGAGCTCAAGTTTTTTGTTTACAAAAACCAGACACATGCATTTATATCTTTTTTCTACCTTACAGCATATTCTTTGAACCAATGAACTCAAAATCAATTACCTGAACTGTGGAATAGAAAATGGGAACTCCAGGTAGAAAATCATTCTAAATTAACATCTCAACATATTTATTAAGCGATATCTTGTACTAAGCACCGTATTAGCTTAATAGGTTACACAGCAACATAATACAGGCTTTCTGGATTTGAGAAATTCACAATCTGGTAGAGGAGACTGATATGTAAAAGAATGATGCACTGGTGTGCTGGAGTGGGCTGATACAGGCTCATGAGTGCCAACTGTTAAACATTTGGGAATTTTTGCCAGCCAGTTGTTAAACCATTGATACCTTCAAATTGGCCATGGTGGGAGAATTTACACCATGGAAATCAACAAATACTACTAATCAGGGCTTCTCCACACCCTACAGGGAGCTTATTTGTTAGCATACTACTGACTACACCATAAAACAACCTGAGGAGTATTTTGCAATACAAAATGAACTCGTGTTGAGGAAACATACACAATGCTTAACCAACCAGGAAAAGAGAGTTCCAGAATATCCTCCTAGATCAGTTCAGTTTGATTTGGCCAGAAGATAAAAAAAAGTTTGTATCAGAATTATGAAGGTTGTCACAGCATTCCAAGAGAGGGTGTTACATGTGAAACTGCTGAGACAGAAAGAGTCATGTGTCAGACAGGTCTGTGGCAAACACTTGTTCAGGTTGTGTACTGCACAGAATGCCTACTACTTATAAGCTAAATTCTGTAGAAACTATATGAAGCACATAGTAGGGAATCAGGTAATGTATAATTTAATTAATTAATAAGCAAGCAAAAATTTATCAAAGAAATATCTAATTCTTAAAATCACCAGGACTCTGGAGAAAGACCTTATGATCAGGACACACTAAATCTCCAATAAACCCAGCAACACAAAATAATGTGAACTTGTGTGTCCAGAGGGCCTAAATGAAATGAGGGTGCTAAAATAACATTTACAAACAATTTTTGGTATGTACCTTCTTTAATTGGCATTTTTATTTATGGCAGAACCACACTGTTCCTCATTTTAAAAGCAAGAAATCATAGTTTCAAAGAAATATATCCAAGGTTGCACAGCTTGTGACAGTGGAAATATAGCTAGATTCCTTTGATGACTGCTATCCTTGCAGTGATTCCTGCAGACTTGAGCATTTTCCTCTTCCTGATGATAGAGTGAATCTGTCTAGGGCAATCTTAGCAGCTGGGCTGTATCGTAAAAGATGACTGACTAGTTAGAGGGTGAAGGGAATCTTACCACCAGGTTGGAGGCTTAGAATCATTAACTGAATGGAAAAGGAGAATTTTCCCAAATTACCTAGATATCATGCTCATGATTTTGAAGGTTAAAGACAGGCAATACATTTGCAAACAATGATAATAGGAACAAATATAACAGATTACTTAAATGCTTAAAAACAACATATATATGATCCTTCTGTCCATATTTTACCTTTAAATTCATAAATTGAAATTAAAATTAGTTTTACAGTTACTTAGAACAACTATACAAGAGAAGACTCTACACATGGACATCACCAGATGGCCAACACCGAAATCAGACTGATTATATTCTTTGCAGCCAAAGATGGAGAAGCTCTATACAGTCAGCAAAAAAAAGACCAGGAGCTGACTGTGGCTCAGATCATGAACTCCTTATTGCCAAATTCAGACCCACTAGCCCATTAAAATCCCTTATGATTATACAGGGGAAGTGAGAAATATATTTAAGGGACTAGATCTGATAGACGGAGTGCCAGATGAACTATGGATGGAGGTTCCTGACATTGTAGAGGAGACAGGGATCAAGACCATCCTCATGGAAAAGAAATGCAAAAAAGCAAAATGGCTGTCTGGGGAGGCCTTACAAATAGCTGTGAAAAGAAGAGAAGCGAAAAGCAAAGGAGAAAAGGAAAGATATAAGCATCTGAATGCAGAGTTCCAAAGAATAGCAAGGAGAGATAAGAAAGCCTTCCTCAGCGATCAATGCAAAGAAATAGAGGAACAAGATGGGAAAGACTAGAGATATCTTCAAGAAAATTACAGATATCAAGGGAACATTTCATGCAAAGATGGGCTTGATAAAGGACAGAAATGGTATGGACCTAACAGAAGCAGAAGATATTAAGAGGAGATGGCAAGAATACACAGAAGAGCTGTACAGAAGAGATCTTCATGACCAAGATAATCACGATGGTGTGATCACTCGTCTAGAGCCTGACATCCTGGAATGTGAAGTCAAGTGGGCCTTAGAAAGCATCACTACGAACAAAGCTAGTGGAGGTGATGGCATTCCAGTTGAGCTCTTTCAAATCCTGAAAGATGATGCTGTGAAAGGGCTACACTCAATATGCCAGCAAACTTGGAAAACTCAGCAGTGGCCACAGGACTGGAAAAGGTCAGTTTTCATTCCAATCCCAAAGAAAGGCAATGCCAAAGAATGCTCAAACTATCACACAATTGCACTCATCTCACACGTGAGTAAAGCAATGCTCAAAATTCTCCAAGCCAGCCTGCAGCAATATGTGAACCATGAACTTCCAGAGGTTCAAGCTGGTTTTAGAAAAAGCAGAGGAACCAGAGATCAAATTGCCAATATCCGCTGGATCATGGAAAAATCAAGACAGTTTCAGAAAAACATCTATTTCTGCTTTATTGACTATGCCAAAGCCTTTGACTGTGTGGATCACAATAGACTATGGAAAATTCTGAAAGAGATGGGAATACCAGACCACCTGACCTGCCTCTTGAGAAATCTGTATGCAGGTCAGGAAGCAACAGTTCAAACTGGACATGGAACAACAGACTGGTTCCAAATAGGAAAAGGAGTACATCAAGGCTGTATATTGTCACCCTGCTTATTTAACTTCTATGCTGAGTACATCATGAGAAACATTGGGCTGGAAGATGCACAAGCTGGAATCAAGATTGCCAGGAGAAATATCAATAACCTCAGATATGCAGATGATATCACCTTTATGGCAGAAAGTGAAGAGGAACTGAAAAGCCTCTTGATGAAAGTGAAAGAGGAGAGTGAAAAAGTTGGCTTAAAGCTCAACAGTCAGAAAACGAAGATCATGGCATCCGGTCCCATCACTTCATGGGAAATAGGGAAACAGTGGAAACAGTGTCAGACTTTTTTTGGGCTCCAAAATCACTGTGGATGGTGATTGCAGCCATGAAATTAAAAGACGCTTCCTCCTTGGAAGGAAAGTTATGACCAACCTAGATAGCATATTCAAAAGCAGAGACATTACTTTGCTAACAAAGGTCCGTCTAGTCAAGGCTATGGTTTTTCCAGTAGTCATGTATGGATGTGAGAGTTGGACTGTGAAGAAAGCTGAGCGCCAAAGAATTGATGTTTTTGAGCTGTGGTGTTGGAGAAGACTCTTGAGAGTCCCTTGGACTGCAAGGAGATCCAACCAGTCCATCCTAAAGGAGATTAGTCCTAGGTGTTCATTGGAAGGACTGATGCTAGAGCTGAAACTCCAGTACTTTGGCCACCTCATGCGAAGAGTTGACTCATTGGAAAAGACTCTGATGCTGGGAGGGATTGGGGGCAGGAGGAGAAGGGGACGACAGAGGACGAGATGGCTGGATGGCATCACGGACTTGATGGACATGAGTCTGAATGAACTCTGGGAGTTGGTGATGGACAGGGAAGCCTGGCATGCTGCGATTTATGGGTCGCAAAGAGTCAGACAGGGCTGAGTGACTGAACTGAACTGAGAACAACTATATGTATTTGTACTATAGTAAAGTAATCATTTATTCCAAATTTCGGGGGATATTTATTTTAATTCTGACAAAGTTCTTAGAAGTAGTGTTTTATGACCATCTTTACCAAAGGATAAAATGTCTGACTAATCAGTCACACTGGATAGCTAGGAATCCTGAGCTCTTTTAGCTGATTAAGGGATTTCCTCATGTGGTAACATTTCTATTATCTGGGATTTTATGCTTTTCAATTAACAGTGCTTAAAGGCAAGAAGTTTTGGTTGTGCTTTCACACCTAAAGGTATAGAAGGATACAGAGTCATGGGATTGGAAACCAGGAGCATGATACATATTTTCATGTTATCTGATTGTAAATCTCTCCTCTAATTAACTGTGAACTTCTTGAGATTAGAAAGTGAAAGTGAAGTCAGTTAGCCATGTCTGACTCTTTGTGACCCCATGGACTGTAGCCTACCAGGCTTCTCCATCAGTGGGATTTTTCCAGGCACGAGTATTGGAGTGGGCTGCCATTTCCTTCTCCAGGGATCTTCCCGACCCAGGGATTGAACCCGGGTCTCCTGCATTGCAGGCAGATACCTCTGAGCTTAGGGGTAAGTTATTTTCCCTTTGTTTCCCAAGCACTGGTTTAGGCATGTGGTAAGACAAATAGCATATTATCCCTCTTATATGTGGATCTAAAACAAACCAACCAAGCTCACAGATACCCAGAATGATTGGTAGATGCCAGAGGAGGCCAGGGGTGGGGGTAGGGGGGAAGGTGGAGGTAAAAGTTAAGAGAAACAAGTGAACGGGGTCAAAGGTTTAAGAAAGGAAATTTAAATTTAATACTAAAAAGCTATTAAAAAAATGGGCCAAAGAACTAAACTGACATTTTTCCAAAGAAGACATACAGATGGCTAACAAACAAGTGAAAGGATGCTCAACATCACTCATTATCAGAGAAATGCAAATCAAAACCACAATGAGGTACCATCTCACACCGGTCAGAATGGCTGTTATCAAAAAGTCTACAAACAATAAATGCTGGAGAGGGTGCAGAGAAAAAGGAACTCTCTTACACTGTTGGTAGGAATGTAAACTAGCACACCCACTATGGAGAACAGTGTGGAGATTCCTAAAAAACTGGAAATAGAACTGCCATAAGACCCAGCAACCTTACTGCTGGGCATACACACCAAGGAAACCAGAATTGAGAGACATGTGTATCCCAATGTTCATCGCAGCACTGTTTACACTAGCCGGGACATGGAAGCAACCTAGGTGTCCATCAGCAGATGAATGGATAAGAAAGCTGTGGTACATATACACAATGGAATATTACTCAGCTATTAAAAAGAATGCATTTGAATCAGTTCTAATGAGGTGGATGAAACTGGAGCCTATTATACAGAGTGAAGTAAGTCAGAAAGAAAAACACCAATACAGTATATTAACTCATATATATGGAATTTAGAAAGATGATAACAATGACCCTATATGTGAGACAGCAAAAGAGACACAGATGTAAAGAACAGATTTTGGATTCTGTGGGAGAAAGCGAGGGTGGGATGATTTGAGAGAATAACATTGAAACATGTATGTTATCGTATGTGAAATAGATCGCCAGTCCAGGTTCGATGCACAAGACAGGGTGCTCAGGGCTGGAGCACTGGGATGACCGTGAGGGATGCGATGGGGAGGAAGGTGGGAGGGAGGATCAGGATGGGGAACACGTGTACACCCATGGCTGATTCATGTGAATGTATGGCAAAACCACCACAATATTATAAAATAATCAGCTTCCAATTAAATAAATTAAAAAAATTAAAAAGAAATAAATAAAAAGCTATCTTAAACCACATCTTTGTGGACCATCTTGATGAATATAAAATAATGTTTTTATTATTTGTATGAAATAATATTAAAGAAAAAGAGTGGGGAGAAAGAAATATAATACACATGGAGTACACAATATTAAGTAAAGTGTACAGCTCAATGAGTTTTACAAAGAGATACACCAGTGAAACCAATACTGACATCAAGAAACAGAATATTAAAATAACAACCCAGAAACATCCCTTATGTCTGTTTGCCCTTGTTACCCAATGGAGAAAGAGTACACTTATTTTACTTTTATCTTCATAGCTTAGTTTTGCCTTTTTTAAGACTTGATATAAATGGAATAATTATTTCACTTAATATTATGCCTGTACATTTAATGATCTTGTGTGTGAAAAGCATACTTTTTTTTCACTGCTGTATGGTATCGTACTCTATGACTATAACACAATTTATTTATCTGTTTTTGTTTTTGCTCTAGTTTTAAACAAAAATAAAATATACAATAAAAATATTTCAATAAGTACAGTATTTGAATAAACTTTTACAGGGCATCACATGTTTCTCTGATCATACATGAATTTGGCTTTTTTAGTCAGTGGGGGTAGAGCATTGGCTATTGAAGGAATAAATAAGAAGAGATAGCATGGTCCATAGACACTGATGAAGTAGACAGGTAAATACAGGCTATGGCATACAAGTAAATATGGCTTGCTCTATGAAATGATAGAAGAAGGAAGAAAAATGTAGAGGCACCTGTGAGGAGCAGTAGTCAATGACAATTATGGGTTATACTATCAGAAGAAACAGGAAATCACTAAACCCAGGATTATCTCTGGTGAACAATGAGAAAATAGAAAATCAGTTTACAGAATTGAAGAGAATGGCATAAGAACAAGGTACCACTATACTGTAGCGCAGAAAACACTTTGTAAAATAGTGAGGGACTTTTTTTTTTTCTTTTACATTTGTCTGCAAGATTTTTCATTTGCCTACACTGATAACTGGAATTAAAGGTTGTATGATCTGTTTAATGATCCAGAGAGAGACCCAGTGTAACAGCCTTGTTAGAGCTTCACTGAAGCATTAAGTAAGTGCCAATGTTAAGATCTTTTTCACTTAGTCTATGAGCACTGATTGCTGGAACAAAGTTGAGACTATGTGAGCAAAGTGAAATGAAAAACTGAATAATCAATCAACCAAATTCAAAGTAGCTGGTCATTCAGGATACTTCACACACAAAACACCTACATATAATTCTTCTTGAAGAGCTTGTTTCTATGATTAGCTCAATGTTCCCTGATATTCAACCTTTGTGTATCCAGATAGTAAGAGCCTGCGGCTCCTTAACCTTTTACTTAGCTTCATTCATATATCACTTTAATGAAAACTACAAGTCATCTGTTACAAATGAATTGTTTCATTTATACCACCCATTACAATGGCACAGCTATAATTTTCCTGTATCTCTAGTCTTTATTTAATAATTCACCTTATTCAAATATTCAACAACCTAAAAGCAAGTCAACAATTTTGCTTGTAATTCTACAACATTATCAAAATGATGAGTCATACATACTAAGTGACATTTCAGTGTACAAAGAGTGATCTAAACAACTTTGCACCTGCAATTTTCAGGTTTCTTTAAATTTGATTTTTAATTTTATACAATGCATTTTAATAACTTTACTGAGCTCACCCTTCAAAGCATGTAATCCAGTATCATTTGATATATTTACAGAGTTATGTAACCATCACCATAATCTAATTTTAGAACATTTTCATCATCCCAATATACTTCTTTTGACTACAGCTTCAAATCATAAATACATTTTTTAGTTAATAAAGAAGCCCACACGTTAGGGTTAACCCCTGCTTTTGTTTTTTTCCCCACTCAATGACCTCAGTCTCTCTGTTTGTGTGTTTGTATGTGCACGTGTGTGTGTAAGTCACAACAGAGTTCACCTACTTCAAAGTTCTAAGTATTATAAAAATCTTCCTGCAACACATTTTTTTTATGAATAAAACTATTTCTGTCACCTTTGTTTTTTAAGTAGCAGAAGAGTATATTTAAGGTTATTGGAATTGTACCACAGATTCTTAACTGAAGCTGAAAGATTTTCAACCCTAGAGAGCTTTTTAAAAAGCAGGTTTTCCCAAATGAAAGCAGGATGGCATGGTAACTCCTGGAACTTTTTCCCTATGGCCCTGATGAAATAGAGAATAAAACATATATATTACTGATGAAATGACTAATCAAAAGTTATCATGGAAGATTTTGAGAAAAGAGAAGTCTACAAAATTGAATTAATTATATTTTCTGTACTAACTGGGGGAAAAAAAAAAAAGCTTTCTTCTCTTCTTACCTAAATAGAAATAGGCTATAACTCTATTTTCAGTTCAGTTCAGTTCAGTCGCTCGCTCAGTCATGTCCAACTCTTTGCGACCCCGTGAATCGCAGCCCGCCAGGCCTCCCTGTCCATCACCATCTCCCGGAGTTCACTCAGACTCACGTCCATCGAGTCCGTGATGCCATCCAGCCATCTCATTATTTTAGCAGGTTATAATGCACGTACTTGAAACAACTTCCTAAGTTATGATTCCTCTCTATCACAAAAACATTGAAGCTCTGGAAGCAACTATTTCTCTTTCTGACACTGACTGACCGGATAGGTCTAAGCTGGAACAATCAGGAATTTGAGACTGGGGTGACAGGAGCCTGACTCAATTTCTCTGAGTCTTGAAATACGTAGGCTCAAAGATCAAGCTACCATGAGTGTGATGGCCTTCCACACAGATCAGAAAAGCAGAGACCGCAAATACACAGGGAGAAAGAGAAAAGAGTGAAGCAAGTATATGCAAATTAACAGATCAGGCAGAAAGAAAAGGGATCTGAGAGGAGAAGGAACTCTGCACAGCTTTGCACGCTGTAGTTCCTATACCTTTCAGGCTCTACTGAACTTCTGTCCTTCGGTTCTGTGAGATACTTCCTCGTGCTTAAGCCGATTAACTTTGCTTTGTGTTTCTGGAAACCCAGAGTCCTGTAAGTTGACTAGTTTAAAGTGGAACCTAAGCATTTACTTAAGTATCTAAATCATTCATGAGTGACACCAAAGAAATCAAGACACAAAATTTCTGCTTTTGATTAACGTAAAATCTTATTAGGGAAACAGACTAACAAAACTCTCTAAAACAATGCAGCCTATTACATAATGAACATTAGGTGGCATAATTATGTGCAGTAAACAACAGAGAAATCCATGTGGGCTCCAGCAAAGAGGGTAGATCTTGGAGTTGCAGTGTTTTGTGTTAAACATTGAACAATGAGTAGAGTCTGGTTAGATTAAAAAATTGGTTAAATAAAAATGTGTTCTAGTTTAGGATATAAAGAATGAGCCAAGAATGACAGGAGCTGCCTGGACTTCCCGTAACCAGATAAAAGGAAGGGGTTGTATGTAGATCCTTAAGCAAAGGTGTATTGTGACCAAATGTTTGTATACAAAGTCAAATCTGGTTGTGGTATGCTGTACAGTTCAGAGGCAACTGAACTAACTAACTTGGAAGATGTTTTCTCTCTAATAGTGATTAGAGAGAGGGGAAAAATCTAGGCATGTGGAAGAAGAAACACAGACTCAGATCAGTGCTTCTCAAACATTATCATTTGCACTAATTGCCTTAGAATCTTCTTAAGTGAAGTCGCTCAGTCATGTCCGACTCTTTGTCACCCCACGGACTGTAGCCCACTAGGCTTCTCCATCCATGGAATTTTCTAGGCAAGAGTACTGGAGTGGGTTGCCATTTCCTTCTCTAGGGGATCTTCCCAACCCAGGGATCGAACCTGGGTCTCCCACATTGCGGGCAGATGCTTTACCATCTGAGCCACCAGGGAATTCTTAACTTAACAATTTAAGGGGAAGGACAGAAAATAAACTAAGTAAAACGTATAGTATTGAAGTTGGAAAAATCAAGTAAACAGCCCAAAATCTATTTTGGCTAAGTTTCATTCAAACAAGTCACATTGAACATCTTCTGTGTTCCACAGATATGATAAATTTATAAGGAATCAAGTTATATGGTAAAATTAAAAACTACTTTTAAAGCCTTTGAAAGGAATTTACTGAGTTCATAAAAAATACTTCTGAAAGTCCTGGGAATCTTAGATGTGTCACGCCTGGATATATTTTTAATGAAAGTCTGCATCTGAATTTGTAATGGAATATTTTGCAGCTTTCAGTCATCCATCTCAGAACAAACAACTGTCATACTAATCAGGAGATATATGATCTGCCTGAGTACTCATTTCCCATCTATACGGGGCCAGTTTAAGCATTCTCTGTTTTTTTTTTTATCATAGATAGTAGAGAGGAATATCTTTCCAAAGACACTGTAGAAATTAATTTCTATAGTAAACTGAAGGAAACACTATGGGATTAGTTAGTCAAAGGAAACAAAAAACAGATTGAGCAATCTGTCTTTGTACGTATGTGTATACATACATATGCATTTACATATGTATGTATTTAACTAGCTATATCTATACTTCTGCCATCTACGAATATGTAAAAGAAAAAACCTGAATAAATAAAGTGTAAATGGAAGCTTATTAAACTATAATTGCTATAAAACAATAGTTTCTCATCCTCTAAAATTTATATTTAAAAATTGCTAAATGTATCTTTGTTCACTAAGCACTTTAATTAACAGCTATAACATGGTGATTATATTATTCAACATTTTAATGCTTAATTTGCAATCTGGAATTGCAGGCATTCCTTGATAAAGACATATTTTCATTTGTTGCACTTGTATTTTTAGTAGAAGACAAAAATAAAAAGATACTTATATGGTAATATGATACTAGATTCATAAACAAAAGTTTTACTCATTTTTTTCATTGCTCTTGAGATTTAAAACACAGTAACAATCTATATTTACACGTTGAGCTGTTTGGATATTTTTCATGTTCTGTGAGGTTTGGAGTACTGTACCTGCCATCTACTGGAAGTCTATGGGAGGTACATTTTGCCACTAGCAACTCAAGGCCTCCAGAGAGCAGTCTAGAAAATGCTCTCAGTTCTATTTGTGGAAATCATGACAGGTTTTAAGGTCCTTTAAAGAAAATTAAACGTAAAATAACCTCATTAATCACTGGTGAAAATACAGAAGGAACCATATAAATTTGAGTAGGCAAGCTAGAGATTCACTTCTGAAATGTCAAAAGTACTAAAAAGGCCATGAACAAAAAGATCTACAAATTTCCTTCCCAGTGTCTGTATTAAAGGAAGTGTTCTGGCCATAGGAATATGTGTATATAATTCCTAACTATTGCAAGTAGCTTTTAAGATCAAGGGAGTCAGGATTCTGAAGCTTTCTCTAGTGACTGTTGTCTATTTCTGGGCTTCGGTGAATTATGGGAATACAGATAAGGGTAATGGGGAAGACAGGATAAACTGAGTCTGCAGCTGAAATGTCGAATGACTGCAAAGAATGAAACACCACAGTCAGTTGTTTAATTACATTCTTTTTTTTTAAATTTTTAATTTTTTTAAATTTTATTTTTACTTTATTTTACTTTACAATACTGTATTGGTTTTGCCATACATTGACATGAAACTGCCACGGGTGTATACGAGCTCCCAATCCTGAATCCCCCTCCCACCTCCCAACCCATATCATATCTTTGGATCATCCCCGTGCATTCTTTTCGACTCTATTTAATTCCTTCAGCTATGCGCTGGATCAGAACGGTTAGCTCCAGCCCTACAAGGGCTTACATGTTCAGATGATGCCTAGATTTTCCTATTCAAATCATGGCAGTCTATTTTCTCACCCTAAATAATTTTGATATAATATATCCAATGATCACTTTCTCCTGATTTATAGGAAAGCCCCAGACACTGAGTTACCCTTTAATTAAGTTTTTATTGAACTCCTTTAAAAATTATAATTTAAAAAACTTAAAAACATAAAACCTCCCAGCTTTTAATCACTGTACATTTCTGGTGGCTAGAAGTAATTCTTACAAGTAATAAGCTCTAGAATTACATGATCATAGACAGAGCGGCAGGGTTTCATACAGATTAACAGTGGCACTAAGAGGTAGAATAATTTAATTCAAGGACGTACAATTTAGTGGTAGAATTTAAACTGTAATTCAGGTTGTTTCGCTCTAGTCACTATTATTTCTACTACTTTGCACTGCCTCAGATGTAATTATAAAATAGATGTTGGACTTGAAATTGAAACAGGGAGCTTGAGCTATTGTCATGTGAAAAAAGGGAAGACAAGTAAGGAATAATAAAGATATTTGCCAGGTATGTTCTTATTACTGTACATTAAGCATATTCACTTTTACTTTGAAATTCAAACAAGGCGATCACTAACCCATGTCAAAGTTTTAGACTTAAATTAACCCTCCTCTTCTTAAACATATCAATGAGAACATATAGAGACAAGGGATGTTCACAAGTTAGTTTCAGAGACAAGCAGCATCCAGACATTTCTAAGCTTAAGTGATGAAACAGTAGGACTTTGTGTCTAACAACATTACAGATTAGAGACCCTGAAGTCTTCAACTGCAAACACTTATAAGTATGAGATAATAACTTAACAAATGCTGTTGAAAATGCATAGTCAAATTCATAGAGAAGTTGTAAAATCCCCAGGGGCTAAAATAAAAGTAAAGAGAAAATTGGAAACCAGATTAGTGAATTGATGCTGATAGTTTAGCAGCTTGAGGGGGTGAGGTACATTAGTCACTTATGTTATTGAAGTAATTTAAAGAACATTAGGTACCTAAACATTGGAAATGCTTGAGTTGGGGAGTTGGACCAGCAAACCTTGCCCTCACAGATGCATACAGAAGTCCAGGACACATAAAGGGTTATGTTCTCAGGGCAAGGGTAGCTAAGAAAAATTTGTGTGCTGGCAAAGTGAAATGAGAGAAATTTTGTTGAGTTGACTTGGGATCTAGGTAGGAAAAAAAAGTCTATAGAAAATTTGCATCCACAGAAAAAGCAAATTGCAGAATACGACTCTGGGTGCTTTAGATAATAAGATTGAAAAACACTAAAAAATAAGTATATTTAAACAGATTACAATAAATAGAGGAGGGTGGGGAAGGAGGCTCAAGAGGAAGGTGATACATGTATAATTATGGCTGTTGTATGGTAGAAACCCTGTTGTATGGTAGGAGGGCATGGGAATCCATCCCAGTATTCTTGCCTGGAGAATCCCCATTACAGTTCATGGGGTCACAAAGAGTCAGACAGGACTGAGCAACTAAGCACAGCACAGCATGGGAGAAACCAACACAACATCATAAAGCAATTTTCCTTCAATTATAAAATAAATTTTCAAAAGTAAATAAGTAGAAGGACTAAAATATCTAAGAAATTAATAAAATACTATCAATAATGCATATAATAGATTACTTTGCAGCAATAAAAAAGATTAGGTAGATCTATATATGCTTATAAAGATCTCCAACATTTCTTGTAAAAATGCTAGTTACAAAAGCATCATGTAGTATAAATCCATTGTTGTTTAAAAGAATTAAAAAGGTACTTATTTGTTTGCTTTAAGGATATTCATTCTCTTTTTTATTTGAAAAATTTTTATTGAAATATAATTAATAACCAAAGAGACATTATTTTGCTGACAAAGGTCCATCCGGTCAAAGCTATGGTTTTTCCAGTAGTCATGTATGGATGTGAGAGTTGGACCATAAAGAAAGCTGAGCACTGAAGAATTGATGCTTTTGAACTGTGGTGCTGGAGAAGACTCTTGAGAGTCCCTTGGACTGCAAGGAGATCAAGCCAATCAATCCTAAAGAAGATCAGTCCTGAATATTCATTGGAAGGACTGATGCTGAAGCTGAAGCTCCAATACTTTGGCCACTTGATGAGAAGAACTGACTCACTGGAAAAGACCCTGATGCTGGGAAAGATTGAAGGCAGGAGGAGAAAGGGACGACAGAGGATGAGATATTTGGATGGCATCACCAACTGGATGGACATGAGTTTGAGCCAGCTCCAGAAGTTGGTGATGGACTTGGAAGCTGCAAAGAGTCAGACATGACTGAGCAACTGAACTGAACTAATTAATGAACAATATTATGTCAGTTTCAGGTATTCTGCAGGATGACTTCATATTTGCCTACCTGATGAAATGATTACCACAGTAAGTCTAATAACCATCTGTCCCTATACAAAGTTATTATAATATTATTAACCATATTCCTTATGCTGTATACTACATCTTTGTGCCTTATTTATTTAATAATTGGATGTTTATACCTCTTAATTTCCTTCCCCTATTTTTCCCCAACCAACCCTTCTCCCCTCTAAACAACCCATTTTTTTCTCTGTATCTATGAGTCTCTTTTCATATTGTTTTACTTGTTTAGTGTTTTAGATTTCACATAAAATTGAGATCATATTGGATTTGTCTTTCTCTGTCTAAATGATTTCATTTAGCATAATAGCCTCTGGATCCATCCATGTTGTTCCAAATGGCCAGATATCATTTCGTATGGTTGAGTAATATTTATATATATATATAAATTACATCTTCTTTATCCTTCCTTCTATTGATGAACATTCAGGTTGTTTCTGTATCTTGCCTATCGTAAATAATGTTGCAGTGAACATTGGTGTGCATGTTATATTTTGAATTAGTGTTTTTGTTTTCTGCAGATAGATACCTGGAAGTGAAATTGCTGAATGATATAGCAGTCTTATTTTTAATTTTCTGAGGAACCTCCATACTTTTTCCACAGTGGCTACACCAATTTACAATACCATCAAATGTTCATAAGAGTTCATTTTTCTCCACCAAGGATGTTGTTTCCTTATATTTGGCTCCAGTCAATTGTTTTGCTCCCTACAATTTTAAAATATAATGCAAGATGATTTATAATGAAAAAAATTGGGCCAGGCAAATTTGAAAAAAATAATGAAAAATAACTTTTACAAATAAAAATTATAGGAAAAAAATAAATTAAAATTTTAGTCTCTGAAATTTTTTTAAAAAGGGATTAGATATGGCTAAGGATTGAGCTAGTGAATAGAAAGATTAATTTGAAGAAATACAGAGAGACCAGGAGATGGAAAAATATTTTTAAAAGATTAAGAGATGTGAGGTAAAATGAGAAAGTCACAGATATATGCAAGAGAAATTTCAGAGGGAATAGAGAGAAAATGGTGAAAAATTTATCTATTAAAAGAATGGCTGAGAATTTTCCAGAAGTTATAAAACACTTCAGTCCTCAGATTCAAGAAGTAAATCCCAAGCAGTCTCTAAAGCAGCAAATGCAAATAAATGATTTTTAAACCAAGAGAATAGACAGACCAGAGCAACAATTAGCCACGTGTTTCTCAGTAGCAATAATGAAAACAGGAAAGACAGTAAATTACCTCTTTCAATGAGCTGAGAAAAATTTAAATTCTCACAAAAACGGATATTTTGTGCTCACTTAACATCATTTAGGAATGATATCAAAATGGATTGTATTTACTAACAATAGCTATCACTAAAGTGTTAGCCACTCAGTCATGTCTGACAATTTGTGACCCCATGGATTGTAGCCCACCAGGCTCCTCTGTCCATGGATATTCCAGGCAAGAATACTAGAGTGGGTAGCCATTCCTTTCACCAGGAGATCTTCCCGACCCAGGGACCAAACCTGGGTCTCCTGCGTTTCAAGCAGATTCTTTACCATCTGAGCCACCAGGAGAGCTCATAACTATCACTAAAGGAATTGCTAATGACTATTCTTCATGAAGAAAAGAATATTGAATTTATAAAGAAGGATTGAGATCAAAAAAAGGAAGGTGAGCAAATAAATTGGTAAAAAGTAGTAAAAGCGAAGTCACTTAGTCGTATCCACCTCTTTGCCACCCCATGGACTATAACCTATCAGGCTCCTCTGACCATGGGATTTTCCAGACAAGAATACTGGAGTGGGTTGCCATTTCCTTCTCCAGGGTATCTTCCCAACCTAGGGATTGAACTCAGGTCTCCTGCATTGCAGGCAGATGCTTTACCATCTGAGCCACCAGGTAGAAAATAGATAAATCTAAGAGTACTGACTTCATTAAATATAAGGATAATAATGATTAATTTAGCGAGGAGGAAAAGAACAAATGAGCTTAAATACCCAACAAACAACATATAAGTTGGAGTGGTATTAAAGATTAAGGCCTTTGGGGGAAACTCTGACGTGATGATTAATTTTATGTGCTAACTTGACTGGACCACAGAGTAGTCAAATATTTAGTCAACGTTGTTCTGGATATTCCCATGAAAGTATTTCTGGATGAGATTAGCATTTAGTAGACTGGATGAAGCAGACTGCTCTCTCTAAAGTGAATGAGCCTTACTCAATCATTTTAAGCCTGTCTAGAACAAAAAGGCTGACCTTCCAATGAGTAAAAGAGTTTTTAAAAGTTTGAGCTCTGGGATATTGGCTTTTTTTCCTGCCTTTGTACTCAAACTGAAACATCAGCTCTTTTGGGGTCTCAAATCCACTGGGCTTTGGACTAAAACTATACCATCAGTATTTCAGGCTCTCAGACCTTCAGATTGAGACTGAAGCTGAACAGTTGCTTTCCTGAACCTCCATTTGTCTGATTAACCCTGCATATATGAGATTTACCAACCTCCATTTTCATACGAGTTGATTCCTTATATTAAATCTCTTTCATTCTCAATCTCTCTCTCTCTTGATTTCTCTCTCACTCTAGTTTTAGCTGAATCTCTAATTCCATCTTTATCTCCCTCTGTATCTCTATCCTACCAATTCTGTTTCTCTGGGGAACTCTGACTAAAACAGATTTTACCAACAGTGGTTCTAGAGGAATAGAATTATAAATTGAATTGGTTCTGGGGTTTCTTGAATTGGCTTTCTAATCTGATTAGATTTTGGGGTTCCCTGGTAGCTCAGCTTGTAAAGGGTCTGCCTGTAATGCAGGAGACCCTGGTTTGATTCCTAGGTCAGGAAGATCCCCTGGAGAAGGGGTAGCCTACCCACTCCAGTATTCTTAGACTTCCCTGGTGGCTCAGATGGTAAAGAATCCACCTGCAATGCAGGAGACCTGGGTTTGATCTCTGGGTTGGAAAGATCCCCTGGAGGAGGGCATGGAAACCCACTCCAGTATTCTTGCCTGGAGAATCCCAATGGACAGAGGAGCCTGGCGGGCTGCAGTCCATGGGGTCGCAGAATCAAGGACATGACTGAATAGAATTATAAATTGAATTGGTTCTGGGGTTTCTGAAATTGACTTTCTAATCTGATTAGATTTAAAGATGCTAATGATTCCATTTCCATTAGTAAAGACAGCACTGATATTTCATGATCAGGCATGATCTGGCAACAAAGATAAGCAAAGTATCACCACTGGAGACTCCTAAACAGTCACTTACAAGAAGCAAGGATCTAAGTGTCTGTGTATATGACACTTTTTTTGTTGCTTGTTTTCTTTTTAATTTAAATTTATTTATTTTAATTGGAGGCTAATTACTTTACAATATTGTATTGGTTTTGCCATACATCAACATGAATCCACCATGGGTGTACACATGTTCCCCATCCTGAACCCCCCTCCCACCTCCCTCCTCATCCCATCCCTCTGGGTCATCCCAGTGCACCAGCCCCAAGCATCCTGTATCCTGCATCAAACCTGGACTGGCAATTCGTTTCTTATATGATATTATACATGTTTCGATGCCATTCTCCCAAATCATCCCACCCTCTCCCTCTGCCACAGAGTCCAAAAGCCTGTTCTATACATCTGTGTCTCTTTTGCTGTCTCGCATACAGGGTTATCATTACCATCTTTCTAAATTCCATATATATGCGTTAGTATACTCTATTGGTGTTTTCTTTCTGGCTTACTTCACTCTGTATAATTGGCTCCAGTTTCATCCACCTCATTAGAACTGATTTAAATGTATTCTTTTTAATGGCTGAGTAATACTCCATTGTGTATATGTACCAAAGCTTTCTTATCCATTCATCTGCTGATGGACATCTAGGTTGCTTCCATGTCCTGGCTATTATAAACAGTGCTGTGATGAACATTGGGGTATACATGTCTCTTTCAATTCTGGTTTCCTTGGTGTGTATGCCCAGCAGTGGGATTGCTGGGTCATAAGGCAATTCTATTTCCAGTTTTTTAAGGAATCTCCACACTGTTCTCCACAGTGGCTGTACTAGTTTGCATTCCCACCAACAGTGTAAGAGGGCTCCTTTTTCTCTGCACCCTCCCCAGCATTTATTGTTTGTAGAATTTTTGATAGCAGCCATTCTGACTGGCGTGAAATGGTACCTCATTGACACTTCTGAACATTTTTGTCAAACTAACAAATATAAGGAGACAGACTCATTGCTCCTACTGTTCGTGGACAAGATGGGAAAAGAAAAGAATGAGCTCAGGGCTTCAAATTCCTGACTCAAGTGCCGCGGATATGATCTGAAAGCTCTATGTGTGCTCCTTTAGCTGTAGGGCTGAAAATCTAAAGCAGAATCTCAACCTGTAGCTGCATTACACTCCCAGCCTGGGAGGGTGTCTACTATTAAAGGGCATTGATTGGAAGGGATCTGGCTACTGAAAGGTGGAATGGGGACACATGAAAATATCTCGATGAAGCTAGGGACAATGAGTCCCTAATTCTGATGGATTATTTTGCCAAAGGAAGCAGCCTCTCCACTCACAATGGAAGAGGCCCTTTCAACCCCAGTAGAAGCAGCCTCTCCATCCCTACTTGAGGGGATTAACCCTGCAATGCCTGATGAGACAGTAAAGGCCTACCCCGAGGCTGCCGCGCACGTGACAGTGCAGATTGTTCTCTACGCTTCCATGCTTCCAGACCTACACCTAGACTCAAGTCCCGAGGCCCCTAAAGCGGAAGTACAAAGTGTGACCCATGAGGATGTGCACTTCATTCCAAAAGCAAACAAACAAACTCAGTGTTCCAATTTGTACAGACAGAAATTTGGATAACATGTGTAGGAATGGATAAGGATGTGGGGTAATGATGTCAGAAATACAAAGTTGAATCAAGCCAACTTCATCGATATGCGCTAAGTAGAGATTCTGCATTTAATTACACATCTTAGGGAGCTAGATAGGGATCTAACAATCTGGTTGGTTGGTTGGTTGGTTGGCTAAAACATAGATCAAAAGGAGGCCCACAGTAAGCAAGTTAGAAATGCTGGACCAACTGGTTTAATGTAGGTGATGGGAACCAAATGCTTAGGGAGACTGGACTGCTAGAGTGGATTTGTCACTTAAGAGCTATTCATTCACCTTGGAAACGTTCAGAAGACACACTTTTCAACAGAGCTACAAGGGATAAATCTGTGAGGTGAACCCAACAGCCCTGAAGAGCTCTGTTGTGTGCTCATCTTCCTAAACCAGACCTTACCCTGGGATCTGCTGTCAGTTTGAACCCTAAATGCTGCAGAGTGAATCCGGTTCAGTTCAGTTCCGTCACTAGGCTCTGCGGCCCCACGGACTGCAGCAGGTGCCAGGCTACCTTGTCCATCACCAACTCCTGGAGCTTGAGGATGAACAGAATGAATCCCAGTGGCAGGGGCCAAATGACACCACTCAGCTGCCAAAGAAAGTAACTGGCTACTGCAGTGAACAGCAGACTCAAAGCAGCAATTAGAATAGTACAAATCAAGAGGCTGACCATGGTATTCCTAGATGTGAACCAAATAGCAAGCCTACTAAATTCTTGATCTGTATAAGCAGAAATAGTCTATGTTAAGTGACTAAAAGTTTAACTTGAATATAAAAAGAGAGAGTCACAGCCCTTCAATCAGTTCCCAGACTTTAGCCATTTTACAGACATAGAGCATTTTAAATGCAAGGGTCTTGAGAAAGACCCTGGTACACTGCTAGAAATTTATACTGTTAATCTTTATCTCAGTCCTCCCCTCAAGGGACCTATAGCCTTTTACCAGGATAGCTGTGCACTGGGGGAAAAGAAATAATCAAAACTTTCCAGGCTCTGAACTGACACTCATTCTAGGAGAAAAGCATCACTGTGGTCCACCAGTTAGAGTAGGGCCTTATGGAGGTCAGGTGATCAATTTTAGTTCAGGTGTGACTCACAGTGAAGATAGATATGGATGTGGGTCCCCATGTCTATACTGTGGCTATTTCAACATAATAATTGAAATAAACATACTCTGCAGCTGAGAGACTGCTCAGATTGGCCCTCTGATCCATGGTAAGGCGGCTATCCTGGTGGGAAAGGTCAATTGGAAGCCAGCAGAACTGCCTCTACCTAGGAAAATAGTTAACCAAAAGCAATTCTACATTCCTAGAGAGAATGCAGAGATTAGCACCACTTTCAGCGGCTTGAAAGATGCAGGTATTACCACCGCATTCCCATTCAAGTTTCCTACTTGATCTGTGAAGAAGTCAGAGGGATCGTGGGAAAGATAGTGGATTATTGTAAGTTTAACTGAGTAATAACTCCAGTTGCAGGTGGGGTTTCATTGTTTTACCAATACACTCTGGTATCTGGTAACCAGGTATACAGCTTTGATCTGGCAAACATTTTTTTCCGTATAGCTGTCAATAAAGAACACCACAAGCAGTCTGCTTTCAGTTGGCAAGGCCAACAATACAATTTCACTTTCTTACCTTAGGGGTGCATCAACTCTCCAATCCTATGTCATAATTTAGTTTGCAAGAATCTTGGCTGCCTTTCCTTTCCACAAGAAATCACTCTGATTTACTACGTTGATAACATTAAGCTGATTAGACCTAGTCAGCAAAAAATAACAACTACTCTAGACTTATGGATAAGACTAGTGTCAGAGGGTGAAAATAAATCCTACAGGAATTCAGGGACCTTCTACATCAGTGAAATTTCTAGGGCTTCATTACTGTAGGCCATGTTGAAATATGCCTTCTAAGAAAACTGAGTGCCGAAGAATTGATGCTTTTGAACTGTGGTGTTGAAGAAGACTCTTGAGAGTCCCTTGGAATGCAAGGAGATCAAGTCAGTCCATCCTAAAGGAAATCAGTCCTGAATATTAATTGGAAGGACTGATGCTGAAGCTGAAACTCCAATACTTTGGCCACCTGATGTGAAGAACTGACTCATTTGAAAAGATCCTAATGCTGGAAGATTGAAAGCAGGAGGAGAAGGGGATGATAGAGGATGAGATGGTTGGATGGCATCACCGACTCTATGGACATGAATTTGAGGAAGCTCTGGGAGTTGGTGATGGACAGGGAAGCCTAGCTAATTTTTCTTACAGGCTTAGGTGTTTTAGATTTCCCCAGTGTTATTAATCTGTGAATATTAATCTGTGTTATTAATCTGTTAATTGAACTCTGGTGTTGGAAAAGACTCTTGAGAGTCCCTTGGACTGCAAGGAGATCAAACCAGTCAATCCTTAAGGAAATCAGTCCTGAATATTCACTGGAAGGACTGATGCTGAAGCTGAAGCTCCAATACTTTGGCCATCTGATGGGAAGAAATGACTCACTGGAAAAGATCCTGATGCTGGGAAGGATTGAAGGTGGGAGGAGAAGGGGACAACAGAGGATGAGATGGTTGGATGGCATCACTCACTCAATGGACATGAGTTTGAATAAGCTCTAGGAGTTGGGGATGGACAGGGAAGCCTAGTGTGCTGCAGTCCATGGGGTCGCAAAGAGTTGGACACGACTGAGCAACTGAACTGAATTGAACTGAAGATGAAGGGTAAGTTATGCAACAACTGAAACAGAGACACAATGCCTCGTGGACTTCTTTGGAATTTTGAAGAAACATATTCCACACTTGGGTGTGTTATTCTGGCCCATTTACTGAGTGACCTGAAAAGTTGCTAGTAATAGTGGATTAGGGAATGAAGTGCTTGAGGAATTTCATAGGTGCACTTGCCTTCAGCCTCCACAAAATAACTGGGAAGCACTGCAACTGGATAGCTCCAAATAAAATGGAGGGAATAATTTTCAAAAGAAAAATCAATGGCGGGCTTCCCTGGTAGCTCAGTGGTGCAGAATCTGTCAGCCAATGAAGAACACACACTTGATCCCTGATTCCAGGAAGATGCCACATATCTCAGATCAACTAAGCTTACAACTATTGAGCCCATGTTCTAGAGCCTGGGAGCTGCAATTACTGAGCCCACATGTCACAACGACTGAAGCTCGCTCACCCTAGAGCCAGTGCTCGGCAACAAGAGAGTGGTACCCATTCCCTGCAACTAGAGAAAAGTCCATGCAGCAACAGAGACCCAGCATAGTCATAAAAAAATACATAGAATTATTTTAAAAATGAATGAATATAATCTATCCCACGACAGATGAATGAAAGAAATCTGATACTCTTCTGTCTCTGAGTGTTCAAGCTAGAAGTTCCTTTCAGTAGCCCCTTAAAATAACAGGCACTGTGCTTGGCAGCTAAATATTATTAGGGATCCTTCATTTATTTGACACATAACCAGAATTTTTCACAGATAACACATTTCTAAGTCAGATATAAAACACAGAAACCACTAAAGAAAATAAAAAGAAAGATTCATGTACTGTTTGAAAAGACTGAAAGATAAACAGAAAACTAGGCATAATTTGTATATATGTAAGACACTCAATTAATAACCCCAAAATAAAAACAACTTATGAATCATTAAAACCAAATATTCCAAGGGAATAAGATCATAAACAGATTATCAATAAAATATACATATCTAATAAAGATGTGGAAAATATGTATCCTCATGAATGATTTAAGAAAAAAATTTATATCATTGATACAGTCCAAACAGGTCAGACTCCTAGGTCACAGAGAAGGGTGGGAAAATGAAGAAATAGTCTGAGGGAGCAAACAGAAAATATCTCACACAGTAAGCTTTGCTAAATAAAGTCTCTGAGGTTTTCCAGTAAGATATCTACACATTTGCAAAAAGGAAATATGGAGAAAATTTGCAAACCTTTGTTTGGTACCATTTGCTCCTTTTGATAGGTATGCCTAAACTATTTTGGAAGAGGCAGGAACCACTGTTTCCTTAATAAATCAAAATAAAAGCTAGTGGGATTTCCCCATTGGAAAAAGCCTAGTGGGATTTTCCCATCAGCAGAAATTGTAAAAAAGACAATTTACTTACCCTAGAGGATTTCCTCTATGCTGCAGGAGTATGCTATAGTCCTCCCATCACAGAGTGAGCAATTTGTAGCTCCTGAAACTAGTACAATTTGATCAGTTGAATTTCGCCACCTCCAGGTATAGAGCTTAAAATGAAGAAGAAACATGCCTTATTATTACTTGGAAATTACATTCAATTGAGAGTTACATACATTGAAACTATTGATCAGTCACAGTGAGTATTAATATCCAGAATTGTTTTTTTCCAATTAAGACATAAAGATTCAAAGCATAGTCTAGCTCAGATTTGGCCAAATCCTACAACAATGATTATTTACTCACTTGTTCAGTTGTTTGTTCAGTTCATTCAGTGTACTTTTATGTAGTCTATGTCAGGAATTATTTGAGATAATAGATGCTGCTGCTGCTAAGTCACTTTAGTCCTGTCCAACTCTGTGCGACCCCATAGACTACAGCCCACCAGGCTCCCCCGTCCCTGGGATTCTCCAGGCAAGGACACTGGAGTGGGTTGCCATTTCCTTCTCCAACACATGAAAGTGAAAACTGAAAGTGAAGTCGCTCAGTCGTGTCTGACTCTCAGTGACCCCATGGACTGCAGCCTACCAGGCTTCTCCATCCATGGGATTTTCCAGGCAAGAGTACTGGAATGGGGTGCCATTGCCTTCTCCGGAGATGATAGATACCCAGAGGCAAATTCCTTCTGGAACTCATAGTAAGTAATGAAGACAAATATAATATATTATATATTACACAATATGATAGGAGGCATTTGATACAAAGTGAAAGGGGCTGCTGCTGCTGCTGCTGCTAAGTCGCTTCAGTCGTGTCCGACTCTGTGCGACCCCATAGACGGCAGCCCACCAGGCTCCACCTTCCCTGGGATTCTCCAGGCAAGAACACTGGAGTGGGTTGCCATTTCCTTCTCCAAAGTGTGAAAGTGAAAAGTGAAAGTGAAGTCGCTCAGTCGAGTCTGACTCTTTGAGACCCCATGGACTGCAGCCCACCAGGCTCCTCCATCCATGGGATTCTCCAGGCAAGAGAGATGGAAAGGGGCTATGAGAACACAAAAGAGAATTTCTGAGGGTGGATTTCTTAAAACAGAGCCTAAGAGACAAGGATTCTTGCACAAGTGATTTATTGAGGGAGTATGTTCAAGTGAAGCATAATGTACAGTGAGGGCAGCAAGAATCTAGGCAAAGAGGTAAGTAGTTTCACTTTGGTCTGATTCTTTAAGAAGCCCTGGGTCGTGAGCAGTGTGATAAAGTTATCCCACCCTCAAATAAAGGCCCAGACCTTGTATCAGTAAGGCCCAGTTTCTAGGATGGCCCTGGGGAGAGGGCATAAGCACCCAGGCATTTTCAACTGTGGAGGCTTCTATTGACCAGGGGCAACTCAGGCATAACCCTGTAGTCCACTAGCTGCCATCACTCACAGCAGATGGCGGATGAGTGCACTGGCCCAGGAAATAGAATCTGTGTCTACTGCATTCCACTGCTTACACCATCCAGAGCCACTTGGTTCTCACATTACATTCATATCATGACGGCACAACTTCTCCAGGATTTGGGTTGTTCTAAATTCCCGGAGAAACTTCCAGAAGGAGGGTTAGTGAGACAAGCTACAGTCCCCACTGCACTAGTACTGGCTAGTTGCCTTCTCTACTCACCTATTCTATTCTAGAGTCCTTTCTGCCTTGGATCATATTTTTGTTGATTTAGGTAGCTTGTCAGTAAGGTGACCAACACTGTCAGCCCTGGCAGATCTGAATCCCTGGTTACCCTGACCATTCTAGGTCATGGTTGCTGTATTAACCCACTTACCATTACACATGCACTATTAAAGCGGAGCATGGGAATACCAAGAGATGACTCATGGGGTCACTTGTGTACCAAAAATATTCCTCCCTACCCTACAATACAATATGTCTTACTTCCTGCTTATCAGGGTTGTTATCCCTTCCAGTATGGTAATTTCCCTTTTTTCCTGCTGGTCTATTGGTATAAGGAGCCCAGAATAACCAGTGGCAGCTACAGCTTTAATTCCAGTGGAAAACTTAAAAAGCAATCCTCTTCTTGAGGCCTCTAGACACACAAAGCCTAAATATGCAGGATCAGAAAGCACAAATTCGTCAAGTGGGTTACTGTCAGTTACAGGTGTTGGCTGACTCCCACTTAACCTCCATGCCTTGATGACCAGATCCATATATCCCACCTGTTGGGGACACAGCACCATGTCACAGGGTGTCGTCTTCAAGCCTCAGCTCACCTTCAAGAGGCCATTCCAGCACTCTGTCCAGCTGGCAGCTTCTGAATGGTAGTACATAGTAGGAACAATACACCTCATTTGTCATATATGGGTCTTGGTTCACAGCAATATGATACTGGATTTCACGCTGGTAGATCAGACCTTTGAATTGTGGGTACTGGTTGAAGCACGGTGAATAGGAGATGCAATCTTATATCCAGAATGTGAATTAATCACCATCGGATTAAATGGTTTCTCTTTCTTGGGTGAAAGGGGTCCACTTTTATCAGTTTGCTTAAATTGACTGGGGGCTCAATGCTGGTCTTTGGGGCTGACAGGTTAGACAGTCAGCCGTGGTAGTAGCCAGATGAACTCTACTGAGATGGAGCCTGTTTTAATGGGCCCATCCCTATCAGGGGTCTGACTCATACCACAGGCTTGTTGAGGCTATGAAATTAGCCTCCTTTAAATGTCTGCCACTCTTAACAGTTAAATCCTATGTCTGGTTGTCAGTTCAGCCTGCACTTTGGCAACAAGAGGCATAGGTCTCTAACTGGAGTCAAGGAAGTATGTTTTACTTTATTTTTTTTTTTTTCTAGCAGGCAAAACTAGCCTCTTATTTAACTAGATGTTTACATTTTCTTTTTTTTTTTTTTATTTAATTTTTTTTTTTTTAATTTTAAAATCTTTAATTCTTACATGTGTTCCCAAACATGAAACCCCCTCCCACCTCCCTCCCCATAACATCTCTGTGGGTCATCCCCATGCACCAGCCCCAAGCATGCTGTATCCTGCGTCAGACATAGACTGGCGATTCAATTCTTACATGATAGTATACATGATAGAATGCCATTCTCCCAAATCATCCCACCCTCTCCCTCTCTCTCTGAGTCCAAAAGTCCGTTATACACCGCTGTGTCTTTGTTCCTGTCTTGCATACAGGGTCGTCTTTGCCATCTTTCTAAATTCCATATATATGTGTTAGTATACTGTACTGGTGTTTTTCTTTCTGGCTTACTTCACTCTGTATAATCGGCTCCAGTTTCATCCATCTCATCAGAACTGATTCAAATGAATTCTTTTTAACGGCTGAGTAATACTCCATTGTGTACATGTACCACAGCTTTCTTATCCATTCATCTGCTGATGGACATCTAGGTTGTTTCCATGTCCTGGCTATTATAAACAGTGCTGCGATGAACATTGGGGTACATGTGTCTCTTTCAATTCTGGTTTCCTCGGTGTGTATACCCAGCAGTGGGATTTCTGGGTCATAAGGTAGTTCTATTTGCAATTTTTTAAGGAATCTCCACACTGTTCTCCATAGTGGCTGTACTAGTTTGCATTCCCACCAACAGTGTAGGAGGGTTCCCTTTTCTCCACACCCTCTCCAGCATTTATTGCTTGCAGATTTTTGGATTGCAGCCATTCTGACTGGTGTGAAGTGGTACCTCATTGTGGTTTTGATTTGCATTTCTCTGATAATGAGTGATGTTGAGCATCTTTTCATGTGTTTGTTAGCCATCCATATGTCTTCTTTGGAGAAATGTCTATTTAGTTCTTTGGCCCATTTTTTGATTGGGTCGTTTATTTTTCTGGAATTGAGCTGCATAAGTTGCTTGTATATTTTTGAGATTAGTTGTTTGTCAGTTGCTTCATTTGCTATTATTTTCTCCCATTCAGAAGGCTGTCTTTTCACCTTGCGTATATTTTCCTTTGTTGTGCAGAAGCTTTTAATTTTAATTAGATCCCATTTGTTTATTTTTGCTTTTATTTCCAGAATTCTGGGAGGTGGATCATAGAGGATCCTGCTGTGATTTATGTCTGAGAGTGTTTTGCCTATATTCTCCTCTAGGAGTTTTATAGTTTCTGGTCTTACATTTAGATCTTTAATCCATTTTGAGTTTATTTTTGTGTGCGGTGTTAGAAAGTGATCTAGTTTCATTCTTTTACAAGTGGTTGACCAGTTTTCCCAGCACCACTTGTTAAAGAGATTGTCTTTACTCCATTGTATATTCTTGCCTCCTTTGTCAAAGATAAGGTGTCCATATGTGTGTGGATTTATCTCTGGGCTCTCTATTTTGTTCCATTGATCTATATGTCTGTCTTTGTGCCAGTACCATACTGTTTTGATGACTGTGGCTTTGTAGTAGAGCCTGAAGTCAGGCAAGTTGATTCCTCCAGTTCCATTCTTCTTTCTCAAGATTGCTTTGGCTATCCGAGGTTTTTTGTATTTCCATACAAATCTTGAAATTATTTGTTCTAGTTCTGTGAAAAATATGGCTGGTAGCTTGATAGGGATTGCGTTGAATTTGTAAATTGCTTTGGGTAGTATATTCATTTTCACTATATTGATTCTTCCAACCCATGAACATGGTATATTTCTCCATCTATTAGTGTCCTCTTTGATTTCTTTCATCAGTGTTTTATAGTTTTCTATATATAGGTCTTTAGTTTCTTTGGGTAGATATATTCCTAAGTATTTTATTCTTTTTGTTGCAATGGTGAATGGAATTGTTTCCTTAATTTCTTTTTCTACTTTCTCATTATTAGTGTATAGGAATGCAAGGGATTTCTGTGTGTTGATTTTATATCCTGCAACTTTACTATATTCATTGATGAGCTCTAGTAATTTTCTGGTGGAGTCTTTAGGGTTTTCCATGTAGAGGATCATGTCATCTGCAAACAGTGAGAGTTTTACTTCTTCTTTTCCAATTTGGATTCCTTTTATTTCTTTTTCTGCTCTGATTGCTGTGGCCAAAACTTCCAGAACTATGTTGAATAGTAGTGGTGAAAGTGGACACCCTTGTCTTGTTCCTGATTTTAGGGGAAATGCTTTCAATTTTTCACCATTAAGGATAATGTTTGCTGTGGGTTTGTCATATATAGCTTTTATTATGTTGAGGTATGTTCCTTCTATTCCTGCTTTCTGGAGAGTTTTTATCATAAATGGATGTTGAATTTTGTCAAAGGCCTTCTCTGCATCTATTGAGATAATCATATGGTTTTTATTTTTCAATTTGTTAATGTGGTGAATTACATTGATTGATTTGCGGATATTGAAGAATCCTTGCATCCCTGGGATAAAGCCCACTTGGTCATGGTGTATGATCTTCTTAATATGTTGTTGGATTCTGATTGCTAGAATTTTGTTGAGGATTTTTGCATCTATGTTCATCAGTGATATTGGCCTGTAGTTTTCTTTTTTTGTGACATCTTTGTCAGGTTTTGGTATTAGGGTGATGGTGGCCTCATAGAATGAGTTTGGAAGTTTACCTTCCTCTGCAATTTTCTGGAAGAGTTTGAGTAGGATAGGTGTTAGCTCTTCTCGAAATTTTTGGTAGAATTCAGCTGTGAAGCCGTCTGGACCTGGGCTTTTGTTTGCTGGAAGATTTCTGATTACAGTTTCAATTTCCGTGCTGGTGATGGGTCTGTTAAGATTTTCTATTTCTTCCTGGTTCAGTTTTGGAAAATTGTACTTTTCTAAGAATTTGTCCATTTCTTCCACATTGTCCATTTTATTGGCATACAACTGCTGATAGTAGTCTCTTATGATCCTTTGTATTTCTGTGTTGTCTGTTGTGATCTCTCCATTTTCATTTCTAATTTTATTGATTTGATTTTTCTCTCTTTGCTTCTTGATGAGTCTGGCTAGTGGTTTGTCAATTTTATTTATCCTTTCAAAGAACCAGCTTTTGGCCTTGTTGATTTTTGCTATGGTCTCTTTTGTTTCTTTAGCATTTATTTCTGCCCTAATTTTTAAGATTTCTTTCCTTCTACTAACTCTGGGGTTCTCCAATTCTTCCTTTTCTAGTTGCTTTAGTTGTAGAGTTAGGTTATTTATTTGACTTTTTTCTTGTTTCTTGAGGTATGCCTGTATTGCTATGAACTTTCCTCTTAGCACTGCTTTTATAGTGTCCCTTGGAGATGGAGTCTAAGCCAGTCATTTCTCTCTTTAAGGCATTAATGGCACTTAGCATTAGTTCCCAATACCTCAATCTTCGTAGTTATTACTGACCTGAAATTCTTAAGCCTCACAACATTACACAAGCTTTGTCTGCCTGTACCCCATCCAAGATCACCAGAAGTGAAAGTCTCAGCAGGTATTGCTACAGAAGGTCAGGCTTTTTGTGAATGATCTGACCTCAGCCTCCCATCCTTAGAGCCTGCTTTCTAAGATCATTCCTGGTACCGACTATCTTAGGTTGGCTTTTCTGAAAGCAGAGCCAGAGATAGGGATTCTTGTGCAAATGATTTGGTGAGGGAATTCTCTCAGAAGAAAGCAGAATAAGGCCGAGAATGAAGCTAGGCAGAGAGATAGCAGAGGTCTAGCCTTAGCAATAACCTGGTAAACTCTACAGCATGAGGGGCACGCTGAGTAGTCTCACCTTGAGGCAAGAGGGTAGCCTTTCATCTCCCCATGTAATCAGTTCTGGGACAGAGGACATATTTTTGAGTGAGGAGGATCCTGTGGGTGGGATGAAATCTCCTGGTATTAATAAAAGGGATCTGGTCTGGGCACCAGCAGCTCTCCTATAGGAGGAATGAGAAGCTCTTTGCTAAGGAATTAGAAAAGATTTTGTCATGAAGATGACACTTGGCTTGTTAGGAAGAGAACAGAGGTAATGTAATTAGGCTAAAAGTGGAGTAGCCAAAGTAGGGGGTGAAGAGTAATTCAGGCACAAGATCACTGACTTCAAATCTGAAGATTTGTGCTCAGAATCATATGTACTTGATTTCAACATTCTTCTGAACTCAGTGGAAGCTTGTCTACTAGGTGATAATTTTTATTTTTATTTGGTTTCTTTTGTTTGTTTGTTTTTCTTTTCCATTTTTTCCGTTTTGGATTATTTTCTTTAAGCGATAGGCTGCCAATTCTTCCTGGCAGTAGTATTACTGAATACAGCTAGTTAATGAGGTATGCTGGGGTTAGTTTACAACATTTACACTAATTAAGGTATTTAAACATCTCACTAGAATAATAATAGACACCTTATAGAAAGGCTGTATACTTTGGCAGATGTTAAAAAGGAAAAACGGTGTATGGGGGGTAATCTTGCCAGGGGCTCCAGAATTTCTGAAACAGTGTAGTATATAAAGGTTTATATTTAAAGTAAAACTGTAGCAAAATGGCCAAACTGGGTTAGAAAAAGAGGAGACTGTATGCTTTTGGATTATCCCAATTTATTACTTGCAAAATATAACACGTAAGAAAAAACACAAAACTGACATTTGACCAATAGCATTACATTTTGAAATCTCTACATCTGGGACTGATAATTTGAGTAAAAATCCTGTCCTTCATACAGATGTTTGGATAATCACCATCATTCAGTTAAGTTACAACCTTCTGGGAACAGGTGCAGGGAAGGAAAGACTCAGGGCTAGGTATTTGCAGGTGTATTTGGGTGAGTGCACATATTTGTATGCCTGTCTGTGAAGTGAGAGAGACTTTTTGTATCTGTGCCATTTCAAAACCAAATACAAATAATCTCCATTTTGAACCGTGCATACCTGTGTATCTCTGGTGTAGTGTGTAGGTAATTAAGATTTACCACCACAATAAGGCCAGCATTTGAAATTAGAAGAGGAGAAAAGACTTTCTTTAGAATCGACCAACCTGGAACTAGTGCTATGCAGTCAGAAGCTTTGGTTATTAAATGAAATCAAAAGCATATCAGGCCGATCAGCATCTTAAAAACCATTAGTGCTTCATTTAGAGAGAGTGTCTTGTTTCTGAAATATTCATAGCTGGAGTCCACCACCACCGCTGAGATTTACATCTCCTCTCTTCCCATTATGCTTGCTGAATCTCTTTACTTGCTATTGTAGGAAAAATATTCAAAGATTTATAGGCAGCAAAGAGAAGGCAGCAAATTATGACATCCATTATTGGCATCTGCTCTTGTCTGTATCCCCAGGAAATGCAAATACAAACGAATTCCAATTTTCTGCTACAACTGAGTTGCAAAGGGAACTGTTATATGCAGATGAGGCAACTTCTATTTGGACAGAGATAAAATGGAAGAAATTTCAGTCTACTACACTTGGCATACCATTTGCATAACTCTGAGAAAACTGTCACAAAGGGATCATAAAAAATCATAAGGCTCTTAAAGAATCACATAAAATGCCTGTAGCTAGGCTGCTTATAAGAGAAACAGACACAGCTTTAAGTTGTATGGGTGGGTACAAGATCCAAAAACAAAAGGGTGATTAAATATAGATGCTTCCATATTCACTGGTAAAAGTGATCCCTCTTCTCATGTTTGGCAAAGGGATTATTACACTAGGTTTGAAAATAACATAATCCAGTATTCAGTAAAGACAGACCTGGCATAAGCCATTGTTTCTCCTGAAGGAATGACAATGACAACATTTTCCAGAAAGCCAAGAACTCTTGTATCCACTGATGTCCTATATCCTCAGTGTCTAAAGTAGTTTTGAACGTGATAGCATCTCCAAATAAAATGTTCAATGATAGGAACTGAAGGAGTCAAAGTAGGACAGAAGTGGGACTCAGGAGATTAATGTTCTAAGTTCTCTGTCTAGACTTTGAGAATTTGGCCAGGTTTCCCTATTTCTATGGGCCTCACTCCCACCTCTGAAAAGAAGGAGGCATTCATATCCATCTTAATTGGTTTGGGAAGAATTAAGTGAAGTATCTGTGTTCAGTATAACATCTGGCATAGATCTGTCTCTTAAGACCCGAGTCCTTTTTCCCTACCTCCTACAACTCTGCTGTATGTCTCAGCTGAGGATTAAGAAGGTCAGCAGTTTCTGACAATCTTAGACCCCAGGCACATGGCTCCTGTTACCTGTTATCTGCCTGCTCTTATCTTAATGCTCCATTTGCCTCAAAATTCCTTTCCAACATTTACTAAAACTTTGGCCTCTGACTCTCAATTTCCCTCCTACTCAAGTCCTGATGTCATATCACACATGCTTCTCTTGTCTATCTGGCTTTTCCCACCAGAGTCACGATTTGCCTCAACTTTTCAGGGCTCCACTCTCTCCACTCTCTCTCCCATGCACCAGCTGACTCTTTCCTCCTCTCCGTCCATATAAACTTGACTGCTTTCATCCGTTTATCATCTCCAGGTAACACAATTAAAATGTGAATGATCATGGTGAGCTATGTAACTTTACATCTTTCAAAGTTTGATATACAAAGCTTTCTCAATTTCTGCCCCAAGATTAATCATTCCTCTGGATGACTGACAATGGGAACATTCATTTCCTTCAGAAAAAACACCACTTCCATTCACTGGGTATCATCTTGTCCAGGTGAACCATACAACCAACTGTTTTAATTACCTTGTATTCAGAACCCTGTTGATGAGGGAGGGACTCCCACCATAGAGTTAATTGTAAGGATGGTCCCAAAGAACATATGATACTCCTGGTCTTCACAGTTCAGGAAAGCAGGACGCTATCTGCCAGGCTGGGCCACATGGGCTTGTGTTTGGGAGCAGAGTGAACTTCCAGGGACAGCAGGAGGCAGCCATGATAGTAGCTAGAGGGTTAGTACCCCCTGGTTCCTAGGAGAGGGTGATTGACTTGCTGGAATAATTCTATGGGATGACAGGGAACTGAAATCTGCTGCTCAGGGATAAGCAGGAACTGCATCTGGTCTTCATGATAAGGAGAGCTGTTTGGCTAGGGGCTCTTGGCTCTGAGAGCAGAGTGCAGGTGGGAGGAGTTTGTGATTAGGGTATTTGAGGCCCTTCTTATTTTACCAGATGTCAAGGCAGCACATCATATTCAGCCTTAATTTTAGGCTGTATTTCCCACCAACTCAAAATTCCTTTTACTCCTAATTCCAAGGACTTCCACTTCTGTTCTACGTTGATAGGGCTTACATTTCCAGTCTAAAGCTCAGAATAATAATTCCCAACCTCCCACTTATTTTTTTTTAATTGGAGTATAATTGCTTTACAATGTTGTGTTACTTTCTGCTATACAACAAAGTGAATCAGCTTTATGTATAAAACCTCCCACATTTTTATTATCTTTAGGCTTCTATCTTATTGCTCTGCCATTTCCTCCCTGGAAAAAAACTCAGCTCTGAATCCACTGCATATTCCTCTGAGAACTATGGGATAAAAACCACATGGAAGATGAGATTTCTGCTGTATATTTTCATGGTCTTTAACTGTCAGTGGATTATTAATATTGCCTGGAATCTCACAGCCTTGTTCTCTCAATTCACAGAGAAGCTGCTCCACATTTCACTGCTATTTTCAAGGTTCTACCTAACCTTTCCCCAGTCATGCTTATCAAAGCATCTGAGATAAGAACTCTATCTACACAGCCATTCACCTTAAGCCTCAGAAGAAGGGCCCTTTCTCTTGCTGCTGCTGCTACTGCTGCTAAGTCACTTCAGTCGTGTCCGACTCTGTGCGACCCCATAGACGGCAGCCAACCAGGCTCCGCTGTCCCTGGGATTCTCCAGGCAAGAACACTGGAGAGTGGGTTGCCATTTTATTCTCCAATGCATGAAAGTGAAAAGTGAAAGTGAAGTCAGTGAGTCGTGTCCAACTCTCAGCGACCCCATGGACCGCAGCCTACCAGGCTCCTCCGTCCATGGGATTTTCCAGGCAAGAGTACTGGAGTGGGGTGCCATTGCCTTCTCCATTTCTCTGGCTACCTATGCTCAAAGGCAAAACTGTGCTCTGAATCCCTTCCTCCCTCATCTCCTTGACAATCACATTCCATCAATTTTTCTCTTCCCGTTATCCTCAATCTTCCCCTCTTGATTTTTTTTATTCCTTAGCATATAAACATGCTCAAGTCTCTTCTACCAAAAAAATTCCACCTGTTAACTATACAACATCTCTTTTCTTCCTCTTACAACCAAGCTGCTTTAAAGAGCACAATAGAATTTAAACATTCTCCAGCCCCCTAAAAGGAGCCCTCCTACACCATTGTGGGAATGTAAACTGGTGTACCCACTATAGAAAACAGTATGAAGGTCCTTTAAAAACCAAAAATAGAGTTACCTACCATGTGATCCAGTAATCCAAGTCTGAGGCATATGTCCAGAGAAAACTATAATTTAACTGTTGGTGGGAATGCAAACTAGTACAGTCACTATGGAGAACAGTGTGGAGATTCCTTAAAAAACTGGAAATAGAATTGCCTTATGACCCAGCAATCCCACTGCTGGGTATACACACCAAGGAAACCAGAATTGAAAGAGACGTGTACCCCAATGTTCATTACAGCACTGTTTATAATAGCCAGGACATGGAAGCAACCTAGATGTCCATTAGCAGATGAATGAATAAGAAAGCTTTGGTACATATACAAAATGGGGTATTACTCAGCCATTAAAAATAATACATTTGAATCAGTTCTAATGAGATGGATGAAACTGGACCCGATTATACAGAGTGAAGTAAGCCAGAAAGAAAAATACCAATACAGTATACTAACACATATATATGGAATTTAGAAAGATGGTAACAATAACCCTGTATGCGAGACAGCAAAAGAGACACAGATGTATAGAACAGACTTTTGCACTCTGTGGGAGAGGGAGAGGGTGGGATGCTTTGGGAGAATGGCATTGAAACATGTATAATATCATGTAAGAAACGAATTGCCAGTCCAGGTTTGATGCAGGATACAGGATGCTTGGGGCTGGTGCACTGGGATGACCCAGAGGGATGGTATGGGGAGGAAGGTGGGAGGGGGGTTCAGGATTGGGAACTCATGTACACCCGTGGCGGATTCATGTCAATGTATGGCAAAACCAATACAGTATTGTAGAGTAAAATAAAGTAAAATTTAAAAAAATAAATAAAATGAAAGTGATTAGCAAACAAAAAAAAATAAAATAAAAGCCTTGTTCCACTAAAAATAAATAAATAAATAAAAAGATACATGTACCCTAATGTTCACTGCAGCACAACTTACAATAGCCAAGACATGAAAGCAATGTGAATTTCCACTGACAGATGAAAGGATAAAGAAGATGTGAGATATATATATATGTGTGTGTGTGTGTATGTGTGTATACTATTACTCAGCCATAAAAAAGAATGAAATAATGCCATTTGCAGCAACATGGATGGCCCTAGAGATTATCATACTAAGTAAGCCAGACAAAGATAAATATCATATGATATTGCTTATATGCGGAGTCTTAAAAAATAATACAAATGAACTAATTAAAAAATAGAAATAGACTCACAGACATAGAAAACAAACTTATGGTTAGCAAAGGGGATAGTGAATGATGGGGGCTACATTAGAAGTTTGTGATTAACATATACACACTACCATATATAAAACAGATAACCAGCAAGGACCAATTGTATAGCATAGGAAACTAATCTCAGTATTTTGTAATAACCTATAAGGAAAAAGAATCTGAAAAAATAGATACATATGTATATAAATCTGAATCACTTTCTGTACACCTGAACCTAATACAATACTGTAAATCAACTATTCTTCAATAAAAATAAATAAATTAATTTTTAAAAAAGAAAACAAACATGGCACAGGAATGGAAAAAGGAAGTATGGGATCCACATATACATACTACTATATATAAAACAATACGTGAGCTGTGAACTTCCAGATCTTCCAGTTGGTTTTAGAAAAGACAGAGGAACCAGAGATCAAATTACCAACATCTGCTGGATCATCGAAAAAGCAAGACAGTTCCAGAAAAACATCTATTTCTGCTTTATTGACTATGCCAAAGCCTTTGACTGTGTGGATCACAATAAACTGTGGAAAATTCTGAAAGAGATGGTAATGCCAGACCCCTGACCTGCTTCTTGAGAAACCTGTATGCAGGTCAGGAAGCAACAGTTAGAACTGGACATGGAACAACAGACTGGTTCCAAATAGGAAAAGGAGTACATCAAGGCTGTATATTGTCACCCTGCTTATTTAACTTATATGCAGGGTACATCATGAAAAACGCTGGACTGGAAGAAGCACAAGCTGGAATCAAGATTGCCGGGAGAAATATCAATAACCTCAGATATACAGATGATACTATCCTTATGGCAGAAAGGGAAGAGGAACTAAAAAGCCTCTTGATGAAAGTGAGAGAGGAGAGTGAAAAAGTTGGCTTAAAGCTCAACGTTCAGAAAATGAAGATCATGGCATTTGGTCCCATCACTTCATGGGAAATAGATAGGGAAACAGTGGAAACAGTATCAAACTTTTTTTTGAGGGGGCTCCAAAATCACTGCAGATGGTGATTGCAGACATGAAACTAAAAGAACGCTTACTCCTTGGAAGGAAAGTTATGACCAACCTAGACAGCATATTCAAAAGCAGAGACATTACTTTGCCAACAAAGGTCCGTCTAGTCAAGGCTATGGTTTTTCCAGTGGTCATGTATGGATGTGAGAGTTGGACTATGAAGAAGGCTGAAGAATTGATGCTTTTGAACTGTGGTGTTGGAGAAGACTCTTGAGAGTCCCTTGGACTGCAAGGAGATCCAACCAGTCCATCCTAATGGAGATCAGTCCTGGGTGTTCATGGGAAGGACTGATGTTGAAGCTGAAACTCCAGTACTTTGGCCACCTCATGTGAAGAGTTGACTCATTGGAAAAGACTCTGATGCTGGGAGGGACTGGGGGCAGGAGGAGAAGGGGATGACAGAGGATGAGATGGCTGGATGGCATCACCGACTCGATGGACATGAGTTTGGGTGAACTCCAGGAGTTGGTGATGGACAGGGAGGCCTGGCGAGCTGCAATTCATGGGATCGCAAAGAGTCAGACACGACTGAGTGACTGAACTGACTGACTGACTGATATATAAAATATATATAAACAGACAATCAACAAGGCTTTACTTTGTAGTGCAGGGAAATGTATGAGTATTTTGTCAATACTTTATAAGAAAAAAGAATCTGAAAAAGAACATATAAATATACAGATAATATATATGTATATACACATAAGTATGTGTATATATTTACATATACTTATCTATATATATACATATATATGGGTTTCTCTAGTGGCTCAGATGGTAAAGAATCTGCCTGCAATGTAGGAGACCTGGATTCAACCCCTTGGTCAGTAAGATCACCTGGATAAGGGCATGGCTACCCACTCCAGTATGCTTGTTTGGAGAATTCCATGGACAGAGGAGCCTGGCTGGCTATAGTTCATAGGGTCAGAAAGAGTCAAACACGACTGAGCAATTAACATACAGATATACATAAACTGAAAAAGAATACACACACACACACACACACACATACACATATATATATACACGGGCTTCCCAGGTGGTGCTAACAGTAAAGAACCTGCCTGCCAATACAGGAGCCATAAGAGGTAAGGGTTCAGTCCTTGGGTCTGGAAGATCTCCTGGAGGAGGGCATGGCAACCCACTCCAGTATTCTTTACTGGAGAATACCACGGACAGAGGAGCCTGGTGGGCTGCAAGTCCATAAGGTAGCAAAGAGTCGGACACAATTGAAGCAATTTAGCATGCACATACGCACACACACACACACACACACACACACACACACATATAAAACTTTGCTCTACACATGATAAACAACGTTGTAAATCAACTATACTTTAGTAAAGACAAATACATGAATAATTAAATATCCTCCAGCACCATTCACTCTCAGTGAAATGCAGCAACAATCAGTCAACATACATCAATAAATTGGCTCTCATCAAACCTAGTGTAGGCCTTTCAGTCTATCCTGGGCCCTCTAGAACATGGGATGTTGTCAACTCCACACCCCTACATGCAAGCTTCTGGGACACTTCTAACTCTCCAACCACTTGTTTTCAGTCATGTCTTCCTCTGCTCACTATCCTCTACCTGCCCTGAATGTTGGAGCTGCTCGGGGTTCAATTCTCAGCTATGTTCCTTAGGTCCTCTTATCCATACTCCGTGAATGCTGACTCTTAAAGCATATGTCTTACCCAGAGCTTTTCCCTGAGCTCCAGATCTCTCACTCTAACGGGCTACTAATTATCACCAATTGCTTCAGATTCTGCACACGTTAAACTCACCACTCTTCCCATACATTTGCTTTCTACTTCATCCTTCAAAGATGTCTCTACTTCACTTTACATCCCTGCTTTGTTTTTTATTCTCCTATCCCTTAATCCAAAATCCTGAGTAATACCCAGATCTCCTCCTACCTTTGTCCCCTATTTTTCCATCTTTATTCTTCTACTTTAGAGTGCACTCTTGCAATAGTTCCCTAGCGTCCTCCATTAACGGGTCTTTAGTCCTCCAAAGAGTTTGGGATGTATACTGTAGTCAGGGGTTTCCAAATCTGATTTACCCAGAGAACCTGAGGAAGATTATTTAAAAATACAGGTTTGTTATTTGTACACCTATCTGTCACCCACCTTAAACATATTGAGGCAGAAACGGGATAGAAATATTCTGCAATTTAAAAATTTCCCAGCTGATTATCAAGTAAACTTCTGTCTGATAAACACTGGCCCTTGGTGAAGTATTAAACAATGATGTTGCATATGACGTCGTGCTTTGAAAAATTCAGAAAGCAGTCTGCAGTCTGGACTAGAGGCTGACTAAATGTTGCCCATGTGTTTTCTTCAAGATAAAAATGTTAAAGGTACAACTGCATACACAGATAGTGGTCCTTGTCAATAGTAAATCTACCTGTATTCCTCTCATTATCAGCTATCAATCTCTTCTAACTATAAAACAGATTATTAACATCTGTGCTGACTGCCCACAGTGAGCAAGAAACTCAGAAATATTAATTAACTTTTGTGAAATCACACAGTAACTCAGTAATATAAACAAAGATCAGATTTTTATGATTTTCTGACTCTTTGTCTTTTGCAGTCTTCCCTTAGCCAGTAAACTGTCTAGAGATGGTTTATCATTATATCTTCTTTAAATAAATCTTTACAGTGGCTTTTGGAATTAACCAACACCTCATTTCCCCATTATGAAAGTGTTCAGGCAATCATACCCACTCTGAAGCCCGGGCCTTCCAAATCCTGTGAAGAAGGTTCAAATCCGAGAAGTGAATACATTTTATCTAAGCAGAGCCTATCAGAACATTTTTAATAAAAACCTGGTCCAATTTCAGAGCTTTCTTTTCATTAGAGCAGGTCTGAAAGCAAAGGCCTTGAAAGTGGTTAGAAAAACATAGTGTAATCACTATGGTACCATTATCCTGTCCCTGGGTAATCATTAGGCATTGGCTTGCCAAGGCGAAGGGCGGCAAATTACTCATTTATTGTTACCTGAGCTGTGCAGAAGATTGAGATCTGGACTACTAATGATTTTTTTTCACCTTGTTTGGGAGATTCTGTAGAAAAGTTCACATGTAGCACAGATGCAAGCTGGATGGCGAAGGTGCTTTCAGACAAATATGAAAGGGAAGCAAAGCATCACCTTTCTTCAAAAGTAAAGCTGAAAAGCTCCATATCCTTTCATAAAAGCAGCTCTAAGGGGAAAATTCTAAAAAGTCATCAAAATCTATAATGGGAGAAGAAACTAGTCAGCTGACTTTCAGGAGATTTGGATCTGCTCTGAAAGATATTAGACACTCAGAGTACAAGTTGGATTTAACACAAACAAAGTTTAAGGTAAATATTTACCAACAGTTTGTAGGGAAAAAAAAATCTTACTTAGTGAGATCATCTAATGAATTAGATTTGTGTGTGTTTGTGTGTGTGTGTGTGTGTGTGTGTGTGTGAAACTTGCTTTAGCAAGTTTCAAATTTAATCAAGGCTCCAAGTTTAGGTGTGGTATAAGAGAACCAAACCAGCCCTAATCTTGTTAAAGTTGAAGTGTCTATAAGATCTGGTATAGGCATGTATGACTGGGAACATGAAAGACAGCCATTACAATATCTGTGTCCACACCTAAAACAGACACCTAGAGTGAACTTCCAAGCAGTTCCTGATGCTAGGGATGATGGATGTAGGCCGGGAAGAGAGTTCAAGATAGTTTTAGACAGTTTTGTGAACATGAAATGTTACATTCAAGAGTAAAGATCAATTTGCTTCTATAGGAAAAAGTCCAGTGTCTGGAATGGGGACGTGAGAATCAAAAAGCATTGATTTCTACTGCTGGCTCAGCTGGTGACTGCTTCTGTAGTCAGAGGCAATTTTCCTAGCCGATTTGTGACTAAATCTCAGCATCTACAAAATGAGGTTAGGAATCTTTTCTGTTTGAGACCCAGCTAGGATTATTAGGACTTTTGTTCATGTTATTAATGTTTATGATGCCTTGGGGGATTTTCAGATAAAAAGCATTAGATAAGCCCAAAGTGCTATTAATATTACTTTTCATGTTATTCTAAAAGGGTATTGTGGAGGCTGATGAAATAACACTTGCAATATTCTACTGAAAGGGTTGGAATAAACAGTGTTGGTATTATTTAATGCATAAATTATCCCTTAAAGAACATGCAGAAAACCTACAAGTGATATCTTCCTTATCAACCTGGTATTAGGCTTATACCAGACTCTCAGTCACCCAAAGCATTTGCCAAAAGAATATACATATATATCTATTTTGCCATCTAAACTCATGATGCCAGTCTACCCATTCCATCTAGAAAGGTGAAGCAATGTGCCATGAAGTTTCATTTGTTCAGAATTTTGAAATAAGCTAATAATTTGAGTCATAATTTATCCTTTGTTTCACTGTTGATTTCTTAACTGTTCTTGATGCCTTGCTATTCAGTTTTCTCACAGATGGGGTTTTAGCACGATGGCATCCTTTGGGGCTTTGGATTTTTGTCAGAGGTTTGCTTCATGTTTAATGCCTTATATAGAACACTGGGCATATTTTTATGATGCCTGGCTTTGAATGGCTATTAAAGTGTATATTACAGGCATAAGGCACCTTCAATTTACAGTATTTTACCTACTTATACCATTTCCAGGGCTCTCTACTGTAACATTATCATTAGGGTTGCTGGCCCTTTGCTGCCAACAACATGATTAAATCCTATTACAATTACTCTTGTTATAAAATCATCTCATGCTTCTTGGCACTAAAGGTGCACTGAGCCATGCAGGTGGTCACATAAAAAGGAGCAATGTACTCTGAACCGAAATGTGAGGAGAGCTCTAGCCTAGAGAAGGCAAATAGATCCCCAAAGTAAGATATTACTGTATTAGTGTACTCTCTGGGGACGGATTTGCTTCTGAAGTTTAGTTTATAACACTAAAGAGGGTTTGCTCTTACTTTGTTTTGCTCCCTAGGGGAGTGAGAGAGGGGGATGTAATCTGGAGGAATTCCTCCCAAAGAAAGGCTCAGAAAAAGGCCCAGTGATGACTAGAAAAATGACAGGCTGTTTTAAGACAAAGAGGAGAGAATCTAGTCCAGGAAATAATGCCTCCTACTTCATACACAATACTGGTGCTTCTTACACCTGGGAATAATAAAATGTGCGTTGGGATTTCTTTCCCTTCTTGTGGTGAAGCATTCTGCAGTGCTTCTCACAACCAGAAGCAGCAACTTGTAAGCTGGAGAGGCACTCACTTTATGGAACTGACCTGTCTTCAGAACTATTTAACCTGACCTTATTAGGCTCTCTGTCTAAGCATCCACATTCTGAGAAAACAGACAGGTCCCTGCACAATGGGATCTCTGCAGGACTGTGTGAGGCAGTGCAGGGGGCTGGTTGCGCCAGTTGCCTGTGCTTACTTCCTGCCTCTGTCACGTGTTAGCACGCTTCCCAGCAAAATGCCTGTGCCTACGTTTCAGTTTCCTCATCCGTTTCCTCATCCTCATAAGGTGGTTGGGAGGACTGAAGTAGTCGATATTGATAAAACACTTAGAAAAATGCCTGACCCGGGAAAATGTGCTCCTCTCCGAGCAGCAGTGGCGCACGGTGGCCCTGAAGTAGCCCCTGGCGTGGGCCTGTTCACACACACATAAGGTCTTTTGGCACAAAGGAATGCTTCTGCTTTTCCTTCCTCTGCCTGATGAATATGCAGTATGAGGAAATTTGGCAAGAGAAAAATGGAGCATATAAAAGCATACCCAATTCACTGTAATACAGAGCTATATAATATAATAATAATAGTTAATGATTATTGGACATGGACTTCTGCTGGAGTGGGCGCTTCATGTGTATTATTTCACTGAGTTCTCTAATAACTCTATGAGCGGGCATGACTGTTATCAGCAGTTTACCACTGAGGAAAATGAGGCACTGAGATGTGAAAATGATACAACTTATACATGAAGAGCTGGGACTGGTTTATCTGACTGCTGGCTTTCTAATGATCTCCCTCCTCTTCCTAGACAGATAGATAGGAATAAGAATTATTTATTATTTAAATTATTTATTATTCAAAGCTTAACTCTGAATGTCTGTATAGTTACAAATATAAGATATATATGTGTCCATACATTACATATTTTCTCAAAAGCAGAACCAGAGGTTACAATCAAAGAGTTCATTTATAGGCATGTAGCTCTAGACTCTATTAAAACAACTGTCTTTTCATGTTTAAAGCATATTCATTTGGAGAAAGGGGCATATGAGTGTCTACTCTCTTGGGACTCTATATGCGTGTCTTGTCTATTCTCCTTAACGCAGCAGAGTAAGGTGAGGGTGGGGTAGGAGTATGGTCTGCCCCAGGTATGGATTGTAAGGAGGCACACTGTCTATAGGGAATTGAAAAATCAAAATAAAACCAACTAAAAATCTGCTTACTTTTTCTTTCCACCATGCATTTCTAAATCACATAGGTGATAGAATACTGCTCCTTACCAGGGCAGCCCTCTAATTCTCTCCCAACTCCCTCCTTTTTGGTTTGCCACTGCATATCTGCCTTAGGGAAGCAAATTAAAGAGGGATGCAAAGAAAGGGTATATCTTCAATAGTAAAAATACCTATTAGCTATCTATTAGACATTTGTTTAGCACATGGATATTTATTGCTAATGACTGCTGTTAGGACACTTTCACAGAATAGAGAAAAAAAGAAACAAAGGCAAATAATTGCCAGAAAAACATCTTTGCTCAATCCATCCCTTTTAACATCCAGAAAGGCCTGATGTCACATATCCACTTTGTTTGGTTCCTGTTGTTAGTCAGGAAGGTGTGTAGTTCTTTGATGATGAGATGAGAATAGAAGAAGTAGTTAAGGATAAACCCTCTCCTACTTAATGGCTCCATTCTTTCTTCTCCCCAAGGTGACGGATGATGTACGGAAAGGAATAAGAATTCAGAACAGTGTGACTAAATCACACTTGTTAAAGTTAGAAAAGCCCTGAATAGGTCAATTTTACTGACTTCATAGAGGGAAAAAAGCACAAGAACCTATTCACGAGGGGTAAAAGGTGTTGCAGCTCCCTACCTGAGCTTACAATTACTGTTTACTCACCTGCCTACTACCATTATTGTCATCAAACTTTATTGATAAGGTCATCCCAAGGCAAAACTAGAAAATATAAAGAGTTTTTCCTTGGCTATCCTACTTTTAGAAGACTTCTACAGGTTTTGAGAGCTCCCATCTTGTTACCTGTGGCTGCTCCCCTAGCCTTCAGTACCACCACCATCATCACCATCTCCCACACCTCTATGACCACACATAAGATTCTGAGGGCTTTGGCACTAACTCACATTCCCAATCTTCTTCACGTGTTTTCTTCCATCAACATTTTCCCCTCCTGTGTCCCATTCCCTCAGATCCCTGCCATGAGAAGACAGCTGGTGATAAATCAGACAGTGCACTTCCTGAAGCTGGAATACAGTCGTCCTTGGTATCTGTGTGGAATTGGTTTCAGGACTCCTGCAGATACTAAAAGCTGAGAATGCTCAAGGCCCTTAAATAAAGTGGCCTACTATTGTGTATAACTTAAGTATATCCTCCTGTATATGTCAAATCATCTCTAGATTACTTTTAATATCTAATATTAATACAATGTGAATGCTATGTAAATAGTTGCCAAAAATGCAAGTTTTGTTTCTTGGAACTTTCTATAATTTTTTTCTGGAATATTTTCAGTTTTTGGTTGTTTGAGGATGTCGAACCCATGGAAACAGAAGGCCAACCATACAAAACAATTATGTTGCTGTTGTTGAATTGCTAAGTCTGACTCTTCTGCAATCCCCATGGACTGCAGCCACCAGTAAAATACCTGTTAGCTATCCTAATAGGTATTTAGAGATTTAGTACTGTCCATTTAAATCTCCTCTGTCCATGGGATTTCCCAGGCAAGAGTATTGGAGTGGGTTGGCATTTTGTTCTCCAGGGGATCTTTCCGACCCAGGGATTGAACCCATGTCTCCTGTATTGCAGATGATTTTTTACCACTGAGCCACCAGGGTAGGCCAAAACAATTAAATATACATCAAATAGGTGTTCAGTTCAGTTCAGTCGCTCAGTCGTGTCTGACTCTTTGCGACTCCATGAATCGCAGCATGCCAGGCCTCCCTGTCCATCACCAACTCCCAGAGTTCTCTCAGACTCACGTCCATCGAGTCAGTGATGCCATCCAGCCATCTCATCCTCTGTTGTCCCCTTCTTCTCCTGCCCCCAATCCCTCCCAGCATCAGAGTCTTTTCCAATGAGTCAACTCTTTGCATGAGGTAGCCAAAGTACTGGAGTTTCAGCTTTAGCATCATTCCTTCCAAAGAAATCCCAGGGCTGATCTCCTTCAGAATGGACTGGTTGGATCTCCTTGCAGTCCAAGGGACTCTCAAGAGTCTTCTCCAACACCACAGTTCAAAAGCATCAATTCTTCAGCGCTCAGCCTTCTTCACAGTCCAACTCTCACATTCATACATGACCACAGGAAAAACCATAGCCTTGACTAAATGGACCTTAGTCAGCAAAGTAATGTCTCTGCTTTTCAAGATGCTATCTACGTTGGTCATAACTTTTCTTCCAAGGAGGAAGCGTCTTTTAATTTCATGGCTGCAGTCACCATCTGCAGAGATTTTGGAGCCCAAAAAAATAAAGTCTGACACTGTTTCCACTGTTTCCCCATCTATTTCCCATGAAGTGATGGGACCGGATGCCATGATCTTTGTTTTCTGAATGTTGAGCTTTAAGCCAACTTTTTCACTCTCCTCTCTCACTTTCATCAAGAGGCTTTTTAGTTCCTCTTCACTTTCTGCCATAAGGGTGGTGTCATCTGCATATCTGAGGTTATTGATATTTCTCCCGGCAATCTTGATTCCAGCTTGTGTTTCTTCCAGCCCAGCGCTTCTCATGATGTACTCTGCCTAGAAGTTAAATAAGCACGGTGACAATCTACAGCCTTGACATACTCCTTTTCCTATTTGGAACCAGTCTGTTGTTCCATGTCCAGTTCGAACTGTTGCTTCCTGACCTGCATACAGATTTCTCAAGAGGCAGGTCAGGTGGTCTGGTATTCCCATCTCTTTCAGAATGTTCCACAGTTTATTGTGATCCACACAGTCAAAGGCTTTGGCATAGTCAATAAAGCAGAAATAGATGTTTTTCGGGAACTCTCTTGCTTTTTCGATGATCCAGCAGATGTTGGCAATTTGATCTCTGGTTCCTCTGCCTTTTCTAAAACCAGCTTGAACATCAGGAAGTTCATGGTTCATGTATTGCTGAAGCCTGGTTTGGAGAATTTTGAGCATTACTTTACTAGCATGTGAGATGAGTACAATTGTGTGGTAGTTTGAGCATTCTTTGGCATTGCCTTTCTTTGGGATTAGAATGAAAACTGACCTTTTCCAGTCCTGTGGCCACTGCTGAGTTTTCCAAATTTGCTGGCATATTGAGTGTAGCCCTTTCACAGCATCATCTTTTAGGATTTGAAATAGCTCAACTGGAATGCCATCACCTCCACTAGCTTTGTTCGTAGTGATGCTTTCTAAGGCCCACTTGGCTTCACATTCCAGGATGTCTGGCTCTAGATGAGTGATCACACCATCGTGATTATCTGAGTCGTGAAGGTCTTTTTTGTATAGTTCTTCTGTGTATTCTTGCCACCTCTTCTTAATATCTTCTGCTTCTGTTAGGTCCAGACCATTTCTGTCCTTTATCGAGCCCATCTTTGCATGACATGTTCTCTTGGTATCTCTAATTTTCTTGAAGAGATCTCCAGCCTTTCCCATTCTGTTGTTTTCCTCTATTTCTTTGCATTGATCACTGAAGAAGGCTTTCTCATCTCTTCATGCTATTTTTCAGAATTCTGCATTCAGATGCTTATATCTTTCCTTTTCTCCTTGGTTTTTCACTTCTCTTCTTTTCTCAGCTATTAGTAAGGCCTCCCCAGACAGCCATTTTGCTTTTTTGCATTTCTTTTCCATGGGGATGGTCTTGATCCCTGTCTCCTGTACAGTGTCATGAACCTCATTCCATAGTTCATCAGGCACTCTGTCTATCAGATCTAGGCCCTTAAATCTATTTCTCACTTCCACTGTATAATCATAAGGGATTTGATTTAGGTCATACCTGAATGGTCTAGCGGTTTTCCCTATTTTCTTCAATTTAAGCCTGAATTCGGCAATAAGGAGTTCATGATCTGAGCCACAGTCAGCTCCTGGTCTTGTTTTTGTTGACTGTATAGAGCTTCTCCATCTTTGGCTGCAAAGAATATAATCAATCTGATTTTGGTGTATTCATAAACATTTATAGTATGTTTTCATTTTCTGAGTTGTTTTCTCTGAGTTAATGAGCACTTTTCAGGCAAACTATCATGTAAGGTTTCAGGCAGTGGGCATAGCATATTCTGTTTCCACTGCTTTCAATGAAAGCTCTATTGTACCCTTTTAAACTGAGTGCGCTTGACATCATTCATTCTTGTTTTATATATAATCTTATGTCTTTTTAAAAACTGAAGAAATAAGAAGAAAATGTTTGCACAGTCCTGTATTTACCCACATATTTACCATTTCTGATGCTATTTACTTCTTGTGGATTCATGTTACTCTCTGGTGTCATTTCCTTTCATCCTGAAGATCTAGCTTTAGTATTTCTTGTCAGGAAGATCTGCTAGTAATGAATTCTTCCAGTCTTCGTTGTTGAGTAAAGATCTTTGCTTTGCCTTCATTTTTGCAGGATAATTTTGCTGTATATAGAAATTTGTGTGTCTGTTTTTAACAGATTTATTGTGATATAATTTATATATAATTTATCCACTTAAAGTATATATGTTAATGGCTTTTAGTATATTCATAGAGTTGTGTGACTGTCACCACAGTCAATTTTAGAACATTTCTGGATGTCGAATTATATGTTGATAGTAGCTTTCCATTTCTTTCAGTACTTTGATAATACCATTCCATTATCTTCTGGCCTCTATTGTTTCTGATGAGAAATGAGTTATTAATCATATTGTTTCCCCTGTATGTAATGAGTCATTTTTCTCTTCTTTCAAAAAAACATATTTGGTTTTTCCACTGATTGTCTTCATATTCTCTGATTATTTCTCCTATTATCTGAAATCTGTTGTTAAATCCCTTTAGTGAATTTTCTTCTTTTTAAAAAAACACAGTTATTTATTTTATCTATTGTCTGTGCTGGGTCTTCATTGATGTGTGGACTTTTCAATAGTTGTGGCAACTGGGGGCTACTCTCTAGCTGTGGTGCATGGGGTTCTTACTGAGGTGGCTTCTCTTGATGCGGAGCAGAGGCTCTAGCCTGGGCGGGCTTTAGTACTTGCAGTTCCTGGGCTCTAGAGAGCAGGTTCAGTAGTTGTGCACAAGCTTAGTTGCTCCACAGGCATTTGGGATCTTCCCAAAGTGAAAGTCACACAGTGGTGTTCAATTCTTTGTGACTCCACAGACTGCAGCCCACCAGGCAATCAAACTCATGGCAGACTCTACCACTGAGCCACCAGGGAAGCCTTAGTGAATCTTCTAGTTTGCTTATTTTACTTTTCGTCTCTAGACCTTCCACTTGTTTCTTTGTTACAGTTCCTGTTTCTTTACTGAGATTCATGGTGTGTCACTGTCATCATATTTTCTTTTAGCTGCTTATATTTTTATTACCTGAACATGATTTCTTTCAATCTTTCAGCATTTATAACAGTGGCTTTGAGGTCTGTATCTGGTAAATCCAAAATACTGTATAAGCCCACTCAAAGACAGTTTCTGCTTCTTGTTCACCATCCCCTGTGTACATGTTGCACTTACCTGGTTTGTTGCACGTCCTATTTATTTGTTGTTGCTGTTAAGTACTGGATAGTTTATCTTATTTTTTTAAGATTTTCTCTACGTTATTGATTTCAGCTGTGTTGAATCTTCATTGCTGTGTGCTGGCTTTCTCTAGTTGCGTCAAGTGGGGGCTTCTCTTGTTAAGGAGCAGAGGCTTCTCTTGTTGAGGAGCACGGGCTGAATAGCACTGGGCTTCAGTAGTTGTGCATCGTGGCCTCTAGGATGCAGTCTCAGTAGTTGTAGCTCATGGACTTAGTTGCTCTGAAGCATGTGGGACCTTCTTGGACCACGGATAGAAGATCAAACCCATGTCCCCTGCATTGGCAGGCAGATTCTTAACCGTTAGACCACCAAGGAAGCCCAAACATTCTAGATAGCATATTATAGCAACTCTCAATTCTGGTTTTCCTGAATTTCCCCATTGAGTTGTTCTGTCTCTTTCAGCCCTCCCTCCCTTCCCTTTCTCTCTCCTTCCTTTCCTTTCTCTCTTTTTATATGTAACTTCATTGAATTTATTCTGTAGTAGCTATCTCTTTTGTAATCTGCCATCACTAATGTTTCTGCTAAGATTTTTAAAATTCTTATTTCTATTTGTGAGCCTGGCTTCCTAGGGATCACCCTGAATAGCTTAGTGGCCAGTCAATAAGCTACAGCTTAGTGGTCAGATATTGTTCTCAAATACTTTAAGCCCATAAAACTTTTCTTCTGCCAATGGATCTCTGTGTGATTTGAAGAAGATAGGAAATCAGTCCTGAATATTCTTTGGAAGGACTGATGCTGAAGCTGAAACTTCAATACTTTGGCCACCTAATGCGATGAACTGACTCATTAGAAAAGACCCTGATGGTGGGAAAGATTGAAGGCAGGAGAAGGGGATGACAGAGGATGAGATGGTTGGATGGCATCACCGACTCTATGAACATGAGTTTGAGCAAGCTCCGGGAGTTGGTGATGTACCGGGAAGCCTGGAGTGCTGTAGCCCATGGATCACAGAGTCGGACACGAATGAACAACTGAACTGAACTGAACTGATTCAAAGTTCAGACAGTTTTCATGTCTGTCCCAGATTTTATTTTCCTCTCAGCTCTCTGGAGTCCCTCTGCGTTTTCACACAGATGTCAGCTGGGGATGTGTGGAGAACATATATAGCCTTGCTACAGTTCTCTCAATTCGAAGATCTCCCTGTTAAATTTCTGACTGGTCTGTGGGCCTGCCACCCATCACAGCCAGGAAGGGCCTCAATCTCTGGCTAGCAAAGCGAGAAGCTTGTTTCATTCGTTTCTTATCAAGTTTGCTGCTTTTACTGAAAACACCTCTCAGCCATGGGATTTTGTGTTCAGTTACAGACCAATTTCACTCCTTCTGGCAGGGAAGTTGCTGGTTTCACAGAAAATCTTATCCTTGTCTAAACAGGGTGCGAGAGAGATACAAGTAGCCACAGGCAAGAAGGCCACTGTCTCCCATTGTTTTTACCTAAACTCCAGCGGCTTTTCATAAATAAATGGATCTCTCTTTATTGTTTGCCTTTGGTTGATTTCTAAAGCCCAGAAATGCTTGGGGGATTTGCTTTGACAACTTGGTAGTTTTACAGTCGGCTTTTGAGAATGGGATTTGCTGACTTCCTCCTTCCCCCACGGTTCAGAGTTCTACCTTCAGATCACGCATTTCCTTATTCTACAGTGGACCCCTTTTTCACCATGTAGTTTCTGCCCTGGGGGCCAATTTTGACACATATGCCTGACTACAGTGGTGCAAGAGACAGGACTGAGCCTGTCCCAAATAAACAAAGCAAGAGAATCGTGATGGATTTCAAAATGCAAATTTTATAGGTAAGTTCCCTTATCAGTGGTTTGGGACTACTAAATGATCTATAAAGGATGGTAAAGGCTAGAAAATCAGAGTATTATTAATGGGGATTCACAATATCCTTGTTATTATGAAAGGCACCATGACATTATGGCATGCTAAGAGCATAGCAACCTAGAAGCACTGACCAGTAATTGTGTGAAACGGTGGCTAAAAAAAAGACATAAAAATATCATGATTTCTAAGAATTTTAAGAGAAAGGATTATTGCTGCTGTTCAAGGTTGGAGTTACCTACCTCTGTCCCCCAATAGTCCTAATTCTGCTCCATGTCTGCTTCCAGAAACACATATTCCTCATGAAACAGAGCATGTCAGCCTATTCTCTGCAAAAATGTGTAGGCTTTTGATCTGAAAGGGGATCAATAGAGGAGTTTGGCTTACGGATGAACAGACAGGCTCACAGGAATTCAAGAATGGGAAACAATAACATCAGGATTTATGGGATGAGATACAAAAGGTCAGGACAAAGCTGTTCACCCTGGCTTTAATGTAGGTTCGTGCTAGTGGGTCTCTGCTTCTCCCCTTATCTCATTTGTCCACCTACTTTCCTCTATAAACCAGTTTTCTTTGTTAGCTCATGGTCTCTCTGCTCCCACAAAAGGCCACAGGACTTTGGCTTGGCAAGAACTGACTTTTATCCATCTTTACAGATGTTACAGCTCTTCTTCAAAAACTGACTTAGTCATTTAGTGTTCACTTTACAATTCTCAAAAGAAAAAAATCTGATTCATCCACTTTGGGTCAATAATCTCTGGCCAGTGGGTCGAGGCTATTTATGTAATTATGCCTTCCTATGGCCACCCTTTCATCAGGGGCCATGCGGTAGAGATCTCATTAGGAAGGTGCAGAGACCAGCAATGAAGGCAATGACTGACATCTATAATATAATGTTTCTTCCTAAGTGAGTTTCTCTATTCCTCAAGTGCTAAAAACTTTGCTGGACTTTTTCTAAGGCATATACACTCAGAAATTGCTTGCAGTGAGCTCTTAGAATGACTTTGATAACAAATACTATACACTGCTTTAATTTCAACTTGCCAGAGCTTACTTTCCATCTCATCTTTGTTGTTGTTCGTCACTAAGTCATGTCCGACTCTTTGTGACCCCATGGACTGCAGAGCACCAGACTTCCCTGTCCTCCACTATCTCCTGGAGTTTGCTGAAACTCATGTCCAGTCGGTGATGCCATCCAAACATCTCATCCTCTGTCATCCCCTTCTGTACCTGCCTTCAATCTTTCCCAGCATCAGGGTCTTTTCCAATGAGTCAACTCTTCACATCAGGTGGCCAAAGTATTGGAGCTTCAGCATCAGTCCTTCCAATGAATATTCAGGGTTGATTCCCTTTAGGATTGACTGATTTGATATCCTTGCTCATGCTGTCCAAGGGACTCTCAAGCGTCTTCTCCAACACCACAGTTCAAAAGCATCAATTCTTCAGCACTCAGCTTTCTTAATAGTCCAACTCTCACATCCATACTGGAAAAACCATAGCTTTGACTAGATGGAAATTTGTTGGCAAAGTAATGTCTCTGTTTTTTAATATGCTGTCTTGGTTAGTCATAATTTTCTTCCAAGGAACAAGCATCTTTTAATTTCATGGCTGCAGTCACCATCTTCAGTGATTTTGGAGCCCCCCAAAATACAGTCTGTCACTGTTTCCATTGTTTCCCCATCTATTTGCCATGAAGTGATGGCACCAGCTGCCATGATCTTCGTTTTCTGAATGTTGAGTTTTAAGCCAACTTTTTCACTCTCTTCTTTCACTTTCAAGAGCCTCTTTGGTACCTTCTGCTGCTGCTGCTAAGCCACTTCAGTCGTGTCCGTCTCTGTGAGACCCCATTCTAGCTTCTGGTAATTGGCAATTCATGTTCTTTGATTTTCAGATACATCGCTCCAAGTTTGCTTCTGTCTTCATATGGTTGTCTTGTTCTACATGTCTGTATCTGTCCAAATCTCTTTTTCCTTATAAGGATACTAATTCTTGGATTTAAGTCTCTAACTCAGTATGTTCAGTTCAGTTGCTCAGTCGTGTCCAACTCTGCGTGACTCCATGAATTGCAGCACGCCAGGCCTCCCTGTCCGTCACCAACTCCCGGAGTCTACCCAAACTCACGTCCATCGAGTTGGTAATGCCATCCAGCCATCTCATCCTCTGTCGTTCCCTTCACCTCCTGCCGCCAATCCCTACCAGCATCAGGGTCTTTTCAAATTAGTCAACTCTTCACATGAGGTGGCCAAAGTACTGGAGTTTCAGCTTCAACATCAGTCCTTCCAATGAGTACCCAGGACTGATCTCCTTTAGGATGGACAGGTTGGGTCTCCTTGCAGTCCAAGGGACTCTCAAGCGTCTTCTCCAACACCACAGTTCAAAAGCATCAATTCTTCGGCACTCAACTTTGTTCACAGTCCAACTCTTTTGTGTGTGTGTGTGTGTGTGTGTGTGTTTTTAACTTTTTATTTTTACTTTATTTTACTTTATAATACTGTATTGGTTTTGCCATACATTGACATGAATCCACCACGGGTGTACATGCTATCCCAAACATGAACCCCCTCCCACCTCCCTCCCCACAACATCCCTCCGGGTCATCCCCGTGCACCAGCCCCAAGCATGCTGTATCCTGCATCGGACATAGACTGGTGATTCGATTCTTACATGATAGTATACGTGTTTCAGTGCCATTCTCCCAAATCATCCCACCCTCTCCCTCTCCCTCTGAGTCCAAAAGTCCGCTATACACATCTGTCTTTCTTGCTGTCTTGCATACAGGGTCATCATTACCATCTTTCTAAATTCCATATATATGTGTTAGTATACTGTATTGGTGTTTTTCTTTCTGGCTTACTTCACTCTGTATAATCGGCTCCAGTTTTGTCCATCTCATTAGAACTGATTCAAATGTATTCTTTTTAATGGCTGAGTAATACTCCATCGTGTATATGTATCACAGCTTTCTTATCCACTCATCTGCTGATGGACATCTAGGTTGTTTCCATGTCCTGGCTATTATAAACAGTGCTGCGATGAACATTGGGGTACACATGTCTCTTTCTATTCTGGTTTCCTCGGTGTGTATGCCCAGCAGTGGGATTGCTGGGTCATATGGCTGTTCTATTTGCAATTTTTAAAGGAATCTCCACACTCTTTTCCATAGTGGTTGTACTAGTTTGCATTCCCACCAACAGTGTAGGAGGGTTCCCTTTTCTCCACACCCTCTCCAGCATTTATTGCTTGCAGATTTTTGGATCGCAGACATTCTGACTGGTGTGAAGTGGTACCTCATTGTGGTTTTGATTTGCATTTCTCTAATAATGAGTGATGTTGAGCATCTTTTCATGTGTTTGTTAGCCATCTGTATGTCTTCTTTGGAGAAATGTCTATTTAGTTCTTTGGCCCATTTTTTGATTGGGTCGTTTATTTTTCTGGAATTGAGCTGCATAAGTTGCTTGTATATTTTTGAGATTAGTTGTTTGTCAGTTGTTTCATTTGCTATTATTTTCTCCCATTCAGAAGGCTGTCTTTTCACCTTGCTTATATTTTCCTTTGTTGTGCAGAAGCTTTTAATTTTAATTAGATCCCATTTGTTTATTTTTGCTTTTATTTCCAGAATTCTGGGAGGTGGATCATAGAGGATCCTGCTGTGATTTATGTCGGAGAGTGTTTTGCCTATGTTCTCCTCTAGGAGTTTTATAGTTTCTGGTCTTACATTTAGATCTTTAATCCATTTTGAGTTTATTTTTGTGTGCGGTGTTAGAAAGTGATCTAGTTTCATTCTTTTACAAGTGGTTGACCAGTTTTCCCAGCACCACTTGTTAAAGAGATTGTCTTTACTCCATTGTATATTCTTGCCTCCTTTGTCAAAGATAAGGTGTCCATATGTGTGTGGATTTATCTCTGGGCTTTCTATTTTGTTCCATTGATCTATATTTCTGTCTTTGTGCCAGTACCATACTGTCTTGATGACAGTCCAACTTTTACATTCATACATGACCACTGGAAAAACCATAGCCTTGACTAGACGGACTTTTGTTGACCAAGTAATGTTTCTGCTTTTCAATATGCTATCTAGGTTGGTCATAACTTTTCTTCCAAGGAGGAAGCATCTTTTAATTTCATGGCTGCAGTCACCATCTGCAGTGATTTTGGAGCTCAAAAAAATAAAGTCTGTCACTGTTTCCATTGTTTCCCCATCTATTTGCCATGAAGTGGTGGGACCAGATGTCATGATCTTGGTTTTCTGCATGTTGAGCTTTACACCAACTTTTCCACTCTCCTCTTTCACTTTCATCAAGAGGCTTTTTAGTTCCTCTTCACTTTCTGCCATAAAGGTGGTATCATCTGCATATCTGAGGTTATTGATATTTCTCCCAGCAATCTTGATTCCAGTTTGTGCTTCTCCCAGTCCAGCGTTTCTCATGATGTACTCTGCATATAAGTTAAATAAGCAGGGTGATAATATACAGCCTTGACGTACTTCTTTTCCTGTTTGGAAACAGTCTGTTGTTCCATGTCCAGTTCTAACTGTTGCTTCCTGACCTGCATGAACAGTATGAAAAGGCAAAATGGCCTGGAATGGGTGAATTTAACTCAGATGACCATTATATCTACTACTGTGGGCAGGAACCCCTTAGAAGAAATGGAGTAGCCATCATGGTAAGCAAAAGAGTCTGAAATGCAGTACTTGGATGCAATCTCACAAATGACAGAATGATCTCTGTTCGTTTCCAAGGCAAACCATTCAATATCACGGTAATCCAAGCCTATGCCCCAACCAGTAATGCTAAAGAAGCTGAAGTTGAATGGTTCTATGAAGACTTACAAGACCGTTTAGAACTAACACCCAAAAAAGATGTCCTTTTCATTATAGCGGACTGGAATTCAAAAGTAGGAAGTCAAGAAACACCTGGAGTAACAGGCAAATTTGGCCTTGGAGTACGGAATGAAGCAGGGCAAAGGCTAATAGAGTTTTGCCGAGATAACTAACTCAGTATGACCTCATATAAACATCCACAAAGATACCATTTCCACACATGATCATATTCACAGGTACCAGTGGTTAAGTGAAAGTGAAGTAGTTCAGCCGTGTCCGACTCTTTGTGACCTGATGAACTGTAGCCTACCAGGGTCCTCTGTCCATGGATTTTTCAGGCAAGAATACTGGAGTGGGTTGCCATTTCCTTCTCCAGGGGATCTTCCCAACCTAGGGATCGAACCTAGGTCTCCCACGTTGCAGGCAGGTGCTTTACCATCTGATCTACCAGGGAAGCCCCTAACCAGGGGTTAGGACTTCAGCAAATCTTTCTGGGAGACACAATTCAACCCACACCAATCCAGTTAGGAAACTAGCCTGAATGAAATGGAGGACACGTACTATGGAAAAAATGATGATAATCAGGAAAATGGAAATCATAAGACCTGGGTCATAAATATTCATTGTGCAGATGCAACACCATATTAATCAATTCCAAAGGTGTCTTTCCCAAAATAGCCTACATAAATTTGAAGTATTAGAAGTATTTCCTCTAGAACTCTTCAACAGTTTTGAGTTTTGTTTGATTATTCTTTGATGCTTTTATTTCTTCTTTCTACTTCGCTGGGCATTTCCAAAGATTTTCCCAGATTTTCCCCAATATTTCCTATTCTTGAATGTTACCACAGATATACTGTCTAGTCTCTTTATCTAAAGCCTGTCTGTAACTCTCTACCCTAAATCCTGTAATTCAGCCAATATCCCTCCCTGACATTCCTATTTTTACTCTCAACTGGATCATTTCCATCAACACGAATAAAGATACTTTTTATTCTGCACATCTCAAAAGAACTGTTGAACCCACTTTCTCTGCTAGATGCTGCACAAAAATTGTATTCCCTTTGTAACAAAATTCCTTGAAACATATCTATATTCCCTTCACCAAGTCCTCTCCTACACATTCCTATTTGGCTCTCACTCCACCATTCCACTCAAAATGTTCTAGTCATAGTTCTCAAATAGCTTCCACATTGCCAACTCCAATAGTTAATTCTCAAGCTTCATCTTTCTTGACCATTCAACAGCATTTGACACAGTTGACTACTCTTGTAGATACACGTGCCTTCTGGGACAGCACACTCTTCTCAGCTTCACTTCACTTCACTAGTTACTCCACCTAGTTTTCTTTGCTGGTGATTCTTCAGCTTCTTAATATTTGAACATACTAGAGTATCCTTGAATCTCTTTTCATACGTGCACGCACACACACACAAACACACTCACACACTTTTAGTATCTCATCCAATTTCTTGGCCTTAACATCTGTATGCTAATGACTCCAAAATTTATATCATCAGTCCGGACCCCTCTTCTGTACTTTAGACTTACATATCTAACTGCTAATTCAATATGCTTGGATGTGAAATAGACACTTCAAACTCACTAGGTCCAAAGCTGAAGTCATCCTGCTACCAAACCTGCTCTGCTTATAGCATCTCCATCTCTGATGATGGCCATTCCATTCTTTCAGTCATTTTTGTGCCCCAATCACAGTCTATCTTGGCTTCTTCTTTTTTCTCACACCCCATAAAAAATCCACACAGATTTGTTGTTCAAAATATAGATTCATGATGCAATCAGAATCCAACCACTTCCTCTATCTCCACTGATTTATCCTCATAAATCCATTATCATCTCTCACTTAAATTATTACTTTAATGTTCCTCTGACTGGCCCTTTTCTACCCTTGTCCTTCTACAGTTTATCAATACCATAGCAGCCAGAGTAAAGTTGTTAGAACTTAATGTAACATCTCTCTTCTTAAAATCTTCCCATGCCCTCACCGCATGTAGAATAAAATCTAATTTCTTTACAGTGGCCCGGTCAATAACTTCACACCAGCCATAATGTCCTCTTAACATTTATCAAATGTGTCAGGTTTACCCTTGCCTTAGGGCCTTTGCAACCACTTTCCTTTCTGCCTAAAATGCCTCTTCTCCAGATACTTGCAATTTCTGGCTCCTCATCCTTCAAGTCTGAGTAATTATTCACTTTTCAATGAGCCTTATCCCAACGTACATCAACACCTCCTCTAAATATTCATTATTTGGTACTACCATCTTATTTATACAATATAATGTATTCATTTCCTTTGTTTATTGTCTATTATCTTCCTCCAGAATATAAGTTTCATGAGGACAGGAAATTTTGTCTGGTCACTGATGCATTTCAAGCACCAAGAACAATGAATGCTTGTTGAGTGAATGAATGCTTTGTCTAACTTTTAAGGCTAGACTAATAGCTTCTGAAGGCAAAAATAACTTTTCTTTTTCCTCTAGTGACCTTACCAATTGATATATAATTAAGACTAGTATAACACCAAAAATTGGCTTCAAAACTAGACCTCATCACTGATACTAGCAGAAAACAGCTTCAGAGTATGCTGAGGGGCACAGCAATTAATGGGTCTCGGAAAGGTTACTGTTAAGCGGTTGTAAGCTGCAGTGATTAATGGTCCTTTGCCTTATTGTGCTTTGCAGCATGGCAGGGGTGACACTGTATCCTTGGTGTACAGTTGGACTCCACTTCTCAGCCTTGGCAGTCTTAAGTAGGTCATGAGAGTAGTTCTGTACAGTAGAATCGAGGAGACATTCAGTAGAATAGAATTGCACTTTTCAGGCTGAGTCCTGAAACTTCCCTTTTGATTCCTCCTTCTGTTCCCTGGTCAGGAGAGGATGCGGTGGAGGATTCAGATGATCTAGAAGCTGATGGAATTACCTCATGAAAGGAGGCTGAGTCTCTAAATCACAGGGTAGAAGATGTCTCACCAAACTATTGAACAATGAAATGAATGATGGCTAAAATCTTTATGCTTTTAATGTACTGATAATTGGGGTTGATTTTTAGGTCTAGTCCACATGGCCAACGGAGTCAGTTCCTCACATCATCTCGGAAAGGTAGTATGAAACTTGGTTACCTAAAGCTATGAAAATGGCATGTGTTAGCATCAAGGAAACTTGAAATTTTTTGGCAAAAATATTTGCTTTTAACTAAAATGCTCCAATATATTAGCATTTCTTCTTGAAATAAATAGGTTGCTGCTTTCTGGACCTGAGATGTGAATCTCTGGCCTAAGTTAGGATTCCTCTTTGAATTCAATGGCAGTGTCAATAGGAGAGCAGGTTGGCTGTTTGTGCTTGGCACCACCTGGCTGCAGTTACATCGCTCAGCACTAAACACACTGGCTGTGTCAGAGTTGAGTACTGTCATTCTGATGAAGTGGGGAGTGTGTTGGCCTGGTGGGAAGCCTTTTAAATTGAATGACAAGGTTTTTCTTATTTGTTACATCCCCAGGCCATTGTCAAATCATATAATGCCAGCCCAGGAAAGTAATTACAGAACTGTTGTGAGGCTGTTAGCAGCTGCTTTTCATTTTTCCCCATTGTGACTGGGATGTGGTGGAAAAAAATTGGGATGACTAAGAACCACAACATAAACGCCACCCAATCTGTTGGCCAGTCACATGTAGCACTTACATTCAGTCAAGGGAAAAGAGCAGGTTCCTGAAATGTTATTAGATATAGATGCCAAATATAATGAAGAATCTACAGACAACTATCAGAGACCAAGTCATGTGGACAGGTGAATTTCATTTATTAAATCATTACTAAAATCATCAGGTCACAAAGTCTAACTGTTAAAAATAAAATCATGCGTTGACCTCATAGAACTACCCCTTTCCTCTTAGCTGTTTCTTCTCTCTCTTGTTTTCTTTTTTTAAAATTATTTTTGTAAGGACCACAATGAACCTTCAGCTAATGATATGTAATTCAAAGTTTCCAACAATAAATGCAGATTCTCATAAAAAGCAACTACCAGGATATATGAAGGGGAAATGGACAATACTAGATGTATTTTCATCTTACCACCTTATTTTAATTTGGTCCTTTTGAACAGGAACTTTATAAGCTGGCTAGTGCTTATTTCCAAGGTTAATTTATTTCCTAAATTCTACTGAGTGAAGAATGGCACCGCTTTTGATAGGCTACTGATGTAAAGTAATATATGTATTGTTTTAAAGTTAAAGCTGTTTAAAGTTAATGGAAACTGCTTAAGATTCTTAACACAACTGAGTGTTGTGTTTCCAATCAGGTGACAATCTAATCAAGATGAACCCTAAGTGATTATTCATTATTCATTTTCTTTGAATGAAATGGTTTAAATAGCATGGAGCTATGCTAGCAAGTTATTACGTTCACATGTAACCCTTTCTTGTTCTGAAAGTCATTTCTCTCCTCTCTGAGGTTATGAAAATCTAATAAATACATTTATATGTCTCTGTAGGTTGCAGAAGGCAGTTGCTTCCCTATACTCTACACAAACTTCCTTCTACTAACAATGTGTTACTAACTTTCATGAAATAATTTGTTTCTAAATGATGAAAGTGGTCAAAGGCTTAGGATCCAACAGTATTCCGAATGAAAATAATTAGATTTGTGGTAAAGACAAGAGTGAGGTTTGAAACCTGTCGGTACATATCACTAGGTAGAAATAAATTATGGCTTGTCAAAAATGACACATTTCAACAAGGTGCTTCCTTTTCACTCTGAGTAAGACCTTTTTCCACCCAGCAATTAACTTTATTCCCATTAATATTCAGTAGCATTGACAAGGCTGACAGAGTAAACCTGGGTTTTATAAAACTAAAGACAGATTGATAGAGACTTATTACGTTGTCTAATAATTTCATCATTGTTTGGTAGATCTTAATAAATAAAGAACAAAGCTGTTGACTATAGCATTGATTTGTTGTGCCAGGTAAAAGACTCAAATTTTCTGTGTATATTTTCTTTTTGTGACTCATAAATTTATTTTTGAAAATAAACAGTAATTTTGCCTAAAGGGATGCAGAGGTGACACAATAATACATTTATACCATACCATAATATGCTTAGCACTGGCATAGTTTTCTTTAGGTATTTCTTCACAGTCTATAAATAATAATTATGCTACACAGTTAAATTAAATAAAATCAGTAACTGCACTCAAACGACCCTTTGATTATAGATTGAGAAAGCTTAAGTGCAAGTGGTGTGGTAGAAAAAGAGCAAAGAATTAACTAACAGCCCACGGGAACGGGAAAACCAAACATTTCCGTCTTTCTCCATTTATGACATAAAAAGTAGGAAATAAAATAAAGCAGGTTTCACAAAGCTTCAAGATGTGTCAAAGATGATGTTGCTTAGAGACATAACATCTGTTCTGTTTTTCTAGTTGTCATATTTTCTAAGAAAAAAAATTGAAAATTAAACAGTGTGTTTTTCCAAGCTTATGGACACAGTTTTTCATTGTTGTTGTTTTTTGTACAGGACATTTTGGCTGGGTTCAGCTTTCTCTTCTAGAACTGTGAGAAAAAAAATTCTCACTGTTGGTGAGAAAAATGTGATCTATGCCTAACAAAATCAGCTTGCATTTTTTTTTCTGGAAGTTTTTAGGTTGTTCTTTCCCTCTGCCATGACAGGTGACTTCTCACAGGTGAAAGTCTGTCATTTTTCCTCAAGAGTTCTTTTTCCTTTAACATTATATAGCTCAGCAAATTTTTTGCCAGGGGCAATATTAGTGAGTTCTGGATGTATTACTGACATGGAATTTTGCCACTTGTATTTATTTTCTGTGCTATGACAACCTACTGTTTTGTGGTAGAAATGACACGATTTTAGTTCTCACCAAATTCATAGTTTCTGCAAAAGTCTGATTTTTCATAAGTGAAAATTCATGTAGTGAAAATGGAATCATTTCACACAGTTCTTACTTTGGCCCCAAGCACACGCACTGACTAACTCCACTCTTCATTCCCTCTGTGTGTGTCAGAATCAAAGTCTGCAGATGGGCAAGTCACACCTGAATACCCTAAGTAAGTAGTTTGTAATCAGGCTGTAACAATAAAGAGTTGAGATTTAACTTTCTTATGTGTTGATTTTTGTCTTTTGGATTCCTCTCTGACGTTTCACATCCCTTAGATTTTTATCTCCCATTAGCTCTTACCTCTCCTCTTCACAGTAGACTACTCTGATTTCAGCTTTATTCAGCTCCCTTGCTCCCTCTCAAACTCAGCCTTAAATTATCAATTCTAATGTTTTCCTTCAGTTATTGTTTTATTTTCCTTTTGATTATTCTATTCAATAAACCATTCATGAACTTGCTCCTGCTCTTCATTAATGGAGACTTTTTAGAGAGGACAGCAGAAGAAGAGCTGCATTTATTCATTAATCATATATTTAATGAGAATTTACTATGTGCACAACATTGTGGGAGAACACAGAATGCTGTATACACCACCACTTCTCTTCACAGCAGCTGATGCTCAAATATCACCAACTGTGGGTCCAACATTGATCTATGTGATTTACAAACATCAACTCACTTGGCCCTCCCAACAATCCCTACCTTTTAATAAGCAGGTTTTATTATTCAGGTATAGTGAGGCCAACAAATCAGCAGATGACTGCCACTGAAAGGACAGTTTGTTACTCATAGTTCCCAATAGAGGGGAACTCATCCCACTGTGGAGGGAGCACCAGGATCAACCAGAAGATAGAAAGAGTAGAAGGAGAATGTGGGGCAGAGCCTTCACTGTGGTTTCTCTTGTGGGAAACAAGCAAGGCATGGTAAATAGGCTTAAGATTGCCTTTGATTAGTTTGAATGATTTCAGGGAGCTCTTGGGTGTAGGGGCTATCCCAAGCTGCCCGATGCCTGGCCTTGATATGACTGAGGCATGGAAATTGGCCTGCACTGTAAGAGCCTGACAGAGGTAGGAGAGGGTGCAGGCTTTGGATTGGAGACACACTCACAGACCAGTCATTTACACTACATTAATTACATTAAGGCTCTGAAGGCTAGCTCTGGGATGGGCAGGTAGGTCTCCAGTGCCAATAGGGTCCCACATATCATTTCAGAATAAAAATAAGTGTGCAATACACCCTAGAGGCATAGTACTAGTACTAGCAAAGCCACATATCTGGTAAGTGATTGAGTCCAGATTTGGGCCCAGTAGGTCTGGCTCCAGAATTCACATTCTTAATTCTATGCCATGCTGCTTCACCAAGGAACTTGGATTTTTGTAAAGGAAATAAAAATATATACATGATGTCACTTAAGTGCCGTAAAAGTTAAAAGAGGCTTCAGAACTCAGTGGACAGGAATGGCATCAGACTGGCAATCAAATTCAAAATTTCAGGAGAAACACCAATTGAATGTGCATTTGAAGGGTAGCAAAGATGCCCACAGATATGAAAAGATCATTCCAGGCAAATGGAATTGCCAGAACAAAAGTGTGAAGATATGAAGCCCATGAATGGATTCAAGGAGTTGCAAACTCTCTGCATGGCAGAAGCAGTCTGTGCATGGGAGACTGATGGAAATGATACTGGGAAAGTTATTTGTAATCAGCATTAGGTCATGAGTGAAATAATAAGGGATCTGGACTTAATTCAGGGGGAAAATGAGAAATAGAGGTGTAATATAGCATTTTTATATATGTACTTATATGTCACATGCAGTGTATACACTATATCTACGCATATGCATATACATTCAATATATATATATATATAGGAGGTCTTTAAGGAGGAAAGTTATGTGATCACACCTGTGTTTCAGAGGTTAACCTGGCTTCTATGGAAGCAGAATTGAAGGTGGAGAAATAAGTGAAAACATGGATTAGGATGTTACTGAAATAACTCACGTGAAACTTAAGAATAAATCAGAGAGCATTAGTGGATTGACTCAAAAATCATTGTAGAGGTAGAGTTGAAAGCACCTCGTTACTGATATTTCATCAGTTGAAACTGCATCACACAAGGAGTGTCTAACGAAATTGGGAATTTTACCATGAAGAGAAAACCCAAGGATAGAATCTTTTCATTGCTGTACTAGGCCAGACTTCAGAGGCTGCTTTGGGCTGCAAGGTGGGAGAGAATAAATAAAGATATGAACAGAGCTCAGGAATACTTGTATTTTGGTTCAGTTCAGAAGCCAATAATATTAATAAGTAGCATGAAGAAGCCTCAGTTCCACTATGGCTCAGCACAGAATTGTTAGTGGAATAAAAACATTATTTATAATAAAATAGTATATATTCCAATATGCAGATACTCGGGCAAGATTAACCCAGAAGACCTGATGATGTAGTTACATGCTTGCATTTACTGATAATGAACACACTCAGGATTTAAGAAAGTTAAAATCAGAAATCTATCATCAAAATAAATTCAGAAGATGATATCATATATTGATGGTCACTAAACTAAAAATAAGTTCTAATAGACCAGTCTTATTTGTCTACTAGAAAAAGAAGGAAGTAATCTTAACTGAAATAAGAATAACATGCCAAGACAAATTACAGACTTTGGAAACAGAGAAAACGATGAAGTACGATATTAGCACAAATGAGCCGGGCCTTATTTATAAGCACAATGTCAAAATAATTCCCAATGTTATGACGGGATAGTGACAAACTATCTCTGAAAACATATCTCCTGCCTTGAATTCCTCCACATGTTGAGGCTCACAATCAGTCTCTGGCTCTGAGAGAGTCCCAGGAGATCATATACTTTGGTAGCTATGGGGCATGGAGGGTACACTGTATAAAGAGCAGAAACACAAGATACCACAGAACAATTATGACAGAGAATCTATGTACACTGGCAAAAACAGACAACCCTCAGAATAAATAACTGAAACATGTAATTTATAATCTTGATTTATCATTGTTAGTCACAAAAATGTTTTAATATATGTGATGGCAATAACATGAAATATAAAAACAATGTTTATTAATGAAATTCAGTGAGATCCTTACATTTTGTGTGTCTTCACTAATTTAAAAATCATTAATTCTAAGTCTGTTAAAATAAGTCTCAGATTTCCTTTGTTTTCTATTTGCATGTGGCAGCTAAATATGCCGACTGATGCTGATATGTTATATTGGTGACTCAATTATAATGAGTGGCATTGCTTTGTTGATGTGATTTTCTGAAATGGCAAACTGCACTCAGAAAACAGAGGGTAATATTCCCGTGATATAAACAGTATCACATTCCTGGAAATTTGAGTTTATAAATGTAAGGAAGAAATTTTGCTGTGATGTATAAAATTATTTTCCAGTCTCTCAAATAATTGTTAACCATTTTCCCCTACACAAATATTAATTTCAAATTCCCAAAATTTGAAAGTCATATACCATAACTCTCTATTGTTTAAACCTGACACATGCATAGTGGGACAGCTACCATTTCTGTCTACTCACACCCTATAAAAATCAACATCATCCTCCACTTGCTATGAAAAATTAAAACAATCATATCATTTAAAAATTGTGCCTGTAAAGAACTACTGGTTTAAGTGATGGAGCTCGGTGTAAGGGAGATTCCTACCATAAGACATACTCAAGAATATGCTAGAACCTCTGCACAAAAATGGTAGGCAGAATTCAAGCACTGGGTTAATGGCTGGATTTGATCAAGGTTGAAAAATCAAATGCTTACAGACACAAAGCAGGTATGAGAAATGTGTAAACTGGGCCAAGAGAAAGATAATAGAAACCAACGTGGTCTGTGTGAACTGTTGTCCCAGCACCATTTGTTAAATGAATATTCTTTCCTTATTGAATTGTCTTAGCATTCTGTCAAAAATTAGTTGGTTACAAATACAAGGGCTTATTTCTGGACTATCAATTCTATTCCACTGATCTATATGTGTCAGTACCACACAGCACTGATTACCATAGCTTTGTGATACTTTTGAAATCTGTAAATGTGAATCCTTCAACTTTATTCTCCTTTTATCAAGATTTGTTTTGGGCGGGGTTGTTTTTTTTTTTTTTTTGGCTTATTCTAGGTCCCTTGAATTTCCAAATGAATTTTAGAAGCAGCCTGTCAATTTCTGCAATAATCCCAGATAGATTTTGGCAGGGACTATACTGAATTTGTAGATCAATTCCAGGGATATTGCTATTATAATATTGTCTTCTGATCCATGAATATGGGATGTCTTTCCATTAATTTAGGTATTCTTAAATTTCTTTCAAGTAAGTTTTATAGTTTCCAGAGTACAGCTTTTGTACGTCTTTTGTTAAGTTTATTCCTATTTTATTTTCTGTTGTTGTTGTTTTTTGTTTGTTTGTTTTTAATTTATTTATTTTTAATTGAAGGATAATTGCTTTACAATATTGTGTTGGTTTCTGCCATACATCAACATGAACCATAGGCTGAGTTTTATAAGCTGCTGCTGCTGCTAAGTCACTTCAGTCATGTCCGATTCTGTGCCACCCCATAGATGGCAGCCCACCAGGCTCCTCTGTCCTTGGGATTCTCCAGGCAAGAACATTGGAGTGGGTTGCCATTTCCTTCTCGGCCTCCTATTCTAAAGGAACACAAGGGGTGGTTGCTAGAATTATTATTATTCCCTTAGTCTACTGTGACTTTCCATACCTGGAGTTTCTCCCAGAAAACGTTTCTGTCCTCCACTGTAGACTGCGAGAAACCATTTGCTTTGGACAGGAAGGTTTGTTGTCAGAGCTGGAGACCACCACACACCCTCGAGTACAGACTCTGGCTTCCCTTCTCCTTTGTCACCTGCAGCAAGGAGAAGCTGCCCTGTCAGTGGCTGCCCGCAGCAACCACAGCAGCCTGGTGGACATGATCATAAAAGACGATCACTTCTACAGATGGGAGAAGGTGCTGAGACCCTGTGCTTGGTCTCTCTGTGTTGGAAAGGGAGTAGCCCTGGCTTCAGGTGGAGCACCATTTGTTGAACGAATATTCTTTCCTGACCAATTCAGGAACCCCTTGGTTTCCAAGGGAATGACACTTGCTGCCTTACCTAATGCTAGGGTTCTTTGGGATTATAAAGAGATGGGTGAGCACCCAGACCACCTGAAATAAGGCTGACTGAGGTCCATACCAGTGTGGAGATACTGGTAGACACTGCTTTAGCTCCTCATTGATGGATGAATGCATACACGCATGAATAAAGAAATGACAGTTTGGTTCCAGCTCACTGTCAGCTATAGGTGATGGGAACTGTGGGTTGGGGTGTTCTATTCAAGCAACTTTCTGAGCCCAGAGGTCAAGTGTGCTGGGACTGATTAGGGATATCTACTCTGGAGTTCGGAAAGAGTAGTATCAAATGTAAGGTCAGACATTTGCAGTTCCAGCATCAACAAACAGGGGTGGGTGGAGAGTTTTTTGTTTACCTTTGGTGGTTGTCTTTATATACAGAAACAAAAGTTTGCATTTATTTCAGTTTTGAAATTAATACTATTTTTTTTTACAAAATTTAAATCTTAGTTTTCCTTAAACTTTTAAATTTATTTTTACATTCTTATTATTGTATTTATATAGCTAGTAAATCTTAAAAGTCACTTTTGAGAAAGGCGTTTTTTTAAATGGCTGCATCACACAGCATGTGGGATCTAGTTCCCTGACCAGGGATCAAGCCCACACTCCCTGCATTGGAAGTATGGGGTCTTAACTACTGGACAGCTTGGGAAGTCCCTCAAAGAAGCCTTTTGTTTAAAGTTCGGTCCTGTGTTTAAACTTAATTAAACTACCTTAAATGTATTAAACTGAATTAATACATTTAATATAATAGGTTCTCTTTTTAAGCACTTCAAATGCTTCCTAAATTCTTAAATTATTTCATTAAAACCAGTAAATTAAACCTATAAAGTGAATCTTAAATGTCGTAGACATTCTGATATTGTATCTTTGCTGTTGTTTAGTCAATAAGTCATGTCCTCTTTTTTGTGACTGTGGTCTGCCAGGCTCCTCTGTCCATGGGATTTCCCAGGCAAGAATACTGGAGTGGGCTGCCATTTCCTTCTCCATATTCCTATATTATTGTTTTCAATCTGGATGTTTTTATGTCATCTTCTTACCTAATTGCCCTGGTAAGGTCTGCTTAGTACTCAAAATTTATCTATTCTGTATTCCATTTCTCTTTTTTGCAGTATTTACTAACTCGTTTTGATCAAACCAGTCCCCTAACTTTCTTTTAGTACTTTGCATCTTCTGTTATCTTTAGAGTCTTTCATAATTTACTCCTTCAAAGAAAACATCCCTGATTAATATGACCCTACTATCCAGAGATTATTTTTTTAATCCACACTACTCTGACACACTCATGGCCATAGTCTGGATTACCATTTATCCTAATATTGGTTGTGATTTGGGACACTTTATTATTCAAATTAAATTGTAAGCTTTGTTAAATACGGTCAATATTTTCAACTTTAAAGTTTTCAAAAAATCCTAGTGGAATCTTATGTGTAAATAAATGGTTCAAAAAATGCTTTCCATTTGCTTTCATCCTTCCACAGGGAAGTAATTCAGTGAAATGAAAGGAGTACTACATGGTCCTGAATCCTGGCTTTGCCACCTAAATTCTGCATGTTAAGTGATTAATAATTTATATCTGAGTCTCAGCTTTCCCATCTGTAAAATGAGAGTAAAAATATCCAACACTACTAATAAAGGTCAGAAATAGGCAAGTAAAACATACAGCCCATGGCAGGCATTGACACATGGCGTGTGCTTTCATTATTGTAAGAGCGATGAGGCAATTAAAAAACTAGGCTTAGAGTTTTTGATTTAGAAATAAATAAAAAGGGAGAATGGAAGCAATTTAAATAGTTAAAAATGTTATTTCAGATTCTTATTGTTTTTATTACACTTTCTTATCTGAGTCCTCCTCATCAGTGCCATCTTTTCCTTGGAACTCTCATCATTTATTTCAAGGGGAATATATAGTAACAAACAGGAAGTGTGACACACAGGCGTGCACATACAAACACACATACGTGCCCAATATTATTCCTTATTTTATACAAATTTCTGGCATCTCACACTATAAAACAGGAATAACGTCACGATGCAATTTACTGAAAGTCAGTATTTACAATTAAATAATACATATTTCCATACATAGCTTTGAAAGGGCTCTACTCTAAGTCATTGTTTCAGTTTCAAACTAAGTGGGAAAACTTGGAAACTACTTTCATTGTTACTGGGCTCATATTTTGTACCAGTTAATCAGAAAAAAGTAATGCAAAATGTTATATGCTGATTTTTGCTTCTCCACAAACTCCTGAAATAATTCTCTTTGTAAAACTTTATTTTACAACTTCTTGAACTTTATTAAAGTGAAAATTCCTTTATTCATCTTTAATGAAAAATACTTAAATAAATATATTCTAAATAGAGCAAGTCAGCAGATGTATCATAGTAAATTAAAAAGTTGCACATTCCTGGGCTTCCCCAGTGACAGTTATATTTTTGGATTTGCCCTCTGTGGGTGACTGAATAATTTTTCAGTCTTTATAGAGAATTTTTTTTAAGCCTAAAAGGTTATTTCATATGTACTGGGGAAATTATGTGTATCATCAAAGTCTAGCCAGGAAACAGAAACCACCTGAGTAGTTAAAGAGACTTTAATGCAGAAAATTGATTCTGTGGGTGATGAAAGAGCTGAGATACTAAACAAGGGACACTGGGGCCATCCAAAGATTAACAACAGCAGGAAGCCACCCTCGCCCACAACTGATGGGATAAAAGGCAAAGGCAGTGTTTCCAGCACTAGTGGAAGCTGGAACTATCGTTTGGCCCGCCTGCCAAGAGTTGGATTCATGAAGCTGCTGGCAGGGAAGGAAGAAGAGAGATACGGTGGCTTATTCCTCCCCACCGCCTCTTCCACAATTCAGTCTGAAGACAGCAAAGCATGGGAACCAGTGTTACCTCTTAATATAGAGCAGACCAGGGGAAGAGCAAGGAAAGGATATGAAAGCAAACAGAGCCAGGATACACACATCATAAAATTACCTACTTGTTGGAGCTGGTGAAAGGGAGCGAGTGGGATAGGATTGCAGTTAAGAAAAGAGCACGGCAGAAGTGTATTCATTTACATTTTGGTAGAGGATATAAAATGGACCCTGAAGTTTTTATTCTTTTACAAGAGAATAATCAATGTGTTTGGGTTTCCCTGGCAGCTCAGCTGGTAAAGAATCCACCTACAATACAGGAGACCCCAGTTTGATTCCTGGGTTGGGGAGATCCCTGGAGAAGGGATGGGTTACCCACTCCAATATTCTTGGGTTTCCCTGGTGGGTCAGACGGTAAAGAATCTGCCTGAAATTCAGGAGACCTGGGTTCCATCCCTGGGTTGGGAAGATCCCCTGGAGGAGGGCATGGCAACCCACTCCAGTAATTCTTGCCTGGAGAACCCCCATGGACAGAGGAGCCTGGCAGGCTACAATCCATGGGGTCACAAAGAGTTGGACACGACTGAGTGACTAGCCACAGCACAGAAATCAATGTGTTTGGGACTGCAATAAGCTAATCTCCCTCTAGATTTTGCATTACACACTAGGCTTATCAATGCCAGTATAATCTCACTTCTGGGTGGACACCTGGGAGCAGGGGCCACATTACTCTGTCTCACCACAAACTTATGGTATCTCAGTATGGTATTACAATATTCTAGTGATTTGCATACGCACCCATTTTAATTGACAGAAATATGATAGAACATGAAATGGCTACAGGAATCAGCTCTGTAAATTAATTGTGAAACATAAGTTGTGATCCTAATGTTCTGTGAGAATGTAAAATTCATCAAGACAATTTTAATATAATGAAAACTTTTATGGCTCAGGGGAAGAATTATCACAAAAATGAGGCCGTACTTTGTTTCCCTAGTTATTTGATCAAGAGACCACACATTCCAGCTACTGCTGGATTTGCTGAAGCCAACAGAAATGGGTTGGGCAGGAGAGGAGAGTGTGAAGATTTTAGACCATGGCTAGGAGCAGAGCAGGGCCCATTAGGACCTCCAGCTGGTTCCTATTCACTGAAGTTAGGGACTGACTCCTGTCTAGTGTGCAAAACCATTAAGGGGATATTATTACCCTTCATCTGATCTTGACAAGAGAATTTTTTTGTAATTAAAAAAAAAAAAAAGACAAACTGATTAAGCTGCATCTGGGTTAACTTTCCTAAATAACAAATTGGCAGACAGCCTGGAAACAATGTAAATTCTGCTTCATTAAAATTATAATCACAGTTGATTTTTTTTCTTCTACCTAACTGGATACAGAAAAATAAAATTTTGATGATTATATGGCTCAAGTAGAAAGGCAACACACAGTACATTTGCACAGAAATTCCCATAGATAGGACTGGAGGTAACCACATAGAAAAATGGGTAGTCTGGAGAGAGAGCTACATCTTTTTGGATGTAGGGCTATCTCCAGAGCACCCTCATATTCACAAAAATGTTCTATTAAAAGGTCAAGAAAGCCCCAGTTTGAGTTCCCTGAGTCATACAGCTCTGTAACAACCTAGAGGGATAGGATGGAGAGAGAGAGGCAGGACAGAGGGAGGGAGGGGATATATGTATACCTATGGCTGATTCATGCTGATGTTTGGCAGAAACCAACACAGTTCTATAAAGCCTTCAATTAAGGAATAAATAATTTTTTTTAATTATGAAAAAATCTCAAAACAACAAAAAGTATTTGTTTAAATATAGGTTTCGGATTTCTAAATGTTTTTCTAATTTGAAAATATTTCCAAATAAATTGAAAAATAAACAGAATTCAAAAAAAGAGACAAGTACAAAAAAGGTCAAGGAAGGAGGCTTGCAGAGACCCCTTTAATTTGGAAAGACAAATAAGGGAGTTTATCTGCATATTAAATAATCATAGAAACATTTTATAATATAGCCAAAAACTGGTACATAATAGTTTACTTGACTAAACATTTTTCTGCTCCAACTGAACAAGAAAAACAACAATAAAATATTTTCTCATCAACTCTGAAAAATGCCAAAGGAGTAAGATCATGATGTGTCTGTTTGGCATCAAATATGTTTTGACTTGTTTAGAAAGGACCTAAAGGTTAAAGAAAAGGAAAGAAAAGCAAAAATCGACTTTGTTTCAAGTTATTACCCTACAGCAGTTTGGGACCATGCAAGGCAGAAAAGTTGGGGAAAAAGAGCTCTTAAGAGAAAAGTAAGATGAGTTCATTTTACATACGAAATGGAAGATGTCCAAAACATACTTAGAAATATAAGACTGGCTCTTTCACAGGGCTGAGCAACTCACACTTTCACTTGCTTTGGGGGCTTCCCTGATAGCTCAAATGGTAAAGAATCTGCCTGCAATGCCGGAGACCAGGAATCAGTCCCTGGGTGGGGAAGATCCCTTGGAGAAGGGCATGGCAACACACTCTAGTATTCTTGCCTGGAGAATCCCATGGACAGAGGAGCCTGGCAAGATATAGTCCATGGGGTCACAAAGAGTTGGACACGACTGAGCGACTAACACTTTTCACAAGGCATCTCAGGAAAAACAGCTGCTTCATGATACTAGCTGCCAGAGACTCACTAAAATAGACAATGAACAAAAAAAAGCCACACCTTTGTTAAGAAGCCTGGCTCAAACGGTAAAGAATCTGTCTGCTATTTGGGAGACCTGGGTTCCATCCCTGGGTTGGGAAGATCCCTGGAGGAAGGCATGGCAACCCACTCCAGTATTCTTGCCTGGAGAATCCCCATGGACAGAGGAGCCTGACGGGCTGCAGTCCACGGGGTCGCAAAGAGTCAGACATGGCTGACTGACTAAGCACACAACACAGCATACGTGTGGACACAGATGCTGTGAATGAAAAGTGGAGGAATGATGTGGTTTCAATCAGTGGTGGGAATGACAAAAAGGTTTCTGTATGTCCCAGGGTGCCTTACTCCATGTCATGTTCATCTGCTACTGAGTAGGGAGTTTTCCCATGATAGATGGAGAATAGGAAAAGCAAGGTACACATCTGTTCAGGTTGTGTTGTGGATGGTAAACCTGTTTTTCAATGGTTCAACCTGGTTACTTTTTAAAACAGAGAGAAGGAAATTCCTTGAATGATTGATACTGCTGCACCTCATTGCTGCACCTCACTGACATTTAGCTCAAAAAAGCTAAAAGCATCTGCAAAGTTTTCAGTCTCTCTAAAAAGATAATGTCCGACATGACACTGTGAGAAAGGCGCTGTACAAAGAAAGAAACCCAGAACCAGAGTGCCCAAATTCTATGTCTTGTTACTCCATGGATTCTATAACACAAAACATCAAGGATTGCTCTGAAGAAATAGCTTACTTAAAAAAAAAAAAAAAAGGAAGAGGTTGAAGAATGTGCTAAACTTTCAGCCTAGTGAATGGGAGACCAACGAGAAATGCCAGGAACAATTCCAAGAGACAGAGGCTACTCTCTCTAAGAGCTTCTATGCTAGTCTGAGTCCAGTCAAAAATAAGATTTTCTGAGAGTAACAAATAAGATCCTACATTTTAAAAGGAAGAAAGAAAATATAGTATCACAGCTTGGATAAAATTCAGGAGTGAAAATGTAAATTCTTTGCGAACACCAATACTATAAATAAAGTTAGAAAAGAAACAATGGGCAAAAAGGTTTGCATCACATATAAGAAACAGAAGGTTGGCTTTCAGTAAATTTCAACCAATTAATAAGAAAAATGGCAAAAACTGTGAACAAGAATATCACAGAAGAGGAAACAAAAATGATCAATAAACATATGGAAAGATGCTCAGTCCATTAACGGCAAAAAAAAATGGATATTAAAAACACTTGATATACCATTTTATACCCTTTGTGTTAGCAACAAAATTTTTTTCATTTGATGTAGTCAAAGTATTATGTAAACAAGGTCAAATGGCCACGCATTTCAAATGCCAAGCCTGCTTAAGCAGCATTTCCTGGGAAATAGGGAAGGGACAGGAACAGGGGCCCTGGAGCACCTCACAACGGTCTGCTGCTGCTGCTGCTGCTGCTGCTGCTAAGTTGCTTCAGTCGTATCCAACTCTGCAACCCCATAGATGGCAGCCCACCAGGCTCCACTGTCCCTGGGATTCTCCAGGCAAGAACACTGGAGTGGGTGCCATTTCCTTCTCCAATGCATGAAAGTGAAAAGTGAAAGGGAAGTCGCTCAGTCATGTCTGACTCTTTGCAACCCCCATGGACTGCAGCCCACCAGGCTCCTCTGTCCTCTGGGACTTTCCAGGCAAGAGTACTGGAGTGGGGTGCCACTGTCTTCTCCGGATGCTTTTATGTAGCAGGACTGAAAGGGGCCAATCCCTTCACTGAGGGGATTAAAAAACAAGATTAGATAGCAGTGTAATAAGTAGGACCTTTTCTATGGTTCTAAGTTGCCAGGTTGGTGTTCACAGTTGGAAAGAATGCCAGTCCCTTTCTTAGGAGTCAGGTAGGTGCATATTGTGGCTAATTAGCAAAGAATCTGCCCCTGTGCCTTCATAGTTGTGGAAGCGGTAGCCCTTTGCCTGGCATAATGGAGTGAGGAACTGGGGTCTGAGCCTTGAGATTGCCAAGTATTGGTGGCCTTAAATATGGGTCACAAGCAGTTTCCATGGAGCTTTGCAGGAGTCCAGCTCTCTTTGGGAAGCCAACCTATAGAAGATAGGTTGTGGACAATTTAACTCTTCCTTACTTTTCACAAGGGTTTAGGGGAAATGGTGGTTTTCATATAACACCAAGAGAGATTTTACAGCTGTTTTGATGGGAAGTGGGTGTGCAATCGACCTAGTTCCTATTTTCTGACAATACCGCAAGGAGATTACAAGACCCCAACGAGGAATGGATACAAGTTTCCAGTTTCTGCAAAGACCCCTATGTCTAAAATATAATCAAAAAAGCTGCAGAGTTACCCAGACCTGAATGGAATGTATGGCTTGGACAACGGACATTTTAGTACCAACCAATATGCAAGGGATATCCAGAACCCCTTGAAACTTGTTTATAATATTGAACCCCTGGTGCAGCCTTTCAGAGAAAGAGCTTCAGGAACGATCAGTGAGTTGCCCCCCAGCACAATGGGAAGGGGAATAGTTAGACATTGAGTTAACTTAAAGAAAGTAAAGAATTGCTATGTTTCTCACAAAAACATTTAATTTACAAAGTTCTAGTCCAGGAAAGTTTCATTTTACTTTATCTTTTAACATATCATATCATATTTAGGGGGGATAAATATTGTTTTAAAAGTTCTGTAATTCCCTAATGTTTCATAGTGGTTGTGAGTATTTGAGAGAAAACCAACCAGGTTTCAAATTACTTCATGATAAGTGCTTGAGGTATGATTTTTAATCTTTTAAGCTGTACGTTCTACAAGTGTAAAATAAGGATTGTTATTAATCATTAAAATTAATGAGACAATGTTTATAAAGCACTTAGCATAGTGATCTCAATCAGTGGTACTTTAAGGATAATATTCACATTATAGAAAACTGAGAAAATAAAACAGAGAAAAAGATTACCCATACACTGATCATCCTAACACAAGTACCATCATTTTGGATACTTTCCTTCTGAGGTAGATTTTTAACTTTAGTGATTGTTTTGTTATAGTTGTCATGCCAGTCTCATAAGGGCAAAACATTAACACCCTTCATACTTAATGATAAAAAAAAAATTACTAAATTTTTGGGAATTGCCTAGTGGTCCAGTGGTTGGGACTCCCCGCTGTCACTGCCTGGAGCTGAGGTCCAGTCCCTGGATGGGGAACTAGGATTACCACAAGCTGTGCAGTGTGACAACAATAACAACAACAACAACAGAAATTATGGAATTTTAAAATTAGTTGTCTTTTTTTTCATATTTGATCTGGTAATAAAATGCAAGAAGCTTTCACGTAGGCAGGATTGTTCTTTTTAAAACATTTTTGATATTGCTTTTACAAAAAAATGAATTTTTAAGTTACCTATATCATTTCAAAATATTTCAGAAGTATGATTGCTATTGTTTAATCACTAAGTTGTGTTGGACTCTTTTGCAGTCTTATGGACTGCAGCCCACCAGGCTCCTCTGTCCATAGAATTTTCCAAGCAAGAATACTGGAGTGGGTTGCATTTCTTTCTCTAGGAGATCTTCCCAACTTAGGGATCTAACCCGTGTCTCCTGCACTGGGAGGTGGATTCTTTACCAATGAGCCACTAGGTAGAAGTCTGATTAGGCAGCCTCAAATGTGTGAAGAATATTCCCTAAATCATTTTTAAGCACTCCACTTTCAAAATTTTCTTTATTGTTCCTAATACATGTAAATAAAGACACACTGTTAAAAGTAATATTGTACATGAAGAATCCAATTGCTTTATACATTTGAAAGGGAAGTTCCTCTTTTTTTGTCTTTGTGAAAACAAAATGGCAATATGAATGTGGAATTGCTGAGTTACTTAAGATTACTGAAATGTGTTTATTTCCCAAGGACTTCCTCATATTCTTTTCAATACCAGTGAAGTTACTGCTTTAGCAAAAGGCATATCACTGCTTGCCATTATGCTCATTTTGTACTTTCTTAGGTAGTGTTCATTTCCTTCCTGTCATGAGTTAAGAGATGACTCAAAAAGCAGCTTAGGTAACCTATCCTCTGGCTGAGTACTCTTAGAATTTCTGTGATGTGGACAAGAGGAAGCCAGTTTTAAAACACTTAACTGAATCTGGGGGAGTCAGGGCAATATCTAGAAGACATTCTAGGCCTCAGATGGGAATCCAGGCTTGCTGATGCCCCATCTCTTATCACTTTCCCGCATCCTCGCACATACACCCTGACTAAATCTTTCAGCAAAGACAGGCCAGGCCTCCTCCTTCGTTCTCTGGTTTAATAAATTTGCATCTCAGCAAGATTCATTTCCCTATGTTGGTGAGTCTCAATAATATCATAGACAAAACCAACATATACAATCATCCTCTCTCCATGGATTACTCCTCTTCAATCTTCATTTGTTAATATGTTTGACTCTTTTACTAATAATTGGCAGCTTTAACAACAGATTCTTGGGGGAAAATACAAATTAAATTTTGGTTTTAGCCTTCATCATTGAATCCTGATTGAATAAAAATTCTGTTTTATGTACTTAGAAAAAGCACTACTAGAATTTCATTTTGCAGAATATATCCAAGTAATAGCTTAATTGAGTGCATAAAAACTGACTCATTTCATAAATATCAGAAAAACAAAAAGACATAGAAAAAAATTAAATTAGTAAGTAGAAGCTGTTTTCAAATGATATATATATAATAAACAATAACTACTCATAATTTGAAAAATAATATCAGAAACTAAAAGTAAGCAACTCATCTACAGAATATTTCTTTAAGATAAATCCCCACCCTTCATCATTTGTTAACATAATGTGAATGTTCAGTTTCACCTATTGAAAGTAAAACACTATTTTGAACATTTGTTTTTTTCTCTTCAGAATCATTTTGAAATTTGTGTTGTGCATTATAATTATAGCTACAATAATTTTATTGACCTCTGTTTAGCTGAAGAGAAATGTTTAACTGAAAATGATGCTAGTTTCACTTAAACAGTAGCGTTGCTACCCTATGACTACTTCATTCTTCAATTCTTAGTTCTTATTTTCTCAGTTTTCATGTTCAGGCATACCCTGTTTTATCAGGCTTCATAGATACTATGTTTTCACAAATTCAAGGTTTACAGCAACCCTATGTGGAATAAGTCTCTAGGGACTATATTCCAACAGCATTTTCTCATTTTGTGACCCTGTGCCACATTTTGATAATTCTGGCAATATTCCACATTTTCATTATTGTGTGTTTGTTGTGGTGATCTGTGGTCAGTGATCTTTGATATTTACTACTGCAATTGCTTTGGGGAACCACAAAGTGTGCTCATATGAGACAGTGAACTTAACTGATGCATGTTGTTTGTGTTTGGACTGCCTACTCATCGGCCATTTTCCAGTCTCTTTTCCTCTGCTCTTGCCTCTCTATTCCCTGAGACATAACAATATTGACATTAGGTCAGTAAATAATCCTACAATGTCCTCCTAAGTGTTCAAGTGACAGGGAGAGGGGCAAGTCTCTCACTTTAAATCAAAAGCTGGAAATGATTAAGCTTGGTGAGGGAGGCACGAATACCAGGATAGGCCAAAAGCTAGGTCTCTAGTGCTAAACAGTTAGCCAAGTTGTGAATGCAAAAGAGAAGTTCTTGAAAGAAATTAAAAGTGCTATTCCAGTGAACACACAAATGTAAGAAAGACTGCTGATAAGGAGAAAGTTGTAGTGGTCCGGACAGAAGATCAAACCAGCCACAACATCCTCTTAAGTCAAAGCCTAAGCTACAGTAAGGCTCTGACTCTCTTCAGTCCTGGGAAGGCTGAGAGAGGTGAGGAAGCTGCAGAAGAGTCTGAATGAAGCTAGCAGCAACTGGTTCACAAGTTTTAAAGAAAGAAGCCATCTCCATGACACAGAAAGGCGAAGTAAAGCAGCAAGTGCTGATGTAGAAACTGCAGCAAGTCGTTCAGAAGATCTAGCTAAGATAATGTATCGATAAAGGTGGCTATGCTAAACAATAGATTTTCAGTGATATGAGACAGCCTTATACTGGAAGAAGATGCCATCTAGGACTTTCCTAGTTAGAGAGGAGAAATCAATGCCTGGCTTCAAACTTCAAAAGACTAGCTGACTCTCTTGCTAGGGGCTAATGCAGCTGGAGACTTTAAGTTGAAGCCAATATTCATTTCCATTCTGAAACTCTTAGAGTCCTTAACAATTATGCCAAATATACTCTGCTTATGCCCTCTAAATGGAACAACAAAGCCTGGATGACAGCACATCTGTTTACAACATAGTTTACTGAATATTTTAAGCCCACTGGTGAGACCTACAGCTCAGACAAAAGATTCCTTTCAAAACGCTACTGCTCATTGACAATTCACCTGGTCATACAAGAGCTCTGATGGAGATATATCATAAGATTCATGTTGTTTTGATGCCTGCTAACATAATATCTATTCTTCAGCCCATTCATCAAGGAATAATTTCAATTTCAAGACTTATTATTTAAGAAATATATTTTTAAGGCTATTAGCTGTCATAGTGATTCCTCAGTGAATCTGGGTGATGTAAATTAGAAACCTTCTCTAAAATTTCACAATTTTAGATACCACTAACAACATTCACGATTCATGGGACGAAGTCAAAATATCAGCGTTTAAAAGAATTTGAAAGAAGTTGACTCTAGCCTGCATAGACGACTTTGAGAAGTTCAGTGGAGGAAGTCACTGCAAATGTGGGGGAAATAGCAAGAAAACCAGAATTTGAAGTGGAGCCTGAAGAAATGAATTGCTAAAATTTTGTTATAAAACTTTAAGGGAAAAGGAGTTCCTTCTTACAGATGAACAGAGTAATTTCACGAGATGAAATCTACTCTTGGTGAAGGTGCTGTGAAGACTGTTGAAACGACAGCAAAAGCTATAGAATATTACATAAACTTAGTTGATAAAACAGTAGCAGAATTTGATGGGACTGACTGCAATTTCAAAAGAAGTTCTTCTGTGGGTAAAATGCTATCAAATAGCATTGCATGCTACAGAGAAATCATTCATAAATTGATAAGGCACACTTCACCACCATCTTATTTGAAGAAATTGCCACAGTCACCCTAATCTTCAGCAACCATCACCCTTATCAATCATCAGCCATCAACATCAAGGCAAGACCCACCACTAGCAAAAAGATTACATCTTGCTGAAGGCTTCACATGATGGTTAACAGGGTTTTATTTTTAGTAATAAAGTAGCTTTGACTTAAGATATGAACATTGTTTTAGACATATTGCACACTTATTAGACTACAGTCTATAACTTTTATATGCAATCGGGAACCTAAAAATTCATGTGACATTCATACTATTGTGATATTCACTTTATTGTGGTGGTCTGGAACTGAACCCACAAGATCTCTGAGGCACACCTTTGGAAGTTTTTTTTTAGTAAGATTATATGAATTAGTAGATTTTCTTTCATGTACCTCTGGTATACATCTTACTTTTGTGCACAGGAGGATAGTACACATAGTCAGTGGTGTTACACTGCACAGGTATCTTATTGTAATTAAAAGCCCTTGGAAGATGCCAATGATATACAGGTTACATGAATTGCAGGAAAAAGTAAAGCTAAATACTCTTATACTCAATTAACTTGGCAGTTATTTAAAAGACTAATTTGTGTAGGACTTTCTAGGATTTTGAGAGATAATAGCTGAATGAACAAGTATATAACAAATGTGTGAAAAATGAATTAGAAAATAGATTAGAAGGAGAATCAGTTATGTGATGATCCCTAAATGCTTATGCAAAAAATGGAAATGTAGACCTTGATCCATTTTTAATAAGTCTATAAAATCTTTGCATCAAAACATAATTTATTCTATCAAAAACTTAGGAAAGAACAGAAATAGAGTTACAGATGTAGAAAACAAACTTACAGTTACCACGGGAAGTGGGGAGGCCAGGAGGGATAAACTGGGAGATTGGGATTGACATATACACACTACTATATATATAAAATAGATGACTAATAAGAACCTACTGTATAACACATGGAACTCTACTCAGTTTTCTGTAATGACCTATGTGGGAACAGAATCTAAAAAAAAGTGGACATATGTGTATATATATAAATACAAATATATATATAGAAAACTGATTCACTTTGCTGTACAGCAAAAACTGATATAATACTGTAAATCAACTATACTCCAATAAAAATTAATTAAAACAAAAAAATGAATACAAACTTAGAAATATGGAATACACTGAATACTAACGGGAGCAAATAGATTTAGCTGCCTCACATGACCATATGAGGAGATCTCACATATATGGAGATTGTTTGTATAGATTTTCTAAGTTATGTGAGTTGATCTGACTGTTAGCTAGGAACACATTATTATTTTAATATAATCAACTAAGGGTAAAATTTCCTTATGATGAGATTTGCTGCTGTCCTGAATTTCCTGGGAAATAAAAGTGACTGTGTCATCTTTCTAATTAAAAATGTCAGGGAATGCCCTGGTAGTCCAGTGGTTGTAACCCTGCACTTTCACTGTCATGGAGGGTGTCTGGCTTTGATCCCACAAACTGTGTGGTGTGGCCAAAAAAAAAAAAAAAAGAAAAATTTGAGAAGCCCTATCTGGTAATCCAAACAACACTGCCAGTACAGACAGTTCAGTCAGGTATTTTAGGCCTGAGAGTAGATTCCATATCCAAATGATACAATTATTTAGTCAGCATATCTATACCAAACAGGTTAATTGCAATTTTCTTCTTTGTAAATATAATCATGGGTAACAGGCATATAGAAAAATTAAGCTTTTAAATATAGATGAAGAAAAAGAATTGCTGAGAAGTCCATTTTTGCCCAACCATTTGAGTCAATAAATTTTCAGGAAGACAAAAGCATAATTATGATAATATCATGGATTCACAAATTGTTCTTTTTATGAAGAACTCAAAGATAATTAATAGTGCAGACAACACTAAAGAAACAAAGATCTGTTCACATGAGGTGCTGTAATTGTAAATTTTGTTAAAATTGGAGGTTCTAATCTTTTGGACAACAATGCTAAAGTTTTTGCTTTTGTGCAACCCAAATAATTACTGTGTCTTAAAACACTTGATCACTTTATCCATTCGTTTAGAAATCACATGAGAGACTTATTATGCCTATTATAAGAAAAGGAAGGAGGAGAAGACAAAAAAAGTTGAAGAATATGCCCAACTATCAAAAAGGACTGAGAAGGTAGTTTTTTCCTAGCATAAGGTACCAATGCTCAAATAAAGCTGGTATTTTGGAGTCAACCAAGAAATCAGTCAACAAATGTAGCTTGAATACCTTCTTTCTTTCCTAGAGGTGTAAAAGGATGCCATGTGGGCTCCTCCAGCTTTGGAAGAACTCCAGAGAAATATCTCACTGATGTTTCATGGCAGATAGGGGGCTAAATGCATCCTGGATAATACTCTTGTGGTGTGTTAAGAAGGTGTTAAAGAGCCAAAGAAAAGTCATTTTCAGATTTCTCTGAGCCAGATTTCTTTGGGAAAAGAAAAAAAAAAAACTCACAAAAGATAAAAAGTCAAACCTGACAGATTCCAGATGAGGCTTAGAGTTTTAGTATATTCAACCTGTACCCATACCATTTCACATCTTAATAGAGATAAGCCTGTCCTATGTTAGCTCTCATTGTCTATAGGAAGCAACACATCTTCTGATAGAATGAATAGGGGGCTGGAAATGCATCTGAGAGAAAAAAAATTGAAGGGGCTCAACTCAGGAGCAAAGCCATTTGGCATAGATTGGGCTTCTGACACCACGATGGTGTATTGGAACTCATGAGGAGGTCTTGCAGGATTTTGAGTATGTGTAAGATTAAAGATTCTTAGAAAATTCCCCACTGAGATAACAGAGGGTACATATCAAAGGTTTATTGGCACTGACCACAGATACACTCTGATATTGCAGCCCTTACACAGCAGCTCAAAATGAGAGAGGAGAAACATGGAGAAGAGAAACAGGAGACAAGCTTTTGGAAAGCACAAAAGCCTCCAAACAGTTCCAATCTTAGAGTGTTATGATGTTAAAATATGAGGCACATTATCAGGAGATGAAAGTTCAAAGAGGCCTCAGCTTCATGTTGGATAAACAGGAACATATGCCCAAGCTCAGAAATATTTCAAATGTGTTGTGAAACTTCGCTCAGTTAGGAGAGAAATGTTAGAGTTCAACTGTGAAAAATTCAATTGCATATTTGAAAAAAGCAGGTGCTGGGAAAGACCACAAACTTTCCGAGTGTGTCAGCACCATACACCACAATAGCAAACAGAAGTGAAAATGTTATTAAAGCTTAGAAAGGTTCTCTGAACGATACATCAAATGAGTCCATGCAGTAGTTACATGTCATTGTGGAAATGTATTCATTTGAGGGGAAAATAAAAATCGAAAAGGAGTTGCAACACTCTAGATATCGCACAGTCAGCCTTTGTGGGTATTGTATAGAATTGAGGGAAATTTGTGCTGATGTCTCTGCATAATAAAGTGAGAGATCTCTGTTGAGGGAGTTTAATTGAAAGGAAAAAACAATTTTACCCACAAAAGCTAAGCCTAAAATTAGCTCACCAGAGAAGCCCTATCCCAAAGGAATTTTATTTGCTGATTTCTGAGTCGTGATGGCAGAGGAGAGGATGTACAGCTAATCAAAATTTTTTTCTTGGGACTTCCCTGGTGGTCCAGCAGCTAAGACTCTGTGCTTCCAGGGAAGGGGGTCTGGGTTCGCTCCCTGGTTGGGGAACAGATCCCATGTGGTACAAACAGTTCACACGCCCCAACTCAACTAAGCGTTCCCATGCACACTGCAACTCCAAGATCCTGCGCTGCCGCAACTAAGACCCAGCACAGCCAAGTAAATAAATAAATGTTTTTTAAAAGCACACAAAAAAAACAAATCTTCTTTCTTAATCTCATTATGGAAGAGGTTTGTTAATGTAGTTACTCCATTACTCCCTTCTTCATAGAAGAAGTGGATTCTGTCTCTGTCTCTTTAGTTCCCACAGAACCGAGAACAGTATTCCTTGAATAGTGAAGAAAAGCCAGATCATCTGGGCAACAACCCAGCACCAGCATGGGAAACAGAGGAAGAGCCCAGCAGCTTCAGGAACCCAAGGGGAGGTTGATACTGGGGTGCAGAGCTGGCTTTGCTCCCAAGGTAAACACTGTCACCTCTTCAAGTTCCAGTGCTCTCCTCCTCTGTCCTAGCCACACAAATTCATCCTGCCAGGCCTTGCCCTGCCCCACCCCAAACCCAACATACTAAACTCTCAGCTTTTGCTTTTAAATCTTACAATTTGGAAATTGTCTTGAACAGCGTCCACAGGGAAATGGATGAGAATTATCACAACTGGAGCACTACTGATCAAAACTACTCCTCTTGCTCTGTGTCTTGCCCTGAAGTCTTGCAGTGCTTTCTGCAAATCTGCAAAAATAATCTATCTTACTATGCCACTGGATCAGGGGGTTAAACTCCCAAACCTGCATTGATATTGGTGGTGTGAAAGAAGTTAGAGAGAAGAGAAAGTAGTCTGACAGAGTAGAAGTATTAAGGGGAAGCAGTTTACAGACAATCACTCTTTTGAAATCTGCATTGTTCAATCAACAATTTGACCTTCTGCAATAAGGAAGAAAGTGGGAAACTCTGCTTTCCCACTAAATATTTTGGAGGAAAAAAATTTAAATACAGTAAAAATGCAAACATACACACACCCACACCATCATGATGCATGTCCATCTGCTAGAACTTACAACAAGTGATAAATGCTTATAACATGTCATTTTGTTTCAGATTTTTTTAAAATAGAGCATTTCATATAAACCTGAAATAGTATTTGTTGCTCTGTTCCACTCCTCCCTCCCTCCTTCTTCAGATGCTATCATATTTGATTTACTTCTGGGTCATTTTCTGCATACATCTATGTATAAATAATATATGATATTGCCTTGCATGTTCTTTTAATTATTCATATATGCACTCATCTTGTACATATTCTTCAACTTGCTTTTTGTCACTCAACAAAGTTTTATATGAGCTATGTGTAAGCAGTTTGTTCATTTTAATTGTTAGGTAGCATTTCATTATATAATTGACCATACCATAATTTTTCCCATTCCCCTATTAGATACTTCCCATTTTCTACAATAACACACAATCTTCCCAACCCAGGGATCAAACCTGGGTCTCCTGCATTCCAGGCAGACGTTTTAACCTCTGAGCCGCCAGGGAAGCCCTATAACACACAATACTGTATGAATATCCTTATATATATCTTATACATGTGCAAGGACTCTCCATGGATACTTACGTTTTCAAGTAGAATTGCTGGGTTGTAGGATTCGAGAACTTTCATCTTTACTACCTCATACCAATTGGTTCTCTAAAGGGTTATGTGAACTTACATTCCCACCAGCAATGTTTGATAGTCCCTCTTGCTCAACGTGCTCACCAACATTGTGTATTTATATTTTTAGACCATTTGCCGATCTGATGGGTATAAACTAAAATCTCCCAATTTTAATTTAAATTTCCTTAATGATTGCCAAGCTGGAAATTTTTTCCTAATTATTGGTCATTTAGGTTTCCTATTTAGTGAGTTGTCTTTTCATGTATTTTATCCAGTTTTCTTTTGAGAGGTTTCCCCTTTTTTCATACTCATTTGGAGATCTTCATATATTCTGAATATTAACATATCTCATATATGTTTATCTCCTCTTTATATGGTGTATTTTTGGGGGCTCCAAAATCACTGCAGATGGTGATTGCAGCCATGAAATTAAAAGAAACTTGCTCCTTGGAAGAAAAGTTATGAACAGCCTAGACAGCATATTAAAAAACAGAGACATTACTTTGCCAACAAAGGTCCATCTAGTCAAAGCTGTGGTTTTCCCAGTAGTTATGTATGGATGTGAGAGTTGGACTATAAAGAAAGCTGAGTGCTGAAGAACTGATGCTTTTGAACTGTGTTGTTGGAGAAGACTCTTGAGAGTCCCTTGGACTGCAAGGAGATCCAAACAGTCCATCCTAAAGGAAATCAGTCCTGAATATTCATTGGAAGGACTGATTATGAAGCTAAAACTCCAATATTTTGGTCACCTGATGCGAAGAACTGACTCATTGGAAAAGACCCTGATGCTGGGAAAGATTGAGGGCAGAAGGAGAAGGGGACGACAGAGGATGAGATAGTTGGATGGCATCACCAACTCGATGGACATGAGTTTGAGTAAACTCTGGGAGCTGGTGATGGACAGGGAAGCCTGGTGTGCTGCAGTCCATGGGGTCACAAAAAGTTGGACACAGCTGAGCGACTGAACTGAACTGAACTGATATGGTGTATGTTTTATAACTTTGTTGTGACTAGTCAGAAAGACATTTTTAATACTGACATATCAAGTTTTTTCTTAATGGATTATATTTTTCTATGTTTCACCTAAAATATACTATATTGTAATTGCATATATAAGCATATATATGTAAAATATACAAAGAAAAATGTTTGTATGTATACACACACACAACTATTACCCACAAATTCGCCTGCAGAAGTTTAACTCACAAACTTATTTGATGGGTCGTTTTCATGAAAAAAATCTGTGCTATTCAAGTGGATCTGCTCAGCAACTGTTTTTCACTTCAAACAGGGTGCCAACCATATGAGGATGGCAGGACAGCATCTGGCAGCAGAGAGGGCTAAGAGCAAGTCACAGCTCTGCCACTTACTGTATTTGACTCTGACCTCTCCATGCCTCAGTTTCCTTACCTGAAACATGGGTTTCACCATAACTATCACATAGATGCTCCTCTCTTGACGTTCTCCTGCATTAAAAAAGGTGAACGTAAAGACATTCTTCTAAGTCCTTTACAATTAACTCATTGGATCCTTACAACAACATAACAAAGGGGGCACTATTATTATCTCCATTTTACAGATGAGGAAACTGAGGAACAAGAAGGAGACTAACCTGATCAAGGCCCCATAGTTAACACACAGCAGAGGCAGGATATAAACTTCCAGGACCCATGCTCTACAGCACTTCACTGTACTGCCTCCTAGTAATTTTTCCTTAGGTCAATGAATAAATGAATGTAAAACACTTGGCGTACTGCTTCATCTATAGATATGCTCTAAAAATGGTCTTTACTTTCTATAAAGGCTATTCTAAATTTTTCACTTAAATCTAGACTTGAATATCTGCTTACAGGTGACCTTACATTAGTGTGCCCAAATATCTTCTGTGGGACACTAGAGCCATGGAATCCATGAACTGTCTCTTAAGACTGTTGGGAACTGCCTGGCGGTACGGTGGTTAAGACTCCTGATTCCACTGCAGGGGGCATGGGTTTGACGTCTGGTCGGGAACTAGGATGCCGCAAGTGATGCAGTGTGGCCAAAAATAAATAAATAAAAGTTCTTAAAAACTTTTCATATAGGGCTTTTGCCTTCTCCTTCTCCTCCTTCAAAATACCTTTAAGGAACCTCACCTGCCTTAGCTTTCACGTTCAAAGTTAGGACCTTCCAACAGGTGCACTTTTTCATATTTTTCCTCCTGATCTACAAATTAAGCACCTAGTATAGAGCCTGAAATAGAGCATATGTTGAGTAAATGACATTTTATTATTCAAACTCTCTGGTGTCAGTGTGCAATAGGAAAATCACTTCCTCTTCATAGACTGACTTGCATTTCTGTAGCAGCATCAGTGGGAGGTGGGTATAGGAACAGTGGGATGTTAAAGAAAGAAAGTTCATCTTCTTTCCAACAGAGAAAGAATTTCAGCTTCTTTCCCAAGATAATGTCTGTATTTATGCCAATGATCTTACCCACTTTTACTTCTTTTAGTATTTTAATTTTTCTTTTAAGTTTTCAAACTTTTGTCCTCTTTCAGTCTCTATAACTCTTATTTTACTGACTCTAAGACATCATCACTTGTAAAGAATAAAAAATGTTGCCATTAAACTAGGATAGAACACTTGATCACTCACCTATATCACTCTTGAGCCTACACAGAAAGGAAAACATAAGCAAATAAGTTGAATAAAGTATTTCTAAAGCTTTGCAATCACAGGCTGATTCCTCCCATACTCAGGATTCTTGATGGTATTTTTCATACAATATTATACTCTGTTCTATCAAACGTGTGATATGCTAGTTCTTACTAATGCTCCACTGTTGTCCCTGAAACATTCTTCTAAATACAGGGCGCCTGGGTTTGACCGCTGATCAGGGAACTAGATCCCATATGCTGCAACTGAGAGTATGCATACGGCAACTAAAGATGCTGCATGCACCAGTGAAGATCTAAAATCCTCTGTGCCACAGATAAACCAAATAAACAATAAATAACAGAGACCGGGTGCAGCCAAATAAATAGAAACATAAAAATATATTGAGGCAATTACAAACCCTTATAAAATTTCACAGTCTCTCTCTTCCCTTATTTTGAAAATTGAGCAGGCAGAGCATTCCAATTTTTGCAGCCTCAAGATGATGGAGCTTCCATCAGCTAGGGTCCATAAATGAATGCGTGGTACAGAGCCCTCCACTGACCCACTTGGCATATATAACATGAGCAAGAAATAAACTTTCTTAGTACTGAGATTTGGGGATTTTTATTACTGCAGCATAAATTGGCCAATTCTAATTAACATACATTCTAAAAGATTCAGGACATATTAGATGAAATAAGTATCAAGGACATAATATAAGGTAATATAGTTTGTTTTTGTATATGGAATTACAGTATTTTATGTTTTCTTCATTATAATTTTATTTCTTCTGATTTTTAAAAAATAAGCATACTAGAATTTCTAATGCATAAAATTAAAATTTTCCACTTTGTAAAAACCTTTAGAACAAAACAAATTATATGCATTTAAAAAAATTCATGAATGAATACATAGAAAACACAAAAACACACCTAAATTTCACCAGCTCTTTCACAAGGTAATAGCTTTTTTACCCCAATGGAATATAGAGCTGTACAGACAGACAAGGTTGCTCAGTCTGTTTGGGGACAGGGGAAGGGCAGTGGCAGGGTAAGTGGGTGCTTATACGCTACAACCCTGAGGCAAGTGAAAGAAGATTCTTGGGGGCAGTAGGAATGCTGTGATACTATACAGTGTGGGATAGAACATTCAGAATAAATGTTCTCTCCTAAGTGAAGTAAGTCAGAAAGAGAAAGACAAATATCACATATTAAAATTTACACATGGAATCTAAAATACAACACGAATTAATGTATCTATGAAACAGAAATAGATGACAAAGGTTTGTCTAGTCAAAGCTGTGGTTTTTCCAGTAGTCATGTATGGATGCGAGAGTTGGACTATAAAGAAAATTGAGTGCCAAAGAACTGATGCTTTTGAACTGTGGTTTTAGAGAAGACTCTTGAGAGTCCCTTGGACTGCAAGGAGATCCAAACAGTCCATCCTAAAGGGAATCAGTCCTGAATATTCATTGGAATGACTGATGCTGAAGCTAAAACTCCAATACTTTGGCCACCTGATGCGAAGAACTGGCTCATTTGAAAAGACCTTGATGCTGGGAAAGATTGAAGGCAGGAAGAGAAGGGGACAACAGAGGATGAGACAGTTGGAGGACATCACCAACTCGAGGAACATGAGTTTGAATAAGCTCTGGGAGTTGGCGATGGACGGGGAAGCCTGGTGTGCTGCAGTCCATGGGGTCACAAAGAGTCAGACACAACTGAGCGACTGAACTGAACTGACTGACACAGACATACAGCACAGACTTGTGGTTCCCAAGGGGGAAGGGGGTTGGGAGAGGGATGAATTGGGAGTTTGGGATTAGCAGAGGTAAACTATTATATACAGGATGGACAAACAGCAAGGTCCTTCTTTAAACAACAAGGTTCTTCTGTATAGCGCAGGAAACTATATTCAATGTTCTGTTCTAAACCATAATGGAAAAGAATGTGAAAAAGAAGATATATATGTATAAAATTCAGACACTCTGCTATACAGCAGAAATTAATGCAATGTTGTAAATCAACTATACTTCAATAAAAATTTTTATTGAACAAATACTCTCTCAATGGAAAATGCCTTGAATGTAAATAATGAAGCTGCAGATGAAGACTAGAATCTTGAATTATCCAAACAGCAGAGGTAGCTGCCTGAGCAAAGAATAGCCTGTGTGTAAAGTTTCTGTGGCCCTCTTGGAATTCTCAGTTACTGTTCTTCAGGTTGTCCAGACACTGACCCCTTTTCCTTGGGCTTTTCTCAGCTTCTCTTTCTGTTTCTACCTAGACTCTGGGCCTTGTATAACTTGTTCTCTTCCATTCCATTTTCTGCTGATTTAACTCTCAGGAACCATCATGGCCTCAGGATATTTTCCATTACTCAGAAATTTTTCCATTACTATGAAAGCAGTCAGAATGTGCTTTTATATGGTGGCAAACAGAATATGCATGGCCTTTCAAATGAAAGCAAAGTTGGAAGAGTTTCTTCCGGTTCCCTCATGGCAAAGAGTGAAGGTTGTAGAGAAGGATGGAAAACATGAATGTTTCCGATTTCGTGAAGGTTATTGCCCCAGAGGCAGAAGATTGTTTTCCCTGATATTAGTCAGCCCAGTGGGGTAAGCGTTAGGGCTGGGAGCCTTCCTTTGTTGCAGTGCAAACATTGACTATTTCATTTACTTGTTTTCTATTCAATAGGGCAAATCCATAAGCAGGGAGCTCCCTAGTTTTCTGACACGACATTGATGTAAAGCTTTAAAGATACTCTTCTTAAAAGCAGAGAGAACTGAATAGGGGTTTGATTCTGTGCCATGGTGCTAATGAGGATCGGCTAAGGAGGTCTGTGACTGGCAGAACTGGTGTGTGCTTTAAGACACACAGCGGTGCCAAGAAACAATACAAAGTGTGAGAACAAGCAGACTGCGTCACGATCCATTGCAGATTCTAAATGGTGCACTTCTGTCTCTATATACAGCGTGTCAGAAGTGTCATTTGTGCTGTCATGGGAACTTTTTAGATTGTCACCACCATTAAGTACTGCAACAGGGGTGTTTCTTTCTATTAGCTATATCTGAATCCCAGAGCAAGAAGTAGTTTCCCCTGACACATTTGACTTGGGGTTTATTAGGCTGGGAGAATCTCTGGAGGGAAAAAAAAAAGCCCTGCTTTTTGATTCTATGTAAAGAAAAGTCGTTCTGGTTGACAAAGACTACATAGTGTTGTACTTTTTTGGATCTGGCTGTCAGAAATCTCCAAGTACGGTGTGAAAGATGTATAATATTTTTTCAGCAAGGCCTTTTTTTAAAATGGGTATTATGTGGGTTTGAAAACAGAATGGGAGCACCCTTGTTAATAATCCTTCCGCGCCCCGATTGTGCAGCTGAGGTGCTGGAGGCGAGGGGCTGTCACATTTTCAAGTGTAAGGGGGAAGAAAAACACTTTAAAGGGGTCACATGTATTTCTCTTCTGTTATGTCTGCCTTAAAAATACATCTTTGGTTCATTTTGGGGAAATGCTCTTGTTTATGCAGATACATTATAAAATAAAGTCTTCCTTTGTAGCATGAGACAAAATAATTCTCAGGAATGCCTCTCGGAATGCTTTAATGAAGGATCTCTTTTATTTATTTCTTTTCTTAGGTGTATTTTTAAAAAATCTCTGGTAAAAGTAAATTTACTTGATCTCAAGAACACATGATGACAGAAATCTCACTATGACCTGATGTGGACAAAATTCACTTTATAAGAGCTTCGAACACATGCACATTCATTATATGGCACTAGGATTAAAAAAAAAAAAAAAAAGCCAGAGTCTGCACCCTCAAAAAGCTACAATGTGACTTTTTAAAGCAATAAGTGCTGGTTCTTTTTTTTTTAACATTATAAAATTTTATATACAGTAAAACATTATTTTTGGTGCACAAGTCTGTATTTGACAAATGCATACAGTAGTGTAATACCATCGTAATAAAGACACAAATAGTTCCTTTATCCCAGGACGTTCCTCCAAGTCCCCTTGTAGTCAAATCCTGCACCCACCCCAAATCCTGGCAACCACTTATTGGTTTTCTGTATCTCCATAGTATTCCCTCTTCCAGAACCTCTTATACATTGAATTACAATGTATGAAGCCTCTGGGGTCCGGCTTCTTTCACTTAGCAAAGTATATTTAAGATTCACTCATATTCTGTGTGCGTTGGTGGTATAGTGATGAGCTTAGCAGTCTTCCAGGATTCTTTCACATTCTTACATGGATTTATGGTGCATTCCTTTTTATCGTCAAATAGAACTCTATCGTGTGGTGTACCACAGTTTGTCTTCCCATGCATCAGTTGAGGGACATCTGGGTTGCTTCTGGTTTTTGGTAATCATGAATAAAGCTGCTATCATTATTCATGTACAGGTTTTTGTATAAACATAAGCTTATATCTCTCTTGGGTTAACACCTGCAGTACTGGAACAGTAGTAGAAATGTTACGTCATATAGTAATTGTATGTTCAACTTTAAAAGAAACTGGCAAACTGTCTTCCTCAGGGGCTATACCATATATTATATTCCTATCAGGAAGGTACAAGAATTCCATTTGCTCACAGGACTTACTCACAATTGGTATTGACAGTTCTTTTTAAATGTTACTTGTTCTGATAGTTTTTAGTGATATTTCATTATGTTTTAATTTGTATGTTCCTACAACTATTGATGCTGACCATTACCTCGCAAGCTTACTTGTGATCCAGGTATCTTCTTTGATGATGTATTTGTACAAATCCAGTAAAATGGATTCTTGGTTTTCTTGCTGAGCTTTGAGAGCTCTGTAGGTATTCTGGATGAAAGTTTTTCCATGGATAATGAGTTGTGAAAATATTTTTGTGAAGTCTATGACTTATCTTTTCATTCTTTTAACAGAGTTCTTTGTAAAGCAGGTCTTCATTTTGATTAAATCCAAGTTATCTTTTTTTTTTTCTTTTGATGCTTTTGGTGTAGCTAAGAAATAGCTAAGAAATTTTTGCCTGGCCCAAAGTCACAAAGTTTTTCTCCTCTCTTTTTCTTCTAGAAATTTGATAGCTTTAGATTTTATATTTAAGTCTATGATCTGTTTTGAGTTAATTTTTGTATAAAATATGAGGTATGGGTCAAGGGTTTTTGGGTTTTTTTTGCTTTGTCCAACTGCTTTAACTTCATTTGACGAAATGCTATACTTTCTGCATTAAACTGCCTTTGCACCTCTGCCAAAAATCAATTGACCAAATATATGGACTTCTGACTCACAAATTCTGTTTCTTGTGTTTATTTTTTTACTAATGTCACATTGCCTCAATTCAGTCAGTTCAGTTCAGTCACTCAGTCATGTCCGACTCTTTGCGACCCCATGAACCGCAGCACACCAGGCCTCCCTGTCCATCACCATCTCCTGGAGTACACCTAAACCCATGTCCATTGTGTCGATGATGCCATCCAGCCATCTCATGCCCTGTCGTCCCCTTCTCCTCCTGCCCTCAATCTTTTCCAGCATCAGGGTCTTTTCAAATGAGTCAGCTCTCTGCATCAGGTGGCCAAAGTATTGGAGTTTCAGCTTTAACATCAGTCCCTCCAATGAATACCCAGGACTGATCTCCTTTAGGATGGACTGGGTGGATCTCCTTGTAGTCCAAGGGACTCTCAAGAGTCTTCTCCAACACCACAGTTCAAAAGCATCAATCCTTTGGCACTCAGCTTTCTTTATAGTCCAACTCTCACATCCATACATGACTACTGGAAAAACCATAGCCTTGACTAGATGGCCCTTTGTTGGCAAAGTAATGTCTCTGCTTTTGAATATGCGGTCTAGATTGGTCATAACGTTCCTTCCAAGGAGTAAGCATCTTTTAATTTCATGGCTGCAATCACCATCTGCAGTGATTTTGGAGCCCAGAAAATTAAAGTCAGCCACTGTTTCTACTGTTTCCCCATCTATTTGCCATGAAGTGATGGGACCAGATGCCATGATCTTCGTTTTCTGAATGTTGAGCTTTAAGCCAACTTTTTCACTCTCCACTTTCACTTTCATCAAGAGGCTCTTTAGTTCTTCTTCACTTTCTGCCAAATAGCCTCGATTACTATGGCTTTATAATGAGTCTTAAAAACAGACTGTATGATTCTTCCAACTTGTTCTTTTTCAAAATTGTTTTGGCCATTATAGTTCCTTTGCCTTTCCATTTGAAATCTAGAATCAGCTTGATGAAAGTGTTAGTTGCTCAGCTGGTCCAACTCTTTGCAACCCCATGGACTATAGTGTCCATAGAATTCTAAAGGCGCATTGAAGTGGGCTGCCATTTCCTTCTCCAGAGGACCTTTCCAACCCAGTGATCGAACCCAGGTCTCCCACATTGCAGGCAGATTCTTTACCATCTGAGCCACCAGAAAAGCCTAGAATCAACTTGGAGATGTCTATCAAAAAATACTGTTGGAATTTAGACAGGGATTGTGTTGAATCTGCATATATTTGTAGAACATAAACTTCTGTAAAGTACAAATCAAAATCTTAAGAGACATCCTAGAATCAATCCACATAAGCCAGCATTTATGTTTGTGAACTTGGCATTTGATAGATGCATAGCACCTCTCTTTTGGAGGAGTACATGTTGGATAATGCACCAGAGGGGGGAAAATGTTGAGATTAGAAAATCCACTTCTTAGTCCAATACATTCTGGTGGCAAGTCTCAGCAAAATAACAACACAATTTTCAGGTATGCAAATCAGCAGAACAGGCCTCAGAAGCCCATGTAATTAGGTATGAAAAGACAGCTCATCTTCTTAAACATACTCTGCCTACTTGTGTCAAAATAGCAAACTTCAAGCTGGAAGCATGATTCACTCTGCAGGAAGACTGAGTGCTGTCACACAGAGAACCACCATCTCCTAGAGCACCCCTGTCTGTTTGTCCTATTTGGAGAATGACAACACAGCTGCTCCAAGTTAAATGATAGAATGCGGATGCAGAGGGGGTATTCACATCATACTGGAATGATTCCTAGTCCAAAGAGAGTTTAATGAAAGGGAGCTTGAAGTTCATGTTCATAGGACCCTAAGATCATTCCTATAGTAATATCACAGAAAAGACTAGTGCTCTTTCCAGCGGTTCATCTACACCGTTTCTTTCCTTCAATTAGATTGTTTGATGAATTGCTAGTTTTCTTGGTTTCCTGCAGATTTCCATTGTAGAAGTTGTAAAAATCTTTTAATTGCACCAAACCAAGTACCCATCCTTTGTTGACAAGGGGTTGGCTTGTGTCTTGAGAAATTTTCAAACAAAGTCTGTGGATAAAAGTATAGCAGCATGTTTTGCACATTGAAGGGGAAAAAAATCAAAGAGAACTGGCCTCTTTTTCTTGTTGTCACATGCTTTCTGGCATCGTTTTAAATTTATTTATAAAACTGCTGTCATTAATATTATGCTCACTTGGTTGAAATTATTTTGTTTCTCCCCTTTGGAAATAGAGCTGTTCAAGACTGATAAATAATAACACATTATATAAGTGCTGTGGATTATTTAACATTCTTATTAATGAGATATTTTCTATCCAAAAATGACAATCTTCAAAGCTCTGCAGAGGTAAACTTGTCAATCTCAGATCATAAATAGTGTTTACATTTGAAAGATGAATCTGATACATTGGTAAAATGGTTAATTTTGTCCTCAAACCTTCTTCTTCTTCTTCTTTTTTTTTTTTTTAATGAACTCATTGGTAGAATAGTTAGGATGAAAAGTTCTCATTAAAAACTGATCTTGTGTGTATGGCACTAAGCCAGGCTGAAAAACACCAGCTCATGCAAACTCAAAGATTTTTGAGAATATAGTTTCAGATTCTGCTAAGGGTATTTTTACTTCAGTTTGTTGTCAAACCAGCCAATAAGCATGGCAAAAACCATAAAGGAGATGGGGATGCAACAGACTGGACTATAAAGGAGATTGGGATGCAACATTGCACCTTGCTTGCTATAGCTTCACCTGCTCAGACATTCCACAAGGAATTCATTCAGTCATAGGAGGTGGAATCTCAGGCTTGCTCCCCTTCATACTTTAGGGTAAGAGGATGGCAGGGGCATTTGCTTGATTAGCATGTGAGGAATTCTTGCTGTGCCCAGTTAGCTACCTCCCATATCATCAGCTCTTCTTTTCCAGGCACTAGGCTGGGCCATAGCTTCGCCCAGGTGTCTTCCTCCAAACATACTGCATTTAGGATCACATCCACTGGGTCTTTATCAGGGTATCTGCTTCTCTTTATCAAGCATACTTCCATTGGTCTTCCCTGATAGCTCAGTTGGTAAAGAATCTGCCTGCAATGCAGGAGACCCCAGTTTGATTCCTGGGTCAGGAAGAGCTGCTGGAGAAGGGATAGGCTACCCACTCCAGTATTCATGGGCTTCCCTTATGGCTCAGCTGGTAAAGAACCCGCCTGCAATGTGGGAGACCTGGGTTTGATCCCTGGGTCAGGAAGATCCCCTGGAGAAGGTAAAGGCTACCTACTCCAATATTCTGGCCTGGAGAATTCCATGGACTATGGGGTCACAAAGAGTCAGACACAACTGAGTGACTTTCACTCACTCCATTGGCATAATTATGCTAACCTTTACCACTGCTTTAAGAAAACAATATATTCACAACAAAGCATATTTATACTTAGCTTCCACAGCTTTTATGGCCAAAATTTTGACTAATATAAGAGGCTAAGGAAGTTCTTAGCAAACTAGTTAGGGTGAAGACAATAAAAGCACTTGGGTGACCATATAATAAATTAAAGCCTGATTGCTTTGGATTGCTCTTTTCAGGAACAGATTTACAAAAAACAATCATTCATGCAACCTCTAAATCATCAACCATGTGTAATTGTTAAAAGGCTTCAAAAGAAAAAGAGACTAAAACATTAGTTTTAAACAAAATGACTCCAATTACTTTTCCAGACTTCAAATATTTCAGAGTGTGTGAATTCTCAATTCCTTAGACACTGTAGAGTTACAAAGAGAAGTAAAATAAGTTTCCATACAGCATTTTTATTCAATCTCATAGAGCAGATTAATATCAGGTTGTATTCACAGGAAGAAGTATTCTTTACAGTGTAAGGAGCACGGCTGCTCTCTCAGTGAAGGAGAAGAATCCTTCCTTACTCTTTGAGAGAGCTGCCTTCTAAATTCACGCTTGATGTGTCAAATATCCTGATGTTCTATCCTCTCCACAATAATGTAGCAACAGAATCTTAACCCTGAGCACCTCTGGCAGGAGACGAACACTGGAGGCAGATGAGGGTGTAACTGCTGCTGGGAAGGAATTTACAGAATGTATAAAGAAAGGGGAACACTAAGCATGGGGATGCCATAGTTACCATGCACTCTTGGAGAGTTCAAAACCAGAAGGAGACTGGGGAAAAGAACAGCAGTAAGGAAAAGATGTGAGAGACCAAACTCTCATTGGCTCTCAGTGGTGGAGATGGTATCGTTATAACTGGAGATGGTACTTCATGGAACCTAAAAAAAAACTTGTTTTTAAGGGAAAAAGAAAACCATAAATGTAGGTATTAACTCACCCCACTCTCAATTGCCATGAAAAAGACTAAAGAGCATAAAATGAATGTGTCAGTACCAGTTCTGCCAATGAGGGGAAAATACCACTCACAGGCCAGACACTTGGAATTTCTATTGTATTGAAGGTGATTATAGAAGGCCACTTGGTGACTATTCTATACTGTGAATTACCTGGGAAACAGGTACAGGAGACCCTAAAATAACCCCCTAATAACCTATAACTGAGAAATGAGGGCAGGATATGGAGTAGGCAGCCACACCAAACAGAAAATGTGTGTGGATGAGCTTTAGTCTAGAGCAGATGGTCCCCCAAAACCAAGAGTTGGCAAAGTAGGGTTTCCTCAGAAAGACATGTAAAAAATACTGTAAGTCAAAAGAAGAGAGACCATCTGGAGGAAGCAGAGGAAATGCCTTCCCTAAAATAGATTTATTGCAAGAAAAAGAGCACATTTTATAAAATGTCTAATTTGAGTTCTCAAAATATGTCAAACATCAAAAGGAAGAAGTTAAGAAATGTCAGACTTCATGAAGGTAAAAAACTGTTCAACTAAAACCTGAGGAGGGGCAATAAACAGCAGACTGGATATTACAGAAAATTCACTTCAGTGAAATAGAAGACAAATTTCAGAATTTATCTAGGAGTGAAATGTAAAAAAAATGAAAATAACTTTAGATAATAAGAATTCTATGGAAGAAACATTCTAATCATCCAATATGTATATTACAGACACTAGAATGATTGAAACCAAGAATAAGGAAGAAACGGAAATATATAAGATAGAAACAAATAATAAATGAATTTTTCAAATTAATAAAGCCTGAGTCTACAAAGCAGAAATGTTCCCTGAAAATCACCAACTCAAGAATAAATAGAAAAAAAATAATTTCTTAAATACAACCTATTTACATTGATCTAAAACATTAATATCCTCAAAACTCACATAATTTAATACTTTCTAAAGCAAGATGTTACTTGAAATCCTTTCTTTTGTAACTTCACATTCTAGCAGCATCAACTACTTTTGACTATTTTGAGTGGCTTTTTTTTTTTGCCATGTTATTTATTTTTGAATTGAAGGATAACTGCTTTACCAAATTTTGTTTTCTGTCAAACATCAACAAGAATCAGCCATAGGTACACCATGACCTCTAACTCCCAAACTTCCCTCATCTTCTTCCCCATCCCACCCTTCTAGATTGTCACAGAGCCCCTGTTTTAGCTCTATTGAGTCACACAGCAAATTTCCATTGGCTATCTATTTCACATATGGTAATGTAAGTTTCCATGTTACTCTTTCCATACATCTTACCATCTTCCTCCTACCCTCCCCCATGTCCATAGGTCAGTTCTCTATGCCTGTTTCTCCAATGCAGCCCTGCAAATAATTTCATCAGTACCATCTTTCTGGATTCCATACATATGCACCAGTATACAATATTTATATTTCTCTTTCTGACTTACTTCACTCTGTATAATAGGCTCTAGGTTCATCCACCTCATTAGAACTAACTCAAATTTATTCTTTTTTATAGCTGAGTAGTATTCCACTCTTGCCTGGAGAATCCCATGGACAGAGGAGCCTGGTGGGCTGCAGTCCGTGAGGAGTGCAGGAGCAGCAGCAGCAGTATTCCACTGTATATATGTACAATAGCTTCTTTATCCATTCACCTGTCAATGGACATCTAGGTTGCTTCCAGCACCAACTAACTCTAAAGAAGATTCACATTTAGTCTAAGCAGTGTCATGCAAAATCTACCTGAGACTCATGAATTTAGGACAACAAAACTAAACTGACATCAAACCCAACTAATGAAATTAAAAATATTAGGTCAATATACTTAGCGTGCACAAACCATGCACTTAACTCCCTGCTTATATTAAGAGATTTAATCTAAGCTTACAAACACTGAGTTCAGTTATCTCCGATCAGGCAGAACAGTGAAAGAAAACAAAAGTTTTAGCAATTTACTCAATTCAAACTGGGAATTCAAACTAGACACCCTAGAAGAAATAGATAAATTCCTAGAAATATATAATCTTACTAAACTGTATCACAAAGAAAGAAAATTGGATCAAGCCAATTACTGACAACGAAACTGAGTTCACATGGAAAAGCAAAGGAACCAGAACAGCCAAAACAATTTCGAAAAAGAACAAGCTGAAAGACTCATGCAATCTGTTTTTAAGACTTATTATAAAGCTTATTATAAGCTTTATATATTTAAGACTTATTATAAAGTAATCAAAGAAATATTACATCAGTGAATCCAGTATATTATATATGTATAACATATCATATATATTTGAAATGTATCAAAAGTCACTATGTTGTACACCTGAAACTAATAAACTGATAGATCTGTAGGTCAACTATAGTTGAATAAAAATTTCCTTTGAAATGGAAGCTGATGTTTCCAGTGTCCACTGTACCACAGAAAAGTATATACTGTGAACTTCAGTTTAAGGGTTACTAGGTAATGACCAGAAGAATGGATTATGAGGATCTGTCTCCTTATACTTGTGTCATTAACATCTGCCAATTTATATAATTTTTAGAAGAAACTCAGACTGCCTAGACTAAGCAAATGGCAAGTAGAATCTCGATCTTTTAATGAACCTGACTACTAAACACAAATATACGTGTATGTAGTTCTCTTGCCTGGAAAATCCCATGGACGGAGGAGCCTAGTAGGCTGCAGTCCATGGGGTCGAGAAGAGTCGGACACAACTGAGTGAGTTCACTTTCACTTTTCACTTTCATGCATTGCAGAAGGAAATGGCAACCCACTCCAGTGTTCTTGCCTGGAGAATCCCAGGGACGGGGGAGCCTGCTGGGCTGCCGTCTCTGGGGTCACACAGAGTCGGACACGACTGATGTGACTTAGCAGCAGCAGCAGTAATATACGAAAAGTCTCCCACAAGTATTGGTACCCTGTCTCTAGAATCAACATATGTTATCTCCTACCACTGGGCTGCTCTTGCTCTTCCTCCCTTTTCTGGATCCACTCCCCTTCCTCCTGGGCTTCTCTCACTATCTGTTCGTGCCTTGCCGTTCAGTCGTGTTCACTACCTGTGTGTGCTTAGTCATTCAGGTGTGTCCAACTCTTGGCAAACCCATGACCTATAGTTTGCCAGGCTCCTCTGTCCATGGTGTTCTTCATGCAAGAATGCTGGAGTGGGTAGTCGTTCCATCTCCAGGGGATCTTCCTGACCCAGGGATTGAATCTGGGTCTCCTGCATTGCAGGCAAATTTTTCACCATCTGAGCCTTTAGGGAAGGCCTTCACTATCTATATTAACAACCTATTGGGAACGAGTCTTTAGGATTTAACTTAGACCTCAATTCCAGATCCTATCTTTCCTTTATAGCCCTGTGAATCTTCTACTGCAGATATCAGACACTATGATTTCTAAATCTTGCCCTATGCTCTGTAGGAATTCTATCCCCACAACTAGAGGAGAAAACGGAAATCACAATTTTTGGAAGTAATTTACAGATTGATATATATTTATCATGATTTAGGTTTCTTCAGTGGAGGTACAAGGAGGAAAAACTTCCCAGTGATATATAAAGCAGCTGCTAACAAGGATATGGAACTTACTGAACTTGAGGGAAAATTATAGAAAATACATTTTCCCTAAAATTTGGAACTGAATATAATTCATGAATTTAATTTGTGGCCCTGTAGCAAACCTATGGCTTTTATTTGATTTTACTTGACTCTGAAAATGTATTCTCTTTCATGAAACTACAAATTCAAAACTGACAGAAACCACCAGTGATGCAATTTTGGAATCAGAATTTTTATGTGTCTTTTTTTTGAAGTATAGTTGATTTACAATGTTATGTTAGTTTCAGGAGTACAGCAAAGTTATTTAGTTTGATAAATGAATTAATAAATAAACACATATATATTTTTTGATTCTTATCCATTATGTTATTATGATATTGAATATAGTTTCCTATGCTATACTGTAGGTTCTTGTTGTTTATTCTATGTATAGTAGTGTGTATCTGTTAATCCCAAATCCTAATTTATAACCTTTTGTCTTCAATGTCTGAGTTTATTTCCATTGTGTAAATAAGTTCATTTCTATCACATTTTTAGAGTCCACATGTAAGTGATATCATATGATACTTGTACTTCTCTGTCTGACTTATTTCACATAGTATGATAATCTCGAGGTCTACTGATAATATTTCATTCTGCTGCAGCTGCTAAGTCACTTCAGTCGTGTCCGACTCTGTGCGACCCCATAGACGGCAGCCCACCAGGATTCCCTGTCCCTGGGATTCTCCAGGCAAGAACACTGGAGTGGGTTGCCATTTCCTTCTCCAATGCATGAAAGTGAAAAGTGAAAGGGAAGTCGCTCGGTCGCGTCCAACTCTTCGCGACCCCATGGACTGCAGCCTACCAGGCTCCTCCATCCATGGGATTTTCCAGGCAAGAGTACTGGAGTGGGGTGCCATTGCCTTCTTCAAATATTTCATTCTAAGTAGGTATATATATATATATACAAACACCACACCTTTTTTGTTATGTGTCTTAAGTAAAAAATATCCCACAGGTTTTGAAATTAACTCAATGTAATAAGTAGTAGTATTTTTATTGATTTGCTAAAAATTGATCAATGACTACCAATAAGTTATTAGTGGTAACCTTTTGATATAAATAAGTTGATTAAAATTAATTTTATGACTTTCAAACTAGATATTTTAATAAAATCGGTTATAATTTATATTTTATAAATTTTTAAAGTTCTTATAAACTGAGTATATACAATATCTGATTCAACAGCCCCATCACTGAAAAAATGTGAATGTTCTGGCCTAGATGATAAACTGTCTATATAAGGAAAGACATAGGCAAGAAGAAGAAACATTATGGAAACTTAGACTGCAACCACTTGTTCATGGGTTTGCTTATGTGACTATTTTCCATGGATAGATATAGATGAACACAAAGAGATAAGCCAATAGGTTCATTAACTGAAAATTACAAATACACTATTCACATATTCCTTATCAGTTCAGTTCAGTTCAGTCGCTCAGTCGTGTCCAACTCTTTGTGACACCATGAATTGCAGCAAGTCAGGTCTCCCTGTCCATCACCAACTCCCAGAGTTCACCCAAACTCATGTCCATCAAGTCGGTGATGCCATCCAACCATCTCATCCTCTGTCGTCCCCTTCTCCTCCTGCCCCCAATCCCTCCCATCATCAGAGTCTTTTCCAATGAGTCAACTCTTCGCATGAGGTGGCCAAAGTACTGGAGTTTCAGCTTCAGCATCATTCCTTCCAAAGAACATCCAGGACTGATCTCCTTTAGAATGGACTGGTTGGATCTCCTTGCAGTCCAAGGGACTCTCAAGAGTCTTCTCCAACACCACAATTCAAAAGCATCAATTCTTTGGCACTGAGCTTTCTTTATAATCCAACTCTCACATCCATACATGACCACTGGAAAAACCATAGCCTTGACTAGACGGACCTTTGTTGGCAAAGTAATATCTTTGCTTTTGAATATGCTATCTAGGTTGGTCATAACTTTCCTTCCAAGGAGTAAGCGTCTTTTAATTTCATGGCTGCAATCACCATTTGCAGTCATTTTGGAGCCCCTCAAAAAAAGTCTGACACTGTTTCCACTGTTTCCCCATCTATTTCCCATGGAGTGATGGGACCAGATGCCATGATCTTCATTTCCTGAATGTTGAGCTTTAAGCCAACTTTTTCACTCTCCTCTTTCACTTTCATCAAGAGGCTTTTGAGTTCCTTTTCTGCCATAAGGGTGGTATCATCTGCATATCTGAGGTTATTGATATTTCTCCCAGCAATCTTGATTCCAGCTTGTGCTTCTTCCAGCCTGGCATTTCTCATGATGTACTCTGCATATAATTTAAATAAGCAGGGTGATAATATACAGCCTTGACGTACTCCTTTTCCTATTTGGAACCAGTCTGTTGTTCCATGTCCACTTCTAACTGTTGCTTCCTGACCTGCATATAGGTTTCTCAAGAGGCAGGTTAGGTGGTCTTGTATTCCCATCTCTTTCAGAATTTTCCACAGTTTATTGTGATCCACACAGTCAAAGGCTTTGGCATAGTCAATAAAGCAGAAATAGATGTTTTTCTGGAACTCTCTTGCTTTTTCCATGATCCAGCGGATGTTGGCAATTTGATCTCTGGTTCCTCTGCCTTTTCTCAAACCAGTTTGAACATCTGGCAGTTCACAGTTTATTATAGAAATATGAAATAAGAGATTTGTTCATTCAGGTAACACAAGAGTCTAAGCAAATGTTCTATGGAGAAAGTAAAAACATATATTATTGCAGTAAATCTTTTTGATCCAAATATATACCCTTCAAAGCATTTGCTTTTTTCTCTATTTCCTAATGTTTTAGGACTTGGTCACCTATGTTTAAGAATAAGAAAGCACTGTATTCTACTGTTTTCTCTCTGTATTCTACAAATAACTAGGCATGAAAAAATTGTACATGAATAGGTGAGGAACAGTAAGAGATTAGAGGGAAAAAAGTGTGTGTAATTTGAGTTAGTTCTTGAACTGGAATAGACAGATTAATCAGTTCAGTTCAGTTCAGTCACCCAGTTGTGACTGACTCTTTGTGACCCCATGGACTGCAGCACACCAGGCTTCCCAGTCCATCACCAACTCCCGGAGCTTACTCAAACTCATGTTCATTGAGTCGGTGATGCCATCCAACCATCTCATCCTCTGTCATCCCCTTCTCCTCCCACCTTCAATCTTTCCCAGCATCAGGGTCTTTCCAATGAGTCAGTTCTTCGCATCAGGTGGCCAAAGTATTGGAGCTTCAGCTTTAGCATCAGTTCTGCCAATGAATACTCAGGACTGATTTCCTTTAGGATGAACTGTTTGGATCTCCTTACGGTCCAAGGGACTCTCCAGAGTCTTCTCCAACACCAGAGTTCAATTTCAAGGTTAATAACACAGATTAATATTCACAGATTAATAACACTGTGGAAATCTAAAACACATAAATCTTTAAGAAAAATTAGCATTTTTTCTTGTGTTTAAAGCATGAGGTAGGGAGATATAGCTAAAGAACACAACTTTGTAGTTATTCATTTATTTAATACCTAAAGTTGTCATTGTTTTTTGTGATTCTTTTCCTACCACCATGCCCTTGAGTCCTTCACCAAAACTACAGATGGAAAACAAACAAACATACAAAGAGAAAAAAAAAGGACTCAGTTAAATGAGGAAAATGTAGCATTCGTGAGAATGTATGTGGCTGGGGGTCGGTGGGGAGGAAGGATGGCCTAAATGTGCTAGCCCCACAGGAGTACATGCTCCCATGATAAGGTACCATGAAGTCCTCCTCACAGGTAAAGAAGATATGTAACTATCAGAAACTCAATTAAATATTAACATGTTAGCAGATGAAATTAGTTAGCTACATGCTTTATAAAACTTAAGTCTTATTTCTGTTTGTTCTATAGTAGTGTGAAAAGAGACAAAGTGTGTCAGGAAAGAAACTAAATACAAGGAAAATGTATCTCTTATCTAATTGAGCAGCCTACCACTGTCAGGTGCTACCGTTCATCTTTCATAACTTCCAACTACAAACTCGTGTTCTAATCACCTACCTTGTCTTCTTCAGCAAATGTTTCTGATATGTTTGACTTCTTTTTCTTTTTTTGGTTTGAGTAGGCCATAATCAGTTATTTTTCTTCAAGGCTAATTATAAAAACATGTTAATAAAAAGAAAGAAAAATGCATGCTTCACTCATTTTCCTGAGGCAAACTTTCTACAGCAGTCTGGTCTTAGATAAAAGGCAGAATGTGAAAAGACCCTTTTTTCTTGTCTTCCCTAGGTTGCCTAGCATGCGAGATTCGGGGTAGATTTATACTTTATTCACGGTAACATGTGGCCCTTTGTTTTCCTGTCTTTTCCCTTCACCTCAGACAAACCATCAGAGTTAAATAGTTTTTCCTGGACGTAAATTTTGGATTCTGTACAATAGAGAAGCAAAAGAAATAATCTATAAATTGCTTGAGTTTGGGTATTTCTGTGGTTGGATTGTTTGAAAATTTAAGAAAGGTATTTGAATACTACTCTGAAATTGAAACCAGAAAAGGACTTCAAAGCATCAATCTAAATTTGCCAAACTTTCTGAGAAGATAGTTCTTAATTTAAGATTCACTGTTAGGTGTGGATGAGAATTGCTAGCTTACCTGTACCAGCTGCTACCAACTCATGTTATGTTCATAATAATGAAGTGAGAATTTTGGCAAGTGAAATCTGTTTAAAACCTAAGAGGCTGGAAGCATCTGTTAAACAGTGTATTCAGGCCCAAACCTAATGGTTTACAAACCAGATGACAATTGCATACATGTTATGAATTGCTGTTGTATGTTGCTTTCCCAAGTTTTATACACAAATTGGTGAAGGTTTTCATTCTACTGATGTGACTCATAAATACAACAGATGAGATGTTTGATAAAAACATTGCTGTCATTTCTAATGAATTCATAAGCTATTGTTCAACTGGCTTTTATGCTACAGGCTCAGCCGAGAGCCCACGAGTTTGTGTGTAATCAGACACCATACACGTCTATCTTTCCAGATTACTGGAATAATGACCCCTGGGATTTTTTGGAAAAACCTAACTTTTAAGTCTGTCAAGTCTGATTTAAGAAGATTCAGCCTAACTCTTTGGAAGAACTCATTTCTTTTTTAAAAAAGTGTATTTATCTTTAATTGGAGGATAATTGCTGTACAATGTTGTGTTGGTTTCTGCCATGAAAGTGAAAGTGAAGGTTGCTCAGTGTCCAACTTTTTGCAACCCCACAGACTATATGGTCCATGGGATTCTCCAGGCCAGAATACCGGCGTGGCTAGCCTTTCCCTTCTCCAGGGGATCTTCCCAACCCAGGGATCGAACTCAGGTCTCTCACATTGCAGGCAGATTCTTTACCAGCTGAGCCACAAGGGAAGTCCAAGAATACTGGAGTGGGTAGCCTATCCCTTCTCCAGTGGATCTTCCTGACTCAAGAGTCAGACTGGGGTCTCCTGCATTGCAGGTAGATTCTTTACCAATTGAGCTAGCAGGGAAGCCCTTGGTATGTATGGTTTATACATCAACATGAATCAGCCATATGTATACATATGAGAGCCCACTTCTCTATAAGCTTTTTATACTTTCAAGTCATTATTCCCTGTACTCTGACTTCCCCTTTGAGTATAATCAGAGGGTAGCTGTAGTACATTCTCAAAGCTGCTAACACACAGAAAGTTACAGTTCATAGCAGGAAAGCAGAAAGGCTGGGTATAGAAGGAAAGCATAATGGTGTTTGAATTGAATTTTGAGACTGAAAGAGAAAGAATTTAAAGAAATGCCTGTATATAACTTCCAGAGAAGACAGCTTTAGATTGCCTTTTTCTGTCAGTCAGTCATGAGAATTGCGAGGTGGTCTGCAACAACTGGTACAATCATATTTCACACCAGGAATGCCCATCTTCATCCTAACATAAAACCGTAGGTTTTCCTCCAGTTGTCTGCAAGTGTAGTCAAGTCTTTCCAGGATTTTCTCTTTTTTTTCCCCTTTATTAATTCTCTTCTCATTGGAGTCTGACTGGAAGCCTTGCTATTCAGTGACAAATCACTCAACTGATGGTTCACATTCTTGGCTTAGTTAGATGCAGAGTGCCTGAGACTGCAGTTAGTAACAGAATCGGCTTTTGCAGCATCATGAAAAGGGGAGGATCTTTTATTTTGATTGCTTTCCTTAGAAAGGAATGACTTCATTATCTAGAATTAAAAAACAGTCTTTGTAATGGACCCAATTTGATGATTTAATATCTAACAAGATTATGAAGAATCTTGTTTTAAAAATATGGTCCAATACTAGGAATTTGACAGCACACTGAAATTTCATTCTTTTCTAAAATAAAAGCTTTATTTTTGTCCACTTATTTTTCTATTGAAAATAGTAGAGAAAAAGTGAATTTTAGCATGCATATGTAAAGAAAAATCTTACATGTTACTGTCTGAGCCACCAGGGAAGCCCAGGAATACTGGAGTTGGTAGCCTGTCCAGTGGATCTTCCTGCCTCAGGAATCAAACCGGGGTCTCCTGCATTGCAGGCAGATTCTTTACCAGCTGAACTACCAGGAAAGTAGAGGAAATTCTACATACTAGGAATGAGTGACCAGAGGAAGAACTTTTGTCCCTTTCCCAACCCAGGAATCAAACCCAGGTCTCCTGCATTGCAGGAGGATTCTTTCACAGCTGAGCTACCAGGGAAGCCCTTCCTTTAGCTAGCAACTATTGACTTCAATGATTCAATTTAGAATTCATAGTTTTGTAGACTGTTGATTAAAAACACAACAGCTATAAAGTTACACCACAATTAGGACAAATCATGACAAATAAAACTGCACAGAATGGGCCAGACTAGAATATTTAAATTTCTTATATCTAGATATATTTTTATATTAATACTTGATAACCTATCTAAATTATATTTATTGGATTTTTAGAAGCAAAACATTAATCTAGGTTGAATCTATTTGTCTCCAAAGTTCCCAATGAGATAGCTCAATCAATGCCAAAAGCCAACTGCTAAATATGTACCACTTCTACCATAGACAATTACTGAGGGGTCCTATCAGTAAGTGAGGAGTGAATGGACAAGAACTCTTACCTGCTAGAACGCCTCTTCTCCCTTCTGTCTAGCGCATTTGATAGGAAGTCTCCCTTGGTCTTCTTTAGTACACCCTTAAGAAAACAATCTAGTCACCCTTCAGCCCATGCTTTAGGGCAACAACCTTCTGTCTGGTTCATTGGAGGAGAATCCCAGCCACCTGACTATCTTACAGTATAAGACACTATGTTAAACACTGGGGATGTAGTGATAATTAAGATTGACATGGTCCATATTCTCGTGGACCCAGTGATGATGACTTTTAACCAGTCATTTATAAATATGAAAAGATATTTTAAACTCTCCAAACATATAAAGAAAACAGGTAGCTTGAAAAAGAAGTATTCTATATGCTAGGACATAACACTGTGTTGTGAGAAAAACCCAATGTGAATTAGCTTAAGCAAAAACAAATACAAAAAAAGGGAAGAGGAGAATAGAATTTAGAAATTTACACAAACAGAAAATGCAAGGGTATAACTGTGGTAGTTTAGTCGCCAAGTTGTGTCCGACTCTTGTGACCTCACAGACTGTAGCCTGCCAGGTTCCTCTGTCCATGGGATTTCCCAGGCAAGATTACTGGAGTGGGTAGCCATTTCCTTCTCCAGGGGATCTTCCCAACCCAGGGATAGAACCCAGGTCTGCATTGCAGACAGTTTCTTTACCAATTGAGCCATCAGGGAAGAAGACATTGATTTTATTACTTATTATTACTAAGACTAGGTTATAACTAGCTTTAGTAATAATAACTGACATGAGGGATTTGGAACTGCAACAAGAATCTCGCCATAAATTTACTCTGCTTATAAGAATGTCTTGGCCTCATTCTCCTGCTGCATATGGGTCTTATCCTCAAGGTCAGGGAGCATAGTTGCTGGTCACTCTGGATTTTAACACTTTCAGTTGTAAAACATTAACAAAATTTTTACGAAAGACTAAAAAGCCTTCCTTTCAGCTGGTAAAAGTCTCGAGGAAGAATTATGATTGGTTCAACTTGTGACTGCATGCCTAGAGCAGCCACTGTGGTTAGAATGACAGAGCACTAGGATAAGTTTAGCTTGTGGGCTTCCCTGGAAGCTCCAGCTGGTGAAGAATCTACCTGTAATGCAGGAGACGCCAGTTCAATTCCTGGGGAAGGGATAGGCTACCCACTCCAGTATTCCTGGGCTTCCCTGGTGGCTCAGACTGCAAAGAATCTGCCTGCAATGTGGGAGACCTGGGTTCAATCCCTGGGTTGAAATGATCCCTTGGAGGAGGGCATGACAACCAACTTCAGTATCCCTGCCATGGACAGAAGAGCATGGTGGGCTACAGTCCAAGGGGCTGCAAAGATTGAGGCACTACTGAGCAACTAAGCACTGTACTGTGGGGTATACTTGGATTGGGAGCCCCCCACCAGAAAGGCATGTTTCGGGTGGTAAAAGAACACTGGAATCAGAAAGGAAGGCTGATGGAGAACGATGATGATAACACGATTGACACTGGGGATACTGCTCACGAAGACCTGTCAGAGCAACTGGAGTGAAACACAGTTACTGAATAAAACAAGAGACAACTTAAAATGCAATTTCTAAGAACTGAGTAAAATACATCATTAAAAGAGCAATTTTTCATGAAACTAAAGGAAAACACATCTATGGTATTCATGTATTGAGAATGACAATGAGACAATGAGTCCAACCAAAAAAATAATCCAATGGATTGCTTTATGGAAATGGAAGGCAATATTAAATAGAATTTATACTAAAACACACATTTAGCACTAACTATATACTAAGCAGGCTTGGCAACCCACTCCAGGATTCTTGCCTGGAAAATCCCATGGACGGAGGAGCCTGGTAGGCTACAGTCCATGGGGTTGCAAAGAGTTGGACACAACTGAGTGACTTCACTTTCTAAGCAGGCTTCCCAGGTGGTGGTCATAGTGAAGAACCTGCCTGCCAATGCAGATGTGGGTTTGATCTCTGGGTTGGGAAGATCCCCTGGAGGAGGGCACGGCAACTCACTCCAGTACTCTTGCCTGGAGAATCCCAGGGACAGAGGAGCCTGGCAGACTGCGGTCCATAGGGTCACACAGAGTGGGACACGACTGAAGCAACTTAGCACAGTACATACACTAAGCAACTCTTCTACTAACTAACTCACTTGATTTTCACAATAGCCTTAACTAGGTAAGTTATAGTATTGTTATAGTTATAGTATTGTTTCCACTTTACAGATAAGCAAACTGAAGCACAGAGAGGTTAGAGTTACTCAAGATCACATAGCTGACAACTAAAAGAACCAGGATGCAAACCCAAGCAATGAGATCCAGAGATTGTGCTGCACCTCTAAATTAAGATGGATCTTTTTAAGTTGAGAAGTATCCCTATGCCTACACACAAGATAAGAATGTATCAGGCACCTGAGACTGAGGTTCTTAGCCATGCACCTGCCAGTTAGCACGTCTATGAGGAACTCAAGAGTGACCAAGGGAGTTATTTCAGAAACATCATTTTCACGTGGTTTTCTATTTTAATAATTTGAACATAAAATTTTATTGTGTTTTTTCTTTGTCACACATTTCCACAAAAGATAAACTATTGCTAAAGTTCAGGCTCCTATATTATAATATTTTATACATTGTATAGTTCACATATTATATCGTTAATACACTGAAATAAAATTAATCTTCCAGAATTCAAGACTAGTAAGAAAGCAAAGATATAGCAAAAGACGGTGAAACTTCATATCCAATCTCCTCAGCATAACCATGCCAAAATTTCCATATGGCACCAAAAGATAATCAGGCCTGACAGTAATAACTGAGATCCATGATAACTCCTAGAAATGAAGAGATCTATGGATGAAGTACTAAAATCAGTGAATCAGAGGAAGAATCTTGGCAGGGCCTCATGTGGAAAGAATGAAGATTGTGGAAATAATGAAGATCATGAGCCCCACAGGAGTAATCTTCCAAAGATATATAAGTTGGCTGTATTTAAAATGTAATTTTTAATATCTTGAACTATTCAAATTTGGGTTGGGTTTATGTATACCATATACTTGATTGGGTTTATGTATACCAATGTATGGGCTTCCTAGTGGTGCTAGTGGTAAAGAACTTGCCTGCCAGTGCAGGAGACATAGGAGACATGGGTTTGATTCCTGGGTAGGGAAGATCCCCTGGAGAAGGACATGGCAGCACACTCCAGTATTCTTGCCTGGAGAATCCCATGGATAGAGAGTTTGGAGGGCTACAGTCTATAGGGTTGCAGTCAGACATGACTGCAGCAACTTAGCATGCACGCACACATCCATACTAATGTATGTGTGTTAGTTGCTCAGTCACGTCTGACTCTTTATGACTCCCATGGGCCATAACCCGCCAAGCTCCTCTGGCCATGAGGATTCTCCAGGTAAGAATACTGGAGTGGGTTGTCAGTTCCTTCTCCAGGGGCTCTTCCTGACCCAGGGATCAGACCCAGGTCTTCCACATTTTAGGCACATTCTTTACCATTTGAGCCACAGGGAAGCCCATACTAATGTATACACCATTGATATACACAGTGGCACTTTTGCAGTGGCTGAGGAAGGCAGGGAGGCTGGTTTTCAGGTGCTCAAAGCTTGAAGTTGCCTGTACCTTCTCCTCAATGCATTTCCATGGAACCAGAGAAGCTAGGAAGTTGTGCCATAACTTCCCTACACATTATCACATTTATTTTATTTTTGTTTTGTGGAAGTAATTTTATTGAAGTATATTTTATACATGGTAAAACACACATGATAAAATACACAGCTCTCAAAAACATAGGTTGAAAAGTTTTGACAAGTGCACGTATCTGTGAAATAACCATTCAAATTATCTGAGTCAAGATAAAGATCTATGACCTCTTAATGGTAAGACCTAAGATAAATCAACTGTGAAACTGCAATGTGTGGGAGCTTAATCATTGCACCTTATTTATAAATCAAATCTAATGATACCCTTATATATGCAAAACAATGAGATGTGATCTATAGCCTTAAATATTTCCTTTACTATAAGGAAAGAACTGTTGAATATAATTTAATAAAGTTCTCAGTTCAAAATGGAAAGTAAGTGCAAGAAAATAAACAGAAAGTAGAGGGATAAATTCAGGAAACAAGAGGCAGCAAATAAGCTACAAAGCAGAAATGAAGAAGCATTAATCAAAAGAGTTAAGAGCTTGTGTCCTGAAAAGAAAAATAACATATAATATGCACAAATGTGAGGAAATGGATAAAGAATAAAAGAGGAAAAAACAGCTGCATAACTTTAAGAAAAGAGATATAATCACACTTTTTTATGGAAGAGAGACTTAAAATAAGAAACAGAGGAGCCTGATGAGCTACAGTCCATGGAGGTTCTCTAGGCAAGAATACTAGAATGGGTTGCCATGCCTTACTCCAGGGGATCTTCCCAACCCAGGGATCAAACCCAAGTCTCCTGCATTGCAGGTGGATTCTTTACTGTCTGAGCCACCAGGGAAGCCCAAATTTATGCTAATAATGTAAAACTCAAAAAGCACTATTTCAAAATATATTATAGATTCAAAAGGGAAAATGCTGTAAGTACCACAAATAATACAAGAGAATAACTTTACACCTTGGATTGGCAAATGCCTTTATGAATATGACTCCAAATTCAGAAGCAATAAAAGAAAAGCTCTACATTAAAATACTATTAAAAATAAAAGCTTCTACATGTAAAAACATATAAAAGTTAACAATAACAAATTGGTGAATTCTTTTTGTAAGACATGTAAGGATCAAAATGTTAATCTCTTTACATTTAAAGAGTTCTTACCAATTAATAAGAAAAAAGGACAAGTCAGTATAAGTATAAGCAAATTACACAGACCACTCACAGAAGCGTAAATAAATGACCAATTAAAAATTGAAAAGATGCTCTCACTATTAAAATCAAAAGAACAGAAAAACCCAAAGAACTGTGGGGAATCAATGTTTTACCAACCATCCTGAGAAAGAATTTAAACAACAAATAAGACCTGGTTTCAGGGAGGAGATGGGAAAACAAGCACTCATATACAGTACATAAGTCTGGCTCTTCCGGTGGGCAATTTTGTAATAATTGAAATATTTAAATCTGTATCCTCTTTGACACAACAATTCCAATTCTAGGAATCACTAAAGAAGCAATCAACAAGTTAAAAGATACATACACAAGAGTATGTGTTTATAAGAATATAGCAGTTTATAAGAATAAAAATTAGAAAGCTAAATATCCTTAAAGAAAGCTGAGCGCCAAAGAATTGATGCTTTTGAACTGTTGTGTTGGAGAAGACTCTGAGAGTCCCTTGGACTGCAAGGAAATCAAACCAGTCCATCCTAAAGGAAATCAGTCCTGAATGTTCACTGGAAGGACTGATATTGAAGCTGAAACTCCAATACTTTGGCCACCTGATGTGAAGAACTGACTCACTGGAAAGACCCTGATTCTAGGAAAGATTGAAGGTGGGAGGAGAAGGGGACGACAGAGGTTGAGATGGCTGGATGGCATCACTGAATCAATAGACATGAGTTTGAGTAAACTCTGGGAGTTGGTGATGGACAGGGAGGCCTGGTGTACTGCAGTCCATGGGGTCACAAAGAGTGGGACATTACTGAGCAACTGAATTGAACTGAACTGAATATCCCTCAACATGATTTTATTATATATACAGTCTATAAAAGATGAACTTGAATTACACACACAGAGAAGGATGAAGGACCAAATATTGCTCATTTCTATTTTCATAAAGTTTAACTGGATCACAGCCAACCCATAAATTTATTCACTGGCTACAGATGCTTTTGAGCTCAAATGTAGAATTAAGCAGCTATGACCGAGATAGTATAATCACAAATCCTCAGGTATGACCTAAATCAAATCCCTTATAATTATACAGTGGAAGTGAGAAATAGATTTAAGGGCCTAGATCTGATAGACAGAGTGCCTGATGAACTATGGAATGAGGTTCATGACATTGTACAGGAGACAGGGATCAAGACCATCCCCTTGGAAAAGAAATGCAAAAAAGCAAAATGGCTGTCTGGGGAGGCCTTACAAATAGCTGTGAAAAGAAGAGAGGCGAAAAGCAAAGGAGAAAAGGAAAGATATAAGCATCTGAATGCAGAGTTCCAGAGAATAGTAAGAAGAGATAAGAAAGCCTTCTTCAGCGATCAATGCAAAGAAATAGAGGAAAACAACAGAATGGGAAAGACTAGAGATCTCTTGAAGAAAATTAGAGATACCAAGGGAACATTTCATGCAAAGATGGGCTCGATAAAGGAAGAAATGGTATGGACCTAACAGAAGCAGAAGATATTAAGAAGAGGTGGCAAGAATACACAGAAGAACTGCACAAAAAAGATCTTCATGACCCAGATAATCACGATGGTGGTATCACTCATCTAGAGCCTGACATCCTGGAATGTGAAGTCAAGTGGGCCTTAGAAAGCATCACTACAAACAAAGCTAGTGGAGGTGATCGAATTCCAGTTGAGCTATTTCAAATCCGGAAAGATGATGCTGTGAAAGTGCTGCACTCAATATGCCAGCAAATTTGGAAACTCAGCAGTGGCCACAGGACTGGAAAAGGTCAGTTTTCATTCCAATCCCAAAGAAAGGCAATGCCAAAGAATGCTCAGACTATCACACAATTGCACTCATCTCACATGCTAGTAAAGTCATGCTCAAAATTCTCCAAGCCAGGCTTCAGCAATACGTGGACTGTGAACTTCCTGATGTTCAAGCTGGTTTTAGAAAAGGCAGAGGAACCAGAGATCAAATTGCCAACATCCGCTGGATCATGGAAAAAGCAAGAGAGTTCCCAAAAAACATCTATTTCTGCTTTATTGACTATGCCAAAGCCTTTGACTGTGTGGATCACAATAAACTGTGGAACATTCTGAAAGAGATGGAAATACCAGACCACCTGACTTGCCTCTTGAGAAAACTGTATGCAGGTCAGGAGCAACAGTTAGAACTGGACATGGAACAACAGACTGGTTCCAAATAGGAAAAGGAGTGCTTCAAGGCTGTATATTATCACCCTGCTTATTTAACTTCCATGCAAAGTACATCATGAGAAACGCTGGGCTGGAAGAAACACAAGCTGGAATCAAGAGTGCCGGGAGAAATATCAGTAACCTCAGATATGCAGATGACACCACCCTTATGGCAGAAAGTGAAGAGGAACTAAAAAGCCTCTTGATGAAAGTGAAAGAGGAGAGTGGAAAAGTTGGCTTAGAGCTCACCATTCAGAAAACAAAGATCATGGCATCCGGTCCCATCACTTCACGGGAAATAGACGGGGAAACAGTGGAAACAGTGTCAGACTTTATTTTTCTGGTCTTCAAAATGACTGCAGATGGTGATTGCAGCCATGAAATTAAAAGACGCTTACTCCTTGGAAGAAAAGTTATGACCAACCTAGATAGCATATTCAAAAGCAGAGACATTACTTTGCCAACAAAGGTCCATCTAGTCAAGGCTATGGTTTTTCCTGTGGTCATGTATGGATGTAAGAGTTGGACTGTGAAGAAGACTAAGTGCCGAAGAATTGATGCTTTTGAACTGTGGTGTTGGAGAAAACTCTTGAGAGTCCTTTGGACTGCAACCAGTCCATTCTAAAGGAGATCAGCCCTGGGATTTCTTTGGAAGGAATGATGCTAAAGCTGAAACTCCAGTACTTTGGCCACCTCTTGACTCATTGAAAAAGACTCTGATGCTGAGAGGGATTGGAGGCAGGAGGAGAAGGGGAGGGCAGAGAATGAGATGGCTGGATGGCATCACTGACTCGATGGACATGAGTCTGAGTGAACTCCGGGAGTTGGTGATGGACAGGGAGGCCTTGCATGCTGCGATTCATAGGGTCGCAAAGAGTCGGACACAACTGAGCAACTGAACTGAACTGAAAGTATCTGGACCTTTACATTAAGTCTGCCAAACTCTGCTCCACTGATAGAGAATAACAGATACTGTAAATAAAATAAGAAAAAAAAATTGTTACACAATTTTACACATGAATAGATAGGTATTCTAGAATTGTTTAGTAAGAACATCACAAGTGAACCTACTTGAATCTGTCTGGGATGGTTAATTCATTGAACTATCTTTGAATCATTGATCTGAACATAAATTTTCAACATACAGATCATAGATAAAGATGTTAGGTTGAACTGGAGTGCAGAGATGTAGATGATATAAATGATAGAGCTAAGTTTAAACTCAGTTATTATGTGAGCAACTTACTGTATTTATTGTATTTCCTTTATAGACAGATTTGTGAGGGGAGTGGCATAAGGTTTGCTTCTTTCTTTTAGAAGCTAAACTGAAGAAAGTCACAAATTTTTACTTACTGTAGTAAGGACAAGTTATTAAATATGCATGCCAAAATGTACAATGGTGCATCTCATCTGAAAGTGGACATATTCTTCTAGTTAATTTCCTATTCAAGTTGTTTTATTAAAATGATTATTCTTTTCATATAGCAAAATGAAGTAGAATTTGTGGAGCTGTAGATGTGTGTGACTGAGCTATTATCTAATTGAACACAATAACTCAATTATCACAGATATAGTTGGAGGTACTGCAATTTATTATATTACATTTTTATTATAATCCTTTCTATTATAGCCAAACAGCTTTGGAGAGGTCGAGTTCAGAAAGGGAAAAAAATTTATGCTGCTTTTATTTTAAATCATCCAAGAGTACTTTATTTACTCACATATAGTCTCCTCTTGCATGTTTCCCCCCTTCCAGTTTTTAGAAAGAAATATCTAACATTTCTCTCCACAGTTTCTTTCCAAGTGGGCTATTACTAATGTCAACAAAAGCAATAGGCTATCCTCTGTAGATTTAAAAAAAGCAGTTGGACAGGCACGAATGACCCCTGTTTGCTTAGAGTAAAATGAAGTGTTTACTGCTATATTCAGCAGTTTTAGAGAATTTCCAGGAGGAAAATTGTCCTTTAAATCAGTACTCTTCAAATTCCATCTTTTAGAGAAGATTACAGAGTTCTATGGTAGTACTCATGAGCTGTTCAAATTTTGTTTCCTAAAAAAGTATTTTAAAATTATTTTTGAATTGGTTATTAAAAATAAGCATATACCTAAGAATTCTACACCAAATTCTAATGCACTTATCAAACCCATTTGTTTGGGTTCCTCCCTCATTTTTATGGAGACTTTAAAATAAAGCTCTTTTCCCCCAACTCTGCATATACCTGAGTATTGAAAATGTCATTTGGGAGAATTGCAGCTCTGCATTGCTTTCTTTATTCTCAATTCAGATTAATCTATGTTGATTCCTGTAAGATTTGTAGGTGAGTGCACACTGGTCACAAAGACATTATGCATGGCAGCTAGCTTTCTGGATGCTCTCCTCCATTAAAACAACTTTTCCTTCCCATTCCTCTGAGCATCTCCTTCCATGGTGACTGTTGGGAACCATTAAAGCAGAGAATGAGAGCTGTTCTGAGGTCTTCAATTCTTTTTTAAAAAATTTAACCAAATGGCTTTAATTTGTTTTTTATTAAGTTATATTTGACATACATTATCTTAGTTTCAGATGTATAATATAGTGATTTGATGTTTTCATACATTGCAAAATGATCACTGCAAGTCCAGTTAACATCTGTCACCCTACAACGTTGTTACAATGTTATTGACTATGTTCCCCATATATACATTATATCCCTGTGAATTATTTATTTCATAGTTGAAAGTTTATACTTCTTAACTCCCTTCACATATTTCATCCGTCCTCATCCCAGCAACTGCCCATTTGTTCCCTATATCTATGAATCTGTTTTCATTTTGGTTCATTTATTCATTGTTTTTGGTTTTTAGATTCATACATGAGTGGAATCATATGATATTTGTTTTTCTCTGTCTATTTCACTTAGCATAACACCCTCTAGGTCTATCCATGTTGATGCAAATGGAAAGAATTCATTCTTCTTACCGCTGTGTAATACTTCATTGTGTCTGTGCAACAAACTTCTTATTCATTCATCTATAAATGGACACTTAGGTTGCTAATGTAAGCAGCACTACAGTGAACATAGTGGTACATATATCTCTGATCATACCGTAGTTCCGTTTCTACTTTTTTGAGGAACTTCCATATTGTTCTGGGGCTTCCCTGGTGGCCCAGTGGTAAAGAATCTGCCTGCTAATGCAGGAGATGCAGGAGGCCTCAGTTTGATCCCCGAGTCAGAAAAAATCTCTTGGAAAAGAAAATGGCAACCCAATCCAGTATTCTTGCCTGGGAAATCCCATGGACAGAGGAGCCTGGAGGGCTATAGTCTACGGAGTTGCAAAAGAGTCAGACACAACTTAGCGACTAAACAACAACCACCATTGCCATATTGCTTTCCATAGTGGCTGCACCAATTTACATTACCACCAACAGTGCACTAGAGTCCCCTTTTCTCTACATTCCTGTTATTTATAGTCTATCTCGGAGCTTTGGAGCCACTCTATCCCTCCAGAGCACCCATGCGAGTTCTTTGAGTCAGGGCTCCAAAAGGTGCAAGGGCATCGGTTCACCGCATCATCTTGCCACAGAGCAACAGTCAGCTGAGCAATAGTAAGCAAATCCACAACATATTATATTGTAATACAGGCAGCTTGGCATTAATTGTGAGTTCTGAAAGCTTCCAGTCATAGGTTTATATTCAGAACAGGAATGTCAATAGTTAATTTTAATAATTTAACTTAGAATCAAAAATTCCATTCTAATCTGTTTTCAAGTTTCTAGACTAGTTTAATTGAAGAGCAAGCTGAGAATATAGGTAAGCAACTAAAAATTATTACCATTTTCAAATATATATTTGTATGAAACAGGATTTTCCTAAGATTGCTCCCTCTAAAGTTCTTTCTGATCTATTCCCTTCCCACTGACTCCTTCGACACCATTCCATATCCCTGTTTTTTGGAATTCCAAATATACTTTTACTGTGATGACAGTCATGTGGCTTCTGGAATGACACTGACTTCCCCTATCTTCACTACTGGGCCTTGAGACTTTCAGCTGTTTATTCTTTTGGAACCTTTGTGTCCTTACCAGGAAACCAAGATAGATTAGATGAGGTTATTATGTGAGTGCTGTGCTGTGCTCAGTTGCTCAGTGGTGTCGGACTCTTGAGTAGCCTAGCACAATAAATGTTAGTTCCTTTTCTTTCCTTAAATGCATGTAATTTTTAATACTCTGGAGATATTTTTCTGGTGCTCTATTAAACTGTAAGCTCTATGACAAAGAGCATAATATTCAATTGTGTGCAACTTCCCAAATAATAGGCACTTGATATTTTTTGTTTAAACAAAAAGGAGATAATAAATGGATCACTCTAATCAAGATCAATGGGATAGTTTAACTGGCAAATTTCTCACAATAATAAAAGTAATCATCATATTCTATCTGGTACTTTTCTTCCTAAGAATTAAAAATAAAACAATCAGGACTCATCACATTTTATAACACATATAGTGAAAGATGATAAATAATGACCCACAACTGTGGAGGAAAAATCTTCAGTTCCTAAATATCAGTAATTCTCATTTTATAAGAAGCAGAATACACATGATTTGCCTTAAAACTATACAACAAAGCAATGAAATGTTAAAAGAGAACTAGAACAAAATGACTTCTCTGAGAAAACTATTCTTTCCTTAACAGCATTTTTTAACTAAAATTAAAACAAAGGAGTACCTATGGTCTAGAACCAGACAATCATTACAGGATTTTGACCAGAATCATGGCATAATCTAGTGAGGATTCCTAACATATTGGAGGTGAGGTGAAATTTTTAAAAAAGAAGCATACTTACTGTCTAAGAATCGAGTCATTGTGATACCAGTGTCTTCTAGAATATCAATGTCTTCTAGAAAATAGAGGTGTTTCGAGAAACCTGTAATGAAAGAAAAACATGAATGGTATTTAGAGCATCATTCTGCCCTCTAGGAATTTATATGCTAAGGAATGATTTCATAAGAAGCTTTCCACTAATTTTTTTTTTTTTTTGGCCACTCGACATGGAATGCGGGATCTTAGTTCCCTGTGCATGTGTGTTAAGTTGCTTCAGTTGTATCTGATTCTTTGCAACCCTGTGGACCAGAACCCGCCAGGCTCCTCTGTCCTTGGGATTCTCCAGGCAAGAATACTGGAGTGGGTTGCCCTGCCCTCCTGCAGGGGATCTTCCCTATTCAGGGATCAAATTCATTCCCCCTGCATTGAAAGCGCAGAGTGTCAACCATTGGACTGCCAGGAAAGTCCCCCATTAGATTATTTTATTTCGAATTCCTTCATTTTCTTTTAATTAAATTTGTAATCATAATTATTTAAGGAAGCATGCAAGGCAATAACATTAAAAGAAAAAAAAATAACACTGATACATGAGTTCCTTATATATTGAACAGCTAAGCAGGAGTAGGTTGGAAGCAGACTGAAAATAGGAAAAGAAGGTGTTAGGTTCTTAATGTTGGTAGACACTCATGTAGATCAACTCTGAAGAGAGAGGCAATTGGTTTTGAGCAATATAATTATGCATTGAAGGTTGAAATTCTTAAACAAAGGGATGGTTGGTCATGAAGAAAATGGGTAATACACTAAAATTTTTAGTTTTTAACAACAATGTACATTCTGGCATAATATTGACACTATTTCATTTTTACATTTTACTTTTTGAACACAAAAGGTCAACTTAGGAAAGCAGAGTAGATATTGATATATTTTATATTCTGTATTTATGTGTGTAGAGATGTGTGTGCGCATGTGCACATGTAACATTCCCATCACATGTGCAGACACAACATACACACGTATGTGTGTGCACACGCGCACACACACACTTACCTACACATTGGAATCTTTCACCATTCTGGTCTACTGATGGAAATGGATATACACAGAGGAGTGAGAGAGAGAGAGAGAGAGAGAAAAGAAAAAGAATGGAAATATACTGTAAATAGATGGAGTCTTGTTTACAGCAATTCTTTAACATTTGTTTTATAACAGTTGTTTCCATGTTCAGCCCACACCAGCTGTTCCCCAAACATAGAGTTTTTTATACTAATGCACTGTGTACCAACACAATTCTCCATAAAATGTTTAATACATTGTAATCTTTGTCTTATTACTGCTCTTGTTCTGACTACATCCAGCCCATCCCAAATTTCAAAAGAATTTTAGGGAAATAGCCATTTGTGGTCCAGCACTCTTGCCTGGAAAATCCCATGGACGGAGGAGCCCGGAAGGCTGCAGTCCATGGGGTCGCGAAGAGTTGGACGTGACAGTGACTTCACTTTCACTTTTCACTTTCATGCATTGGAGAAGGAAATGGCAACCCACTCCAGTGTTCTTGCCTGGAGAATCCCAGGGATGGGAGAACCTGGTGGGCTGCCATCTATGGGGTCGCACAGAGTCGGACACGACTGAAGTGACTTAGCAGCAGCAGCAGCCATTTGTGGAATGGAAAAAATGATTTCTATATTTCAAAAATATAAGGTGGCTAATGAACAAGGTTTGCTAAAAAAAAAAAAAAAAAGTTTCCTGCATCAGGATTGTGTTTAGCCTTTAAATACCACTGTGAATGTTAAGCCAGATGCATTATTAAATGTCATCTTTTCAAGTGAGTTCAGTATTAATATTGATACAAACTTTCTTCCTGCTCTTAATTTTCATTTCAATAAAGATATGAATGTTGGCAAGCACTGCTATTGACAATTGATAAAATTATGCAAACACAATGTTTTTTCAGCTTTTGAGTAAATATTGCATGCTAATGAATTCCAAAGTGTTTTCTGTGTTCCTGTAGGAGCTGAATTTGTGTAGGTGGACCACACCATGGATGTGCTTTTCTAAGCCTGTTACACTTATCTCAGCAGAGCTGTTGTTTGCCTCCTAATAAGCAATTTGGTAGTTTTATCATGAGCTCTGAGGCCCTCCAAAGATCATTTATATAATGACATCCTGTGAAAGCAAACCTCTCTAGAACTTTCTGAAGGTAATAATTAGTTCATATATTTGTTCTGTCGCCACAGTGGTGCTTTCAAAAAGCTTCCTGCTAATTTTCAGTTTAAATTGGATGCCACAGGTTTGTTCTTCGGTTGTAACAAAATGGTTTGGGGCATAGAGGGACATGTTTTGAAAAAGAGTTTTAAAATATCTAACCTGAAAAGGAAAACATTCACATAGCTAATGATTCTTTTATACTCCTGTCCTTAGATTTTCAGGAGATAATTTGGGAAATTAATATATCAATGCAGAGAAGAAAACCTAAATAAAAGGAAAGTAGAAAGAAGTTAACAGTAGTTTACAAATACCCAAATGAGGTCTTTCTAAATGGACATGACATCCAGAGTGGTTCATTGTTTCAAGGAATGCATCAATATAAATTATTTGAATGTTCATAAAAATTAAAGAATTATACCCTAGTGGGGACATTCTGAAGAAATTATTTAATAAAAGAAAAAGAATAAGTCTGAGTAAATTTAATGGTGTTATTAGTTTTGTCTTAAAAGCAGTATATTCCTACTCTGATGAATTTGGTCATAGTCACAACACAAAATAAAATTTGCTATGCATAAAATTTCTTTCCAAGGATAACAAATTAAAATTAGATTTTGAAATAGAATTAGGAAACTACCATATCAATAGCCTCCCAATCTTTATGACTATTAAATTTATATGCCTCTAATATATGTATATGTAATATTTCTGAAATATGTAAACATACTACATCATTCATAAATATTATGTAAATTAGAAAATGTACACAAAGTAGGAAAGGCTAAGATAAAAACAGATGTAAACAGATGTTTGGATTGTCAGTCTCTGAGGAATACTCTCTCTCCTTTGGAAAACACCGTGTCAGGTATCATTCTAGGAACTTTATATATTAACTCACTTAATTCACATAACAACGCTTTAAAGATGGTACTGCTAGTATCTTCCAATTATTTGGAAATAATTTATCTGGCTCTTGGCATAGCCTGGTCTTGCTATCCCTAGGCAAGGGGTTCAAGAATAGTTTTAATAACTGTTCTCTATTTTCTATACTATGGATTTTTAAATAACATTTTATTAGCAGCAAAGACATATCTTAAAAGCATAAACTCCTATAAAATAGAGTTAGTGCATTTACCTTGAAACTTGACAGATATGTATTTATTTCAAGCAGAGCACTTTTAAAAGGAAAAAAAATCTAGGTATTTATTCAGAACATCCACTTTATCAATGCTTTCCCCTTCTCTTCTGGAACCAGTGCTCTTCATGATTACTCTGGCCATGATTAAAAACTTAGAAGAAAAGTAGTAAACTTCCTCAAATTTAAATTAATTAGATGACACAAAGGTTTGCTTCAATCTCTTCTTCTCCATCTCATTCCCTAGGTAGGTTTTATGTTTTCCTCTGATGTAGTTACCAAGTGCTTTCTTTAATTGGTTAATTACATTTCTAAGGTTTCTTCCAGACTATACCTATATTTGACTCTCACCTGTGGCATCTTAGTTTTCTTTAACATTCCTGATGTTTTTCCTTTTCCTTTAATCCTTCCCCCAGGAAGTAAATACCTACAGATTCTACATAACAAATGCTAATTGTTTCTAAGTACTAATCCTTGGACAACTGGTCTTATAGAATTTGAACTATCTGTAGCAAAATGAGAAATATAAGTTGTGCACACAAACGCACACACCTATACAGCTCTATTATAAAGATGCCAGGTGAAACTACCTTTTCTTGGGAAGGCTTCTCCTTTATTCTGGAATTATACATTTTAAAAACAGTAATTATCTTGTTTCTTACACACAATGGCAATGGTAGATGAAGTGTCCTTTAAACTTTCTTTCATTATTTGTCAAAATAAAATGTGTTTACCAACAGTGCTTCATTTTATTCGATTTTCAAACTATGGGTTACAAATTCCTTGTTTTTTTAAATTCAAAAGGTTTTGGAACCACTTGTCTAAATAATTGACTCAGTCTTTCTTTGTTGACCAATTTGCAAGGTAACCCTTACGTTACATGTATCTTAATGCATTATTTATTTAACTAAGCTACAGGATGCCATTCTGTCAACTCCATTCCCTTCAACAATCATTTCACAGGAGTGGAGAAATCAGAATATGTTTGTCTCAGCCTATACAATGACTAAACTGTGTCACATATAGACAGGTACTTAATAAATAATGTCAATGCTGGTATTAGGAAGATCTTGTTGCCATTTCAAAGTACTTTAGGAAAATCATTTGGTTTGATGGAATCATTTCTTTTAATCAATGTATTTCTAAAATGTGGTAGAAAATAATTATGGGCAATACTGAGTACTGAAGTCAAAATGAATCTTATAACCAGTTAGTAGTAATTCAGAAGACGATATATGCAAGAGTTTGTTTCCTTCAGTAATAAACAGCAATGTAGTTTCAAGGATTATGGGTTTTTTAATGAACACTTAGACAAGGCTCCTCTGAAGAGCTAAGCACCTGCTTAGTCTATTTAATTTGAATTTGTGTTTGGTACCAGGAGTCCTGAATTTCACTTCTAGTTCCATCACTAAGCATTTGTGTAACCTTCACTGAATTACCTCACCACCCTGAATCTTAATTTTCTTGTTCTTAAAAGACAAGGCATGAATTAGATGATTTCTAAAATCTCTTGCAGTTCTTATATTAAATGAGTCTGAGATCCAGCTCTTCTGATCCCAGAAAATAGCAACATTGTTATCCTGCTTTTGTGCCTGGAAATGATCTCTTCAAAGGAAAACCTAATATTTGCAACAACATGGTTGAAACTGGTGGACATTATATTAAGTCAAATAAGCCAGACACTGAAAGATAAATATTGCAGGCTTTCACTTACATGTATGTGGAAGTTTTAAAAGTTAAACCTGTAAAGTGAAGTGGAAGTCGTTCAGTTGTGTCCAACTCTTTGTGACTCCATGGACTGTAGCCAACCAAGCTCCTCCATCCATGGGATTTTCCAGGCAAGAGTACTGGAGTAGGTTGCCATTTCCTTCTCCAGAGGATCTTCCTGACCCATTTATCAAATCCGGGTCTCCCACATTGTAGACAGATGCTTTACCATCTGCGCCACCTGGGAAATCCTGTAAAACCACAGAGTAAAAAAGCTGAGGGACAGGGGAAATGGAAAGATGTTGGTCAAAGAGTATGAATGTTCAGTTATTGGGATGAGTAAGTTCTGGAGATCTAAAGTACAGCCTGGTGATGACAATTAAAAATACTGTACCATATACTTCAAATGTTCTAAAAAGAAACATCTTAAATCAACTCTCAATATACACACAAGGGTAACTATGTACATGTGATGAATAGTATTTAGCTTGATTATAGGACCATATATAAGTAAATATATATATATACACACACATACACACACATTGAGTTGGAAACCTTAAATCTATACAATTTCCATATGTCAAAGATATCTCAAAAGAGTCATCTTTAAAAGAGTCTCTTTTCCAAAAAATGGAGAAAGAACTTCAGATTCTCCAAGTTTATTTGAGTAAGCAGAGCTGAGAACTCGAATCATGGAATCAACACAGATCATGGTACTGCAGCCTCCTGGAATGGGCTTAATTATCTCACTTGTATTAGCATAATTTTTAAAAAGTCATCAAAGTAAACTCAATTTGAAATCTCTTTAAGAAACATGGTGTACAGTAAGTTAAGGCAAAGGATTTTGCAAAATAAAATTTAAAACAGGTAACTTTTAAACGGCTTAGAATCACTGTGATTAGACAACTCTTGTAAAAGCATAACAATAATCAGTTATGAATATAGTCCCTGGTGACTTACTGCTTGACTCATCCAAAAGTGTGCCCTTCCTATTCCCGTTAAAATGTTATCTCCCATCAAAATATGACACCCAAAAACAACATGCCAGTAACTCTAAGCCTTGGGGAACTGCAATGAATATCATTCAAATTAATTCTGACTTACATTTTGGTAAATCACCTCTTGAAGTCAAGAAGGGAGCATTTTTAAAGCACTTTACCAGTGCCAAAATAGTAGGGAGTAAAACCACATTCATCATTCAGAAGGTGAAGCGCAGGAGAGTCTGAAGCCAGAAAAATGGCAGCCATTATCATCTCATCAATTATAGAAGGAATTTTAATATCTGGCACTGCTTCTCACTTTGAATGAGATGGTTGTGAAGCACCTGATTCAATATTTGGAGTCCCTATAGTGTAATAAAGCAGTTCTTCATACTCTTCCTGAAGATCTGAAGAGACAGAACTGCCTCGGGCAGAGTCTTTTTGCAAAACTGGAGGTTAGCATTTCTCCCCATCTGAAGACATTCTGTATAAATATGCTGAGGCTCTCTATACAGAATGTATACCGCACAATTGCATTCATCTCACATGCTAGCAAAGTAATGCTCAAATTTCTCCAAGCCAGGCTTCAACAGTACATGAACTGTGAACTTCCAGATGTTCAAGCTGGATTTAGAAAAGGCAGAGGAACCAGAGATCAAACTGCCAACATCTGTTGGATCATCAAAAAAGCAAGAGTTCCAGAAAAACATCTATTTCTGCTTTATTGACTATGTCAAGCCTTTAACTGTGTGGATAACAGCAAAATGTGGAAAATTCTTCAAGAGATGGGAATACCAGACTGCCTTACCTGCCTCCTGAGAAATCTGTATGCAAGTCAAGAATCAACAGTTAGAACTGGACATGGAACAACAGACTGGCTCCAAATCAGGAAAGAAGTACATCAGGCTGTATATTATCACCCTGCTTATTTAACTTATATGCAGAATACATCATGAGAAATGCTGGGCTGGAGGAAGCACAAGCTGGAATCAAGATTGCCAGGAGAAATATCAATAACATCAGATATGCAGATCTGGCACCCTTCTGGCAGAAAGTGAAGAAGAACTAAAGAGCCTCTTGAAGAACGTGAAAGAGGAGGGTGAAAAAGCTGGTTTAAAACTCAACATTCAGAAAACTAAGATCATGGCATCTGGTCCCATCACTTCATGGGAAACAGGTGGGGAAACAATGACAGACTTTATTTTGGGGGGCTCCAAAATCACTGCAGATGGTGACTGCGGCCATGAAATTAAAAGACACTTGTTCCTTGGAAGAAATGCTATGACCAACCTAGACAGCACATTAAAAAGCAGAGACATTACTTTGCCAACAAAGGTCTGTCCAGTCAAAGCTATGGTTTTTCCAATAGTCATGTGCGGTTGTGAGAGTTGGACTATAAAGAAAGCTGAGCCCCAATGGATTGATGCTTTTGAACTGTGGTGTTGGAGAAGACTCTGACTCCAAGGAGATCCACCCAGTTCATCCTAAAGGAAATCAGTCCTGAATATTCATTGGAAGGACTGATGCTGAAGCTGAAACTGTAATACTTTGGCCACCTGATGAACTGACTCACTGGAAAAGACCCTGATGCTAGGAAAGATTGAAAGCAAGAAGAGAAGGGGACAACAAAGGGGGAGATGGTTAGATGGCAACACCGACTCGATGGACATGAGTTTGAGTAAGCTCCAGGAGCAGGTGATGTACACCTAAATATACTAGATGTACATATATTATGCATATTTATATATATTCAATATATAATATATATTATATTTAGTATATAATAAATATTAATGTTTAATATATAATAAATATAATTATATATAATATGTATTATAATACATATAATATATGTATTATATCACATATAATACAATATTATATGTGATATAATACAAGAGAAATATTTATGTGGTCTCAAATATACCTTAGAAAGAGATATATGTGCTCTTATATATAAAGAGTTCAATAACTAACAGCAAGGCTCTGGAAAAAGACAAAACTTGTTCAAACATGGGGTCTGGCACTTATCAGCTGTTGGGTCTTTAAAAAGTTAATTTCTCTAAAACTCAGTTTTCTAAAATGTAAAATGTATATGATGAAAACACATATTCATATGTCTGCTGGCAGAACTAAATGAGATGATGTGCTGGGCATAAATTAATAAATTAATAAAAGTTAGCTGCTATTGCTATTATATATAAATTATACATATTAATATTACATATAACTATAATAGGTCCTATGGAGAAGGCAATGGCACCCCACTCCAGTTCTCTTGCCTGGAAAATCCCATGGACGGAGAAGCCTGGTAGGCTGCAGTCCATGGGGTCGCTAAGAGTCGGGCACTACTGAATGACTTCACTTTCGCTTTTCACTTTCATGCACTGGAGAAGGAAATGGCAACCCACTCCAGTGTTCTTGCCTGGAGAATCCCAGAGATAGAGGAGCCTAGTAGGCTGCCGTCTGTGGGGTCGCGCAGAGTCGGACACGACTGAAGCGACTTAGCAGCAGCAGCAGCATAATAGGTCCTAAGCCCACTATAAATGGCACTGATTATAAAATTATGATTTAGAATTCTACCTATAGTTCTGCCTAGTGGCTCAGATGGTAAAGATCTGCCTGCAGTGTAGGAGACCCAGATTAGATTTCTGAGTTGGGAGGATCCCCTGGAGAAGAAAATGGCTACCCATTCCAGTATTTTTGCCTGGAGATCCCCATGGACAGAGGAGCCTTGTGGGCTACAGTCTACAAGGTCCCACAGAGTTGGACATGACTGAGTGACTAACACCTTCACTTTTGTAAATAATAACCGTTTAAGAGGGAAAAAGCTAGTATTCATTGAGCATTTACTGCTCTAGACACGATGTTGAGTCCTTTACATATATTTACACATATTAGCTCATTTAATCCTCTTGCCATAAAGAAACCAAGGTTCAAAGAGTTTATGCCTGTTTACCGAAAGTGATACAGCTAAAAGTTGTTAAAAATAGAATTTGTTCCTAAAGTCTGTCCTCAAAGCCCATCAGCCTAATCCTATGGTTAAATTAGGGATAACAAAACTATTAGCTGAGGCATTTCCTCTTTCAGTCACCCCTTCCTCACCCCAGCTCAGTGACACTGCTCTAATCAGAAAGATCTTCATCCCTAATCACCTTGACTATTATAATAATGATTATTATTATTATCATAACTGGCCTCTTCACCAGGATTTCCTCGCCCCAATCCATTCTTACTCCCAGTTGCCAGAATAAACTTCCAGAAGTTCAGTTCCTAATCTTCAGTGATTCCCACTACTGACTGGACTAGTCAAAATGTATTAGCTTTTCAATTTTCTCAATCAGTTCAGTTCAGTCCGCTTAGTCGTGTCCAACTCTTTGCAACCCCATGGACTGCAGCACCACAGGCCTCCCTGTCCATCACCAACTCTGGGAGTTTACCCCAACTCATGTCCATTGAGTCAGTGATGCCATCCAGCCATCTCATCCTCTATACTCCCCTTCTCCTCCCACCTTCAATCTTTCCCAGCATCAGGGTCTTTTCAAATGAATCAGCTCTTCGCATCAGATGGCCAAAGTATTGGAGTTTCAGCTTCATTATCATTCCTGCCAATGAATATTCAGGACGGATTTCCTTTAGGATGGACCGGTTGGGTTGGATCTCCTTGCAGTCCAAGGGACTCTTAAGAGTCTTCTCCAGCACTATACTTCAAAAGCATCAATTCTTCGGCACTCAGCTTTCTTTATAGTCCAACTTTTACATCCATACATGACTACTGGAAAAACCATAGTCTTGACTAGATGGACCTTTGTTGGTAAATATTCTCAATAGCCAGGTGTAAATCCCTCTTTTCACACTATTTCTCAGCTTAGTGCTGCTGGATGGTCCAGTTTACCTGGATGAGCCCTAGTTTCCTATATAATGCCCAGCTACCCTGGGATAACTTTAACTTCCTTGCTTTGCTGCCTTGAACAGCTCCCTGTCCATCCCATGTCACCCCCAAAACTTCTCTCATTCAGTCCCACCAAAATACTAGCCATATTCTGGAGCTCAGCACAAATAGTGTTCCATTAATCAAACTTTTTCTGATCTTTCACTTCTCATTGTGATCATTCCCTCCTCTCAATATCCACAGTTCTTTATCTGTGCCTCTACAACAGTACTTCAATTTTCTGCCATTCATTATCTGAGGCTATCTCAAAAGTAGAAACTAAGTCTTTTTCATTAAGCATCCCAGTGATTTGAATATAGCAATAGTTAGAGCCAACACTTACCTATCATTTATTATGTTCCAGGCATTGTTCTAAGATATTTTACATAAATTAACTCAACCCACACAACAAACCTATTAGGTAAGTGCGGTAGGTGTGGCAGGCAGGCTTTAAGATGGACTTGCAATCATTCTCACCTCCTAGTAATTCATGCTTGGCTGTAATCAACTCTTCTTGAGTATGAACTTGATATAAAGACTTGCTTCTAATAAAGACAACATGGAAGAAATAGTGAGATGTCACTTCTGAGGTTAGGTTACGCTGAGATTGTAGCTTTCATCTTGTGCTCCCTCTTTGTTCAGTTGCTCAAGGGAAGCCAGTTGCCATACTGTGAGCTGTGTCATGATGAAGCTCATATGGCAAGGAACTGAGAGAAGCTGTTGGCCAACACTCACAGAAGACTTCAGGCCCTCAGCCCCATAGTCCATGAAGAACTGAATCCTGCTAAGAACTATGTGAGCTTGGCAGCAGACCCTTACCCAGTTGAGTTTTTAAGTGAAACCACAGCCCACTTGCTGACACTCTGAATGCAGTTTTATGAAAAGTCCAGCAGAGGCACTCAGCTAGGCCACACCTGGATTCCTGACTCAGTTTTGTGATAATCTATTCTGAAGCAACAGATGATAAATTATTATTATTATTATTTCTACTTTTCAGATGAGAAATCTGTGGCTCATGTATGTAGTAAGTAATAGGGACAGGATTCAAACCAGGCAGTATGGCTCCAGAGTCCATACTCTTAATCACAGAGCCAGAATGTCTTATAAATGAATAAATGAAAATTCTTTCCCTAAACTGACTATACCACAGCCAAGTAACTTTAATTCAAACAATTTAGAGTTGACTGTAAAAAGGTTTATAGTATTTTAATTCATAATTGTACCATCGGGTCTCTGTTGAGATCAGATAGAAGTATATTAAATATACTTATTTAAATATCTATTTATGTCTAACTTTCTATATAAAACTTGGATGATCTGTGTAGCTTTACTGATACATATATAAACTTACATTGGGAACTCTGTTTATCTCAGTTTATATTTGTAGCTTGGGCCTTCCCTAGTGGCTCAGATGGTAAAGAATCATGCCTGCAGTGTAGGAGACCTGGGTTCGATCCCTGGGTCAGGAAGATGCCCTGGTGAGGGCAATGGCTACCCACTCCAGTATTCTTACCTGGGGAATTCCATGGACAGAGGCTACAGTCCACGGGGTCGCAAACAGTCAGACATGACTGAGCGACTAACACTTTCACTTCATATTTACAGCTTAAAACATGGTTAGTACTAAGTGTGGGTAAGGGCAAAAGAAGCTTTAGAATCTCACTAACCTGGATGTGAGACCTACATCCAACAACTTTTGCCAGTGTGGTGCAGTGCATGATCATTTTCTCTAAGCCTTGCTCCAATTCCATGTGTTTAGCAAGGTCTTCCTCAGCCACAAAAGTTAAAAATGTTCACCTAGAAATTATCTTACTAAAAGAAGTCAGTCAGACAGAGAAAGACAAATATCATATAACTCATATGTTAAATTTAATTTTAAAAAATTATACAGATGAAACTTTTTACAAAACAAAAACAAACTCACAGATTTTGAAAGGAAATTTACAGTTACCAAAGGAGAAATGTTGAGGGAGGAACACTGCTATACATAAAATAGATAGCCTAGGAGGCCTTACTATACAACCCAGAGAACTCTATTCAATATTCTGTAATAACCTATTTTGGCAAAAAAATCTGAAAAAGAATGAATATATGTATATGTGTAACTGAATTACTTTGCTGTACACCTGAAACTATTACAACACTGTAAATCAACTATACTCCAAAAAAATAAAATAAAACATTTAAAATGGGCAATTCTTTCCAGAATTCCTCTTTGTCCTACTCATGACACACAATGATTACAGTATCTGTTAGAAGGCAAGAAAAAGATTTCAATATCTCTACAATACAGGATTAAATTATCCATTCATAAAGTCTTAATTAAACATGCAGCATTAAGCCTACACCTTAGTAATGAGGGACTGCCTAAAACAGTGTTCTGAATAGAGAAGATGGCCAGTAAACATCTGTCGAATTAATAAATGAACTCTCTATTATACCATCTCAGTATCACAAGGGAAAAAAATGAACTCTCTCACACATTTTGAAAACAGCTGTCTTGGTAGGGTTGACAAAGTCTTGTTGAGAAGTAGCTGACTTTCTGAGGCTGAGCCTTGGTGTGGTGCAGGGTCTGTACTGAGTGTAGCCTAGGTGTCACCCCATGTGTGTTCATCTTTGCATGGCGGGAGGGCAGTTTGGAATGACATTTCCCGTAAGTCCTTGGCCCTCTCATGCCCTTAGTGCCTGTAAGAGACACTCTCACCAGTGGCTAAAGCTCATTCCCCAGTGGCAACTGTAGCAGGAAGTTTAGATTATGTGAAGTGTGATCTGTCTTTGACTTCTGAGAATTTCTACTAAGAATCAGCCACTCTACACTACAAGCAGCCGAGATCATTGACCGCGGCTTCCCTGAAAACCCTGCCTCATTGGATTTCCTAAAATTTCCAGACAGGTCTCCTGACTTCATCCTCTCAGAATTTCCAGAAGTGTACATGCCTTTAATTCCTCTAATTCCTAACCAAAATACCTTGGTGACTTCTGTTTTTCTGATCGAACTCAGATTCATAGGTTATGCTATGATTTGGCAATTTAATGGTTAGTAGTGTCATTCATTAAACACGAAATCATTCCCCAATAGAAAATGTCTCTCAATTATTTTTGCCCAGGAGAACTTACAGAACTGCATTAATGAAAGGTATAAGTACCCTTCTAATGTCAGTGAATTATATTACTATGCCTATTCCTAATGAATTTATTACTTATAATTTCTAATAGTCCCTGGAATTCTTACTTTGGAGGAATAAAAGTGATGGAAGAGTTGAAAGTCACAGCACAATATAATGTTACTAATCATAATGAAAACATATAGTTATTCCTGATATCATAGCCTATGGCTCAAATGCCGGATCTAAATTGCCTAGGTTCAAATTCCAACTCTTACACTAATCACTGTGTCTCAGTTTCTTCCTCTATAAAATGGCAATAAGACCTTATTGTGTGGTTGAGAAGAATAAATGAGTTAATAAATGAAAACTTCTTAAAACTGTGTCTAGCTCTACAACAAACATGGTTACTATGTCTGTATTATTATTTTATTATCATTATTACTTAATCACAATACATGGCAAGAGGGCCAAATCATGAATCCCCAAATCCTCACCTATTACCACTAATTCCTGACAGTTGAATTACATGACATGGGGGACTCCAGGCAAGGGCATACTTTATAACCATGCCCTACCCTGACAACTCTGACAGTACCCATCAGGGGCTTCTTTTTATTATCTTCTCCCATAAGCCTAGACTAAAACAGGAAAAGCATTCCCAAACCCTTTTCCATAGGCCTCATGCTCTATTCTCCCTCTCTCATGACTGACATGAATTTGACATACAGTTAAGGCTTAAAAATAATACATAATTATTAACTTTGTATTACATTCTAGACAACATGCTAACTCTTCTACTTGTAGCAAAGCCTCATGACACTCTAGAGATATATTCATTGCCCCCTCCCAATTAAAAGACAAAATATAAACTAAGCCCAGGAACACAGAGTGCCTCTCTCAAGGGCACATAGTTGATAACAGACTCAGAAAGCTGAGTGCAAGAGTCCTTTCTCTTAACCCCTGCACACGGACAGGTACTTATACTCTCCAGCACCCTGATTTCCATGAGGGGACAACTGGTAAGAGAAGAAGCATTTTCTAAAATCAACGAAATTATTAAAATCCTTGGTCTCTTCCTTTGTCCACAGAAAACGGCACTTGAAGTTCATTGTGTCTATTATGCATATTCTTTTACTTAAGGAGAAGAAAAGGTTATGTTATTTAAAAAAAGGTGAGGACGCCTTTGTAGGATGCCATAAATTTATTCTGTCAGGCAGGCCGAGTTGTGTGACAGTCAGAGACATGGCTTGATGCAGAGATGTGAAGTGTGACTTTTTTTGACTGTCACACTGGATGAGATGGATGGATTTTGGAACACATCCCAGGAAGCTGAGACACTTATGTGGTCAAGTGTTGGTCTCTCTGATCAAATCTGACTTGCTGTCTCTGAAGTTGTTGGATTTTGCCAGCCCTCCAGATGCAGCATTGTGTCTTTGCAAACACAGTTGGTTTGACACCATCTGCAAGACCCTTCATTGGTCCTAGCGCTATGAGCCATTGTTTCCTGAGGAATTAATGGACATTCTCACATTCTACCTGTGATAATTGAGCTATTTTCACACTTGCTAATGTGTCGGTTACCCAGAGCCTAGTTCTCACTTACATACTCTGTGCTAGATATGCATATAAATGGGAGAAATCCTGGAACTTGCTGCCAAAATCCAATAGCCTAGTATTCAGCAAATGAGAATAGTTAGCCTTTGAAGAAATTATAGCTCCAGAAATAAATGTACAGGATTCATGCTTTGGTGGGTAAACTGGTTTGAGATCACCTACACTGTTTACTTTATAAATGATCTTATCCTGAATAAGTCATTTGACTTACACATAATTTAGTTCAGTACTATGCTTTAAGTCGAGACAAAAATATTTTTCCATGCTCTAGAGTTATTTCACTCTAACATCACCAGGGAGCAAAATGTGAGAAAATAAATGTGAGTCTGAGCTCCTAACCAAAGGCATTTGATTAATCAATTACCAAAAGCACTTGTTATAAGGAAATTCTACTTATCTGTTACAGTAGATGCTCTCTTATCAAAGTAAATGGGAATAATGTCAAATTAATCCAAAAAGAGAGTTAAAGTGGGAGATAAAGAATATGTCCTAACATTTTAAATAAAATATATTACTTTGTATTATTTCACTAATATCTTGATGAGGAACCAAATAATTTTTATTTCTATATGGGCCTTTTCATTGAGTGTGGGTCTGTCTGTTTATCTTTCTTGTATAAACCACATCTATAATGTATTTTCTATGAGTTCAGGATGGAGTTTCTTCAGCTAACAGATTGCTTCTTACACAGCAATCTGAGTGGGATATCTTTAATGATTTTTATGTACTTTCTTTGCCTCACTCAACTTCAAATCTACACTTCTTTTTTTTTTTTTTGCAAGTTAACTTTAATATGTTTTTCCAAAGTATTCAATTTAGTTGACATAGAAACATCTTTCTTTTTTTAACTCATATTTCATGGATATAAAATATAATGAAGATTATAATCAATTTTATGTAGTTAAAATAGTAAATACAACTGGCATACATAGGCTTGGAAGCAAATACAACTAACTCTTGGTAAACACACAGCTCATCTTATGGGAGCAAAAATATGTGGGATCCCTATGGAGCAGCCTACTAATCATTGGCACTCCATGTGCCACAGTCATCTGTCAGCATATCTTACTAAAGAAGTAGATGATTAATCTAACAATTTGATTGTGTGTTTCTATATCTCTACTCCACCTTTATGTAAACATGATGTACTGGGAAGTCCTCTATTATGTAGGATTGATTACATGGTACTTTCACTGATCATAATTGCATAAGAAAAAAAAATGTCCATTTGGTATTAATTTCAAAGATTCAAAACACAGGTGGAAATATATATTTTTAAAAATATAGATCATCCAAGCTATTTAAATTACATACTAGAGTATCAGGTTTTAGTGTCTGAAACCCAAATGTACCTTGTGTAAAAAGTCTCAGATGATTCTACTGTTCCAGAACAAAGAAGAAAAGAAATTATAATACATCGAGAACTATATTTCCATCTTTCCATTAGGTTTACAGGATAAAGAACTTTTCTATTTTTAATTTCTGTCCTCATAGGTTGAAGACAACAAATCATAACTTTGAAAAGATATCATATTGTACTATCTTCCTTTCCATTGCAGTGTCTCTGCCAGACATACTCTGGATGTTTCAGGGAAACTAAATGCTCATCTACTCAAATAGTACCTCTCAGGCAGTCTCCTTGTTCATATGAGGCCAGTGGAAGTCCAGGGCATAGCTTTTTCACTAACACCTAACTCAAAATAAGATGAATCAAATCGATGGAGACGGAGAACTGAATCCATTCATAGATGGCCTGCCGTGTGGAAGGAACAGTGTTTGGGACATAGGAGTACAAGCTAATGTCACACATTTCCTGAAAATTCTAGAGGAATTTGAAAGTTAACCATCTCACTGATAAAGTATGACCATATTTAAAATATTTATTTAAAACTGTGAAAGTGAAAACTTGAGGCTATCTACAGATTACAAAGAATTAACAGTTCTAGTCTCTGGGATTTGTGGGAATTTTTAATTTGCTTTGGGATGGCATGGTTACCAAAAGGCTTTCCTATTTCATTCTCCATGTTTTTACGGTCAAGAAATATTTTATACATGTGTTTTGCATAAGGACCTAATATAGGATGCAAGCTGATAGAACATTCAACAAAAGAGGTAAGAAATTATACTCTAACATAAAATTTCTAACATGACATGCTATTTATCTGTTTAATACCTCTTGCTGTGCACAACATAAAATCAGTTTGTCATAACCTTGAAGCATTATTTTCTGGTTCTGAAAGCTCCAGAATAAATTGCCATTCTTTGACTTTCTCAAGCATAAAAATGAAAACTGGATTTTTTTCCTTAGAAAAGATGAATTACCCTAGCTTGACAGAGGGTAATTAGCATACCCAATGCAAGTTAAGAGAATGGGTTGACAAGCACAAAGAAGACTAAGAAAACATGAGCACATTTTGCATGTGTTTTAATACATAAATGATTAAAAACATTACTATATATGTTAATTGCCACCAACTTCAACACAACCCTATTGGAAGACAATATTAAGTCATGGAAAACAGTACATCTTTAATTATTTGTCTATTCTATAAACAAGTTTAATTGGAATCTAAAAACAGCAAGGGACAAAAGCTCAGTTCATTAGGGACCAACTAACTGTAAAGGGCAGATAAAAACCTTTTGTCTGATACAGATGTACCTCCCGAGCACCATCAGAGAGCATCAGGCGGCACACTAATCAGTAATAAGAGGTGTTCTCATTATTAAGCTTATAAAGCATAAACCAGGTCACCACAAGCTTTGAAGGTACTGATCATCAATTATTTCGCTAATTGTTTGTTCTGTTTGCATGTCTCAGGGTAAAGGGAAAAAGTCACTGAAGCGAAAAAGAGACACCAATAATTGCTACCTCAGTGACAGTTGGTTTTTAGTATCTCATTATTTATGATTTGTTTTGTTGTGCATATGTGACTTTAAGTCTACTGTATTAATGTATACCCAAGAAGCCTACTGGGTAACACTTGCAAAAGAATTATACAAATTAATCAGCAAACTCAGGCATAGAATCTGCCCTGCAAAGTCCTATAAGACTGTTAATAACTCTGTGTGTGTGTGTACACATGCGTGCTCGCGCACGTGCGTATATGTGTGTGTGTGTGTGAATCTAGGAACCCTCACTTATGATGCATTGAATTTCTGCTGCTGGGGAAGTGTTATATAGTATGTTGCAGCATAAAATGCCATTGCCATTTTGTTTTCAAGAATCACAAGACATGTGGACTGTCCTAAAAAGTAGATAAACCTCCTTAAAGAACAACAACTACAACTTTAGGATTATTATTAAGTTAAAGATGACATGAGGCAAAAGAAACTAGAATATCATGGAATTCAGGAATAGAATTTAATTTTCTCAGTTCTAACCATGAAGCTAAGTGGCACTTTAAACAAAAGCATCAGTTACTTAGAGCTTGGGGCAATGAGTGGGGGGTGTCTTTGGTTCAAAAAGCAGCTATTTTTGGACATTTTTAAGGTGTAAGGCAAAACTTCTATTTTAGTCTTCCTTCTATCCATTAAAGTTCCATTAACAGATTAAATATTACCTGAAATCTAATTATTAAGCTGAAAACAGAATAAATTCTCTGACAAAGCATGTTTTTAAATGTGCATACAGAAATGTACATTGACTTTTTCAAGGTTAAGGAAACTCATGGAAGTTGTCTATGTATTTAGTATGCCAAAAAGATCACTATTTTGTTTACATTAGACTTCCAGAATACCTTTCTGAAAAGAAAACATTCCTTTGTGGACTTTTTTCTTCATTCCTTCCATTTCCTACCCTCCTCCCTACATCTGACTTAAATGCTGCAAAGAGTATAAAACTGATAGGGTCCTGCTTTTGCAGAGTTCATTTCTTTATGATAGATATCAAACTGAAGAACTTAGGTTCTTAGTAAAGAGAAGAATGGTCCCGGTCAGAAGGAATAAAAGTAAATAATTACTATTGCATTAAATGTCAAATCTAAAAACTGGACAAAGTCCATGCCCTCCTCAATGGAATCACCTTTCTCTGAGCAAACTGTGCTGACAGGAATAAACTGATATGATAATATCTCTTACTGCAAAGAAAGTAAAGCCCAACTCATCTTCTGAATAGACAAAAGGACATTATTAAAAGACAGTTTCCTTCCAAAATTAACATGGGGAAAAGAGTTGTTTAAGTATTTTGTAGGAGAATGGATTTCAGGTAACTGCACCTGTACTGTAGAAAATTACTCTTCAATTATACATAGTAATTAGAGCTGTTGTTTAACTGTTCTGAGAAACCTGCAGTGTGCTGAAAGGTGCATGCAACTCATGGAAAGATTCTGTCACTGGGAGTAGGTGAAGGAAGAGGATTTGAGATAGAAAGCAGAATAAAAGAAACTTGCTAGAGAACAGGTCTTTGTACAGGTCTCAACTGAGACACAGAGAGCAACTATTAAAATATATTTGTTCATCATTTACAATGTTCTTAGCATGGTGATAAAATTACTGAAATTTATGTCATTAAAAGGGGCTTCCCTGGTGGCTCAGTGGTAAAGAATCTGCCCGCCAATCCTGCCAATGTAGGAAACATGGTTTGATCCCTGGGTCAGAAAGATCCAGTATTCTTCTCTGGGAAATCCTACGGACAGAGAAGCCTGGCAGGCTACAGTCCATGGGGGTATCAAAGAGTCACATATACTTAGTGATGAAATAAAAATGTCATTAAAATCTCTTCACTGTGCAAAAGAGTCCAGAATGGATATCAGCCTGTGTGGTGAGACTAAAGGTAATTTTTATTTTTATCTTGTTCATGTTATATATATATATATATATACACACACACACACACACACACATATTCTCCTAAAATGAACAATATACTCTTTAAAAATGAGTCACTTTGACTATTTTGGTGCTTTTTAAAATTAAATATGATACAATATGAAATATCTTCCAAGCATTAAGTGAATATTATTTTGAAACATTCTCTTAAAAATTTCTTTATTGAAAATAAAAAACTGTGCTAAGTGGCTACATATACTTATTAATGGTCACATCACTTTAGGCGCTTAGACTTTGCTCAGGCTAATTTTTAAATAAGCTTTAATGAGACCAAAGTAAAGCACCTAAGGTGCATTCTTGTCATATTAGACACTGCTTAGTGGCAAACTCTCTATTCCTAACACTCAAGGTTTCCAATGATTCAGCTAATAATGAATAAAAATGACTCAGGAAGAAATCCCTTCATTTCACTCCAGTTGTCTTATTCACCTCCTTAGTTGGATGGATCAGCACAATTTTGAAACGTGATTTTTTTTCATACACATAGCAATTCTCCTTGATAGCATATATCACACTGAAACCATAATCATGACTGAAAGGAAATAACTTCAGTAAAATATGATTAAAGTCATCAGGTTACAATATACATATTCCATGAAACCTGTGAGAGAGGAGCCTATGTCATATTTCTTCTGCATTTCTGTCATCATCATCATCCTTGTCCACAAAAATAATCAAATGAACTGATCAACTGCTACATAGCTGTTGTAACTGAGCACAATGAAACTTCATTCAGTATTTGCTAGTTTAAAAAGTAAACTCATCAAATCATAACTACTAATACCAATTGATAAAATCTAAGCTCCATGAACTCTAGCATTTCTCTTTCACTTATCCTATCCTTAGATGAACTGTAAACTAGATATTTGTTTCTGGGAAGATCCTTTTACATGTCTCTCTCTCATTCATTGTATCAGTGACTGAGTGACACCAGGCATCACGAGCTTCCATTTGCAAGTAGCGGTTGCAATTAATTGCTGATACTGATGTGAAACCCATACCGCATGCTTTATCTTATTCTGAGGCTCCTAACTGAGGTATCTGTGTTTTCTGCCTTCATTTTCTAGCCCTTCAGTGAGATAGGAAGCACAATTTAAAAACATCACCTCTCTCAGGACTGATTGTGCTTTGGAACTCCCACTGAAGTCAATAGGTGCTTTGTGTACACTCAGACTGAACTCATAATGAGCAGAGTTGATGAGAATCCAGTTTTCCAAGGATGACTAGTGCTGAGTCTTCAAGGTCATTCATCATTTTCATCTGAGATGGGAGACCCTTTATTTGCACTCTCTTCTCAAATAGGTACACAATTAAAGGAAGAATTATTCCTCCCAGTGGCAATCACTTTATTAACAAAGGGCACGTTGAGCCCCCAACTCCTCTCACTGCCAGATGGTCTGTGTGCCCAGGCAACTGAAGGCAGCCTCAATGAATATCTTACTTTCTGCCTCAGAACGGCTGGCTCTATTACTAGTCTTCTGGCAACAAGTGAAAGGAAATCCTCCTTGTAGTTTTGCACTGCATTATTTAATTTTCTCTGTAAACTCTGAGTCAATAAAAGTGGCACCTTTTAGGTTGTCCATCCAATAATTGGGTTCAAATTAACATTTTTTAAATGCTAAAAATCCAAGATTATAAGCCCATAATTGGAGTGGTCTGCTTTAGCCCAGGTTGAGTAGCTGTTATGATGTAAAGAAAAAGCTTTCATCCTGCATAGTATGCTTCTTATTAACTTTCATTAAACATACTCAAATATCACAGAGCTTATAGCAGTTTGTAAGATGTATTCAATAGTAGAATTCTTTTCTTCTGACAATGTCATTAAATTTAACACTACTGAAATTCTCATTGTGTGTTAAATATAATTAAGATGTTCTTGATCAAACTTGTGGACAAAGTCCTCCCTACCCAAAAGAATACCATTCTTTTCTACACAGTGTTATCTCAAGGATAAGGAAAGTTCCTTAAGAGGAAGATGGTATTGAAGAAAATTAACAAAAATATATTGTTTGTCTTCTTTCCTTCCCTATGTGGGCTTTCCTCATAGCTCAGTTGGAAAATCATCTGCCTGCAATCCAGGAGACCCAGGTTCGATTCCTGGGTAGGGAAGATCCCCTGGAGAAGGAAAAGGCAATTCTCTCCAGTATTCTTGCCTGAAGAATCCCATGGACAGAGGAGCCTGGCGGGCTACAGTCCATGTGATCACAAGAGTTGGACACGACTTAGCAACCAAATCACAAAACCACCACCATTGCCTGTGTTAATAGTGATATGATAGGCTATGATGCACCAACCAACAACCCCCCAAATCTCAAAGAGATAATACAGTAAAAGTTTACATTTACACTTCCCATGTGGTTATATTGCTCTCCCATATTGCTGTTGTCCAAATGTTAACTCTAACCTGAACGGCCTCCTTCTTGTAGCTATGCCACCTGAAACATTGGTCTTCCAAGGTTATCACAGGCAGGAAAGAGAGAAGTGGAAGAGGCACAATAGCTTTAAAATGACCAGCAATGGCATGCACACCTTCCATAATGTAGCTATTGGCTACAAGTAGTCATATGATGGAGAAGGCAATGGCACCCACTCCAGTACTCTTGCCTGGAAAATCCCATGGACGGAGGAGCCTGGTAGGCTGCGGTCCATGGGGTCGCGAAGAGTCAGACACGACTGAGCGACTTCACTTTCACTTTTCACTTTCATGCATTGGAGAAGGAAATGGCAACCCACTCCAGTGTTCTTGCCTGGAGAATCCCAGGGATTGGGGAGCCTGGTGGGCTGCCGTCTATGGGGTTGCACAGAGTTGGACATGACTGAAGCGACTTAGCAGCAGCAGCAGCAGTCATATGACAACAGATTCACAGAAAGGGAGGATGGAAAATGTGGGGGACATATGGCTACTGAATGGCTGATAACTAATGCTACCATATTTTCCAAACAACAAGGAAAAAGAGATGAGCTAAAATTAGGATGAATACTTACTATCACAAATGCCAACATGAACCCTGATGCGTGCTAAGTTGGGGTTTGCCATGCTGAAAAATAAAAACACAAAGCAAACAATCAAGGCAACCCCCAGGCAGGATTACTCTCTTCAAGGAGCTTCTCAGCCAAGTGCCTTTGGAAAATCTGATAGTTTCTCCAAGTCTCATTCTTCCTATCTACAGTGCAGGAGGAAAAAAAAGTGATAAGAATTAAATAAGATGTTGTTTGGTTGCTAAGTCGTGTCTGACTCTCTTGTGACTCCATGGCCTGTAGCCTGCCAGACTCCTCTGTCCATGGGATTTCCAAGGTAAGAATATCAGAGTGGGTTGCTATTTCCTTCTTCATTAAGTAAGATAACATATGTTAAACACATAAAAGAATGCCTCACACATATTAGGTACAAAGTTAAGTGTTATTTTTCTTTCACAAATAACTATATAGATATGAATATTATTTACAGTTAAATACTACTTTCCCTGGGAGAATATCTAGGGCAGTAATTAAGAGAATGGATCTTAGAGTCCAATAGTCTTGACTTAAGGTAGCTTCCCTGTAGCTCAAATGGTAAAGAATCTGCCTGTGAGGCAGGAGACCAGGGTTCAGTCCCTGGGTTGGGAAGTTCTTCTGGAGAAGGGAATGGCAATCCACTCCAGTATTCTTGCCTGGAGAATTCCATGGACAGAGGAGCCTGGCAGGCTACAGTCTGTGGGGTCGCAAAGAGTTGGACACGACTGAGTGACGATCACAAGGTGAATTGAGCCACTTAATCTCTGTGCCTTTCTGTGGATGCCCTCCATACCAACTACACAGCAGGAGCAACTTGCCTTATTCCTGCCCTGAGTTTTGTTTCTGGTATAAACAAGATGTTCAAGGAAATTTAATCGTACCAAGAAGTGTAGTTCAGAGAATCATCAGCAAGGCAACTCTAGCTAGTCCCACTGTCTTTGTACCTCAGTACTGTAAATGATCATGAAGCCTCCAACCCTGCCAGTCTCAGTCTGATCTGGTCCAATTCAGGCCCAGCTTTGACACAGATAATGTTTGTTCTTCTTTAAGCCTAAACCCAGTCACATAGGTAATGTCTACCCCCGTTATCTTTTGACTCTTTAAAGGTGGCTCCTAGTATTAGCCTGGGGCTTCCCAGGTAGCTCAGCTGGTAAAGAATCCGCCTGCAATCCAGGAGACCCCGGTTCAATTTCTGGGTGGGGAAGTTCCCTTGGAGAAGGGATAGGCTACCCACTCCATTATTCTTGGGCTTTCCTGATGGGTCAGATGGTAAAGAATCCTCCTGGAATGCAGGAGATTTGGGTTTGATCCCTGGGTTGGGAAGATCCCCTGGAAGAGGGTATGGCAACCCACTCCAGTATTCTTGCCTGGAGAATCCCCAGGGACATAGGAGCTACAGTCCATGGGATCACAAAGAGTCAGACATGACTGAGCAGCTAAGCACAGTACTGCACAGTATCAGTCTCAGGCCTCCAGCATGCCCAACTGCTCCCATGAGCCCCAAAACATGAGAGTGATTTCACAGAGAGTAGTTAATCAGGATATTACCTAATTTATTTAAAGGAAAGACAAGATTCTGGGGCAAAAGTCTTGGCCTTGGCACAGGTGAATTTAAGATGCAAATTATACATATAAAGAGATATGATAAACTGTAAAAGGCAGAGGATGTAGTAGAGGGCTTTGATTTTAACTTGCACTGAAAGAAGCAAAAGGAAAAGACACCTACAGATTAAATAGTCATGTTTGTGCTTTTGTTCCTGTAGTTTTCCCTGCTTCGCATTTTTAAAGGACAGGGGAAAAAAAAGAAAAAACAAAAGTTTGTTCTAACTCTGTGCTATTTTGTTTGTAAATACAATTAGTGGGATACTTAGTAGCTTATTTTATATAGTCTCCTTGAAGTATTTCCTTTTTTGCTATTGTTAAAATTTTTGTGACTCTGCTCCGCAACTGGACCTTAAATCTACTGAGATATGAAAAGGTTCCTCTAAGTATTAAATAAGACAGGGTTTGTCAACAGACAGATCTGAGTTTGAATCTTAATGCTCCACAACACATGTAACCCTAAGTAAATTAGTTAACTGTTCTGATTTTCTGTTGGCTCTTCTGTGCAAAAGAGAATAATATTTATATACTGTGTTGAATACTATCCCCTAAAGATTTATTTCCTTCCACAAGCCTCAGAATGTGACCTTATTTGGGGATAAGGATGTTACAGATATAATTATTTCAGATGAGGTAGTTCACAGTGAAGTAGGATGGACCCTTAATCCAAAATGACTGGTACCCAGGACTTCCCTAGTGGTCTAGTAGTTCAGAATCTGCCAGTCAATGCAGGGGACATGGGTTTGATTCCTGGTATGGGGAGATTCCACATCCCTAAAAGCAACTAAGTCCATGCACCACAACTACTGATTCAGTGCTCTAGAGCCCATGAGCTACAAGTGTTGAGCTCACGCACCACAACTATTGAAGCCCACGCATCTAGAGCTCATGCTCTGCAACAAGAGAAGCCACCACAATGAGAAGCCCGTGCACCTCAACTAGAGGATAGCCTTTACTCTTTGCCACTAGAGAAAGCCCACGCACGTTGAAAAATAAATAAGTAAATAAATCTCAAAAATGACTGGAATCCTCATAAGAAAAGGAGAACATCATGTGGAGACACAAACACAGAGGGAAGAAGGCCAAGTGGTGACAGAGGCAGAGACTGGAATTAGGAAATTGTGCAAGCCAAAGAACATTAGGATTGTTGCAACCATCAGAAGCTCAGAAATAAGCATGGAATACATTCTCCCTCTGAACCCCAAAGAAGAAACCAACCCTGCCAACACCTTGATTCCGTACTTCTGGCCTGAAGAATGAAGATAAAATGCTGGTTGCATTAATTTACATAAGTACTTACCATGATTCCTAGCACAGAATAATCACACAGGAAAGGTTACCTCTCAAATATTTACTGACTGAGAGAATGAGAGTCCATATAGAATATATCAGCTCTCTGTCCTTTCCTAGAGGCTCAGATGACAAAGAATCTACCCACAATGCACGAGGTCTGGGTTCAATCCCTGGGTTGGGAAGATCCCCTGGAGAAGCTAATGGCATCCACTCCAGTATTCTTGCCTGGAGAATTCCATAGATGGAGGAGCCTGGTGGGCTACAGTCCATGGGGTCACAAAAAGTCGGACACGACTGAGTGACTAACACTCACTTTCACTTATCCTTCTCTACATTCAGATGTTGTACTAGATAGAGAATGGAACAGTTGGGATTCTCCCTTTCTAATCTTCAAAATGAAGTATATAATTGATAAAGTTGTTGGGCTGGAGTTTCTGGGGTCTTATAACAACCAGTTTAAAGAATGAGGCCAAAATGAACTGACAGAGATGAAGGAATTGAAGTAAGAAAATGCCATTGATCCAGAGGGCTGTGAAGCCTGCAAAATAGAACAAACACAGTCTTAAGGCAGGAAGTGTATCACTGTGAATTAACTGTAGGGAAAGCAAAAAAGTGAAACCAAGTTGAAACTATTAAATGAGAAAATCAAACTCAGGATGACAGGCCACAGCAAGTTGACTAGAAGCAAGAGTATAGACTTCAGTAAATAATGACTTTACTGATTTATAGATTTTATTTATCCTAAGGCTACTTTTTAGAATATAGTACTTATTTTTTCTTTGAAATTATATTTTCAGGAATGGGGATTTTTGAAAATACAGAGGATCAGAATGGCTGCTATCAAAAAGTCTACAAACAATAAATGCTATAGAGGGTGTGGAGAAAAGGGAACCTCTTACACTGTTGGTGGGAATGCAAACTAGTACAGCCACTATGGAGAACAGTGTGGAGATTCCTTAAAAAACTGGAAATAGAACTGCCATATGACCCAGCAATCCCACTGCTGGGCATACACACAGAGGAAAACACAATCGAAAGAGACACGTGTACCCCAATGTTCATTGCAGCACTTTTACAATAGCCAGGACATGGAAGCAACCTAGATGTCCATCAGCAGATGAATGGATAAGAAAGCTGTGGTACATATACAGAATGGAGTATTACTCAGCTAATAAAAAGAATGCATTTGAATCAGTTCTAATGAGGTGGATGAAACTGGAGCTGATTATACAGAGTGAAGTAAGTCAGAAAGAAAAACACCAATATGGTATGCTAATGTATATATATGGAATTTAGAAAGATGGTAATGATGACCCTATATGCGAGACAGCAAAAGAGACACAGATGTATAGAACAGACTTTTGGACTCTGTGGGAGAAGGCGAAGGTGGGATGATTTAAGAGAATAGCATTGAAACATGTATATTATCATATGTGAAATAGATCGCCAGTCCAGGTTCGATGCATGAGATAGGGTGCTCAGGGCTGGTGCACTGGGATGACCCTGAAGGATGGGATTGGGAGGGAGGCGGGAGGGAGGATCAGGATGGGGAACACATGTACACCCATGGCTGAGTCACGTCAGTGTATGGCAAAACCACTACAATACTGTAAAGTAATTCTCCCCCAATTAAAATAAATTAATTTAAAAAGAAAATATAGAGGAATAGAAAAGTTAAAAAGTACCCAATATATTCTGAAATTGGAAGCTATTGACAGCCCAGGAATTAAGTTCTCTAAGCACAGGAGCCATGTCTGTCTTATTCACTGAGTCCCATGTCTTTGGCAGAGGGTTTGCAAATAGGGGCCGTCCAATAAATATTTGTTAAGTGACAAAATGAACTAGGTTAGGTATATCTTCTTCCTCAGATTTTCAAAAATTTTAAATGGGATTATGTTGTATGTTGATCCCAAGCACCAGCTTGAGTTTCATCCTTGTTTTCAAATTTAATCAGTATAAGCATTACATGCACTGGGAAAGTTATTTCAACACTAGTTTCACAGACACGCAAACACTAGTTCATCATGTTTTATAGTCTATTAAATTAATTTCTCTAGAGTCAAATTCCTCTAATTGCAAACTATCTTGTAAATCTCTGTCATATTTTCTTACCTACACTTGAGGCTATATACCATTTACTCCATGCAATAACTGCCTAAAGCACTTAAAAAACTGTAGCATATTACATTTATTTCTTCCTATTTAGGTTAAAATTTATTCTTGAAGATACATTTCCTTGACTAAAAATAAGAAAAAAAAGAGAAAAAAAATTCTTACTTCCTCAGAAAAATCCAGGTATTCTAACAATAATACAAACCTACAGTGGAAATCACTGATGGGAAGCCACAGATTATTGGTATCTAACCTGAAGTCTCAGGTTGGCTCTTCTAATTTATACCTAATAAATGAATCCTTAGAGCAGAAAAAAGCTAAAAAATATGAGGGCAACAACTTTCATGAAATGTTGCAGGTGTTTCTCATGAGAATAAACATAAGAAAGTAAATCAGAAAATAAATCCCCTTGAGAAAGAAGCTGCATGCCCCAAATACTGACAGAGTATGAAACTAAATTACAACATAAGTTCCAACATAATTCAGTTTATTTTGTTTTCTAAATTTTACCACCTTTAAGCAATAATACTTTTATCCAAGGCTCAAAGCAGAACTGTGGAACTTATTGAAATAGGCTTCTTGAAGATATTTCTAACATGAGCAAAATCAGAGAACATCTCAGAAAATTATACCCTTTCAAGAAGAAGCAACTGCAGAGAACTGGGTTATGTACTTGAACTAAATGAAACCAAAGGCTTGAATTTCTCCCATTATTTTTGTAAAAAGAAAAGTTCATTTTATATTACTCTAGACAAGTGGGCTGGGATAGTCAGTTAATAATGTGATGCTACACTGTCCTTGCTTTGCTGCAAACTGCCTCTTTGTCATTTTGAATGTTTATCAATGCTATGAAAAGACTTAATTATATAACATAATGCAAAATATATTAAATCAATATGGAACTAGATGCAGTCTCTCACATTTCAAAACATTTTTCCAACATTCTTGCAAGGCAGGTACTCGATAGTATCACCTCAATTATTCTGATAAAATGGCTAAATAATAGGAAAATTAAGCTCAAAGGAGTTGCTGCTGTCACTATTAACTTTTATCTTTAATTAAAACAAATTAATTCATGATTATTACATTAAAAAAGAAAAAGTAAATTTAATAAAATTCCATCACCTAGGAATAGGCACTGTTATTATTTCACATTCTTCCCATTAGAAAAAATACACACATGTATGTGTTTTTTTCAAACAAAAAATTAGACTATATATTATTCTATAATTCTCTCTATATATATACCTGTATATACATATATACATACATACATATGAAGAGCGAGGGGGAGGAAGGGAGCACATGCAAGAAAGCATCATTCTATGGCAAAATTACAAATCTAAAACATCATTTTAATGACAGTATGCTATTACAAAAAATTGCTATAGTATAATTTATCTAATCTCTCCTATGTTGCCTGATATTCAAGGCATTTCCATTGTCTTGCTATTACAAAAAATGCTGTGGTAAAAGTATCATAACCTTTGTTTATCCACCCATTTTTTTTCCTTCTGTTAACACCTTAGAAGTAGAACTATTGTGTCAAATGGATTATCTTAAGGTTTTTGATAGTACCACCAAGTTGCACCCCAGACACATGATATCAATTCATGCTCCTACCAAAAATGCAAGAGCATACTTATTTCTTCATATTTACATCAGTTCATAGTCCTCTTTTTCGATTTTTGTCAATCTGATAACTACAGGATGTTATCTTAATAGGTGACAAATTCAAGATACATATATATTAGAAAAAACTAAATAAATGACTAAAAGAACAAAACAAATAGGCCAATAAAGATTAAATGGAATTGCAAAAAGTAATTAATTAATATAAAAAATAAGACAGAAAAAGGTAACAAAGAATAGATAGGACAAAAAACAAATAGCAAGATGAGACATAAACCTAAAAACATCAATAGTAATATTAAATGTAAATGGTTCAAATGTTGCAATTAAAAGACCAAAGTTATCAAACTAGATTTAAAAAATCCAACCATATGGTACTAACAAGAATCACACTAATATAAAGACATAAATGATTAAAATTAAAATGATGAAAAATTAAATACTATAATTTGTTGTTGTTCAGTTGCTGACTCTTTGTGACCCCATGGACTGCAGCACGCCAGGCTTCCCTGTCTTTCACCATCTCCTGGAGCTTGCTCAAACTCATGTCCATTGAGTCAGTGATGCCACCCAACTGTCTCATCCTCTGCCACCCTCCTCTCCTCTTGGCTTCATCAGGGTCTCTTTCCAGCATCAGGGTCTTTTCCAATGAGTTGGGTTTTCACATGAGATGGCCGAAGTATTGGAGCTTCAGCTTCAGCATCAGTCTTTCCAACGGATACTTAGAGTTGACTTTCTTTAAGATTGACTGTTTTGATCTCTAGGGACTCTCTTGAGAGTCCAAAGGAGTTGCTGTCCAAGGGACTCTCAAGAGCCTTCTCTAGCACACAATTCAAAAGCATCATACCATATGTATACTATATGTATATACCATACATATAGTATACCTTACATACAGTATGTATACCATACTATACGTAGTATACTACAGTAGGTATACATAGTATGTATACCATATTATACATACCATACTAACATCAGGCAAAAACCCCGAAGGGACATATTTAATATAAGACAAAATAGATTTCAGAGCATAGCATATTATGTAGGTAAAGAGGGTCATTTCATAATGATAAAAGGGTCAGTTCAGAAGGAAAATATAAAAGCCCTAAAGGTTTCAGTTCAGTTCAGTCACTCAGTTGTGTCCGACTCTTTGCGACCCCATGAATTGCAGCACGCCAGGCCTCCCTGTCCATCACCAACTCCCGGAGTTCACTCAGACTCACATCCATCGAGTCAGTGATGCCATCCAGCCATTATGCACCTAATAATAGGGCTTCACAATGTATGAAGCAAAAAAAATGACAAAATTTAAAGGGTATAAAAAAAAAGACTAATCCACATAATGAAGGATTCCAATACCTGTCTCTCAATAATTGATAGAACAAGTAGAAAAATAACTGTAAAACAAGTAGAAAGTTTTTAAGGTTTAGAAGAATCATGACACTATCAGTTATCTTGACCTAAGATATCTGACATTTATAGAATATTACTTGGAATAACAGAAAACAATTCTTTTTATGGAAGATTTACAAGGACAGGACTATATTTGGGGCCATTAAAATTTTAGTAAATTTAAAAGGATTCAAATATATAAAATATATTTCTTGATCACACTAAATGAAAGACATGTTTAATGAAAACTCTCTAGAAAATTCCCAAATACCTGTAAGTTAAACAGCAAACTCCTAAATAAACTATGTGTCAAAATGTATAATAAAGGAAATTAACAGTTTTAGACTGGATGAAAATGAAAATATAACATACCAAAATTTGTGGGATTTAACTAATTCTATGGGAGAAATATCAATAACCTCAGATATGCAGATGACACCACCCTTATGGCAGAAAGTGAAGAGGAACTAAAAAGCCTCTTGATGAAAGTGAAAGAGGAGAGTGAAAAAGTTGGCTTAAAGCTCAACATTCAGAAAATGAAGATCATGGCATCTGGTCCCATCACTTCATGGGAAATAGATGGGGAAACAGTGGAAACACTGTCAGACTTTATTTTTTGGGGCTCCAAAATCACTGCAGATGGTGATTGCAGCCATGAAATTAAAAGACGCTTACTCCTTGGAAGAAAAGTTATGACCAACCTAGATAGCATATTCAAAAGCAGAGACATTACTTTGCCAACAAAGGTCCATCTAGTCAAGGCTATGGTTTTTCCTGTGGTCATGTATGGATGTGAGAGTTGAACTGTGAAGAAAGCTAAGTGCCGAAGAATTGATGGTTTTGAACTGTGGTGTTGGAGAAGACTCTTGAGAGTCCCTTGGACTGCAAGGAGATCCAACCAGTCCATTCTGAAGGAGATCAGCCCTGGGATTTCTTTGGAGGGAATGATGCTGAAGCTGAAACTCCAGTACTTTGGCCACCTCGTGTGAAGAGTTGACTCATTGGAAAAGACTCTGATGCTGGGAGGGATTGGGGGCAGGAGGAGAAGGGGACGACAGAGGATGAGATGGCCGGATGGCATCACTGACTCGATGGACATGAGTCTGAGTGAACTCCGGGAATTGGTGATGGACAGGGAGGCCTGGCATGCTGAGATTCATGGGGTCGCAAAGAGTCAGACACGACTGAGTGACTGAACTGAACTGAACTGATGCTAGAAGAAAATCTGTAGCACTAAACACCTGAATTAAGTAAAAAAAGAAGGGATTCTAAAATAAATGTCTTGAGTATCTACACTAAAAAAATGAGGAAAAGAAAGAGCAAATGAAACCCCAAATAAACAGAAGAAAGAAAATAATAAAGATCGGGAATAATAAAGATTGGGAAAAAATAAGCTAGAAAATAAAAAATCAATAAAGACATTAATGTTATTTCTTTGAAAAATTAATAAAACTGATAATCTTCTAATCACACTTTTCAAGAAAAAAAGATCCATATTACCAATATCAAGAATGACATATTACCAGTATCAATATACCAATATCAAGAAAGTATAATTACTATACATCCTATGAGATTAAAATTTTAAGAAGTACAACAATTTAGATGAAAAGGACAATTTCTTGAAAGATACAAACTGTCAAAGACCAATCAATAAATAAACTGAAGCCTTCTCTAGTTATTACTTCATTTGCAGTTTAAAGCCTTCTCACAAAGATAAGTTCCGACCTGGACAGTTTCACTAATGAATAGTAGTAAACATTTAAGAAAGTAACAATATCAATTCTACATGAACTTTTACAGAAAAATTAAAAGAAGGAACACTTGCCATGACTGAAATCATGAAATTAAAAGATGCTTGCTCCCTGGAAGAAAACCAATGACAAACCTAGATAGAGTATTAATAAGCAGAGGCATTATTTTGCCAACAAAGGTGCATATAGTCAAAACTATGGTTTTTCCAGTAGTCATGTACAGATGTGAGAGTTGGACAATAAAAAAGGCTGAGCACTGAAGAATTGATGCTTTTGAACTGTGGTATTGGAGAAGACTCTTGAGAGTCCCTTGGACTGCAAAGAGATCCAACCAGTCCATCCTAAAGGAAATCAACCTTGGATATTCACTGGAAGGACTGATGCTTAAGCTGAAGCTCCAATACTTTGGCCACCTTATACGAAGAACCAACTCATTGAAAAAGACTCTGATCCTGGGAAAGACTGAAGACAGGAGGAGAAGGGGACAACAGAGGATGAGATGGTTGGATGGCATCGTCGACTCAATGGACATGAGTTTGAGCAAACCCCAAGACGGTGAAGGACAGGGAAGCCTGGCATGCTGCAGTCCATGGGGTTGCAAAGAGTCAGACACAGTGACTGAACAACAGGACTTCTCAACTTAGTCTATGAAGATAGCATCACCTTGATTCTAAAACCAGATGAAGACATCCTAAGAAGAGAAAATTATAGACCAATATCCCTCATGATCATAGATGTAAAAGGCCTTAAGTTGTTAGCAAATGAAATAGAAAAAGATAAACATGAATAATATATCATGACTGTGATTTCTTTCAGAAATTCAAGCTGGTTTAACTTGAATTTGATTTAAATTCAAGTTGGTTTAACATTCAAAATCAACCAATGCAATTAATCAAATTAACAGATCACCAAATGATCATCTCAAGAGAATCAGAAAAAGGTATTTGACAAAATCCAACATCTGCTCATGATAAAAACTTTTAACAACAAGGAAATAGAAGGAAATTTCCTCTGCCTGATAAAGGATTTGTATGTTACAAGCTACATCTAACATCATATTTCATAGTGAAACACTGCCTGCTTTCTTCCTAAGATCAGGAATGAGACACAATGTCTGCTCCAATGACTTTTACTCAACATGATCCTGGAGATCCTAAACAGTGTAATGAGGTACGAAAATTAATCAATCAATCATGTAGATATTTATTTGCAGGCAACATGACTGTCTGTGTAGAAAATCCTAGGAAGTCATCAAAAGAGGCAACGAACAAGTGAGTTTACCAGGATTTCAGGATGCAAGATCAATAAACAAAAATTAATTGTATTCCTATCAATATATACCAGCAACAAACAATTGAAAATTAAAATTAAATCAATATAAAAAACTTTCTATAATGCCACCAAAAAATGTAAAAGAGATACATTTTGCTAAATACGTATAAGACCTATACACCAAAAAGTAGAAAACATTGATGAGAAAAATTAAAGAAGATCTAAATATATGGAGAGCTAGTCCATGTTCTTGACCCAGAAGACTCAGTATTTCTAGGGTGTCAATTCTTACTAAATTGATCTACAGGTTTAATGCAATCCTAACAAAAACCCTAGGCTTCCCTGGTGGCTCAGCAGTAAAGAATCCTCCTGCCATTTCTGGCGACATAGGTTCGATCCCTGGGTCAGGAAGATCTCTTGGAGAAGGTAATAGTAAACCACTCCAATATTCTTGCCTTGAACCCATGGACAGAGTCTGGTGGGCTAAAAGTGTATGGGGTTGCAGAGTCAGATAAGACTTAGTGACTAAACAACAACAAAATAAAACACCCTGTAAGCATTTTGGTAAAAATTACCAAACTGACTCTAAAATTATGTGGAAATACAAAGAACCTATAGTTCTTTGTAACCTATAGTTACCAAAAGAATTCTGACAAAAAAAAACAAAACAAAAAAACACAGCTACAGAATTTACATAAAGCCACAGTGCAATAGCACTACATATTATAACAGTCAAAATTAAAAATAGTAAGAAAAACTAAAACCCCAAAATGATCACATTAAGCGTTAGCATGGATGCGGAACAACTGGGACTCTCAGAGACTGCTGAAATCATTTCATTTTGGAAACCAGCCTGGTAGTGTCTTAAAAGTTCAACATAGACCTACAATAGCCATTGCATTCCAGTGTATTTACCCAAGAAATTGAAAACATACGTCCATACAAAACCTTGTACATTAATACTCTGAGCTTTATAACAGCTCACCCTCCAAGGGGTGGGCTGGGGCAGGGGACTCTCATCAGTTCAGTTCAGTTGCTCAGTTATGTCTGACTATTCATGACTCCAAGGACTGAAGAACGCCAGGCTTCCCTGACCATCCCCAACTCCCGGAGCTTACTCAAACTCATATCCATAGAGTCTGTGATGCCATCCATCCATCACATTCTCTGTCAATTCCTCCTTCTGCCTTCAATCTTTTCCAGCATCAGGGTCTTTTACAAAGAGTCAGTTCTCATCAGGTAGCCAAAGTATTGGAGTTTCAGCTTCAACAGCAGTCTTCCAATGAATACTCAGGACTGATTTCCTTTAGGATGGACTGGGTGGATCTCCTTGCAGTCCAAGGGACTCTCAAGAGTTTTCTCCAACACCACAGTTCAAAAGCATCAATCCTTCAGCGCTCAGCTTTCTTTATAGTCCAACTCTTAGATCCATACATGACCACTGGAAAAATCATAGCTTTGACTAGATGGACTTTTGTTGGCAAAGTAATGTCTCTGCTTTTTAATATGCTGTCTAGGTTGGTCATAGCATTTCTTCCAAGGAGCAAGTGTCTTTTAATTTCATGGCTGTAGTCATCATCTGCAGTGATTTTCGAGCCCAAGTGAATAAAGTCTGTCACTGTTTTCATTGTTTCCCCATCTGTCTGCCATGATGGGACCAGATGCCATGATCTTCATTTTCTGAATGTTGAGCTTTAAGCCAACTTTTTCACACTCCTTTTTCATTTTCATCAAAAGGCTCTTTAGTTCTTCTTCATTTTATGCCATAAGGGTGTTGTCATCTGCATATCTGAGGTTTTTTATATTTCTCCCTGTAATCTTGATTCCAGTTTGCAGTTCATCCAGTCCAGCATTTTGGATGATGTATTCTGCATATAAGTTAAACAAGCAGGGTGACCACATACAGTCTTGATATACTCCTTTCCCAATATGGAACCAGTCTGTTGTCGCATGTCCAGTTCTAACTGTTGCTTCTTGACCTGCATACAGATTTCTCAAGAGGCAGGTCAGGTGGTCTGGTATTCCCATCTCTTGAAGAATTTTCCACAGTTTGCTGTGACCCACACAGTCAAAGGCTTCAGTATCCACAGACACAGTCAATAAAGCAGAAGTAGATACTTTTCTGGAAGTCTTTTGCTTTTAAGAGTAAGAGTAAGTTGCTCAGTCGTGTCCGACTCTTTGCGACCCCATGGACTGTAGCCCACCAGGCTCCTCAGTCCATGGAATTTTCCAGGCAAGATTACTGGAGTGGGTTGCCATTTCCTTCTTCAGCAGATCTTCCCAACCCAGGGATCGAACCTGGGTCTCCTGCACGGCAGGCAGGCACTTTACCATCTGAGCCACCAGGGAGATCCTAGATCCTTTTGCTTTTAGGATGATCCAATAGATGCTGGCAATTTGATCTCTGGTTCCTCTGCCATTTCTAAATCCAGCTTGAACATTTGGAAGTTCACAATTCATGTGCTGTTGAAGCCCAGCTTAGAGAATTTTGAGAATTACTTTGCTAGCGTGTGAGATGAGTTCAATTCTGTGGTAGTTTGAACATTTTTTGGCATTGCCTTTCTTTGGGACTGGAATGAGAACTGACCTTTTCCAGTCCTGTGGCCACTGCTGAGTTTTCCAAATTTGCTGGCAGATTGAGTGCAGCACTTTCACAGCATCATCTTTTAGGATTTGAAATAGCTCAATTGGAATTCCATCACCTCAACTAGTTTTGTTCCTAGTGATGCTTCCTAAGGCCCACTTGACTTCACATTCCAGGATGTCTGGCTAGGTGAGTGATTGTACCACCATGGTTATCTGGGTCATGAAGATCTTTTTTGTATAATTCTGTGTTCTTGCCACCTCTTCTTAATATCTTCTGCTTCTGTTAGGTCCAAACCATTTCTGTCCTTTCTTGTGCCAATCATTGCATGAAATGTTCTCTTGGTATCTCTAATTTCTTGAAGAGATCTCTAGCCTTTCCCATTCTATTGTTTTCCTCTATTTCTTTGCACTGATCACTGAGGAAGGCTTTCTTATCTCTGCCTGCTATTCTTTGGAACTCTGCATTCAAATAGATATATCTTTCCTTTTCTCCTTTGTCTTTAGTTTCTCTTCTTTTCTCAACTATTTGTAAGTCCTCTTCAGACAACCATTTTGCCTTTTTGCATTTCTTTTTCTTGGGGATGGTCTTGATCACTGCCTTCTATACAATGTCACAAACCTCCGTCCATAGTTCTTCAGGCACTCTGTCTATCAGATGTAATCCCTTGAATCTATTTGTCACTTCGACTGTATAATTATAATGAACTTGATTTAGGTCATAACTGAATGTTCTAGTGATTTTCCTTACTTTCTTCAGTTTAAGTCTGAATTTGACAATAAGAGTTTATGATCTGAGCCACAGTCAGCTCCCAGTCTTGTTATTGCTGACTGTATAGGGCTTCTCCATCTTTGGCTGCAAAGAATATAACCAATCTGATTTCAGTACTGACCATCTGGTGATGTCCATGTGTAGAGTCTTCTCTTGTGTTGTTGGAAGAGGGTGTTTGCTATGTGTTATGTGCGTTCTCTTGGCAAAACTCTATTAGCCTTTGCCCTGCTTCATTTTGTACTCCAAAGCAAAATATGCCTGTTACTCCAGGTATCTCTTGACTTCCTACTTTTGCATTCCAGTCCCCTATAGTGAAAAGGACATCTTTTTTAGGTGTTAGTTCTAGAAGGTTTTGTAGGTCTTCATAAAACCATTCAACTTCAGCTTCTTCAGCATTACTGGTCGAGACACAGACTTGGATTACTGATATTGAATGGTTTGCCTTGGAAATGAACAGAGATCATTCTTTCATTTCTGAGATTGCACCCAAGTACTGCATTTCAGACTCTTTTGTTGACTACAATGGCTACTCCATTTCTTCTAAGGGATTCTTGCCCACAGTAGTAGATATAATGGTCATCGGAATTAAATTCACCCATTCCAGTCCATTTTAGTTCACTGATTCCTAAAACGTTGTGGTTCACTCTTGCCATCTCCTGTTTGACCACTTTCAATTTGCCTTGATTCATAGACCTAACATTCTAAGTTCCTATGCAATATTTTTTTACAGCATTGGACTTTACTTCCATCACCAGTCACATCCACAACTGGGTGTTGTTTTTGCTTTGGCTCTGTCTTTTCATTCTTACTGGAGTTATTTCTCCACTGATCTGCAGGAGCATATTGGGCACCTACTGACCTGTAGAATTCATCTTTCAGGGTCCTATCTTTGGGCCTTTTCATACTGTTCATGGAGTTCTCATGGTAAGACTACTGAAGTAGTTTGCCACTCCTTTCTCCAGTGGACCATGTTTTGTCAGAACTCTCCTCCATGACCCGTCCATTTTGGGTGGCCCTACATGGCATGGTTCATAGTTTCTTTAAGTTAGACAAGGCTGTGGTCCATGTGATCACACTAGTTAGTTTTCTGTGATTGTGCTTTTCATTCTGTCTGCCCTCTGATGGAGAAGCATAAGAAGCTTATGGAAGCTTCTTGATGGGAGAGACTAACTGAGGGGGAAACTGGCTCTTATTCTGATGGGCAGGGCCATGCTCAGTAAATCTTTAATCCAGTTTTCTCTTGATGGGCAGGGCTGGGTTTTCTCCCTATTGTTTGACCTGAGGCCAAACTATGGTGGAGGTAATGAAGATAATGGAGACCTCCTTCAAAAGGTCCCATGCACGCACTGCTGCACTCAGTGCCCTCAACCCTTGGACGTGGGGTATCTTTTTTTGGTGGGATCCAACATTCTCCTGTCAATGGTTTTTCAGCAGCAAGTTGTAATTTTGGAGCTCTTGCAGGAGAAGAAGAGCACACATCCTTCTACTCCACCATATTCTATGACTATGACAATATTCACCATTATCAAATGGCGAACAAATTGTGCTATAGCCATATGATGGAATACTACTCAGCAATAAAAAATAAACTATTGATACACAAAACACAGAGGTATCAAAATAATTATTCTGAATGATAGAATTTAGACAATAAATGAGTGTATGCTTTATGATTATCTTTCTACAAAATTCCATAAAATGTTACCAAATTTATAGTGACAGAAAGTAGATAACTAAATGCCTAGGAAGACAGGTGAGGAGGAGAGATGGATCAGTTATAAAGGGGCACAAAGAAACTCTTGGGATGAATATGTTCAGTATTTTGATATGACAATATTTTTAAAGATATGTCAGGTATCTTAAAACTCATCAAATTGTGTACTTTATGTGCAACTTATTATATATCAATATGTTTTAATGAAGCTGCAAAAGAAAGTATGAAAGTATTCATTTCTATACCCATATAAGTTCATATTCATCTTCTACAGATTTTGCCAGTCTTCTGAGTACAAAATGGTACCTCACTTTTTAAAAATGTTCTTGACAACAAGTGCAAGTACGTGTTTTTAATTCATTTAGAATTTTTATTAGCTCTCATATAAATTAACTATTTTATGGTTACTGACAAACATTTAAAAGGTATCTATTGAGATAATTTTTAAAATCCTAGGTACATGAACATTCATGAATTTTTTTTTATTTTTAATGAACTTGTGACAGTCTCTTGTCTTATAAATTTAGTTGTTTCTCAGACCACATAACTATGCTCACTGTGCTCTGTGTGCGTGTGTGTGTCAATTCCTGAAGAGGTCAAACCTAAGATGACTGTGGCCTCTCTTAGAAAATCCATGCAGAGAAAAATAATTTTGTTTACATAATAACTGAGAACATCCAAGGGAATTTTGTTCAAAATGGCCACATATTGTTTAATTTCAGTAAGTAACTGCCTTGAAGGTTTATAACCAGGTTTGTATTTAATACACATCTTGAATAAAAGGAAAAATTCTCTCTCCTGCCGATTTTTTCTTTCCAAATCTGTTCATCAATTAATTGGAGCAATAGAATCTTGATGTTTTATTTTCTGAGTAATAATGCAAGTAAACAGGGAGATATGCAGTAAGTAAGAGAAGTCTAATGGACAAGCATACATAAGTGTTAAACAGTTGAAAGCTAGCTGCCACATACCTTTAAAAAATAGTGTTAAGTCTAATACTTCTAAGTAAAATGTCAGAAAAGACTAACAAAAGTTAAGGAAAAAATTACCAGAGTTTAGTGTAGTAGAAAATTTGCTTAGATATCTTCACCATTATTGTTATGAGTTGTTGATACTCTTCCAGGTGTGAATCACATTTCTCCTTACGTAGAGGACACCATTTATAGGCCACCAATTAACCTGTCTCTCTAATGGCGCTCCCTACGCCTATACACGGTTTGTTAAAGAACTTATATCAAAGAAGAATATTAAAAAATTCTTAAATGAACATCATTGTTATAAAAATACAATTTAGCAACTTTTTGAGAGTGGCTAGTTTTTCTAGTAAGTTACATGTATTATAATTATTGTTATTAACGAGAATAATGGCTACCTTTTATTGACTATCTACCAAATATTAGGCACTGTGCTAGCCACTGAATCCTCCCTCATATCTCACAGTGGGTAGCACTGTCTGCATTTTACAGGTAAAGAAAGTGAGTGGCTTCTCTGCTCAGAGCATTTTACTTCCATTGCTTGGGGCTTAGAGCACTGCCATGTTTCTACTAAAAAAATGACCCAGCTGTCCCTACTCTCAGTATATTATTGCTTTCATTTTCCTGGAAGGCAGTGATGACAGAAGGTTGCCCTTGTAAATAAAGAAATAAGTAGATGCCATTAGGCCACTAAAGCAAGCAAGCACACTTCATTAAAAGAAGCACTTGACAGTTTATCAACAGAAAATGTTAATATCTTTTGACTCTTTGACTATACTTGTACCATTCTTATGTCTTATAAAGTTTCCAAAATGAACCTTCCCTGAATTGGTTATCAATTGATACTTATCGAAAAGACCATAGTCTCTGCTCTCTGGCAGAGCATTCTGTGAGGATGGTTTTTTTTTCATTGTTGATTCACTAACAGAAATTAATGTAAACAACCAGAAAGAAAGGACATTGAGGCCTAACTGTGTAAGAGTAGATGAGCAATAAGAAGAAAACTGACTTTGTGGGTTTATATGATAGTAGGAAACTCCCAGTGGAGACCTAGCAGTCATCTTTCTGAGTTCTTTACTCCTAATTTTGCCCATTCTTGACAACAAACATGTTACTCCCTTAGTACTTTCTAGTTCCATGTGCTTTCTTTTAAATGGTATTTACCAATATCAAAGAAGTTCATAGTCCCTCTGCTTACACACTTCTGATTCCAGTGCAAATTTGCTGCTGCTGCTGTGTTGCTTCAATCGTGTCCAACTCTCTGCAACCCCATAGACGGCAGCCCACCAGGCTCCACCGTCCTTGAGATTCTCCAGGCAAGAATATTGGACTGGGTTGCCATTTCCTTCTCCAATGCATGAAAGTGAAAAGTGAAAGTGAAGTCGCTCAGTCGTGTCCGACTCTTAGCGACCCCATGGACTGCAGCCTAACAGGCTCCTCCATCCATGGGATTTTCCAGGCAGGAGTACTGGAGTGGGTTGCCATTGCCTTCTCTGAGTGCAAATTGAGGCCAGGGCAAAATTTACCAACTCTGTTCATCACCAAGAGATAGTATGGGCGGGCTATCATTTGTAGAGAGCTGTTTTAGACTTAGGAACAAAAGGAGTCATGAACAACTTCTTGGAGTCGTATCCTTTAGCAAGATTTTTATTGCAAGTAACTGAAAATTCCACTTTTAAAAAATATTCAGATAACACAAGAGATATTCATTCCTTCTAATTACTTTCTGTGACTAACTAAATGTTTCAATAGGTCAAGGTCCCTTCTTTCTTTCTTTTCTTTTTCTGTAATGCCCATCAGACTGATTCCAAAAGGAAATATCCTTCTGCCTTCAGTGGAATTTCTCTACAAGACAGTCACTTCTGGTTGCCACTGTGATCAGGTTGTGGTTAGCAAGTTGTGTGCCAACACTTATATTTGACCTGAGATATTAATAAGTTGTATAAAGATTAGAATAAAAAAATAAATCAGACTGATTGCAAGAAGAAAAATTATGAAAAAATATAAAACAAAAAATCTAACAATAATATTTTTCACCTATAGAAAAAAATATTTCAAAGAAGTAGCAGAACTGTCTTTCCTTGAAAGCCAATCATCAAAGGGATCTAAAGCCATGCTTCTGGCATAATTCCAAAACCAAGGACAGCTTCAGATCAGTCTTTCAAAAAGAAAAGAAAAAAAACAACAGAATATTTTCCAAAGTGCGAGCCTTCTGAATCTGCCGGTATAGATTTCTGGCTTCAGTCCTCTCCAGAAACGGAGAGGCCACCTTTTAAAGACAGGTCACCATATTCAGCAGCTATTTTCAACTATTCCAGCTGCTTGGCTCTTAAAAATGTGACTACCAAACAATTTCACCTTACAGCAGACATGATGGAAAAGCTGTGGAGATGCTTTGTTGTACCTGCCACATTGTTAAAGAGGCATGTGAAAGAAACTGTGGGATGTGAAAGAAATCCGGGGTGAGAAACAGGCAAAGAGAAAACCTGAAGCCACCTAGCACTTGCGCCACTCGCCGCCAAAGCTGTGGGTGCTGAGAGCATTATTGTTTAAGCTCTCTGAAGGGTATGTGGGAGCAGAAAGCACAACATCCCCAAGTTGTTACTTTGTCACAACTTTACAGAATACATAAGCACTTCAGTAAATACACAGATTTTTTTGCAAACTGTAAATCATCTGTGAGCCACCACTGTTCGACTAATTACAGCAAGAAGCTGTGCTCATTAGCTGTTCTCATCTGGCTCACTGCACGACCTAAATAGTCCGTAAATGAGCCGGCAATTATTGCTGTATTACCACTACCAGCTCTGCTCCCATCAAAATATCTCCACCAAATGTTACGCCTGTTGGTATTATCAGGTTAGAAATTTCATAAACATATTGAAGCAGTTAATTGGGAGATTATTAAAAAAAATGTGAAAATAGAATCATCAGTGAAAGAGTTTTCATCAAACCCCAGATAGGCGGCTCCACCTATAGACAAGAACCTCGGAATGCAAGCATCTGGCAGGATACCATCGCCTGTTTCTAAACGACAATGGAAAACAAAGATGGCAATGGAAATTTACTCATATTAAAAGAAGGAAAATGAACCATGTGTATCCTTATGCCACCTAAAAATGGTCTCTTGATTTGGTCAACATATAACCGAAGCCTATGTTCATAGGCCTAAGGCCTGAAAAACAGAAAAGCAAACTTGTAGTGTCAGCAAAATTGCATTTTTTTCCAGCTCCATCATATGGCACATATAGAACTAGGATTCTTTTTTAAAGTTTGGGTCAATTTATTTTTAAACAAAACATACATTGTAATGATGAAAAGAAGTAATAAAATTACAACTTTGAAAAACAATTTTCTGACATCCTAAAACATTTTAGAAAAATCTGTTTATGATATCAAATGATTAATTGTCTTCTCACTTATTCATTAAAAACTTTTCTGAGTTTCATTTAGTTATTGTGAATATCTGAAATCAATACAATAAAATATGCTGTGATTCCAAGGTTATATTCACTTAAATTCATCCGATCTCAATTGACCTAATTTAATGAGACCCTATTTTGATCATTTTCATTACCAAAAGGGGAGCCCTTGATAGTGCAGACATTTTATCTTGTTTTTGATGGTAATCACATCAGATTCACCACTGATTATGATCATGAAAAATACAGAAGAAAAAAATGGTAAAAGCTAATGGGTGTTCTGATAATATTGGCTTTCTCCTATCTACCATAAAAGGGGAGATAAATATTTTTTGTAAATAAAAACTTCATTTGATTTCCCGGACAAGGTTGGTGTCACAATGTGGCCTATTTCATACAAACTATATGGTAAACTTTGGACAGAATGCATAACAGAATTAATCATCAATGACATGCTCTGAAGAGATGTTTTTGAGATAAAGAAAATGATTATAACAATGACAGTGATACTGAGAGGCACTATTTCTCCTGTTTACCAATTGACCTCAATAGGCAAGAAAATATGCATCATATTTGTTAAACATTTTCCAGCTGCTTAGATTTACAAAGAATTCTTCAAATTTGGTCCATGATTATCTGGTTTTTTAATGTAAATTTCATAAAGTTTTCTAGATAGACAAATCATTCCTCAAGCTATACATGTTGGGCTATGAAACAACACTGCTCCCCTCTCCCCTGCTGGAAGCTTAATCAGTTTCCAATTAATTGTAAGAGTAATTTTCCTTTTTCCTTTCTTAGGATACCCCTTAAAGACAACTACCTTCCCTGTCTATCTCCTCTGAGACTTGCCATCCCACTCAAAGTGAGTCTGCAGACCAACAATACCAGTGTCACCTATAAGCTTATTATTATTATTATTAAAAATGCAATATCTTGGGCCCTAACCCAGACCTATTGAATCAGAATTTTAATAAACCTGAGAAAAACTGGAATAGGGCTTTCTATGACTCATAGGTTTCTTCTCTGCAAGAAAGTGGAGTCAAACCAGTGCCCAGCTATGCTGAATCAAAGACTGAGCAAAATAAATATGAGAGTTTGACTGTTTTGCTCATTATCAACATTAACAAAAAGGTTTATCCAAAGGCTACTCCTTCATGTTTAGGAAAGTAAACTGGATCCTTTGGAAAGCTGGATCCTTTGCGCCCAGTGCTACACTCAATAGAATGGATGACTTACAAAAAGCATATTCAGGTACTTCCCTGGTGGTCCAGTGGCTATGACCCTGCACTCCCAATACAAGGGTCCCAGGTTCAATCCCTGGCCAGGGAACGAGATCCCAGATGCCACAACTAAGAGTTCACATGCCTGAAACTAAAGTTCCTGCGTGTTCCAACTGAGACCTGGTACTTTTACTTAATAAACAAATGAATCAGTAAATAAATAAATAAGTACATTCACCAAACATTCATCATCAAGAGCCATGGTGGGGTCACACTACCATTCAGATACATAATATTTCTAAAATCCTTTCAACTGTTCAATCCACTTGTATATCTGTGGTATTACTTTAACATCACATATTTGAGTAGATATCATTATCATTTCTTCTTTCTTAATATATTGGAAAACTGAAACTTGAAGTTACTTTAGTGACTGCTCAAAGTCACCAGTTAGATAATGGTAAAGGTGAGGCTTCTTTTAAAAAACTACACTTTGTATACCTATGATTGTTGCTCAGTCACTAAGTCATGTCTAACTCCTTGCAAGCCACTGACTGCAGCACTCCAGGCTTCTATGTCCTTCACCTATGATACCTGTAGAATTTATTCACTCAACAGTTACAGAACATTTCTAAAGCAATGTGGGTTTACATCCTGATGCCAGGGATCTACTGTATTGAACTTAGGAAGAAAGCCTTCCTAAGTGAACAATGCCAATAAATAGAGGAAAATAGTAGAATGGGAAAGACTAGAGATCTCTTCAAGAAAATTAAAGACACCAAGGGAATATTTCATGCAAAGATGGGCACAATAAAAGACAGAAATGGTATGGACCTTACAGAAGTAGAAGATAGAGAAGAGGTGGCAAGAATACACAGAAGAACTATACAAAATGATTTAATGACCTTGATAATCACAATGGTGTGATCACTCACTTACAGCCAGACATCCTGGAGTGCAAAGTCAAGTGGGCCTTAGGAAGCATCACTAGAAACATAGCTAGTGGAGGTGGAATTCCAGCTGAGCTATTTCAAATCCTAAAAGATGATGCTGTGAAAGTGCTGCACTCAATATGTCAGCAAATTTGGAAAACTCAGCAGTGGCCACAGGACTGGAAAAGGTCAGTTTTCATTCCAGTCCCAAAAAAGGGCAATGCCAAAGAATGTTCAAACCACCACACAATTGCACTCATCTCACGTGCTAGTAAAGTCATGCTCAAAATTCTCTAAGCCAGGCTTCAATAGTACATGAACCAAGAACTCCCAGATGTTCAAGCTGGATTTAGAAAAGGCAAAGGAACCAGGAATCAAATTGTCAACATCCATTGGATAATAGAAAAAGCAAGAGAATTCCAGAAAAAACATCTGCTTCACTCACTGAACCACTTCAAAGATAGATGAAAAGTAGGGTAGAGATAACTATCAGCATTATGATTAAACCTCAGAGTAAGACAAGCAGTGCAAAACATTATCAGATCTTCCTCATGGAAGTCTACTGCTGTCAGACTGAGAGCACAGAGGAGCGAACCCAAAGCAAGTCTCTCTCGGGCCTTCCCAAGAGTCCCTTGCTCGGGAGAAAAGGGCGGGAGGAAGAGGCAGGGCTGGGACTGCAGTCCTCTGTCAAATCACCAAGCTGAATTCAGAGCACCACCAGCAGGAGGAAGTGAAGGAAGACAACTGCTGCTGCTGCTGCGAAGTCGCTTCAGTCGTGTCCGACTCTGTGTGACCCCATAGATGGCAGCCCTCCGTGCTCCCCCATCCCTGGGACTCTCCAGGCAAGAATACTGGAGTGGGTTGCCATTTCCTTCTCCAGAGGAAGACAACAGCACTGCATTAATATATGTCCCTCCACAATGAAGAAAATATAAGGAAGTAAGAAACAATGGTTTCCTCACCCAGTTTCACTCAGCTTTTCAGTCTCTAAACCCTTTGGGGTAACTGTTAAGCTAGGGATAAACTGGAAATGGAATTATTTTCCGAGAGAAGAGATTTGTAGCATACTATCACCACAAGACCAACTCTCAATTTCAAGAGACCACTCCCCAAGAGCCACCACTACCTTATTTTGGGTTGTCTTAGGTCAACATAGTTTTCCTCCAAAATGCTTTGAAATGGATCAAAACCATACAATGGGTTAAAATTTCTAAGGCCACTCTATTATTCATAGCCTAGGAAAAGGGGACGACAGAGGATGAGATGGCCGGATGGCATCACCGACTCAATGGACATGAGTCTGAGTGAACTCCAGGAGATGGTGATAGACAGGGAGGCCTGGCGTGCTGCGATTCATGGGGTCGCAAAGAGTCGGACACAACTGAGGGACTGAACTGAACTGAACAGAACTCTCACTTACTTTACTAATTCCATTTTTTCCCAGCCACATTAACATAGCTATCAGAGGTTCTACAGTGAGATCAAAGATACTCCAATAATAAAATGACAGCAGTAAGAGTCCTCAAATTTTAATATAAACTCTCTTCCAGTATTAATTTCTCAGGAAATGAAGAAATTGAACACTCATGTACCTCACTTTCAGTGTATTCACAAATTAAGTCCAATAAAATTGAAGCACAAATGGAAATTATCTTGCCATTGAAAGTTAAATTACAAATATTTCAAGTTAAATTGAGGTCACCCTTCTTATTCTGTTCAGTTTTGGTTGGAGAGACTCTCTAGGAGAAGCCTTGGTTGAGACACAGCAGTTTCTCTCCTCTAATGGATGGAGCACGGTTCCTTCAGTTGTGAATCTGAACCCCAAATCTCTGATGAGCCTCATTTTTGTTTCAAAATTCTTAAGGGTTACTAAAACATGCAAGACTATAACAGCACTGGCCCCATCTTCAGTGAAATTTGGAATCTGAAATAATCCCTGATTCCTAAGCAGCTCTTTCAGGCAAAATTATGTCCACAGACAAAGGTATTAATTGCTTCCAAAGGCCATGGCAAAGACTCAGTGTATCTGAGGGAAGGCAGATAGACAAAGAAAATCTGAGTTTCTACATAACTAGGATGCCAGTCATCTATGGCAAACTTAATTGTCCACAACTTTAAATTTTCAACATAATGAAAGAACTCTTCCTCAGAGAGGCTACTTTGAACATTATGCATTTATCATATCTAGAGGACCTGGTGGGGATTGAGGGTGACAGTCATGCATTCACCTCTCAGAGAAAGTTGAATGAGATAATCCTTTCCGCTTACAAAACGTTTAAAAAAAATTGCAGTAATGGCAGCCTTAGACCTCAGGTCCAATCTGAGATGCCTTTCTTCCTGAATCAGCACATTCAGTTCTTTTATTTCCTTTTTTCATTTGGATTCTCATTTACAATGCACCAGTGATGAACTGAAGGCAAACTCTGCCTTATAACACCCACAGTGTCTGGTGTATAAACCTTTCCATTCCATACCACACTGGCTTCTTCCACACCTCTTCTAATAGAAATTGTTTAGGCCAGTGGTTCTTAAGCAGGAATGATTTTGCCTCCAGGGGACATGCACCAATGTTAAACATCTGGGGACATTTTTTATTTTCACAACTAGGGAGGTGGGGAGGAAGGGGTACGCTAATGGCAGTTAGGGCACAGAGGCCAAGGATGCTGCTAAACCACTTAAAATGCACAAGACAGTCCCTACAACAACAACAAAATATTCCTTCCAAAATGTTCACTGACAAGATTGAGAAACTTTGCATTAGGTTAGGACATCTGTTTTAAAGAGAAATTTTGCCCTTCATTCTCACGTTAGTTTCAGTTGGAGAAATACTTCAAGAGTTCTTGAAGTGCTGGTGCTATTATGGTTTTAAAAGCCCAGACTCCTAGTATTTCAGGACAGACCAATATCCATGTCACAGTCTCCTCCTGACGCTATCTTTCCTTAGCTTTTGAATGTTCCTGGCTTTCGATCTCTTTTCTTTCTTAGGCATTTATAGTAGTTAAATATGCTTCTTATGTCTCATTTTATAATTTTTTTTGGAAACTCAGTTATATTTCCAATAGTTTAAAATACTTTAAAACTATGGCTTTTCCAGTAGTCGTGTATGGATGTGAGAGTTGGACTGTAGAGAAAGCTGAGTGCTGAAGGATTGATGCTTTTGAACTGTGGTGTTGGAGAAGACTCTTGAGAGTCCCTTCAACTGCAAGGAGAGAGAACCAGCCCATCCTAAAGGAAATCAGCCACTACTTTGGCCACCTGATGTGAAGAACTGACTCCTTAGAAAAGACCCTGATGCTGGGAAAGATTGAAGGCAGAAGGAGAGGGAGATGACAGAAGGGAGATGGATGAATGGCATCACCAACTTCATCGATTCTATGGACATGCAAGCTCTGGGAGTTGGTGCTGGACAGGGAAGCCTGGCATACTGCAGTCCATGGGGTTGCAAAGAGTCAGACACAACCGTGTGACTGAACTGAACTGAATTTAAGACACTTTGGTTCTTTCCTTCCTGAATCCATGAAAGCTAGAACTGTCTGCTAGAGCTGAGAGTCAAATTTCTTTCCTTTTATTTAATTTTCCTTTGCTTTGTGGTCCCTACATACTTTTATTCTATTATGTTACTCCAAATTTTCAGGCATCCTTCATAATGAAAAACATGAAATCAGTAGGTTCTGAGTTTTTCAAAATTATCCATTGGCCACACCTCCACCCTTATTTTTATCAACAGTGAACACTTTTGTGGATTTCTCCATAAATTCTGTTCAAATTATTGTAGCATTTAGTATAGCTGGCTCACTCTTTCAGGGGTAGTAGAAACCCAATTTCCTTCACAACAAATTCTCTGTGATATGGAGTACATTTCTTATAGTTTCCTATATTTTGGCTCTCTTTAGAGAGTAGAAGTCTAGGTAGAAGTTTCAGTTCAGTTCAGTCACTCAGTCGTGTCCGACTCTTTGCAACCCCATGAATCACAGCAGGCCAGGCCTCCCTGTCCATCACCAACTCCTGGAGCATACCCAAACTCATGTCCATTGAGTTGCTGATGCCATCCAACCATCTTATCTTCTGTCGTCCCCTTCTCCTCCTGCTCCCAATCCCTCCCAGCATCAGAGTATTTTTCAAAGAGTCAACTCTTTGCATGAGGTGGCCAAAGTATTGGAGTTTCAGCTTTAGTATCAGTCTTTCCAATGAACACCCTGGACTGATCTCCTTTAGAATGGACTGGTTGGATCTCCTTGCAGTCCAAGAGTCTTCTCCAACACCACAGTGCAAAAGCATCAATTCTTCGGTGCTCAGCTTTCTTTATAGTCCAACTCTCACATCCATAAATGACCACTGGAAAAACTATAGCCTTGACTAGACGGACCTTTGTTGGCAAAGTAATGTCTCTGCTTTTTAATATGCTATCTAGGTTGGTCATAACTTTCCTTCCAAGGAGTAAGTGTCTTTTAATTTCACGGGTGCAATCACCATCTGCAGTGATTTTGGAGCCCCCAAAAATAAAGTCTGACACTGTTTCTACTGTTTCCCCATCTATTTCCCATGAATTGAAGAGACCAGATGACATGATCTTCGTTTTCTGAATGTTGAGCTTTAAGCCAACTTTTTCACTCTCCTCTTTCACTTTCATTTAGAGGTTTTTTAGTTCCTCTTCACTTTCTGCCATACGTAAGGGTGGTGTCATCTGCATGTCTGAGGTTATTGATATTTCTCCCGGCAATCTTGATTCCAGCTTGTGCTTCTTCCAGCCCAGAGTTTCTCATGATGTACTCTGCATATAAGTTAAATAAGCAGGGTGACGATATACAGCCTTGACGTACTTCTTTTCCTATTTGGAACCAGACTGTTGTTCCATGTCCAGTTCTAACTGTTGCTTCCTGACCTACACATAGGTTTCAGAGTCTATTCCAGTCTGCTCTCTAAAATCTTGCCAGTCTTGTGTTGTGTATCTCTGGGCCCTGTCACCATTTCTGATTTGGCAACAACTAACATGGTGATGGACAGGGAGGCCTGGCGTGCTGCGATTCATGGGGTCGCAAAGAGTCAGACACGACTGAGCGACTGAACCGAATCGAACCAAACAAATACTAAAATATATGATCCCTCTTGACAATGCTCTCCTCAGAGCAGGGAGACACAGTTGCAACCCTACAGTCAATACTAGCCTTCAAAATATCATTTTCTTTTTTACCTCTGCCCACCCAGAGATTTTAAACTTTTTTGTATATAAATGCCTCTTCTTATAGCTCACTAGAGAAGGAAATGGCAACCCACTTCAGTATTCTTGACTGGAAAATTCCATGGACAGAGGAGCCTGGCAGGCTACAGTCCATGGATTCACAGAGTCGGCCACGACTGAGCAACTGAGCACGTAGCTCATTATAATTCCACTATTCCTGTTCTGACAGCAAGACTGAAATACACTTTGGAAATCATTGCAGCTTCTCCTCTGTGATCCCTAGAGTTTGTGTTCCATGCCAAGAATTTTTAATTGCTTTTTAGGTTCATAATAATTTCAATGAGTGATTTCTTTGCTTCTTCCCAAGAAGACAGCTTTTTATTTTTTCTAACAAGACTCAAATTCTTCTGTGGTTTATTCTTTTTATAAATTTCTTCTACACTTTTATGTATCAATCTTCAATTTGGCCTCTGAATTCTAACACCATGGTCAAACTTTATATCTTTAACAATTTAAAACCAATTTGAGACTTTGTAGTGAGGTGTAAGTCTGGAAACTTTGGAAGAGTCACATGAATTTAAAGTTATCTCTTCTGGTTTCCTCCCTTTGCTCCAAATCCATCATTTAAAAGAATGCGACTCAGCACCTCCACTACTGGGCATATACTCAGAGAAAATCATAATTCAAAAAGACATATGCATCCCAATATCCATTGCAGCACTATTTATAATAGCCAGGACATGGAAGCAATATAAATGTCCTTGAACAGACAAATGGATAAAGAAGTTGTGGTATGTATATACAGTGAAGTATTAGCCATTTAAAGGAACAAAATTGAGTCATTAGTAGTGATGTGGATGGACTTAGAGGCTATCATACAGAGTGAAGTAAGTCAGAAAGAGATAAATATAAACATGCAGAATCTAGAAAAATGGTATAGTGAAAGTGTTAGTCACTCAGCCATGTCTGACTCTTTGTGACTCCATGTTGAAGAAGACTCTTGAGAGTCCCTTGGACTGCAAGGAGATCCAGCCAGTCCATTCTGAAGGAGGTCAGCCCTGGGATTTCTTTGGAAGGAATGATGCTAAAGCTGAAACTCCAGTACTCTGGTCACCTCATGCGAAGAGTTGACTCATTGGAAAAGACTGATGCTGGGAGGGATTGGGGGCAGGAGGAGAAGAGGATGTCAGAGGATGAGATGGCTGGATGGCATCACTGACTCGATGGAAGTGAGTCTGAGTGAACTCTGGGAGTTGGTGATGGACAGGGAGGCCTGGCGTGCTGCGATTCATGGGGTTGCAAAGAGTCGGACATGACTGAGCGACTGAACTCAACTAAACTGAACATGTCTGACTCTGTGTGACTCCATGGACTGTAGCCTGCCAGGCTCCTCTGTCCATGGGATTCTCAAGGCAAGAATACTGGATTAGGTGACCATTCCCTTCTCCAGGGGATCTTCCTGACCCAGGATTGAACCCAGGTCTCTCTCATTGCAGGCAGATTCTTCACTGTCTGAGCTACCAGGGAAGCCCCAGAAAAATGGTATAGATGATCTTATTAATAGAAACACAGACATAGAGAATAACGTATGGACACCAAGAGGGGTGGGATGAACTGGGAGATTTGGATTGACACATATACACTATTTATACTACGTATAACTTAGATAACTAATGGGAACATACTTTATAGCTCAGGGAACTCTATTCAGTGCTCTGTGGTGACCTAAATGGGAAGGAAATCCAAAAAGAGGGGATATATGTATACATATAGCTGATTCACTTTGCTGTACAGTAGACACTAACCAACACTATGTGTGTGCTAAGTTGCTTCAGTCATGTCCAACTCTTTGCGACCCTATGGACTGTAGCCTGCCAGGCTCCTCTGTCCATGGGATTCTCCAGGCAAGAATAGTGGAGTGGGTTGCCATGCCCTACTACAGGGGATCTTCCTGACCCTGGGATTGAACCAGCATCTCTTATGTCTCCTCCATTTGCAGGCAGGTACTTTACCACTGAAAGCAACTATATTGCAATAAAAAATAATTTTAAAATAAAACATAAATAAAATCCATCCATCAAAAAAAAAAAAAAAAAGAATGGGACTCAGAGCAGCCTCTCTATGCTACCAAGAAGCCTGGCATAAAGAAGTCAAAGCTAGAAGTCCACATACCAGCACTCTCTAGAACAAGTTACTTAGTTGCCATCGACAATCCTAGCCCTCAGATTTTGCAGAAAAACACAGTAAAATAGCTATTAAGATTATTCTGTCTCCAAATGTCTAAAGGGTATATTTACAAACAGTCTTTTTGTTATAATCACATTTTTGCCTCAATTGTACTTACTTAACACAGCTTCCATGGCCTATAAATCAAATTAAAAGCATAAAATTTAGGATTGTGTTAAAGCCTCTTGATTAAGGTCCTACCAAAAGTTTTAAATCAGGGCACTATTTTGCTCCCTAAATTCCAGTCTTTGTCAATCTCTAGACATTTTCAGCCACTGCACCAGTCCTAACATTGCACTGAGTTGATCTTACTTCCTAGAATCACAGACCTTCTTTATAACATGGAAATTGAGACCAGATGCCCTAAGAGAGGTGCAGGGGAAAGAGACTGAGGAGTATGTCCAGGCTACTACCTGGCATATTGATTAGAATTCATTCTTTTCTCATTGGAGAGAAATGAATGATGAGACAGAAAGAGGCCAGTATTCTTATCCTATCCTTTCCACATCAAGAAAACATCCTGAATAGGGAATAAGTTTTCTCCAGAACAGTAAAGATTTGATGAGACTAACAAAGTAACATGGCCAATATTAAATTACATGGCCAGTATTAACAACAACAACAACAACAAAAAGATGTGTTTATTTTGTAGCACCTCCCTCAAGAATCTTAAAAAGCCTCTATATGTATGAGGACAGGAGGATATACTTTAAGGATGTATGGACACTCTTCCAACGGGTGTATTGGGACTTTCTCAGGATCTCAGGAGAGCTAGGATACTGAGAAGAATAGAGGAGCATAAAAAGAACAAGGAAAATACAGGAAGAGGAGGAAGACCTAGAAAGAAAAGGGATTTCTAGACTCCTAAAACTGACTCATGATCTGAAAAGGAACCATATGAAAAGGGTAGACATGTTATCATCAACTTCTAGAATCTGGTGCCCTTAATTGGTCACTCCTGTGACTTTCACCTCCTCCTGTACCTGATCACTCACAAGTGCCTGTGTTAAACTATCTCCACCACGAGCTGTAGAACTACGCTCACAATTGCCTACAGCAGTGACTGGGTCCTGATATTCACTTGGCAGATCACTACCAGCACAAACTAGAGTAGACTAGATTATAATAAAAAATATCATGGTGTATTGCATATAGTAAGGATAAGGGCTGTTTAATGACACTTGAGTTTCAGTTTGATACTTTTATCTGTATGCTCTATGTCAACATGGGGTTCCCCGGTGGCTTCCCTGATGGCTCAGCTGGTAAAGAAACCGCCTGCAATGAGGGAGACCCAGGTCTGATCCCTGGGTTGGAAAGATCCCCTGGAGAAGGGAAAGGCTACCCACTCCAATATTCTGGGCTGGAGATAGTGAAGGACAAGGAAGCCTGGTGTACTGCAGTCCATGGGGTCCCAAAGAGTCGGACACAATTTAGCAACTGAACAACAACAACTGGGAACAGCAAAGAATGTTCCTGTTTCATGTATGTTTTTCCAGTGTTCTGTAGGTATTAACTTCTAAATAAATATATATTGCATGAATAAATGAATAAATGAATGAATATTTGAAGGACAGAAAACAAACCTATTAACCAACTATTACATGAAATGATCCCAGAAAACATTTTTCCCAGTAAATCTCCATTTATTTAAAACAACAGAAAGAATACACAAATCGGTCAATTAAAATGAGTTAATAAAGTTCCCAAGATTTACCAATCTTGAAACAATTTTAATACTTGATTCTATAATTATATTGAATGCAAGTCCTTCTTTCTATGATGGTTAATTAATTCAACTAATCTGTATTAAAATTGTTGATTACCTGCTGCATGTAAAGCACAAGGCTTAAACGTTACAGAGCAAAGACAGCTAAACAATATCCTCCTCTGAAGGACCTACTCTCCCAACAGCTTGGTGAAATGGCTGTTGCCTTACTTTTAAAAGTAAGATTTCAGTTAAAATTTGTTAGTTATGTAGATCCTAGACAATGGGTGTCTGGTGTGCATTTTTGCCTCAAGCATTATAGGTTTCCCCCAGTATCTGAAAGTATGAAAACCTCTTGTAAGCCAAAATGACATCCATCGATGAAGCAGTTACCTCAGGGCACAACTTATTAAAGGATGCACAAAATAAACCAAGATGAAGTCAGATGCTCACAGAGGCAGTTCAAAGCTTTCGAAGCCTAATGCTGAGACACTGAATGTAGTTCCCGGGAAGGAGCCTGGCCATGCCACTCTCTCTACCTCCACAATGGTTCACTGCAAAACAAATGCTGAAGACTATTTTCACTTTTCATCCTTTTTCATAAAAGCAAAATACTCTTCAGATTTCATTAGTGAAAACAGGTAGTAATGTAGGTCTTTCATAAAAGCAACGAGGCATAAGGCAAACTTCTGGAAAGGGAGGGATATGTGTAAATGGAATCAAATTCCCAAATGAGGAATTTTCTTTATTCTTACAGCTCTGATTTGAATCTTTACCACAGTCAGTTTTCTTAAGAGAAAGCTTCAGTTTTTTGCTTAGAAAGCTAAACAGCAAATTCAGAGTACTCATTTATAACATCGCCTGGAGAAGGAAATGGCAACCCACTCCAGTATCCTTGTCTGGAAAATCTTCTGGACAGTGGAACCTGGTGGGCTGCAGTCCATGGGGTCGCAAAGAGTCGGCCACAACTGAGCGACTAACACTAACACTATTTATAACATCAGAATACTCAGTATCCATACTGTTACATAACACATCCCTATAGCTTCCAGTCACTTTCTTAATCTTACAATTTCCAGAGCCTGCAATATCATGAATGCTGCCAGCTAGACCCTGAGGGAAACAAACCCATACCTTCTCATTCCTTCCGTTCTTTGTCTTTCTCATCTCACATCTATGGTTAACATCTATTAACAACAAAATTGCTATGTTTGTTTATTTTTTCTTTCAAAAAACTCACCTGAAAGAGTCTGAATGAACTCTACAGAAGAAATGATGAGGCCCAGAGAGAAATGAGCAGTCATCTAAGAAGTGAGGAGTGGTGAGTCCCTACTCTCTCTTTCAGCATTTGAGGGAATGTCGGTCTTAGTTGCTCTACATAGCACTTTATTGAAAGCCCCAATAAGAGAGTATTTAATAAAGAAGATACCTCCAGAAACTGTTAATTAACTCTTTGGGGCCTTTAAGGTATGAGTCAGCAAGTCAACATGGGTCCTACACAGTATGACACTTGAGTAATATGAAGAATCATGAAGCTTCCAACAGTGACTAACAAATTTAGTCATTTAGAACTCTAAAAAGGGAACTGAAATCCAACCCTATAATGTTGTGGTAATTTCTTTCCTTTTGAATTGAAATACTTTAAATGTGACTGATTCCACAGTATTCATACTTAGGGAAAATCTCATATCTACACCTCCAGAGGAAAAAAGCGTAGACGAAAGAAATCATTTTCTCGTCCAGTCTTAGATGATGACTAAAGTTAGTCATCAGCTTTGCATAAAAACCTATTTTTCTGGTAATACCACTACTATGTAATTAGGTCTAACACCACACATACACACAAACACTGAGGAAATATAACAAAGGGCTTTTCCTCTCCTTTTTCCTGATTGAGAGAAAAGTAGGCTTGTTAAGAAAGGATAAATTCTGGAGAGACACATAACAGATGGTCATATGGAGCCTTGGAAGTCACTCAGTGTTTAGATTCCAGTTCTGGAGCTGATAATATAGTGGGGTAGCTTTTGTAGATCTCATTACCCTATAAGCTTCTCCTTAGCCAACTGAGTCAGAGGCTTTCATTGTCAATTATGGCAGGAATGAGAAGTAAAAGATCAGATTTTGAGTTTCTAATTTTTATAAAGTTCAAAGCAGAGACAATCTGATATATTTCCAATGGTCAGAATTTTTGAAGAACTTGAGAACTGGTTATTTGAAAATCAAAAGTGTAAGCCCTTAAAGGAGACAGCTTAAAGATTTGGTCAGAAACAAGACTTGGAAAGAAAATATATAACAACAAAGATTCTCTTGTAAGACAAACAAAGGCAAAGTTGGTCAGGAGATAGAAAAATGGCATGAGTGTTAGCTGGGATGATGTGAGAGAATTCAGAAGAGCAGACTGGATAAGGATCCACGCAAGAGGTACCACGTGGAAACGAGTAGATTCAGTAGTGGGAGACTTCCTAGCCTCTGTCTGAAGAGAACCCTCCACTGCCCCTGCAGGGAACTGAGTTCAAGCAAGCCAGTATTTACACATAACTAATTGCTGGCATTGAGCTTCTCGCAGAATGGTGGCAGCAAGATAGTTAGACTTTTTACATGAAAGTTCCAAATGACCAAGATAGGGGCTACCAATCCTCTTAAAAGTGAGGCCTGGAACTCGAAAAACATCAGTACTGATATAGCCTATTGATCAAGTAGTCACAGCCAATCTCAGATTCAGAGCAGGAGAAACAGATTCTACCCTTTGATAAGAGGACTATCAAAAAATTCAATCATCTTTTCCACATTTCCCTAAGGAGGTGATGATTGAGCTACAAGATGAATATTAAGAAGGGAGACTTGGACATTTTCTAAGGCATATGTTCCTGAAAAATAAAATATCATAAACCTGTGAAAACTTTTGGATAGGAAAGTATCATGTCCAAGGAACAGGAAGAAGGCCAGTGTGGTTGGAGCATAGTGAATGAGAAGAAAAAGAGTTATTTATGAAACAGACATAAAAGTTAATTTTATTTTTCTTTTAAAAAGTATTATATGTACATGGCTAAAAAAAACCACACACACACACAAAAAAAACCTAAGTTGTAATTTGGCCCAACATTCTGAGGATTCCTGATTCCCTATCTTGTTTTCAAAGTAATGTTTATATGGAAAATCCTTGAAGTATCTATTTTTGACATTTTCTTTTACTTTCTATTATGAAAAATGAAGATTTAACTATCTTAACTGTACACCTATATATATCCCCCATATTTCCCAAATAACTGTATGAAAATGACTCCATTAAATTAGTACTTAGTGTTTTCACTATACAGTTCAGTTCAGTTCAGTTGCTCACTCATGTCCGACTCTTTGCGACCCATATGGACTGCAGCACGCCAGGCTTTCCTGTCCATCACCAACTCCTGGAGCCTGCTCAAACTCATGTCCATTGAGTCAGTGATGCCATCCAACCGTCTCATCCTCTGTCATCCCCTTCTCTCTTTCCTTCAATCTTTCCCAGCATCAGGATCTTTTCTGATGAGTCAGCTCTTCCCATCAGGTGACCTAAGTATTAGAACTTCAGTTTCAGCATCAGTCCTTCCAATGAATATTCAGGACTGATTTCCTTCAGAATGACTGGTTTGATCTCCTTGCTGTCCAAGGGACTCTCAAGAGTCTTCTCTAACACTACAGTCAAAAAGCATCAATTCTTTGGCACTCAGTATTCTTTATGGTCCAACTCTCACATCTGTACATGACTACTGGAAAAACCATAGCTTTGACTAGATGGACCTCTGTCAGTGATGTCTCTGCTTTTTAATATGCTGTCTAGGTTGGTCATACTTTTCTTCCAAGGAGCTAGCATCTTTTAATTTCATGCTTCAGTCACCATGTGCAGTGACTTTGGAGCCTAAGAAAATAAAATTTGTCACCGTTTCCATTGTTGCTCCATATATTTGCCATGAAGTGATGGGACCAAATGCCATGATTTTCATTTTTTGAATGCTCAATTTTAAGCCATCATTCTTCTCTTTTATTTTCATTAAGAGGCTCTTTAGTCCCTCTTCGCGTTCTGCCATAAGGGTGGTGTTATCTGCATATCTGAGGTTATTGATATTTCTCCCTGTAATCTTGATTCCAGCTTGCGCTTCATCCAGTCTGGCATTTTGGATGATGTACCCTGCATATAAATTAAACAAGCAGGGTGACAATATATGCCTTGACATACTCCTTTCCCAATTTGAACCACTTCATTTTTCCAGGTCCAGTTCTAACTGTTGCTTTTTGGCCTGCATACAGATTTCTCAGGAGGTAGGTAAGGTGGTCTGGTATTCCCATCTCTTGAAGAATTTTTCATGGTTTCTTGTGATCCACACTGTCAAAGCCTTCACCATAGTCAATGAAGCAGATGTTTTTCTGGAATTCTCTTGCTTTTTCTGTGATCCAACAGATGCTGACAATTTGATCTCTGGTTCCTCTGCCTTTTCTAAATCCAGGTTGAACATCTGGGAGTTCCCGGTTCATGTATCATTGAAGCCTCGCTTGGAGAATTTTGAGCATGACTTTGCTAGCATGTGAGATGAGTGCCAGTTGTGCAGTGGTTTGAACATTCTTTGGCATTGACTTTCTTTTAGGTTGGAATGAAAACACCTTTTCCAGTCCTATGGCCACTGATGAGTTTTCCAGATTTGCTGGCACAGTGAATGCAGCACTTTCACAACATCATTTTTCAGGATTTGAAATCGCTCAGCTGGAATTCTATCACCTCTGCAAACTTTGTTCCTAGTGATGCTTCGTAAGGCCTACTTGACTTCACTCTCCAAGATGTCTGGCTCTAGAGGAGTGATCACACCATTGTGTTTACCTGGATCATGAAGATCTTCTTTGTATAGTTCTTCTATGTATTCTTGCCACTTCTTAATATTTTCTGCTTCTGTTAAGTCCATACCATTCCTGTCCTTTACTGTGCCCATCTTTGCATGAAATGTTCCCTTGGTGTCTCTAATTTTCTTGAGGAGATCTCTAGTTTTTCCCATTCTATTATTTTCCTCTACTTCTTTGCATTGATCACTTAGGAAGGCTTTCTTATCTCCCCTTGCTATTCTTTGGAACTCTGCATTCAGATGGACGTATCTTTCCTTTTCTTGGAGAAGGCAATGGCACTTCACTCCAGTACTCTTGCCTGGAAAATCCCATGGATGGAGGAGCCTGGCAGGCTGCAGTCCATGGGGTCGCTAAGAGTCGGACACGACTGAGCGACTTCCCTTTCACTTTTCACTTTCATGCACTGGAGAAGGAAATGGCAACCCACTCCAGTGTTCTTGCCTGGAGAAGCCCAGGGACAGGGGAGCCTGGTGGGCTGCCATCTATGGGGTCGCACAGAGTTAGACACGACTGATGCGACTTAGCAGCAGCAGCATCTTTCCTTTTCTACTTTGCCTTGTGCTGCTCTTCTTCTCTCAGCTATTTGTAAGGCCTCCTCAGACAACCATTTTGCCTTTTGCATTTCTTCTTCTTGAGGATAGTTTTGATCACTGCCTCCTGTACAATGTTACAAATCTCACTCCATAGTTCTTCAGGCAGTCTAGCAGATCTAATCCCTTGAATCTAAATATAAATACTATTCAGAACTGATTTACATGGTATGTTATCTTTATATCTGCTTTCTTTATAACTTCTACTTTTACTTGAGTTATTGACTGCCTTGTTGATTTTGCCTATTTTTTAAAGTGTTTATCCTAATTTAGGCCCAAACCTTCATCTTGGTTTATTTCTCTCCCTTAGTTCTTGTCTCACTGTAACAAAGATTTTTAACAGCAAACTAATTATGGCTCAAGCCAGCAGGATTTCTCAATTCCTCTCTCATTATAGTAAGGATTCGAAACAACAGACTGGTAATAGCTCAGTTACTGCTCAAGCAGACAGATCTTTATTATTAAACAGACAGGGGATAGTATATTCCCAAAATGGGGTAGTGGGCTGATCCCAAAGGAGTGGCTGTGATACCTGTTGGCTTTCCCTTTTTGTATATTCCCTGTTTCCTCCTCTTAGTTCTACTCTGTGCAAAATGCAAATATGTGTGCGCTTAAGGCCAATCAGGGAAAGGGGCGTGTCTGGGCACATGCAAAATAGGATTTACATATTCATCTGGATGGCTGTGGACTGAGAGTTTTGATTGACAGTTGCCAGATATCCAACAACAGGCTCTATTGTGCATGTCTTTCCCATAATTCAGCCCGTTATAATCAGATGTATGTATGTATGTATAGAATATTTATGAACTCTTAATTGGCTTCTAGCTACCCTGGGTTACTTGAGGACACAGCTGTGCCTCAAGGGTGCATGCACTTGAGTTGGAGAAGCCCCATGGTTAGTTTGTATCCACTGTACGCCTAGGGCTCATGTGTAAGAGTTGTAAAGGTCTCTGTGGTTATTTCTGTAGCATATCTGTGAGCTCTCCTGAGTGTCTCTAGGGTGGGGTTTAGAGATTAGTTTGCATTCTTTTCAGCTAGGAGACCCCTCATTGCTCATCTCTAACTTCCTATCTAATAAAACTTTTTGATAAAAGTATCAAATTCTTCTCATTAAAACACAACACATGAGGTCATAAATATATCCTTCCACTCTTTCTAATTCCCACCCCCCCCCCCCCCCAGGGAGTATTGCTACTGAAATTCTCAGTCCCTCTACTCCATTAATACTGGTTGTAACCTAGCTATGCCTCACAACAGGCTGCGTGGAACTTCCCTTTACCATTTATTTGAAACTTCCTTTGAGCACACCCTCTTATTGATTTTGTTTCTTTCATCCTTAGTTCATTAACACATTTTCATATCCTTTAATTTGCTTCCTGAGAGAGAACACACAGAAGGTAAAAACACTTTTTAATTCTTCTTCTTAATTAACAATTTATTCAGGATCAGAATTCAAGAATGGGGATTTCCTAGTGGTCCAGCACTTAAGACGCTGCACTCCCAATGCAGGGGACCTGGGTTCAGTCCCTGGTCAGGGAACGAGATCCTGCCTGCGGCAACTAAGACCCCACACAGCCAAAAACAAATAAATAAATCAAGAATGGATTTATTTTCTCTCAAAATTTGGAAAATATTGTTCTTCTTTGAGTTTTCAATATTGTTTTAGAGAACATCAGTATCACTAGAGAAGGCCAGTTTGTATATGCCTTTTTCTTTCTCTCTGGAAACTTTTATGTATTTTTTTTTTTACTCCTAGAATTTTGAAATGTATGCACAAACATTCCGTTGAACTCTGAGTGGACTCCTTCAATCTGTGGAACATGCCTGGGACCTGGGACATTTTGCTACAATGCTTGCACCTGGACAAACATCTCCTGGAATGACAAAATACAAAGAAACTATAAGGAGCTAAAAATAACTGCATGATTGCAGGTATAGTTGAAGCAAATTCTGGACAAAAGATATAAAAGGACCAAAAATGTCCAAATGCCACTTCTGAAGAGCTGTGAGCAAAAGCAGGAGGTGGGGAGCAAAAGCAGGGTACTGTGCACGCCCCCTGAACACAACAACACAAAGGTGCGGGCAAACCACTTAAGCCACCTCTCCAGCCTGACCCCTGAACATACCCCTACCCTCAATCTTTTTTTTTAAATTAATTAATTTATTTTAATTGGAGGCTAATTACTTTACAGTATTGTAGTGGTTTTTGCCATACATTGACATAAATCAGCCATGGGTGTACATGTGTTCCCCATCCTGAACTCCCCTCTCTATCCCATCCCTCAGGGTCATCCCAGTGCACCGGCCCTGAGCACCCTGTCTCATGCATCAAACCTGGACTGGAGATCTATTTCACATATGATAATATACATGTTTCAATGCTATTCTCTCAAATCATCCCACCCCTGCCTTCTCCCACAGAGTCCAAAAGTCTGTTGTTTATATCTGTGTCTCTTTTGCTGTCTTGCATATAGGGTCATCGTTACCATCTTTTTAAATTCCACATATATGTGTTAATATACTGTATCGGTGTTTTTCTTTCTGACTTACTTCACTCTGTATAATAGGCTCCAGTTTTATCTACCTCATTAGAACTGATTCAAATGCATTCTTTTTATTAGCTGAGTAATATTCCATTGTGTACCATAGATTTCTTATCCATTCATCTGCTGATGGACATATAGGTTGCTTCCATGTCCTAGCTATTGTAAACAGTGATGCGATGAACGTTGGGGCACATGTGTCTCATTCAATTCTGGTTTTCTCAGTGTGTATGCCCGGCAGTGGGATTGCTGGGTCGTATGGCAATGGGATCATACTTATCAATAATTACCTTAAATGTAAATGGGTTGAATGCCCCAACCAAAAGACAAAGACTGGCTGAATGGATACAAAAACAAGACCCTATATAAGCTGTCTACAAGAGACCCCCCTCAAAACAAGGGACACATACTGACTGAAAGTGAAGGGCTAGAAAAAGATATTTTATGCAAACGGAGACCAAGAGAAAGCAGGAGTAGCAATACTCATAAAAGATAAAATAGACTTTGAAATAAAGGTCATGAAAAGAGACAAAGAAGGACATTACATAATGATCAAAGGATCAATCGAAGAAGAAGATATAACAATTATAAATTTGTATGCACCCAACATAGGAGCACCACAAAATGTAAGACAAATGCTAACAAGTATGAAAGGGGAAATTAACAATAACACAATAATAGTGGGAGACTTTAATACCCCACTCACACCTATGGACAGATAAACTAAACAGAAAATTAGCAAGGAAAACACAAACTTTACATGATACAATGGACCAATTAGACCTAATTGATATCTATAAGACATTTCATCCCAAAACAATTAATTTCACCTTTTTCTCAAGTGCACACGGAACCTTCTCCAGGATAGATCACATCCTGGGCCATAAATCTAGCCTTGGTAAATTCAAATAATTGAAATCATTTCAAGCATTGTTTCTGATCACAATCCAGTAAGATTAGACATCAACTATTTAACTTATATGCAGAGTACTTCATGAGAAACGCTGGGCTGGATGAAGCACAAGCTGGAATCAAGATTGCCAGGAGAAATATCAATAACCTCAGATATGCAGATGACACCACCCTTATGGCAGAAAGTGAAGAAGTACTAAAGAGTCTTTTGATGAAAGTGAGAGAGGAGAGTGAAAAAGTTAGCTTAAAGCTCAACATTCAGAAAACAAAGATTATGGCATCCAGTCCCATCACTTCATGGCAAATAGATGGGGAAACAGTGGCTGACATTATTTTTCTGGGCTCCAAAATCACCGCAGATGGTATTGCCACTATGAAATTGAAAGAAGTTTACTCCTTGGAAGGAAAGTTATGACCAACCTAAATAGCATATTAAAAAGCAGAGACATTACTTTGCCAACAAAGGTCCATCTCGTCAAGGCTATGATTTTTCCAGTCGTCATGTGTGTATGTGAGAGTTGGACTATAAAGAAAGCTGACCACCGCAGAATTGAAGCTTTTGAACTGTGGTGTTGGAGAAGACTCTTGAGAGTCCCTTGGACTGCAAGGAGATCCAACCAGTCCATTCTAAAGGAGATCAGCCCTGGGATTTCCTCGGAGGGAATGATGCTAAAGCTGATACTCCAGTACTTTGGCCTCCTCATGCGACGAGTTGACTCATTGGAGAAGACTCTGATGCTGGGAGGGATTGGGGGCAGGAGAAGAAGGGGATGACAGAGGATGAGATGGCTGGATGGCATCACTGACTCGATGGACGGGGGTCTGAGTGAACTCTGGGAGTTGGTGATGGACAGGGAGGCCTGGCGTGCTGCGATTCATGGGGTCACAAAGAGTCGGACACAACTGAGCGACTGAACTGACTGACTGAACTGACTCTAGGAGGTCAGTCAAAGAGGATCTTGCTGTGATTCATGTCAAAAAGTGTTTTATAGTTTCTGGCCTTACATTAAGTCTTTAATCCATTTTGAATTTATTTTTGTATATGGTGTTAGGAAGTATTCCTGTGCATGTAGCCCACCAATTTTCCCAGCACCACTTACTGAAGAGACTATCTTTTCTCCAATGTATATTCTTGCCTCCGTTGTCAAAGATGGCTTCCCTGGTGGCTCAGAGGTTAAAGCGTCTGCCTGCAATGCGGGAGACCTAGGTTCGATCCCTGGGTCAGGAAGATCCCATGGAGAAGGAAATGGCAACCCACTCCATTATCCTTGCCTGGAGAATCCCATGGACGGAGGAGCCTGTTGGGCTACAGTCTATGGGGTCGCAAAGAGTGGGACATAGCTGAGCAACTTCACTTTCACTTTCACTTTGTCAGAGATAAGGCACCCATAGGTGAGTGGATTTATCTCTGGGCTTTCTATCCCAGGACATGGAAGCAACCTTTATGTCCATCTACAGATGAATGGATAAAGAAGCTGTGGTACATATATACAATGGAATACTACTCAGTCAGAAAAAGAACAAAATTTGAATCAGTTCTAGTGAGGTGGATGAACATAGAGCCTATTACACAGAGTGAAATAAGTCAGAAAGAGAATAACAAACATCATATATTAATCTATTTGCAGGGAATGAATGGAGACATAGATGTAGAGAACGAAGTTGTGGACACAGTGGGGGAAGGAGAGAGTGGGAAAAACGGAGAAAGCATCTGCATGTATACACTATCATGTGTAAAATAGCTGGTGAGAAATTGCTATATAACACAGAGAGCCCAACCTGTGATGACCTAGGGGGGAGGTTGAGGGGAGGGAAGGAAGGCTCAAGAGGGAGGGGATATATGTATAAGTATGACAGATTCTCATCATTGTATGATAGAAATCAACACACTGTAAAGCAATTTTCCTCCATTAAAAAAATAAATTTAAAAAATTTGCAGATGTAATTAAGGTTGTTAATTAAATAACTTTATCTTGGATAATCTGGGTGAGACCAATGTAATTACAAGGAGGTTTTAAATGTGAAAGAGGGAGGCAGAGGAGTTAGAGTGATGCAATGCCATGAAGACTCAACCAGTCATTTCTGGATTGAAGATGGAAGACAGCCACACACGATGAATGTAGGCAGCATCAAGAAGATGGGAAGATCAAGGAAAGAAATTTTTCTTTAGAGCCTCCAGAAAGGAATTCTGCATTGATGACACCTTGAGTTTTAGCCCAGTGAGACCCATTTTTGACTTCAGAGTTTCAGCACTATAAGATAATACATGTGTGCTATTTTCAGCCACTAGATTTGGAGTAATAAATCATAGCAGCAATAGAAAACTAACAAACTATCATATTTTCAATTTCTAAGAACTTTGCCTTATTCCTGAATACTACCTTTTAGAGAATCCTATTCTTATTTCATGGAAAACTTATTTTATCTTTGAGGATATTAAATACCAAGTGTGGAATCTTGCATGGTGGTCCAGTGGCTAAGACTTTTCAGCACTTCTGATGCAGGAGGCCCCAGTTCAATACCTGGTCAGTGAACTAGATCCCACAGTCCACAGCTAGGATCTCTTATGCCACAGGCTGCCAGCAAGACCAAAGACCCTGCATGTCACAGCTACAAACTGGCACAGCCAAATGCATGAACATTTTAAATAAATATGAAGTGTGGTGTTTTCCTCTGATGGTCTATTTTCCCTAAAAATCCTTTCATTTATTCTTTTTATTTCTTGTCTATTAGACGCTTTCCTCAAAAGAGTCAGAAGTCTTTGGCTGTTAATATATATTTAGGAGTGAAACACTAAAATGATGACTGAAAACTCTTTTTGTCTGAACAGGCTTTCCTGACCACTGGGCATTACCACAACCAGGAACCTGGTCATCTCATTGGAAGGCTCCAAAATGCCAGTGTATGTGGTGTTTTTCTCTTTGGTCAGTTCCCCAGGGAGGTTTGACCCATCTTTTGTTTGAAGTATATCACGCCAGTAGCCAATACTCTGGCAGTCAAGTGGAGAAAGGAGATGGTGAATCTTTTTAAGATGCAAAGTGTTTGATATTAAGGGAATCAAAAACATCTCTGTTGCCCTAAAATTCTGCCAAAGTTTTAAACCACCTGAGACATTAAAGTCCAAATATCATCTTTTTCACTGGTTGCTTAGAAGAATAAGGCTTCGATGTAAGGGCCAAGTGACCTTGCTCAAATTCCCTGTCCTGTCTAGACCCTGGTCAGAATACTTCAGGGGAGTTTCAGGCCTGCAGAGCAAGCTCACTTACCTGTGATCACTGCCTCACACTGAGAAAGAAGGAAAAAGACTGATGAGTTAGATCAATCCTCCCAGTCACAAAACAATGACCAACAATGAGGTACATTCTCTCCTCCTCCATGAGAGAAAGGGAGACAGAAATAGGGCAAGATGCCAAGAATGTTAGGACAGTCCTTCCACATGCAACCTAAAAAGTAGGAACATACATTCTTCAATACAGATTTCCACTTAATCTAACTCATACCTCAGCTGTACCTTGGATTCATAGTCTTTTCCATTCAGCCTTTTCACAAAAGGTGCCTTCTGCTGGGATGAGGAAATCTAAGGACCAATGTATTCATTACATACATTTTAAAGCAATCTTCCCATTCTCATTCCTACCCTGTTCAGATGACTGAACATTTTATGTGCCTAAATTTAATAATTTAATTAATTTTATGTGCCTATCCATTTAATCCTAAATTTGGATGCTCAAAACTACTAGGTGTTTTAAAAATATTCCCCTTATGCCCCCTTTCATGTAACTAGATTTCTACTTTCTCACTCTTCTAAATTATTTAGCACCAATCCATCTGCATCCCATCATTCAAAATTTTATTGGCATTTCTGTCTGTTGTCATATCCTTTCCCTTTGGTGTGTCCTTGATGTTTTCTGCTTTTAAAAATGTGTTTACTGACATTTTGGCAATTTATTTTCAAGAGAAAGCATATCTTCAATCTATCATATACAACTGCAGTTCCTTCTGTGCTATTCTACATTTTTCAGTCTTTATACAATGAACACATATTCTTTTTGTAATCACAGAAAAACACAGTAAGTGTTATTTTTAAGGAACTCAGAAAATTATTAAGCTTAGGTAACTCATTGAGGGTTTTTTATTCTAAAATCCATATATTTTACATTAATACCACTTATTTCTGTGGATCAGTGTCTCATTTTTTCCCATAGATTATCTGAATATTCAACCAGAATTAACTATAGAAACGTACTACAACTATTTCATGTCTTAGTTTCTATCAAAATGGGAAACTAAAACCTCGCTGTCTTTTCTTTTTTCTCAGCTCTTAAGAGTTGATATGAGAACGGAGGCACTATTAATAAAACATTTTTTAATCAAAAAAGGTTCTAGAATAATATTCTAGCACTATTTAACATAAGAATTGTTCCCAGGGTAGGGTGCACTGTAATTTGGGCTCTGTCTAGCACAGGTAAGACAGTAGACCTCCTTTACTGATAAAAGAGCCCCGTCCTGCATTTTATTGATGCACTTTAGGATTCAGCAGCTTCACTGTTCTCTCAGCCTCTATTATTATTAATGCTTAATTTTAATGGATGAAAGGAGGATTTCGGTGTGGGTGGCTTGCTTCTTCTTTTTGTTGTTGTTAAATGTAGCAACAAACAATCAAATCAAAGGAAGAAAAATACAAAGAAAATGGGTCGTGAATAAACAAAAAGGTCAGGACTCTAGTATTTAGTGCAATTTATGGGGAACTATTAACTACACCATGATTGGCAGATTTAACAGTACCTTCCACCCTCTTTTCCCAGTAACTATACAATTATTCCAGGTGTTGTAGTGGAATGACTCTATCAAATTTTATAGGATTAATCAGCATGTAAATGTTGGCAGGCTTCAGCCTCAGATCCGGACTTCAGGTGCAGCACTTAGAACAGATGGAAAGAAACACTTCTTCATTTTATTTTCCAAAGCAATTTATACATTGTCCATACTTTTGCCCTGAGACAGAGTTCATTTCATGACATTTACCCAGAATAACATCTTTTTAAAATGCACACACACACAAAGTCACCTGTGTATTAAGAGGTAAAAATGACCCCAGAATTTATGATGTGCATAAATATTACAATTCCACATTTTCTCTTTGAAATCTAGGAAAATATTTTAAACACTACTTCTTTTGGTTATAACTCCATAGTATGTCATATATAGTAGTTTAAAAAGACAAGCATGGGCTTTATTACCTCTATCTGTCATATATTTCTTTAGTGATGTCAAGGAGAGACTCAAGAGGAATTTGGGACATTGTATGAAGGTCGTTGTCTGATTATATAACTATTTGGCATAAACTCTTGCTCATAAACTTCCAATGTTTCATAATTGCCAACAGGAGTGACTTTCAAATATTTATTCTTGCCAAAAACAATTTAAGCACTCCATCAGTAACAGTGGCTCACTACAGCAGGAATACCCAGTGCAGCTTAGTGATGAGGCATGCTGGCAGCAATAAAGTTTTAAAAAGCTCTCCTGGAAGTTTTGCTACCTCTTCCCACTCTTGGCCCCAGGTGAGAAGTACTGGCCTTGAGTATAGAGATCAAACTTCTCAGTTTGCTTCTTAGATTTTAGCTTAATCTATCTACTCAATCTTACCTAAATCCCCTTCTTTAACATGAATTCCAATCAGACAGGCTTCCCAATTGTTTATTCCTGCCTCTAGTATTTTTCTGTTAGTTTCCTCTCCAAATTTCAAAGTCCGGCCCAATCCTACCTTCCCTAAGATACTTACCCCTAGATTCTCCCAAACAATTGTGCTCCCTTTAACCGTCCTACTTGAATCCCTTATTTGATCAGCAAGATGGGCAGATCCAGGGCACACTTAAAATGGATATTGTATGTTCTGTAAATACAGAGTTTATGGTCTTCCCTGACCAACTGATTTAGTAGCACCATCATATGTATATGAAATGTCTTATCCATTGGACTTCACTATCTTGGAAGAAGTTGTTACACATGACATTTTAATCTAACCCTTACCAGTGAGATTCAGTGCTGAAATGACTGGCTTAGTCTAAGTCTGGGGCCACTGTTCTTTTTCAACTGAAGATAATCATTATATTTTATTTAAAGTGAAACTTGCTCAATCGTGTCTGACTCTTTGAGACACCATAGACTATACAGTCCACGGAATTCTCCAGGCCAGATTACTGGAGTGGGTAGCCTTTCCCTTCTCCAGGGGATCTTCCCAGATTTTATTAAAAGTTCATTAAAATTTCAGCTAATTTATCCAATAACCCCAGGTCCTCATATGCCCAATATTAGTCATTAAGATAAATAATTCATTCAGAAAATCAATTCTCAAAACATTTATTCTGTATATGTGCTATGCCACATGAAATATACAAGGGAATCATAAGAGTTTCTACCTTAAAGGACAAACAAGTAGGTGAAACTAGAAGTAAACTGAGATATCCTTGAATTCCTTTATTCTGTGGAATCCAATAAGGTTTTTTGAGGAAAACATAAGTAAATATAATCTGACCTGAATTTCACGCTAGGGTTTTTGTTTTATTGTTATGTGCTGCTAGTAAAATAGGGAAAGAATATCAAATAGTGCAATGTCATAAATGTCTTCACACATAAATTTTTAACTAAACTCATCTACATGATGGGAACAAGGAGCTCAAATACTAAAACCAACAGATAAGGGGAGAATGAGTCCAGAAAGTAGAAATATTAAAAGAGATATAAAAATGTATAAAAATATGAATCCTGGTTTCCCATTTTTAGCTAAATTCCATAACTGATTTAAAAAGAAACAATATCAATATAGAGGTGACATACTCTGGAGGCTAAGAGATTGGAATCAGAAAGACACAGCAAAGCAGAAAGTGATGAAAAGGAGATGAGCTAGGCCTTGGTGATGCAGTGGGAAGAAGGTGAGGGATAATAGAGGAACTCTGGAGCAGGACACAGTAGGCCTTGGCAATTGCTTGGGCTGTGAGGACCTGGCTCTTTTAAATCATTTCTGGAGGCAATGGCTGTCCCTTTTACGGGAACAACTCACTGAGCCAGAACTCAGCTTTTTGGCAGTCAATTATCAGGACAGAAGTCCAAAAAAGGCCTTTGGACTACTGTAATAGATGTCAGGTACAAAAACACAAAAAGTGCCAGAAGCACCGATTCAATATTGAAGGAAGAAAAGAACCAAGTCAAAGGACTGACACTACTGGACTTAAGACTTGCTATAAGCTACAGTAATCAAGACAGTGTGTACTGATGAAAGAAAAGACAAATAGGCCAATAGCACAGAATAGAGAGCCCAGAAATATACCCATATCAATACAGTCAATCAATCTTTGACAAAGGAGTTAAGGCAAATACAATGGAACAAAGATAGTCTTTTCAACAAATGATGCTGGAACAAATGAATATTCACATGCAAAAAAAATCAATCTGGACACAAGTGTTACACCCTTCACAAGAAATAAACCTAAAAAAAATCATAGACCTAAATTTACAACAAAAAACTAGAAAATTCTTTAAAGATAACAGAGGAGAAAACTGAGATAACCTTGGGTAGGGCGATAACTTTTTAGATACAATGTCAAAGGCACAATCCATGAAAAAAAATCAATAAGCCAGACTTCACTAAAATTAAAATTTTCTGCTCTGCAAAAGATACTCTCAAGAGAATGAAAAGACATGCCATCAACTGGGAGAAATAATTTCTCCCAATTGACACAAAAGACACATTGATAAAGAACTGTTATCCAAAATATCAAAGAACTCTCAAAAACAAGAAAACATGATTAAAAAAGGGATCAAATATCTTAATATTTACCTCAACAAAGATAGATAGATAGATGGCAAATAAGCATATGAAAAGGTGCTGTAAATGAAAAGGAGACACGACTACACACATATTAGAATGGCCAAATCCAGACACTGACAACATCAAATGCTGACAATGAAATGGAGCAATAGGAACTCTCATTCATTGCTGGTGGAGACACAAAGTGGTACAGTCACTTTGGGAAATAGTTTTGTTCTTTCTTACAAAGCTAAACACTTTTTCACCATATGATCCAGTAATTTTGCTCCTTGATATTTACCCAAAGGAGATGAAAACTTAACTTATTTCCACACAAAAACCTACATACATAAGATTATAGTCACTCTACTCATAACTGCAAAACTTGGATGAAACTAAGATGTACTTTAGTAGGTGGATAAATGGTTGTACCATAATTATAGCAAATGTACCACTTTGGCTTCCCAGGTGATGCAGTGGTAAAAAAAAAAAAAAAAAAAAATCCTCCTGCCAATGTAGGAAATGTAGGTTCGATTCCTGGGTCAGGAAGATCCCTTGCAGGAGGAAGCGGTAAACCTCTCCAACATTCTTGTCAGGACAATCCCATGGACAGAGGAGCCTGGTGGGCTACAGTCCATGGGGTTGCAAAGAGCTGGACACAACTGAGCAACTGAGCATGCACACACACTTCAGCAAGGTAAGTTGGTAACAGGGAAGGCTATGTATTTGTGAGCACAGGAAACATACAGGAAATTTCTGTACCTTAAGATAAATTTTGCTGTGAATCTAAACTACTCTAAAAAAAAAAACAATTAAAAAAATTAGAAGCTCTGCATGAACTGCATTAATTCCCTTTAGGAGGTACTATGAGAGTTCATATGAAAAACCATGAACTGATATTTATATCCACCAGGGAAGATGAGATTACACTGTTAAAAGATCTCAGTAGCTAAAGACAGCAAAAATGTATTCCTTGCCAGACATATCCATTACCAGTTGATGGGATGACTCTGCTTCTACAGTCACTCAAAACCCAGTAGAAGAGAGTCTCATCTAGACACAGGCTTCCTGGATTACCACAATATGAGAAAAAAGAGAGTGAATTGCCTACAAACTTTTAAAATGTCCACCAAAAGGACTTCCCTGGCAGTCCCATGGTTGAGAATATCTGCTTCCATTGCAGGGGTTGCAGGTTTAATTACTGGTTGCAGAACTAATATCCCACATGCCATGGGGTATGACCAAAAAATATAAGTAAATAAAAATAAATTTAAAATGTATACCAAGAAGTGACACACATCACATTTGTCAACATTTCTGAAGTCTGATGACCACACCTATTTCAAGGGATTGCTGCTAAGTCACTTCAGTCGTGTCTGACTCTGTGTGACCCCATAGACGGCAGCCCACCAGGCTCCCCTGTCCCTGGGATTCTCCAGGCAAGAACATTGGAGTGGGTTGCCATTTCCTTCTCCAATGCATGAAAGTGAAAAGCGAAAGTGAAGTCACTCAGTCATGTCCGACTCTTTGTGACCCCATGGACTGCAGCCTACCAGGCTCCTCTGTCCATGGGATATTCCAGGCAAGAGTACTGGAGTGGGGTGCCATCACCTTCTCTGGTTCAAGGGATTAGGGAAGCATAATTCTACCATGTGTTTAGAAAAGAGAAGATCAGGAAATAATTCAAGTGGATAACATCCAGCTGATATGAGAAAGTGCTATAGATGAATTCTTACTGGATACACTACACAACATAAAGTTGTAATGTTATTATACTATGATCCTATCATCTATGAACACTTACAGTAAGTGACATTTAGTTGTTTTGCACTTAGATAACAATCTCCTTGTTCTATATTTCTACTTCATGGAATGACAATCACTCCATAAGGCGTCTTTGCTGACCCCAAGAGTGGGCTACATGCTCAAGGGGCTATCATAGTGCCCTGTGTTTACTTCTACATGGCACTGCCCATTCTGCTGTGTAATCGGCACCTCAAGGCAAGAACCAAGTCAAGGGCTTATTTAGGTTAACTGTTGACCAATTCCCAAAGTCCTCACATCTGACCACACTTTAAAGAGTGTTTGGTAGCCTCCTGGCCCTTGGATTGTATACTCTACACTTTGTGGCCCTTGGATTGTATACTCTACACTTGAAGACTGAAATAGTTGGATACTTGGGTTAATTTTTGAACAGCCCTATTACTGAGACTAATAAATTATGCCATATTTGCTTATATATTTTAGGCCTTAAAATGAGTCTTCAGTTCAGTTCAGTTGTTCAGTCATGTCCGACTCTTTGTGACCCCATGAACTGCAGCAGGCCAGGCCTCCCTGTCCATCACCAACTCCCGGAATTCACTCAGACTCATGTCCATTGAGTCAGTGATGCCATCCGGCCATCTCATCCTCTGTTGTTCCCTTCTCCTCCTGCCCCCAATCCCTCCCAGCATCAGAGTCTTTTCCAATGAGTCAACTCTTTGCATGAGGTGGCCAAAGTACTGGAGTTTCAGCTTTAGCATCATTCCCTCCAAAGAAATCCCAGGGCTGATCTCCTTCAGAATGGACTGGTTGGATCTCCTTGCAGTCCAAGGGACCCTCAAGAGTCTTCTCCAACACCACAGTTCAAAAGCATCAATTCTTTGGCGCTCAGCCTTCTTCACAGTCCAACTCTCACATACACACATGACCACTGGAAAAACCAGAGCCTTGACTAGATGGACCTTAGTCAGCAAAGTAATGTCTCTGCTTTTGAATATGCTATCTAGGTTGGTCATAACTTTTCTTCCAAGGAGTAAGCAACTTTTAATTTCATGGCTGCAATCACCATTTGCAATGATTGTGGAGCCCAGAAAAAAAAAGTTTGACACTGTTTCCACTGTTTCCCCATCTATTTCCCATGGAGTGATGGGACCGGATGACATGATCTTCATTCTCTGAATGTTGAGATTTAAGCCAGCTTTTTCACCCTCCACTTTCACTTTCATCAAGAGGCTTTTTAGTTCCTCTTCAATGAGTCTTAGCTGCTATAATATACAGTAAAGCAATTAAAATATTCTAGCTAAAATAGTTAAACTATTTATACTCATATTAGATCTCTTATTGTGTTGTGTGAGTTTTGGATATCTTGGTAAATGTGACAAATTTTAAGGCTTGTGTTACATTTTTGAAGGGCATTTTTTTTTTCAAGTTTACATTATAAATGTATCTATAAACCAATTTAAAATTCATTTAGACTAATTACACTGTCATACATCCCCTATTGACTACATTTTTGAGTACCGGTTCTATAATTTTGAGAAGATGGATGATAGTTTAAAATATTAATCAAAACCTTTGTGCTTCATTTAAGCAGCACTTCAGTTCAGTTCAGTTCAGTCACTCAATCGTGTCCGACTCTTTGCGACCCCATGTATCACAGCATGCCAGGCCTTCCTGTCCATCACCTACTCCTGGATTTTACTCAAACTCATGTCCATTGAGTCGGTGATGCCATCCAGCCATCTCATCCTCTGTCGTCCCCTTCTCCTCCTGCCCCCAATCTCTCCCAGCATCAGAGTCTTTTTCAATGAGTCAACTCTTCACACGAGGTGGCCAAAGTACTGGAGTTTCAGCTTTAGCATCAGTCCTTCCAATTAATGCACAGGACTGATCTCCTTTAGGATGGACTGGTTGGACCTCCTTGCAGTCCAAGGGACTCTCAAGAGTCTTCTCCAACACCACAGTTCTAAAGCGTCAATTCTTTGGCACTCAGCTTTCTTCACAGTTCAACTCTCACATCCATACATGACTACTGGAAAAACCATAGCCTTGACTAGACAGACCTTAGTTGGCAAAGTAATGTCTCTGCTTTTGAATATGCTGTCTAGGTTGGTCATAACTTTCCTTCCAAGCAGTAAGTGTCTTTTAATTTCATGGCTGCAATCACCATCTGCAGTGATTTGGAGCCCCCAAAAATAAAGTCTGACATTGTTTCCACTCTTTCCCCATCTATTTCCCATGAAGTGATTGGACCGGATGCCATGATCTTCGTTTTCTGAATGTTGAGCTTTAAGCCAACTTTTTCACTCTCCACTTTCACTTTCATCAAGAGGCTTTTTAGTTCCTCTTCACTTTCTGCCATAAGGGTGGTGTCATCTGCATATCTGAGGTTATTGATATTTCTCCCGGCAATCTTGATTCCAGCTTGTGTTTCTTCCAGTCCAGCGTTTCTCATGATGTACTCTGCATATGTTAAATAAGCAGGGTGACAATATGCAACCTTGATGTACCCCTTTTCCTATTTGACACCAGTCTGTTGTTCCATGTCCAGTTCTAACTGTTGCTTTCTGACCTGCATACCAGGTTTCTCAAGAGGCAGGTCAGGTGGTCTGGTATTCCCATCTCTTTCAGAATTTTCCACAGTTTATTGTGACCTACACAGTCAAAGGCTTTGGCATAGTCAATAAAGCAGAAATAGATGTTTTTCTGGAACTCTCTTCCTTTTTCAATGATCCAGCAGATGTTGGCAACTTGATCTCTGGTTCCTCTGCCTTTTCTAAAACCAGCTTGAACATCTGGAAGTTCACAGTTCACATATTGCTGAAGCCTGACTTGGAGAATTTTGAGCATTACTTTACTAGCATGTGAGATGAGTGCAATTGTGCAGTAGTTTGAGCATTCTTTGGTATTGCCTTTCTTTGGGATTGGAATGAAAACTGACCTTTCTTACATTGCTATATTGATTGATCTAGGCAAGGCAGGAAATCCAGGGTTTGATTGTGCTAAAAAGACACATCAAAATCCCAGAAAACATCAGAAAAATTTTCAAAGCCTTCTTTATTTCAACAGAAATCAAAGAATTCAGTTTTCCTTCTTGGGGATTTGCTATCTTTGGTCCTAATTAATTCTTGGAGAGTAACCTCTAGTTAACTGGTTAACTAACAATAGCCCATAGGCAAAGTCCCTCATAACAAGCACATAAAAACAAAGGTTGTACATAGCAAAGAGTCATTGAAGAGTGACTTGTTAATCTTCACTAGAAATAATCCCCATGCATACTTATTCAGATCTTTTAAGTCTAATAGCCACTGTTAAATAGCTCACCGTGTCCCTTTTGCACTTCAGGAAAGGAAGGTGAGAAGTGATCCGGGCTAGCAACTTAACTTGACATCATGGCTGTTTGGCATCAAGCAAACAGCCATGAACCATCTGACCCTTCCTTATCTTTTCCTCCAATTCTTCATTCCCATTCTACCTTTTCTCAAACCAGCTAAATTTCCCAAAAGAGAATAAAAGGACTTGTTCATTTATTTAGAAAAGTGGAACATCTGTTTCTTCTTCCTTTCCTTTCCAAGGTGGGGAAAACATCATCAACTTTCCAGTAGAAACCTAGAATCTAGGTTTCAAGCCATGGTCTAATATATTCTCCCTCCTTTAATAGATGGAAGTAAGAACTTTTGGATCCCACAAATATCATTTGAAAAAGAGTTTTCATAAACATAACCATGACCATAGGAGAACATGCTCCTCTTGATCATCCTCCATCCAGCTGCCATCACATCCATCAGAAAAACAGGCTTCAAATATCCTGCAGACTTTTTCCCTATGTCAAACCAGCTTCCTAAATAATTGTGTCCTCACAGACCTCAACAAAACTCTTGTTCTTGAAATTTTCTAAACCAGGGTGAAGATTCAGTATATCCATATAAAAACAACGAAAGGGATCCAGCTGTCCACAGAGGTGATGCCCCTCTGGGTGAGCAGCCATCCAGCTATGAGCTGGTAACCACTTGGCCTAAGGCAGCCTGAGTTATTTCTGCTTCCTGGTGCTAGATGACTACAGGACAAGACCGGGTTTCATTCTGCTTCTGTTTGTTCAGCTGAACCTCCCACTCAGAACGCACCTTCCCTCTTTGTTCTGTGTAGCTAAGCTACCCAGTCAGTGGAAAAATTCAACCTGCAGTCTCTTCTAATCAGCTACTCAAGGGCAGAGATCATACCTTCTATTTCTTCTTACCCCCCAGTGGCACATAACATAGACGGTGCACATGGGAGGTGACTTAGAATTGCTCTTAAACTATGCAAAAGTGCATGAGAGCACAGAGAGTAGAGGGGGAGAAACTCAAACATTACTATTTAAAACATTATAAAATATATTATATATATTATATAAAATATAATAGTTTTAAATTATGAATTTTGGAACTATTTTTTCCTAAAATTGAACTCCCACCAATATTCAACCAGTCCCTTACTTTCCAGCAATGTCACATGTGTATAATAGTTTCTGTAAACATTAACTTCTATCTCAAGAATAAATTGTAATAATCTGCAAAGAAATTAGAATGACAAATCTGCCAGAAAAACCTAAACCAAATTTGAGACTCACATATTCCTTATAATAACTACTATATCCTCCTTATCTCCTAGGCCTTCACATATCTTCTAAGATTTTAGAGTACTATTGGCAATATTAGTGCATACAATAATTCTTACCAACCAAATCTGTACCTCAGGAGATAATTCTGAAAATCTTCTTTGCAAAGCTCTTTAAACAAAAAATAGCATTCTTTCTGTGGAATCCCAGGATTTTAATAAATGTTGCCCATAAAATGGGTACCATGATCATGTAAGTTTGGGAAACTTCACTTAAAGTTACTTTATTAATTAATAAATGTATTTATTGCCAACATTCTTAGAACTTTTAGTACGTTAAAATTCAGTGTGAATCACTAAGAGGAGGATAAAAAATACAGTATTTTGGAGAAGGAAATGGCAACCCACTCCAGTATTCTTGCTGGGAATATTCCATGGACAGAGGAGCTGGCAGGCTAGAGTGGCAGAGAGTCATAGAGAGTCGGACACAACTGAGCACAGCACAGCATCAAACAAAAAGTATGAAGTATCAATTGCTTGGAAGAAAAATTGCTTTTCTCACACATGCTACTGAAGTATATCTATTTAAAGAGAAATGTATACTTTATACTTACATTATTTATGAATATGCATGTTAAGAGTATTAAGTAACTCAGTTTTTTAGGATGAGATTTAAAATAAATTACAAATTCTTGAGGTTATATAATTACATAGTAATGACTATTCTCTTACTGCAGTATTAGATACAAAAGTGGACTGATCACTGAACCAGGTGTTAGAAGACCTAAACACAGCTTTGTTTTTACCAATAAAGTAAAATTCATTTGTAAACATTATTGATGTAACAGGGGAAATATGTGTGTAAAAACATTTGTAAAATTGAAGTTTTCATCCCATACTAAATGTGTATATACATATATATATACACACAGAATTTGCCAACACCTCACAGCACTATTCAAGGAGCATCTTTGAAGGTCAGAAAAAGGCACCTGCAGGGACTAGAGTGTCTCTCTGTCCAGTATCATTTCTAGCAGAGCCAAAGCAGTCAAATTCAAACTTTACTGCACATCAAAACAGTTACTGCAAAAACTGTATTTGCCTGGAGGAATTTTCCAGCCTCCCTGGATAACATGACTGCTTTAACTTTAGAAAGCTATTGTGAATTAACGATCAACTCTAATTACCTGAATAACATGAAGGTTCAGACACTGAAAAAAAACTTTTTTCTGGTGAACAGAGCATTCGATTCTCTTTCTTACCATCTTCCTCGTCTGTCTATTCTTTATTTTCAAATTACAGAGAGAGGGAAGAATAAGCCATGGAAATGTGCCTTGTGTAGTCCTAACAGAGATAAATATGGACAAAGAGTGTAGAGATTTGTTTATTTGAAGTTCTAGGCAGAAGTTATGGACTTGAAGGTGTCAGATTTTGTGTGATAATTGAAATTTTTGCATCTTTTAAGTTTTACTATATTCAGATTTAAACTGTTATTCTACCAAAACAAATTCAATTTTTTCTATATATAGCAAACCATAAGATGAACCTTTCATTTTCCTCCAAACAGGACTACAGTATCCAATAACTTTCAACAGTTTTTCCTTATTTCTTTCTATTAATTTTTATTGGACTATAGTTGCTTTACAATGTTGTATTATTTTCTGCTATACCACAAATGCAATCAGCTACACATACACATGTATTTCCTCTTTTTTTGGATTTCCTTCCCATTTAGGTCACCACATATCATTGAGTTTCCTGAGCTATATAGTAGGTTTTCATTTTCAATCTTTTCAATAATTAAAAAAGGAGTAAAATAAACTCATTCCCCTCTGATTTAGCCTAAGAGAGATGTGAAATATACCTAATGTGAGTATCAGTAAGGATTTTTCATCATCAATTCAGTAAAAATATTTATGACAATAACCTCAAAGAATATTCTTTAAACTTTCAATCCACAGTATCCTGGGATGATGCATCAAAAGTCTGTGGGAAACAAAAGTTTGAATTTGTAGTGGCATGTGGATACCTGTTTTTCTCAGCAAAATAATTCAGCCATTGTAATTATTTTTAACAGAATTGGGCTTCACACTGTGGGATAATGAGCTGGAAAATGTATTTGTTTTAAATAAAGGCATTTTCACACTACAAGAACACACAAACATCTACAAAACCCAAATGCGCCCGTCCAGCGTGCCTGGTAAAAGAGCCAATTTGATGTTATTTCCAACTGTGTAGAAATAATTTGCTACAAATTCAGACTACAATGCAAACAGGTGCTTCTTGAAAGAAACCACATGAGTCTGGAATTGCCAAGGGCTGGGACAGCTGGGAAAGATGAAGATGCTCTCTTTTAAATGGAACCCAAGCCTCTGGAACCTGTTTAGGTCCTGACTATAAGCATTACCTTCCAGTTGGTCTTCCATGATCATAAGAGCAGCTGGCCCCTCAAATTACCCTTCACGTTTCACTAAAGCTGTGGATTTGTACTAGCAACAATCACATGTTACACTGAGAATGTGTGGGAAGGTAATTCCCAAACAAGCCCCAGGAGAGCAGATAAAGGACATCAGATGCAATAACCTTCACTTTAAAAGTCCAACTTCACCATATGAATCAAATAAAGAGACAAAGATGAGGCCAAGGGAGAAAAGGATGGAATGGGAAGACAGGAAAGTATCGATGGAACAACTGTAATGAGATGTGAAGGGGGTGAGGTGGGAATCAACTCTAAATCAGAAAGTTGAATTATGCAGCACAAATGAATGATAAAAAGAATATAGTTCAAAAAAGGAATTAGAAATTACTTAGGTTTCAAGGGGAAATTTTCAGGAGTGCAAAACTAATCTAAGGGTACAATATTTACACTAGTATTGTTACTGAAACTCAAGTCCCTGTACCCGACCCACAGAGAGGTCAAACAATACCTAAATATCAGAGTTTGGAACAGAGGAAGGTTTATCACAGGGCCCTGCAAGGAGATTGGCTTCCCTGTTGGCTCAGTGGTAAAGAATCCACCTGTCAATGCAGGAGACACAGGAGACGTGGGTTCGATCCTTGGATTGGGAAGATTCCCTGGAGGAGGAAATGGCAACCCACTCCAGTATTCTTGCCTGGGAAATCCCATGGACAGAGGAGCCTGGAGGGCTACAGTCCATGGGGTCACAAAGAGTTGGACACACCAAGAGACTGAGCTCACACATGTAAGGAGATGGATGGCTCATGCTTTAAAGCTTCCACACTCCCTGAAAGCTTTCAGCAAAGCCCTTTTTCTAGGAAAGGTGAGGGAGGGGTGTAATTAGCTGTTACAGAATTCTTGATGTCAGATACTTTGTTCTTGAGGTCAGATCATGGTCAGGTAATAATGTTCTTGTAAATCTCTACCAAACGAATGTCATTCCCTGTTCTGACAAGAAAGGGCAGGGTCCCAAGACAAAACTTTCACCCTCTGAGGTCCAGGGCCCGGCTAAGAGGAAGCAAATCTCAGCTGGCGTCTTCCTCAGGGCCAGGTCCCCAGACCCTGCCCAGCTGTCATCACAGAGGGAGCAAAGCACTCAGGACTCACCTGACCCTCAGGCTCTTCAAGCTGCCCAAATAGGGGAGGGGCAGCAGGTCCCACAGACTGTGACCCAGGCAGATTGCTGCTGTTAATCAGTCACAAAGTGGGGATGGAGGAGAGGTCCACCGCCACCTCCAGCCCTGGGCCCAGCCAGTGGGTGAGGGCTCCGGAGCTCCGCAGGACACAGCTTCCAGTCTGCTTCCTGAGCCCCCCAGCTCAGCCACTGGCCTGAGAGCTGGTAGGCTGGAGGAATCAGGGCCAAAGGCCCGGATTCGCCTCTTACCTCACTCTCCACCTGAGGACGGACAGACAGTCCGACAGTTGGTTGAATCCCACCACTAAGGGTTGCTCCTTGACAGTTGGTTGCTTCTGGGCGGGGCCCACTGAGGCACTGACCAATGACTGAGTTGGACCCATTGCCTGGTAACAGGGTGCAGAGTAATAGCAATCAGTGAGGAAACTCTGGGTGCTAAGAGCTGCTGTATTTGTCTGTGCTGTTTCAGTACTATGTACAAATGGGTGTGTAATACATTCTCCTCACTGTTGATTCCTGCTTAGACCTTAATGCACTTCCAGTACTTATCCATAGGTCTTCCTACAGTTTCCTATTGAATTGTAACGAGTTGTTAATAAGTTTGATGATTTCAAACCTTTTTTCTTAGTAATTTGGTTTTAAGATTCTGCTCCAATAATTGCAACCTGTGGGCAAGTTTTTTTTCCCATAGCACCAAGCAATTCTCAAACACCAGTTGAGTGTCCTACACTTCCAGTCAATTCTGACACTGCCTGCCTGGAGACAGTATCAGATCCCACAGGTTGAGAGCTTGGTCCTACAAGACTGCATCCCACCACCAATTCAGATCCCAGTCACAAGTCCAGGTTGCCATCTGTGTCTCTGACCAACTGGCTATACACAGATCAGGAGTTTCAAATGACTCCCTCCTTGGATTTGGCTAATTTGCTAAAGAGGCTCACAGAACTCAGAAACTTTTTCTCATTAGATTATCAGTTCATAATGAAAGGATATAACTCAATAACAGTCAGATGGAAGAGATGCACAAACTAAGTTCTGTTGGGTAGGAGTGTGGAGCTTTCTTCCCTATCCTCTCCAGGTATCACCCTCCCCATATCTCCACCAGCTCACCACTCCAGCAGCTCACCACTGCTCTCAGAACCCTGTCCTCTCCCCTCTCCAGAGGTTGGGGAGTGGGGGTAAGAGTGGAAAGTTTCAACCCTCTAATCACTTGGTCGGTTCCCCTGGCAACTAGCCTCAGTCCTTAGGAGAATTAGGGGCATTCCAAAAGTCACCTCAGTAACATAAGTTCTCTCTCATCACTTAGGAAATTCAATGAGCTAACTTCTAGCAATAAGATCAAATACCAAATATATATTACTTATTACAAATCATAAGATCACAGGATTCCTTCTACTAGTCCTCTAAAAGAATCCCTTGTCACCAAAAATGGGTATGACAACAGAGGAATCTAGTCTGAAGCTCAAAAGGAATTCAGTACAAACAGAACTTCTCCAGAATACACAATGTGTTCTGACCAGATTATTAGCAAGAACTTTTCAGGCAATAAAGAAACCCAGGACTTCCCTGGTGGCCCAGTGCTTAAGAATCTGCCTTGAAATGCTGGGGACACAGGTTCAATCCCTGGGTAAGGAACTAAGATCCCACATGTCTCAGGGAAACTAAGCCTGCGTGCCGCAATTACTGAGCCTGCATGCCTAGAGCCCATGCTCTGAAATAAGAGAAGCTACAGCAATGAGACACCTGCACACTGCAAGAAAGAGTGGCCCCCACTCACCGCAACTAAAGAAAGCCTGAGACCAGCAACAAAGACCCAGTGCAGCCAAAAAAAAGAAAAAGAAATCCAAGAATGCACTTGAAAATATCACAAACTTCCACCAAAATCCACTTTTCAAAATCCATTTAACACTGAAAGGGGAAGGCAAAATTGTTTAAGGCAACTGTTAGCAGAGGCTATGAGTCATATTTTCAGCTTGGTGTTCACATGATTAATTTTTATACCACCCAAGTGTTGAAACAAATGTAATGAAGTCAACTTTAAGTGCCATATACAGGGAGAACTTTTCCCTTTATTTTACATTGTGCCAAACATATAAAAATTACTTGGTTGTACAGAAATGACTTTTACTAAATTTAGTTTAATTGAAAATTCTAATAGCTGAACTAACACATATGCAGCAAACATATTCCTTCTAAAATTGATGTCGCTCTCTCTGGGATTTCTTAATCATCTTGGAGAAAATAGCCATGTTTCTGTGATGCAAGTCATGTGATTTCATTTTAAATAAAAAAATATGGCTTTCATTATTTTGTATATTCTGTTAAAGAAAAAGAGTTTATGTTCTTTAATACTTAAGGTATTTATCTTTTAAAGATTTTTTAGTCAAAATAAGGGATGATAAACTTTCCCAAATGTAGAAATGTCTTGTTTCCTCCAAGGAATGAAAGGCCTTTGTACCTTATAATAAAAATCATCATTTCCTTGTATTTACCTCTCAGAGAATAAGGCACACAGTGAACACTACTGCTTCAATCAGCAGCTAGAATTTGTTCTTGGCAAAAAAAAAGGTCTTTAAAAATGATCTCTGCTCACAACATTAAAGTGGATTACATTTTAAATAAGAACATTTTCAATTATAGCAACTATCCTTCTAGCATGGTTCTGACTTGTTTGCACAAACAAATGGATATTCTTATTTATGTATTTCTATAAAATAGGCATCGAGGGCAGGGAGACTAATCTGGTAAAGCCCCCCAAAAGGAGGAAATAATGCAGTTTAGCTGCTCAATCTTCTAACTTGCTTTGTTAAAACCTCAGTTTCTCATTGCATCAAATTGCCTACCTCCACGATATTCACAGGAATTTTATGCAGACAGAAGATAAACAGAACATTTGAGGTTCTATTCATTCACTGAAGGAAAAACTTGCTAATTGGTTTTTCTTTTAAAGATTATTATTTTTTAATTACACAAGCAATATTACACAAGTTTCAGTAGAGAGTTATAAATTTTATGAAAAATGAAAACTACATTTTTCTCCCCATACCCACCAAATTCCACTTCTTTCTTCAAAGTAATTATTTTCAATTATTAAATATTATTTTATCTATTCTTTTGTTGTTAATTTCTAATCTTATTGCACCATGATCAGAGAACATGGTCTGAACTATTTCTGTTTTCTGGAATATACCAAAATTGGAGGGGACGGGAGCTCTATTTGTTGTTGTTCAGTTGCTCAGTCATGTCCAACTCTTTGTGACCCGATAGGTTGCAGCACCACAGGCTTCCCTGTCCTTCACCATCTCCCAGAGTTTGCTTAAACTGATGTCCACTGAATTGGTGATGCCATCCAACCATCTCATCCTCTGTCGTTCCTTTCTCCTCCTGTCTTCAATCTTTCCAAGCACCAGGGTCTTTTCTAATGAGTCAGCTCTTCACAGGGCTTCCCGCATAGCTGAGTCAGTAAAGAATCTGCCTGCAATGCAGGACACCCAGGTTTGATTCCTGGGTTGGGGTGACCCCCTGGAGGAGGAACTGGCAACCCACTCCAGTATTCTTGCCTGAAGAATCCCATGAGCAGAGAGCCTAGCAGGCTACAGTCCATGAGGTGGCAAGGTTGGACACAACTTAGCGACTAAACCAACCAACCAACAGCTCTTCACATCAGGTGCCCAAAGCACTGGAGCTTCCATTTCAGCATCAGTCCTTTCAATGAATATTCAGGGTTGATTTCCTTTGGGATTGAATGGCTGGATCTCCTTGCAGTCTAAGGGACTCCCAAGAGTCTTCCCCAACATCACAGTTCAAAAGCATCAGTTCTTCAGTGCTCAGCCCTTTTATGGTCCAATTCTCACATCCATACATGACTACTGGAAAAACCATAGCATTGACTATATGGACATTTGTCGGCAAAGTAATGTCTCTACTTTTTAATATGCTGTCTAGGTTTGTCATAGTTTTTCTCCCAAGGAGCAAGCATCTTTTAACTTCATGGCTGCAGTCACCATCTACAGTGATTTTGGAACTCAAGAAGACAAAGTCTGTCACTATTTCCATTGTTTCCTCCATCTATTTGCCATGAAGTGATGGGACCAGATGCCATGATTTTAGTTTTGTGAATGTTGAATTTTAAGCCAGATTTTTCACTCTCCTCTTTCACTCACCTTCATCAAGAGGCTCCTTAGATCGTCTTTGCTTTCTGCCATAAGGGTGGTGCCATCTGCATATCTGGGGTTATTGACATTTTTCCTGGCAATCTTGGTATCTGAGGTTATCTGAGGTTATTGGTATTTCTCCTGGCAATCTTGATTCCAACTTGTGCTTCATCCAGCCTTGCATTTCACATGATGTGCTCTGCATATAAATTAAATAAGCAGGGTGACAATATACAGTCTTGACGTACTCCTTTCCCAATTTGGAACCAGTCCATTGTTCCATGTCCAGTCCTAACTGCTGCTTCTTGATCTGCATACAAGTTACGCAGGAGGCAGGTAAAGTGGTCTGGTATTCCCATCTCTTGAAGAATTTTTCATAGTTTGTTGTGATTCACACAAAGGCTTTAGTGTATTCAATGAAGCAGAAGTAGATGTTTTTCTGAAATTTTCTTGCTTTTTCTAAGATCCAACAGATGTTGGCAAATTGATCTCTGGTTCCTCTGCCTTTTCTAAACCCAGCTTGTACATCTGGAAGTTCTCAATTCAGGTATTGTTGAAGCCTAGCTTGGAGAATTTTGAACATTACTTTGCAAGCATGTGAAATGAGTGCAACTGTGCAGTAGTTTGAGCATTCTTTGGCACTGCCTTTCTTCAGCACTGGAATGAACTCTGACCTTTTCCAGTGCTGTGGTCACTGCTGAGTTTTCCAAATTTGCTGGCATACTGCATGAAACACTTTCACAGCATCATCTTTTACAACTTGAAATAGCTCAGTTGGAATTCTGTCACCTCCATGAGCTTCATTCCTCGTGATGCTTCCTAAGGCCCACTTGACTTCACTCTCCAAGATGTCTGGCTTTAGAGGAGTGACCACACCATCATGGTTATCTGGGTCATGAAGATCTTTTTTGTATAGTTCTATATATTCTTGCTACCTCTTCTTAATATCTTCTGCTTCTGTTAGGTCCATACCATTTCTGTCGTTTATTGTGCCCATCTTTGCATGAAATGTTCCCATGGTGTCTCTAATTTTCTTTAAAGGATCTCTAGTCTTTCCCATTCTAATTTTTTCCTCTATTTCCTTGCATTGTTCACTTAGGAAGGCTTTCTTATCTTTCCTTGTGTTCTTTGGAACTCTGCATTCAGATGGTATATCTTTCCTTTTCTCCTTTGCCTTTTGCTTCTCTTCTTTCTCAGCTATTTGTAAGGTCTTCTCAGATAACCATTTTACCTTTTTGCATTTCATTTTATTGGGGATGGTTTTGATCACCACCTCCTGTACAATGTCACAAACCTCCATCCATAGTTCTTCAGGCACTCTATCAGATGTAATCTCTGAATCTATTTGTCACTTCCACTGTATAATCATAAGGGATTTGATTTAAGTCATACCTGAATAGCCCAGTGGTCTTCCCTAGTTTTTTCAATTTAAGTCTGAATTTTGCAGTAAGGAGTTTGTGATCTGAGCCATAGTTAGCTACTTGTTTTTGCTGACTGTATAGAGCTTCTCCATATTTGGATGCAAGAATATAATCAATCTGATTTCAGTATTGACCATCTGGTGATGTCCATGTGTAGGGTCTTCTCTTGTGTTGTTAGAAGAGGGTGTTTGCTATGACTGGTGTGTTCTCTTGGCAAAACTCTGTTAGCCTTTGTCCTGCTTCATGTTCTACTCCAGGGCCAAATTTGCCTGTTACTCTAGGTACCTCTTGACTTTCTACTTTTGCTTTCCAATCCCCTATGATGAAAAGGAAACTTTAGGGGGGTTAGTTCTAGAAGGTCTTATAGGTCTTCATAGAACCATTCAAATTTAGCTTTTTTTGGCATTAGTGGTTGGGGCATAGAGTTGGATTACTGTGATATTGAATGGTTTGGCTTGGAAATGATCCAAGATCATTCTGTCATTTTCGAGACTGCTCCCAAGTAATGCATTTTGGACTCTTGCTGACTATGAGGGCTACTCCATTTCTTCTAAGGGATTCTTGCCCACAGTAGTAGATATAATAGTCTTCTGAATTAAATCCACCCATTCCGGTCCATTTTAGTTCACTGATTCCTAAAATGTCAGTGTTCACTCTTGCCATCTCCTCTTTAACCACTTCCAATTTGCTTTGTTCATGGAGCTAACATTCCAAGTTCCTATGCAATATTATTCTTACAGCATCAGACTTTACTTCCATCATCAGTCAAATCCACAACTGGGTGTTGGTTTCGCTTTGGCTTAGCCTCCTCATTCTGTCTGGAGCTATTTATCTGCTCTTCTCCAGTAGCATATTGGGCACCTACTGACCCAGGGAGTCCATCTTTCAGAGCCATATCTTTTTGCCTTTTCATACTGTTCATGGGGTTCTCAAGGCAAGAATGCATAAGTGGTTTGCCATTCCCTTCTCCAGGGGACCACATTTTGTCAGAACTCTCCACCATGACCCACCCATCCTGGATGGCCCTACACATTATGGCTCATGGTCTCACTGACTTAGATGAGGCTGTGATCCTAGTGATCAGTTTGGTTAGTTTCCTAACCAAATTGTGGTTTTCATTTTGTCTGCCCTTTGTTGGGTGAGGATAAGAGGCTTGTGGTAGCTTCCTGATGGGAGGGACTGGTTGTGGGGAAAACTGGGTCTTCCTCTGGTGGGCAATGCCATGCTCAGTAAATCTTTAAGACAATTTTCTGTTAATGAGTGGGGCCTGTTCCCTCTCTGTAGTTTGACCTGAGGCCAAACTATGGTAGGAATAATAGCAGTAACTGCAACCTCCTTCAAAAGGCCTTATACCAGCATGCTGCAGCTCCCGGTACTGGTGTAGTCAGTGCCCCTGACCCACACCTCCGAGACTCACACAGACTTCTTGCTCAGTTTCTTGAGGGGTCACTGCTCCTTTCTCCTGGGTCTTGGCTTGCACAAAGTTTTGTTGTGCCTCCAAGAGTCTGTTTCCCCAGTCCTGTGAAAGTTCTGTAATCAAATCCCACTGGCCTCCAAAGTCAAATTCCCTGGGAGTTCTCAGTCCCTAGGCCGGATCCACAGGTTGGAAAATCTGTTTTGGGCCCTAGAACTTTTGCAATAGTGCAAGAACTTCTTTGATATAATTGTTCTCCAGTTTGTGGGTCGTCTGCTTGGCGGCTCTATAGCACAGCTAATGGTAACTTCCTCCAAGAGGACTTATGCCATACTCCCAAGTCTGCTGCAGCCAGAGCCCCTATCCCTACAGCAAGTCACTGATGACCCATGCCTCTGAAAAAGACACTCAGATACTCAAAGGCAGGTCTGGCTCAGTCTCTTATAGAGGTCACTGTCCATTCCCTGGGTCCAGGTACGCAAAAGATTTTGTTCGGTTCAGTTCAGTCGCTCAGTCATGTCTGACTCTTTGTGATCCCATGAATCGCAGGATGCCAGGCCTCCCTGTCCATCACCAACTCCTGGAGTTTACCCAAACTCAAGTCCATTGAGTTGGTGATGTCATCCAGCCATCTCATCCTCTGTCGTCCCCTTCTCCTCCTGCCCCCAATCCCTCCCAGCATCAGGGTCTTTTCCAATGAGTCAAATCTTCACATGAGGTGGCCAAAGTATTGGAGTTTCAGCTTCAGCATCAGTCCTACCAATGAACACCCAGGACTGATCTCCTTTAGGATGGACTGGTTGGATCTCCTTGTAGTCCAAGGGACTCTCAAGAGTCTTCTCCAACACCACAGTTCAAAAGCATCAATTCTTCGCCACTCAGCTTTCTTCACAGTCCAATTCTCACATCCATACATGACTACTGGAAAAACTAAAGCCTTGAATAGACAGACCTTTTGTTTGGCAAAGTAATGTCTCTGCTTTTGAATATGCTATCTAGGTTGGTCATAACTTTCCTTCCAAGGAGTAAGTGTCTTTTAATTTCATGGTTGCAGTCAGCATCTGTAGTGATTTTGGAGCCCCCCAAAATAAAGTCTGACATTGTTTCCACTGTTTCCCCATCTATTTCCCTTGAAGTGATGGGACCAGATGACATGATCTTAGTTTTCACAATGTTGAGCTTTAAGCCAACATTTTCACTCTCCTCTTTCACTTTCATCAAGAGGCTTTTTAGATCCTCTTCACGTTCTTCAGATCCGCATATCTGAGGTTATTGATATTTCTCCTGGCAATCTTGATTCCAGCTTGTGCTTCCTCCAGCCCAGCGTTTCTCATGATATACTCTGCATATAAATTAAATAAGCAGGGTGACAATATACAGCCTTGACGTACTCCTTTTCCTATTTGGAATCAGTCTGTTGTTCCATGTCCAGTTCTAACTGTTGCTTCCTGACCTGCATGTAGGTTTCTCAAGAGGCAGGTCAGGTGGTCTGGTATTCCCATCTCTTTCAGAATTTTCCACAGTTTATTGTGATCCACACAGTCAAAGGCTTTGGCATAGTCAATAAAGCAGAAATAGATGTTTTTCTGGAACTATCTTGATTTTCCATGATCCAGCAGATGTTGGCAATTTGATCTCTGGTTCCTCTGCCTTTTCTAAAACCAGCTTGAACATCTGGAAGTTCACAGTTCACGTATTGTTGAAGCCTGGCTTGGAGAATTTTGAGCATTACTTTACTAGCGTGTGCTGCTGCTGCTGCTGCTGAGTCGCTTCAGTCGTGTCCTACTCTGTGCGACCCCATAGACGGCAGCCCACCAGGCTCCCCCGTCCCTGGTATTCTCCAGGCAAGAACACTGGAGTAGGTTACCATAACTGTGTGGTTGTCTGAGCATTCTTTGGCATTGCCTTTCTTTGGGGTTGGAATGAAAACTGATCTTTTCCAGTCCCGTGGCCACTGCTGAGTTTTCCAAATTTAACACCCTCCAAGTGTCTCTGGCAGGTCTGAGAGCTGGGAGCTCTATTCACATATTTTATCATGAAAAGGATGTGGGTTTTCTATATATAGGTTACAAAGATAGAGGCTGTGATAGAGATAGCTTATATTAAGCTTGTTACTTGTTATCAAAATTTTACTTATTTTTATTTATTTTTTTCAGTTGATCTTTCAAACTCTGAGAGAAATATATTGTTTCCAACTGTGATTTCAGATAAGTTACTCTGTGTACTCTTATAGCAGCTTTTTCTTCATGGTTAATGTATCTTCTCAGTGAGCTTTTCATATAAAATATCTCTTTTGTTTATTAAATATTTTTGGCTTTATATCTACTTTTTGATGTCTTGCCATAAATGCTTTAGTTTTGTTGGACTATTTTGCATATGCTTTTTTTTTTCAGCCTTTCTATACCATTTTGTTTTAGTATTGACTCTAAAACAGACCTAAATATTGTTGTTTACCCAATGTGAAAATGTCCATCCTTTAATAAAGAAATTACACCCATCAATAAACTCCTTATTAATACATATGTGTGTGTTAGTCACTCAGCCATATCTAACTCTTTGAGATCCCACTGACTGTAGCCCACCAGGCTCCTCTGTCCATGGAATTCTCCAGGCAAGAATACTGGAGTAGGTAGCCATTCCCCTCTCCAGGGGATTTTCCCAACTCAACGATGGAACCCAGGTCTCCCGATTGCAGGTGGATCCTTTACTGTGAACCACAGTAATTAAATAATATATTAAAAGTATTACTTTTTTAAATAGCATAAAAAATATTATAAGTAACTAATGACCTATCTGTCCTTATTCCTGCTACTTAGTTCATGTTTTCTATGACTACACTCTCTTGTTGTCTCTTTTGCCCTCCTTTTCCATGTTGAACTTTCTGAGTTATTGATGTTCTATTTTATTCCCTTTCTTTTATTTGTAAGTAACAGAGCCTACTTATTTTTTCAGTGATTACTCTTCCAATTTTGTCACACATATTTATACTTAAAATTTTCAAACACATCTAAAGTTAATTAGTATCTATATTCTCTTGCTGTATAGGGGAAACCTTAGCATTCTCTAACTTTCCTTGACCCATCACATGTTGTAATTATCTAATAAGTCAGTTGCAAATTAACTTATTTGTACTATGCATTCATGATTATTTAACAAAGAAAAGTTTTACTGCATTTTGCTCATGAAATTTATCATATCCCATATTTTCTTCCTTTTGTAATATATCCATGAGGTTATGTGGACCCTTTGAAAGTGTCTGCCTGAAAAGGTTTTAATTTTACCATCACATTTGAATTATAGTTAGGCTGTGCACAGACTTGTAAATTAAAAATTATTTCCACTCAGAGAATATTACACAGCTATAAAAAGAAGGAGATCCTGTCATACTACAACATGATGAACTCAAGAACATATTAAGTGAAATAAACCTGTTACCGAAAGCAAAATACTGTATAATTTCACTTTATGAACTATATAAAGCAGTTCAAATCATGGAAATTGACAGTAAAAGTGGTTACTGAGGGGTAGAGCAAATGGGGAGGAAGGATTTGGGTTTAATGGGTATAGAGTTTCAGTTTTGTAGGATAGAAAAGTTTCTAGAGAGCTTTGTGAATATACTTAGTACTGAACTGCACACAAAAATAGTTAAGATGGTAAATTTAGTGTTATGTGCTTTTACCACAATAAAACAATTCTTTCTTTTTCTCACTATTATGAAGATACTGCTCAGTTTCCTTCTTACATTCTTTCAGGTGGTTGATTAGAAAGAAGTCTGATGAAAATCTGTTTTTTCATTCATTGGTAATTCACAAACTACTCCTTTCTGGAAGTTATCAGAATTTCTGCCTTATCCTGGGTATTTTAATCTTAATAGATGGTTCTGCAGATCTATTGGATTTTACTGTGCAGTCATATTTTTAATTTCTACACATTATTTTTTCAATTAACCTATTTATTTTAATTGGAGGATAATTACTTTATAATATTTCAATGGTTTTTGCCATACATCAACATGAATCAGCCACAGGTATACATGTGTTCCCCTCATCCTGAACACCCGTCCCATCTCCTTTCCCACTCTATCCCTCTGGGTTGTCCAAGAACACTGGCTTTGGGTCCCCTGCTTCATCCACTGGACTTGCACTGGTCATCGGTTTTACATATGGTAATGTACATGTTTCAGTGATATTCTCTCAAATCATCCCACCCTCACCTTCTCCCACTGAGTCCAAAAGTCTGTTTTTTATATCTCTGTCTCCTTTGCTGCCCTTTATGTAGGATCATTGGTACTGTCTTTCTAAATTCCATATATATGCATTAATATACTGTATTTGTCTTTCTTTTTCTGACTTATCACTCTATATAATAGGCTCCAGGTCCATCCACCTCATTAGAACTGAATTAAGTGTGTTCCTTTTTACAACTGAGTAATATTCCATTGTATATATGTACCACAACTTCCTTATCCATTCATCTGCTGATGGACATCTAGGTTGCCCCCACATCCTAGCTATTGTAAATAGTGCTGCAATGAATATTGGGGTACATGTGTCTCTTTCAATTCTGGTTTCCTTGGGATCTATGTCCAATAGTGGGATTGCTGGGTTGTATGGCAGTTCCATTCCCAGTTTTTTAAAGAATCTCCACACTGTTTTCCATAGTGGCTTCACCAGTTAACATTCCCACCAACAGTGTAAGAGGGGTCCCTTTTCTCCACATCCTCTCCAGCATTTATTGTTTGTAGACTTTTTGATGATGGCCATTATGACCAGCATTAGATGATACCTCACTGTGGATTGACTTGAATTTCTCTGATAATGGAAAAAGCAAGAGAGCTCCAGAAAAACGTCTATTTCTGCTTTATTGACTATGCCAACGCCTTTGACTGTGTGGATCACAATAAACTGTGGAAAATTATGAAAGAGATGGGAATACCAGACCACCTGACCTGCCTCTTGAGAAATCTGTATGCAGGTCAGGAAGCAACAGTTAGAACTGGACATGGAACAACAGACTGGTTACACATTGGGAAAGGAGTATGTCAAGGCTGTATATTGTCACCATGCTTATATGCAGAGTACATCATGAGAAACGCTGGACTGGAAGAAACACAAGCTGGAATCAAGATTGCCAGGAGAAATATCAATAACCTCAGATATGCAGATGACACCACCCTTATAGCAGAAAGTGAAGAACTAAAGAGCCTCTTGATGAAAGTGAAAGTGGAGAGTGGAAAAAGTTGGCTTAAAGCTCAACATTCAGAAAACGAAGATCATGGCATCCGGTCCCATCTCTTCATGGGAAATAGATGGGGAAACAGTGGAAACACTGTCAGACTTTTTTTGGGGGGGCTCCAAATCACTGCAGATGGTGACTGCAGCCATGAAATTAAAAGATGCTTACTCCTTGGAAGGAAAGTTATGACCAACCTAGATAGCATATTCAAAAGCAGAGACATTACTTTGCCGACTAAGGTCCGTCTAGTCAAGGCTATGGTTTTTCCAGTGGTCATGTATGGATGTGAGAGTTGGACTATGAAGAAGGCTGAACTCTGAAGAATTGATGCTTTTGAACTGTGGTGTTGGAGAAGACTCTTGAGAGTCCCTTGGACTGCAAGGAGATCCAACAAGTCCATTCTGAAGGAGATCAACCCTGGGATTTCTTTGGAAGGAATGATGCTAAAGCTGAAACTCCAGTACTTTGGCCACCTTATGTGAAGAGTTGACTCATTGGAAAAGACTCTGATGCTGGGAGGGATTGGGGGCAGGAGGAAAAGGGGACAACAGAGGATGAGATGGCTGGATGGCATCACTGACTCGATGGACGTGAGTCTGAGTGAACTCCAGGAGTTGGTGATGGACAGGGAGGACTGGTGTGCTACGATTCATGGGGTTGCAAAGAGTTGGACACAGCTGAGCGACTGAACTGAACTGAATAATGAGTGAAGCTGAGCATCTTTTCATGTATTCATTAACCATCTGGATGTCTTCTTTGGAGAAATGTCTGTTTAGGTATTTTGTCCATTTTTTGATTGGGTTTTTCACTTTTCTGGTATTGAGCTGAACAAGCTGCTTATATATTTTGGAGATTAATTCTGTCAGTTTTTTCATTTGCTATTATTTTCTCCCATTCTGAGAGCTGTCTTTTCACCTTGCTTATAATTTCCTTCATTGTGCCAAAGCTTTTAAGTTTAATTAGGTCCCATTTGCTTATTCTTGTTTTTATTTCCACTACTGTGGGAAGTGAGTCATAAAGGATCTTGCTGTGATTTTTGTCAGAGAGTGTTCTTATGTTTTCCTCTAAGAGTTTTATAGTTCTGGTCCTACCTTTAGGTCTTTAATCTATTTTGAGTTTATGTTTCTGTATGGTGTTAGAAAGTGTTCTAGTTTCATTCTTTTACACATAGTTGACCAGTTTTCTCAGCACCACTTGTGGAAGAGACTCTTTTCTCCATTGTACATTTTTGCCTCCTTTATCAAAGATAAGGTGTCCAAAGATGTGTGTATTTATCTGGACTAATTTCTACACATTATTTCTTATTTTTAAATTAAATTATTTCTGTAACAGCCATTCTTGATTTATTAATGCCTTTTGAATATCTCTAAGGATACTAAGAGTAGACTTTAAATTCTTTTTTTATGTTCTTCAACATATTTCTTTTAAATCTCAGTCACTGGATTTTATTACCCACTCAGTAAAGAATCTGCCTGCTATGTGGGAGACCTGGGTTCAATCCCTGGGTGGGTAAGATTCCCTGAAGAAAAGAATGGCTACCCACTCCAGTATTCTTGCCTGGAGAATTCCATGGACAGAGGAGCCTGGTGGGCTACAATGGGATCGCAAAGAGTCAAACACGACTGAGCGACTATCATTCCTTTATAATTGTGATAATTATTGTCCTCCGGTACACTCACTCTTGGTTGAAAAGTCAAACATTCAGATCACTGTCAGGATATCCAACAATCTTACTTCCATGTGTACAACAGTTCCTGTATCTATAAGGATGAATGTCTCTCCTCAAAGCCTTATGCTCCTCTTTACCTCAGCCATTAATACTAACAATAATGCCCTAGTCCTTGCTAAAAAACTTCCACCCCTCCATGATCTTGATATATTCTTAAACTACCATGGTGGGGTACTCACTCTACCACTCCCACGCCAACAATACCTTCATCCAACCTGGATCTCCAGTCCATTAATTCTCCCATAGTTTTGCTTTCCCTCACTCCTGTGTAAGCTTTCCATTTCTCTTCTCTTCAGTTCAGTTCAGTCGCTCAGTCGTGTCCGACTCTTTGCGACCCCATGAATCACAGCACGCCAGGCCTCCCTGTCCATCACCAATTCCCGGAGTTCACACAGACTCAAGTCCATCGAGTCAGTGATGCCATCCAGCCATCTCATCCTCTGTCGTCCCCTTCTCCTCCTTCCCCCAATCCCTCCCAGCATCAGAGTCTTTTCCAATGAGTCAACTATTCACATGAGGTGGCCAAAGTACTGGAGTATCAGCTTTAGCATCATTCCCTCCAAAGAAATCCCAGGGTTGATCTCCTTTAGGATGGACTAGTTGGATCTCCTTGCAGTCCAAGGGACTCTCAAGAGTCTTCTCCAACACCACAATTCAAAAGCATCAATTCTTTGGTGGTCAGCCTTCTTCACAGTCCAAATCTCACATCCATACATGACCACAGGAAAAACCATAGCCTTGACTAGACGGACCTTTGTTGGCAAAGTAATGTCTCTGCTTTTGAATATGCTATCTAGGTTGGTCATAACTTTCCTTCCAAGGAGTAAGCGTCTTTTAATTTCATGGCTGCAATCACCATCTGCAGTGATTTTGGAGCCCAGAAAAATAAAGTCTGACAGTGTTTCCACTGTTTCCCCATCTATTTCCCATGAAGTGATGGGACCAGATGCCATGATCTTCATTTCCTGAATGCTGAGCTTTAAGCCAACTTTTTCACTCTCCTCTTTCACTTTCATTTAGAGGCTTTTTAGTTCCACTTCACTTTCTGCCATAAGGGTGGTGTCATCTGCATATCTGAGGTTATTGATATTTCTCCCAGCAATCTTGATTCCAGCTTGTGCTTCTTCCAGCCCAGTGTTTCTCATGATGTACTCTGCACATAAGTTAAATAAGCAGGGTGACAATATACAGCCTTGACATACTCCTTTTCCTATTTGGAACCAGTCTGTTGTTCCATGTCCAGTTCTTCCTGACCTCCAAATAGATTTCTCAAATCACCTTAAATTTCATAATCCATCGTTACATTAACTTCTTTGCATATGCTTTCAATTCCTTTGCCTAGCTGTTACTTCATTATAGTCATTTGACCAAACATTAACATATATAAATCCAATTTTCTGCCTACTTCAAACCTACACCAAAGCAACTGAACATGGCTGAATGATCTCACTGTGAATTTAAATGGGTCCTTAATGGTGCCCAGCAACCACACTATAGTTCCCTAGACCATCTGTTCTCCTACTCACAGATAACAATCTCATTCCTTTCAAACGTTTCAGCGTATCCACCCACATCCTCACTCTCAGCTGATGATTTACTTCTTATCTTTCTAAGAAAACTTAGCTATCATAAAAGAACTTCCACACATTCTCTTCCTACCTACTAGCAGGTTTCCACCAGGAAACCTTCCTAATTTCCAATACTTATATCATATGCTCTGCTTTCCTACCTTTTACTGAACATAAATCACTCACATTCTTATTTAAAGACAATCCTCCTCTTGGACAAGTCCAATTTTTCAAGGATAAAATTTGTAACTCTCTCTTCTATATCATCAAAGTTTAATTCTCTGTGTCTTTATCATTAGCAGACAAACATATATGTCTCCTGTCTTTCAAAATAAACATGCTTTTCTTCATGAATTTGTGATGAGGCACTAGATAAACAGTACAGTGACAATATTTCCACATAAGTGAGTCCTCCAAACTTATTTCAGTAAATACTAACTTTCATCAATTTAACAATTCTAATGGATTACTCAGGAATTAGGGGGAAATGGAAAGAAATATTAAACATAAAGTGTTTTCTCTCAGAAAGAACTTAAAAGTGGGAATAACATGAATGCCGAAACACGGCTCTGAACTCACTGTTCTTGGAACAGTCAGAGTGGCCAAACAGTGGGCTAAGAACTAAGGCAATAAACTGGTTCAGGGCATCTTGTGAAGAGCATAAAAGCCTAAGGTTACAATCCCAGAGTTCATCCACAGTGAGACAGAAGCCATCCTGAACTTTTTCAAGTGGAAACTGGTGTGATCAAAATGCCTTAACTTAGCCCCTTTCATTTCCTCTCCCCATAAAATACCTTAAACATTTTATTACTTTATATTTTGCTTTCAAGTGCTATGTAGTAGGTTTTACTAAAGTTCTGGGAGAGGTGACAATCGTTTATACCATAAACAATATAACATATATATAAAATATGACATAAAATGGTTTATTCCATAAACCATTAGATATGCCTGTTCTTATTACTCAGTGACTTGTATCCAGTGAGCTCCAGGTTCTTGTCATATTACCTTGCTCCTTTTTTTCTCTTTCACCTTCCTCTCTTTCTTGTTCTATCCTAAGAAACTTATCAAAGCATTTTCCTAAGAACAGATCGATCTCTCCCTCAGAGGAATTTTGGTGCCAGGTGGTAAGATAATTGGGCTTACTTTACTGTACTTGATTGGCTGATTGGTAAAAGAAATCAGTTACACCTTTGTGGTGAAGGTCATTATACAATTCCTAGATACTGAAAAGAAAGAAAGTGTAGTTGCTTAGTTGTGTCTTACTCTTTGAGATCCCATGGACTGTAGCCCTGCCAGGCTCCTCTGTCCATGAGATTCTCCAGGAAAAAAAACTGGAGTGGGTTGTCATTCCCTTATCCAGGGGATCTTCCTGATCCAGGGATTGAACCTGGGACTTGTGCATTGTGGGCGGATTCTTTACCATCTGAGCCACCAGGGAAGACTAATTTAAGTATGATAAACTAAGACCCTACATGCATCCCAGGGTTCTAATTTCCTTGTGACACTTTTTTGCTACTCCACATCCGGAAATGAAGTGTGAGTCACTCAGTTGTGTCCAACTTTTTGTAACCCCATGAACTGTAGCCCACCAGGCTCCTCTGTCATGGAATTTTCCCAGGCAAGAATACCAGAGTGGGTTGCCATTCCCTTCTCCAGCGGATCTTCCTGACCCAGGGATCAAACCTGGGTCTCTTGCATTGCAGGCAGATTCTTTATCATTCTGAGCTATCAGGGAAGTCACTTACTGAAGGGGTGACACAAATCAAAGGCTGAGAATTTTTAAGACCAAAATGGAAGATGGGATATTATATTATGTACTAAAGACACTGCATAGTACTAAATAACAGGATTAAATTTAAAAGTAAATATGTACCCTGGACACCACTGAAAGTAACTAGTACACCAATTCTTTTTCCTAAAATTCCCAATAAATAATTAAGCATTATTGTGCTATTCCTGTATGAACTATATTTCAGACAACGAAATTGCCATATTTGATGAGTGAAGGGTGTTTGTTTTTCAAGGAATTCCAGCTAACAAATGTACAGTGAATTATAGGATTTTAAAAATCATTCTGTAATTGCTGATGAAATAACCAAATCAGGGAACAATCATCAATATATGAAGCCATAAGAAAAAAGGTTGGTGGGGAACTTTAAATGGGAAGTTCAGGCTATCATCTGAATCCTCTGATCAGCCTTAGTATCACTCAACCTGGGACAAAGAGCCATTACATGCCTTCTGAGTTGATATATATAGGCCAGTATATATATGAGAAATATCATCATGATTTTGTTTAGGGAAGCACGAGTAATTTCTAAGTCTGAACTTGGTTATTATAAAATCATAAACACACTGAGTTAGGGTTATGCTACTTTCTAGGTGAATTCAAAATTATTATCTCCATTCAAAAAATGGCTTTGAGCTGTGGTGTTGGAGAAGACACTTGAGACTCCCTTGGACAGCAAGGAGATCAAATCAATCAGTCCTAAAGGAAATCAACTCTGAATATTCATTGAAAGGACTGATGCTGAAGCTGAAACTCCAATACTTTGGCCACTTGATGAAGAGAGCTGACACATAGGAAAAGACCCTGACGCTGGGAAAGATTGAAGGCAGGAGGAGAAGGGGACGACAGAGGATGAGATGTTTGGATGGCATCACGACTTGATGGACATGAGTTTAAGCAAGCTCTGGGACTTGGTGATGGAGTGGGAAGCCTGATGTACTGCACTCCTTAGGGCTGCAAAGAGTTGGACACAACTGAGTGACTGAACACAACAAATTCAAAAAATACTTACTGAGTACCTTTTATATTATAGGCACGGTGCTAGGTTTTGTAGATTCAAAAGTGAAAGGCTCTAAGCCCTGTTTTCAAGGGGTCTCCTGAATGACCAAACTCTCCCAATCAATATCAGAGAAGTAAATGCAATAGTGGAAGCAATGCAAGTTGCCACCTGTTCTCCTGGGGTAAACAGGGCAGATTTCAGAGAGGAGTGGATGCCAAAGGCTAGATATAAATGATGAGCATCTCACCAACCTAACAATAGAGAAAATACAATTATATAAAGAATCAGTTCAGTTCAGTTCAGTCGCTCAGTCATGTCCGACTCTTTGCGACCCCATGAATCACAGCACACCAGGTCTCCCTGTCCATCACCAACTCCCGGAGTTCACTCAGACTCACGTCCATCAAGTCAGTGATGCCATCCAGCCATCTCATCCTCTGTCGTCCCCTTCTCCTCCTGCCCCCAATCCCTCCCAGCATCAGAGTCTTCTCCAATGAGTCAACTCTTCGCGTAAGGAGGCCAAAGTACTGGAGTTTCAGCTTTAGCATCATTCCTTCCAAAGAAATCCCAGGGTTGATCTCCTTCAGAATGGACTGGTTGGATCTCCTTGCAGTCCAAGGGACTCTCAAGAGTCTTCTCCAACACCACAATTCAAAAGCATCAATTCTTCGGCGCTCAGCCTTCTTCACAGTCCAACTCTCACATCCATACATGATCACAGGAAAAACCATAGCCTTGACTAGATGGACCTTAGTCAGCAAAGTAATGTCTCTGCTTTTGAATATGCTATCTAGGTTGGTCATAACTTTCCTTCCAAGCAGTAAGCGTCTTTTAATTTCATGGCTGCAATCACCATCTGCAGTGATTTTGGAGCCCCCAAAAATCAAGTCTGACACTGTTTCCACTGTTTCCCTGTCTATTTCCCATGAAGTGATGGGACCAGATGCCATGATAACAAGCATCAAAAATTAGAGTAGTAAGGAAATGTAGCATATTCACAAAATGTCCAGTGATCTTGTTTGACTAAAATAAAGGGTTGCTTGATCTGGTGAGAAGGTGGTAAGCTTTCAGGAGATAAGACCTGAAAATTATGTGGAGGTGGGGTTTGATTATGAACTACTCTACAGGTTATATTAAAGATTTTAAATTTTATAAGATAGTTGCAGGACTACCACTGCCCTTTTTTTAATCAAAAGAGCAGCAGATTTTATTTGTTTATTATTGATATTATCTGGAAGTCATATGAAAGATGATTTGAAGATAAGAGACAAGGCAACAAGAGTGGAGCTAAACATTAAAGGGAGGATGGGAGATTAAGAAGAGAAGCTAATGTACAAATTTTAAACACAGTGTGTATCAGCTTTAAAAAAAATGTGAAGAGAAAACATCTCTCCTCGAGTTTTCTCATCTATTTGGTATGTTGCAATTAAGCAAGAAGAATTCCTAGAATATTACTGAAATGTCAAAACCTAGAAATGTCATTATTTCACAACAGAAAGGAAACTGGTCTAGCAGATTCTTCTCTGGTCTGAGAATCAGACTTAGCTTCAGGGTTCATTTACATAAAAAATAAAATTGGGTTATTTGCACTCATCCAGCATGAGGAAAGAAGAGGACATGAGATGCAGTGATATATGCTGGGATGTGCCCTGCATCCTAATGACATCTTTAACGGTACTCTTTTATAGCAGCACACTTGTACCAGCTGCTGAGTGGTTTTACTTATATCCATTTTAGCCTGTGCATTTAAATGACACATACCACCAAGTTCCCTATTTTTAGAATATTATTTGGGCCTGTAAATTACAATATTCTGAAGGACAGTTCTTTAACATAAAATGCAAAGACCAAATGGATAGAAACTATTTCTTGCACCCAGTCATTTATTTAAGTCTCCACCTGGTTCTTGAATTTCTATTCAGTATTTAAATCTGGAAAATATAACAAAACCATGCCTGGTTCTAAAACATGTCCATGGGCAAAGGAAACACGCAATTTAATAGAAAGACAATATACACACCTGCATTTCCTATTATAGGAAGCTTTACAATAGACCTGGATATATTTTTCCACCAATGCTATTTCCATCCAAAAATACATTTTAAAACATTCTCTCTCATTTCTCCTTAGTACATTTCTTTGTGGTCCAGCAGAACTAAGGAGTCGAGATGATGAGTAAGTGAGGGGAATGAAAGTAAGGCAAGAAAGACTAGCAGTCAAAGCACAAAAGGAGGTGGAAACATGAAAGGAACTGCATGGTTCCTCATGAATACAGTGAGGGCGGCTGGAAGCCAATGCCCACAATTTCAACATCTATAAAGAAGAAATTCCAAAGGAGAGACTTAATCAATGAGTCACTAAACTGGAAAATAGTTGGGAAAGTCAGCCAGAGTAAGTAAAGTGGCCATTACCTTAAAAGGAGACAGATAAAAGTACTTGGTCTATGTTATAAACTACCACACATCACGAAGGACAAAGGCTGCGGGGCCATAGAGGCCTGAATTTCACCACTTACCAGCAACCTAACTCGAAGCAAATTTACTCCTCTAGGGTCTGAGAGCTTCATCGCGTACATGGAAATATGAATACCTAACTCAGGACTGTGGTGAGAATCAGGTTATAAAATGTTTGGGAAGTATTTTGTGTGTCATTAATGTACTACTAAATGGTAGCTATTAAGCAATGGACGCTAACAGTGACTCAGTGGCCTCAGTATAACTCAATAAGACATAAGTAAGCTGTCTTTGCAGGCCCTGTTCTAGGACAAGCAAGGTAAATGGAGAAAACTATGTGGAAAAAACCATTAATATTTATGACTGGGTTAAAACATGAAAACATAGATTATGTGTTGGATGAAAAAAGGGAAGTATAACATCTGGCTAGCAAAAGCAAAGTCAGTCTTGTTTTGTGGGACAAATAATCATTATTCCTCTAAGGCTATACAAAAAAGGCGTTTTGCCCATTTGTTCAGGATAATGTCTGATGTTGGTACAGTTTCTCACTCATGACCTACTAGACATTTTTGGAGAAGTTAAACTACCTAAACCATTTTCATTCATCTTTTCCCCTTATTCAATAAATGTGTTAGATATATGAATGAATTAATCAACCAATAGATCAATTGATCAATCAATTCCTAGATTAGAAACCTGAAGTACCACTCATCTTAATATATGGAATAAAGCAGTGTTATTCAAACCACTAGACAAATAAAGTCATAACTGTCAGACATAGCATTCTTCAACAAGCTACTCTGAATAAAAGGAGTTCCAGTTTTCTTCAGCCTATTATTTAAATATGCTGTTTATGCAGGAGACCCAGGTTGGATAGTTGGGTTGAGAAGATCTCCGGGAGAAGGAAATGGCAATCCACTCCCGTATTCTTGCCTGAAAAATTCCATGGACAGAGGAGCCTGGCAGAGTCCATGGGGTTACAAAGAGTCTGACATGAATGAGCAACTAACACATTATTTAAGTATGCTACAAGCACCTGTTGCAGGACTGTCCAAAATGCAGGTAACTTTCACTCCGTGTCTAAAGGTTGCCATTCTTTACCTAAAGCTATTCCAACAGCACAGATAATTACCCAGCTCAGAGTGACCTGGAAGCCCTCCAGGAATCAATCTGCAATAACAAAGCTTTGCCTGCCTCATGGAGCTTGCTTCTTCTCAAACCTGCCCTATGCCACTCTGATTAGCAATCCATTCCTTTTGTTTTGAATCTGATCCCAACCTTCAAATTTCCTCCCCTTCTTCCCTGCAAAACATGTAAAATGACTCCATCTGAAATACAGCAGAACATCCTTCAAAGGCTCTTCACAACGCCAGATTTGGTTATACTGAATGTCAAATCACAGCACGTCAGGATAAGAAAAGCATTCTTGGGCATGCCATCCTGTTCCATTCCATCCGTGTTTTAATGGGACCACTATCGAATGTGCTAATGACCCAAATGATCTTAAGATAGCTCCCTGTTGTCTGGAAACAATCAAGATACTGTGTCATATTATGAGCAGGTGCCCTCCATGGTTGACACTGAGTTGAGGCATTCCTCAACAACAGCTCTAAAGAAAAAATTCCCTACTGCCTGACAGTAATCCACAATGGCAGTCCCAGAACCAACCCTACCACCAACTAGTTCAGTCAATGAAGTAAAGTGACCTGGGCTTTTGTGCCTCTTCATTTATTAGAGATTAAAGTGACACCTACCTCTAAAGGTTGTGTGGCGGATTAAGAGAGTCAATACATGTAAAACCTTAGAACAGGGCTTGACACAGAGTAAGAATTCTGCAGGAGAACAGCTGTGAGAAATTTTAAGTTCTATCTAATTGGAGAGCCACATTTGGATGTAGGGTTGCTGCCATTCATGCTTAGCGAATTCTTCGGTTCTGAAGTGCAGCTTACTTAGAAAGTTGCAAAATCAAGTCATGTCATCCAAAGCTTTAAAGAAATGTGGTCGGGTGGGGAGACACATGTATTCCCAGAAGAATCTAATAATATAAATATTTATTATCTTTAGGAAAGTTGTATGCCACCAGGGAACACTGACATTCTTTCTATTCATTCACACTGATGGAGCTTGAACTTCCAAACCACAGGCCATCTTGTTCCAAGGTTTTGTTGTCACAGCTCAGACCTGTGATACTGTTTACTATTGAAGGCAGGCTTTCCATAGCCTTAGATATTCGCTCTCAAAGGTTCCTATCTGACTATGTGAGAGTTTGCAGCACTTGCTAAACATATACATCCTAAGGTCCATTTCTGAACGTTTGGTTTAGAAAGTCTTGGGATAGCAGCTGAGGGATCTGGCAATTCTAAGACATAATCTAGGTTTGAGAATTACTTTCTGCTGTACAGAATAATACATTTTTTTTTCATTGAATAAAAAATATAGCCTCTTTCTCTGAGAATATTTATTTTCTTCCAACTACACTAATGAGTCTTGGAGTTACTGAGTTTGTTGTGGTTCTAAGGAGATCACTTTCAACACTTCACCCTTGACCACCTGATACATTTAACAAGAAGTCTAGCTATCTTATAGACCGTAGTCAATCTCCACAGTTTCCATGTTTTTCCTTCTAACCTCATAGTCACAATTTTGGCAGAACTGACCTATCTCCAGCTCTGGTGTCACTGTGGGAAAGGGACTGAATGGATCCAGCCAATCTGTGCTGCTTATCTTCTTGACCACAAGGATGGATATACATTAATTTGGACAAAAGTGATGAGATATTTTTTGGATACTTCTTAGAAAGGAGCTTTCTCTCTGTGTGTCTCTTTCACTCTCATGACTGCCAGAAAAGAATTCTCTGTCTCACCACCAAAATGAATCACAAAGCATTTAACATTAGCTTTAATGCTGTTGACAAGGATTTTGAAACTTTGAGAGAAACCAGCTTTAGAAAGAAATCTATACTATGGAAAATTAAATACAAAAACAGAAAAAACTCACATTCCAACTGACATCACTTGCAACTGGATCAAATCTTACCCAAAGCTTACCTTATCATCGAACATTTTAGATACATAAACCAAAAGATTTCCTCCATTCTTGAAGCTGGTTTGAGTAGACCAAAAGCATTTACTTTACTGATTCATGGCCCATAATAAATAGTTGAAAGCTTCATAATGTTGATCTTGCTTTCAACATCACAGTCAATCCAAAAATCCTTGTACTGAAGAACACTAGCCTGTCCTATTCTTACAACTCATACTCAGGTCTGCAACTCTGATCTCTCAACTGCTTAGGTGTATCTCAGAGACAGGGCACCATACTCTCTTGTTTTCCTCCTATCTTACTGTTTTCTCCTTCTCAGGCTTCTTTGCCAATTCGTCCTCTTCCCTCTGACAACATTCCATTCAGTCCTTAGACCAATTCTATTCTCTATCCCCACTCACTTTCTCAGTTACTTCATTCAATCCCAATTATGTGCTGATAACTACCAAACATATAACTCCCATCTAGACCTCTTTCCTGAACTCCAGATTCATACGCCATATTCATTTTGCCTACCTAAAGTATATGCTTAGATGTCTAATAGATACATCAAACTCGGTGCTACAAAAGTACTGAATACCTGATCTCCTCCTCTCCTCCACCCCTGGAAATATGCTCTACTTGAAGCCTTCTCTGTCTCTGTTGATAACAATCCAGCTGCCAAGCTGTTTAGGTCAAAAGCTTTGGAGGCATCCTTGACCTCTATTTTTCTCATACTCTAACATCCAAACTGTCAATTAGTTCTATCAGTCCTACCTTTAAAATATATTCAGAATTCAACCACTTCTCACCACTTCCACTGCCACTCCCCTGGGATGAGCCAATGGGGAATCATCTAACTAGAGTTGCCAGTCAGAGGAATCCTGTATCCTCCAGGAACAGGACTGTCAGGAACAGACTTAAGTCAGCAGTCCTGCAGCATTCTTTTATTGTCTGGAAGCAGCTGGTCCAAAAGGTGGCTTCAAGATGAATGGAGTGACAAATTTTAGAACATAGCATCTGAGACAGTCAATTATGATCCTGGCAGTCAGAGACTGGAGAAGTTCACTTTTATGGCCATTATAACCATTTTCTTTGGTTGTTTGTGGGTTTTTGGTTTCTTCATTTGTTCCACCATCACAGACTTATTGTCATCTATATTCTTTACTCGGTTTATTGCTTTGATCGTACGTTAGCTTCAAAGGCTTATTGACCTGCATGAGAAATCCCTAGTCGAATCCCCAGTCCTGCCAAACCTCACTCCAGAACCAATGAAGCAAGGGGGTGAAGTTGAAAGAAATAAGGCATCACTCTCTTTCCTCTACAGGTGAAAAATCAGGAGCACAGTATAATGGGCAGAACACTGAACTAGATTTTAATCTACCTGTCCTAATTCTTACCTAACTGACATAAATAAAGTCTAGGTAAATAATACAGCCTTCTTAAACCCCAGTTTTCTCACTTGTAAAATGAGGATAATAATATATTTTTCATAAAATAAGGATAATTGCATTTACTTAAACAAATGGATTGTTACCAAGATCAAAATAGCTACTATATAAACTAAAGCATCTTATACAAATATAAGAAAAATTCTATTCAAAAATTCTGTATAAATAGAACAAAGGACTACTGCCCTGATGAAAGGGTTAAAATAATTTTTTAGGTTCACATCTTCATTCTTAATGTCTCTCCAAAACTGTTTAGTATCTTGTATTTTTATTTAAGCATTCTGAAAAAAATGTTAAAGTCACATATTCATGTTTATCTGTTTCACTCTGGAGAGAATTCCATGTTCCTCTGTGATGCCTACATCAATGTACATATTGCCACACGGTTATCTAAACTAAATTTAAACTGAAGATATCTGCCTACAATTGAATTTTTCAAAGAATAAATAAATGCTCACTACTATTATTTCTGAATTACCACTGAAGTCCATCTTAACTGTTCTTAACTGTGGTATACACTTGTGCAAGAAGGCATGTGTATGTGAATTTCAGTACATCTAGGAGAGAAGAGCATCTGCTATTTATACAGAAGAAAATCAGCCACAACACTGACTTTAGACATCAGCCAAACAGTTCTTAACTTTTATGGGTTTTAATTATTTAAGACAAATGACAACTGTTCATATTTGGTGCCTTATTTCACAACACATACTTATGTAATCAAATATGAGAGTTGAGACTTTTTGAATCTTGATGAGTGAACTCTCAGGATTTTATATATGGAAAACACAATCCTAAATGACTAGAAAATGGTCATACAATTCTCTCTCCCATTAGGTTTATCTTGTAACTTGGTAGAATTAAATCACCCATTAGAAGTATGGGAAGCATATTTTCTGGAAAATCAAAATATACTTCATTTGTTAATTATTTATTTGTAATTTGCCATGTTCCAAAAAGTAATACGTGATGAACCTAAGAGACTAGGTCACTCTGTGCCCTTAAATTCATATGTTTGGCATTTGCACTAGATAACATTATAGCCTATGTCTAAATTGTTTTGAAAGGAGAGGTGAAATCATTTATTTTCTTAAATAATTTATGTTACAAAGTAATTCATCTCAAATAAATTGCAATTTTCATTATTTACAGAAAGAATTCCTTTACACATAATTATTCAGAAATTGGTAAGATGCAGAATTTGAACTCTACTTTTGTAAATCACATCTAAAAATCAGAATTGGGAAAAGTGAAGCCACCCTAAGAATTATGATTAGACAGAAACTCAATAGAGAGAACTATGCACCTATGCAATTATCAAGAAGGCTAGAGAAATGAAGGTGAAGGTGTTATTTTCAAAAATTCTAGAAGTGAGATGATTAAAGGGATGCTGTGGTCGTAACCTGAGCTGTCAGCAGTACCAAAATGAGATGCTCCAAAGTCAAAGAAGATCGTCACTTTTTATCTTGGTCAACTACTCACTGCTCTCAATTGAGCGGAGTACAAACCGAAACAGAAAGGAACTGCAAGGTGGTGCCAGGTGCACTTCTAGCCATGACACTTAAGAAATCAAATGGTAATGCTAACAGAATCCTTTTGAGGGGAGGAAATTATGCATTTTCTAGGATGATGGCTCCACTTTCCACAGATGCTTTCGAAAGTTCTACATTCTGTGGAAAACCATACAACCTGATGTGACCTTGGCAGTAAACAGCTTGCATTGCGTTGAGTGGAAAATCCCAAGTCTTAATCAGATCAGAGATGATCTTGTCATCTCATCAGGATCATTTGGATTCAATTTATTTGCCTCCTGTCAGCTTGTGCTCAGAGATTTCCAAAGTTAGCTTTTGTCAGCTTCATGCTAGGACCCTTTCTTAATCTGCTTTCCCCACATCTCATGATCCCTTTAATATTTCTATACCTGGACCTTTTTGCCCTACTACAAGCTTGACTTTGCTATCTGTTCCAATGTGCACAGGGATTAAAAAAAATGCTGATGGCTCAATATTTTGTGTATGCTGCGCAAATTTATGTGCGACAAATCCATCAGGGACTGCAGGCAGGAGATGTGATAAAAATTCTCATTCCTTGAATGTACTAAAGCGGAAAAAGTACCAGAATGTGGCAAATAAGAGAAGCCGCAATAGTTAATTATCATGACACACAGCTCATCTGTAATTAATCCTTTTCTTCGGCAGGATTCTGCAACTGTAGCATAAAAAAAAAAAGGTCAGATGATGCTTTAATTAAGGCTGTACAGTGTTGCTGCTTCTACAGCAACAAGAACTGTTTTTTGTCTATAGGTGTGTGTGAAGCACTACAAATATTTTCTTAACATCTTTACAGATTGCTGTTTAAGCATCTTTGCTAGCATTATGTCTAGAGACAGACTGATTACAATTCAAAGGAGTTTTTCTCTTCTCCTCACACCCATCTTAGGAGCCACTAAAACAATCTAAATGTCATGACACTTGGGAGGAGACACTCTCACCAAGGAGCTAGAAATGAAACATGAGGTGCCATTGCAATTGGGAATGGCACTGTCTTGAAATTTACAACCCTCTTAACCATCTACCCAGGCTCAGATCAAGGGCCTGTGGTGTATGCTCACTTGACAAGATGTGGCTGGTTGTGAATCTACCAGTGTCACCCTGAAATATTGATCCCCAGCTGTGATATTCAGCAGTACAATATATAGTGTAAGAAGATAACACAAAAGAAAAATTTTATGGTCACCCTATTGTGTCTGCAATTCTTTTACAAGTCATTACATTGAATAAGGCTGGCAGTATGCCCTAGCTAGATCCCATAACAACAACAATTTAAAAAGGCCTGTCCTCTACTTACAAAGATACTGCTATTGCCAGAGTACAGAGTAGAACTGTGACAGAAACTACTGCTCACCCTTATCTGTGTTCTTTTCTTTGGTGAATAACTGGTCACATGTCCCAGATCCACTGCAATTAGTCATGCGATTTGTTCTCACAATAACACCTGAGAAGAAGCAATATGTCACCTCTGTGTTAAAGCAGTTTAGAATGGTTGTACCTTCTCCACATTCTTTCTTCTATGTTAGCTGATTTCAAAGAATCCAACAGAACCCTTCAAAGCCCTACATAGGAACTTTATGTGGAAGGCTGGCATGCACCCCATTAATTTGCACTGAACTATGATTTGAGCAAGTAGAGCCACTACTGTGGTGAGCCATTGAGATTTGGGAGTTTTTGCAAAAGCACTTCACCTATGCCAACTGATACCTCTGCTGTATTACTACAAGCAGTCAGCCTCCCAAATCTGTGGGTTCCACGTCCACCAATTCAATCAACCACAGACTGAAAATATTACCCACAAAATTCCAGAAAAGACCAAAAAAGCAAAACTTGAATTTGCCACAAGCAAATTATGGCACTAGAGAAGACTCTTGAGAGTCCCTTGGACAGCAAGGAGATCAAACCAATCAATCCTAAAGGACATCAATCCTGAATATTCATTGGAAGGACTGATGCTGAAGCTGAAGCTCCAATACCCTGGCCACGTGATGTGAAGAACTGACTCATTGGAAAAGACCCTGATGCTGGGAAAGATTGAGGGTAGGAGGAGAAGGGGGCAACAGAGGATGAGATGGCTGGATGGTTCAATGGACATGAGTTTGAGCAAACTCTGGGAGATAGCGAAGCACAGGGAAGCCTGGTATGCTGCAGCTGAACAACAACAAGCAACTATTTACATAGCATTTCCACTGTATTAAGTATTATAAGTAATCTAGAGATCATCTGTGGAGACGGCAATGGCACCCCACTCCAGTACTCTTGCCTGGAAAATCCCATGGACGGAGGAGCCTGGTAGGCTGCAGTCCATGGGGTTGCTAAGGGTCCGACACGACTGAGCGACTTCACTTTCACTTTTCACTTTCATGCATTGGAGAAGAAAACGGCAACCCACTCCAGTATTCTTGCTTGAAGAATCCCAGGGACAGAGGAGCCTAGTGGGCTGCCGTCTATGGGGTCGCCCAAGTCGGACACGACTGAAGCGACTTAGCAGCAGCAGCAGCAGCAGCAGCAGCAGCAGCAGCCGCAGCCAATACTCTTGCCTGCAAAATCCCATGGACAGAGGAGCCTGGTAGGGTGCAGTCCATGGGGTCACTAAGGGTAGGACATGACTGAGCGACTTCACTTTCACTTTTCACTTTCGTGCATTGGAGAAGGAAATGGCAATCCACTCCAGTGTTCTTGCCTGGAGAATCCGAGGGACGGGGGAGCCTAGTGGGCTGCTGTCTATGGGGTTGCACAGAGTCAGACACGACTGAAGTGACTTGGCAGCAGCAGCAGCAGAGATGATCTGAAGTTTATAGGAGGATGTTCACATGTTGTATGCAAATACTATGTCATTTTATGTGAGGGACTTGAGTATCTGTGGATCTTGGTGTCTGTGGGGGTGACAAGAGTCCTGGAACCAACCTCTCACAGATACCAAGGGAAGACTATTTGTAATATCTCCCCAGTTTCTCTTGTGATCTGTAATATGTATTTGTGGGACACCTGAATAAGTACCAGGATCTGGTGAGACTTCGTGGTATAGTTTGTGTGAATAGCATTTTTCTCTACACTGTAGCAAAATAACTACACTGGTCTTAAAAACCTTAGATTTCTCTTGACCAAAGTAATCACTTTGAACAATCTACCCAAGAAGTGACCAAGACCTGTCATTAGGCAGTCTACTTCTAAATTCTAGGAAAAATACCTAGCTCAGCACTGTAGACTTTAATACATTTACAGGTAAAATATGCTGCTCTATGCAGGTTACAGAGTAACCAGAGAAAGTCTACCCTTGTTTGGAGGCAGGACTCTGGAGACAGCCATTATAGGTCTGTCACTCTGCATTGCATACAGAGAGTGAATGGTCATCCTTCCATTATAAATTGCATAAATTTTAAAAGGCATATTAACTTCCTCCCACCTTACTTGATGGAACGATGTATCTACAAACTATACAGCATTTGATAAGCAAGAGGGGAGGGATTTTGCTTAGTATAGCTTATAAGCAAAGGGATTTGACTACTGCTTGCCCCAAGAATATTATACTGTTCTCCTTAGCAGAGATCCCTGAGGTTCTGATGAATGATTCTCTGACATCATATTTCTGAAGCTCTCAAACAGGTCTGGCTGCTTCTGTACACATAAATACATTGTAAACAACAGCCTTCTAGAGAGACAGGGGTGGAGGTGAGGCATTGGAGGGAAAGGAAGAATGAGGAATAGATATTAAAGCCTTAATCCTTTGCATTTCATCTACCCAAAAACTAAATTAAGCCAAGGTAACTCTTGACAGATTATTTCCACTTTTGCACTCTTTTATTGCGCACAGTGATAATCACATCAATGCCATTACTTTCCTTCAAAAGCAATTGGCACTCTAGGACATAAAAATTTAAGCAGCCTCTCAATTCTTTGCCTTATATCTCATAATAAGAGGGAGGCTGCACTGGTTTTGGAAATAATCAGAGAAGCAAAAAGCCAGTAGTCCTTCTCTTCTATACCCACTCCACCCAGCTAGGCCAAGCACTGGACTCCAGCGGGCACAGGCAAGTGGCAACTGTCTTCACCACTGAAAGTAAATGAAGTTATGTTTCTTAGAAGATGTATTGACTCTATTAAGAAATCGGAGCCACTTTACCATTCGCCTCCCTGAGAGTTATGTGGTCTGCTTAGTTTGCACAGAACAGCAAGGGTCCTGTGATATTACCTCTTAGCCTTAGAGTCCTGCCTTAATAGACTCTGAAAGAGTGATACAAGTAGGATGTAAAAACCAGAAGGGAAAGCCCTGTTATTAGTGTTAAACTGTTTCATACCCTAGAAATTGACTTTTTGCAAATGCATGTAAGGTCACCAATGTCTTGGCAAAGTCCACATTTCTACCATGCTGTGCCATATGGGAAGCGTGCCCACAGTGCTTATGCCGTCTGCTGTTGGTAAACAGCAGCTACATTACAGCACCTTCTATAGTGTGTGGACTGGCCCGTGGTACCCTAGTGTTAGGACAGTGTGATGTTGGTAGCTGCTGAAATGAAGATATGGGAGCTGTTAGGAATATTTTCTCAGCTGTCCTCATGACAGACACCAGCAGAACAGAACTGACCCCAGTGTGACATACACAGTTCTTCCCAATTCCTCCTCCTATTTCCCTCCACCCAGCACCTTTAGCCGGAGAAGGCGATGGCACCCCACTCCAATACTCTTGCCTGGAAAATCCCATGGACGGAGGAGCCTGGTAGGCTGCAGTCCATGGGGTTGCGAAGAGTCGGACATGACTGAGTGACTTCACTTTCACTTTTCACTTTCATGCATTGGAGAAGAAAACGGCAATCCACTCCAGTGTTCTTGCCTGGAGAATCCCAGGGACAGGGGAGCCTGGTGGGCTGCCATCTATGGGGTCGCACAGAGTCAGACACGACTGAAGCGACTTAGCAGCAGCAGCAGCAGCAGCACCTTTAGCAGTACAGAAAAGAAAGAGGGAGGAGGTGGAGGGAAGAAGGGAGGGAGGAAGTGAGCATTTAAGTGGTTCCACCAGTTACACAGTCCTTATTATTTTCCTCCTCTCCTTTTCATTATTAACAATAATAACACAAATTCCTATACTCAGAATTAGTTATGCAAATATCCTGTGCTTTCTTTGTTTAAAAATTCTTAGCAGCTGCTACTAGGACATCAGAATATAAGTAGCATCAGGTGTGTATTATTATACCCAGCTGAACAGCTGCAGCACTTACATTTCATTCCATATACTTACTACACTTCACCCTTACCTCCCCACAATAATGGTGTTCTTTGTAAAGTTTTCATGAGGTTCTCTCCAGGAGGCCTTGCCAACAGTAATAAAGAATGCATGGATAACTGAAAAGCCACAAATAACTCCAACATTTGATTCTAGGCAATGGTTTCTCAAATTCTCTTCCATCAAGGAATGGACCTAGAGACCAGATTATCTTTGTTTCTGCCTTGTCCATTGTCTAGTGGAAGGGTTTGGAGCTGTAAAGTAAGTAAAGTGGTAGAGAAAGAAGAAATCAGAGATCCAAATTCATTAGTACACATTTTAGATAATTACTTCCTAGATAATAAGATCATCAATGTCATCCACCAATCACAAACATTTTCTTTGTAGAATATACCACAGAAAAAAATATATGGACCCTACACACTTAGAATTGAATATCTTGTGCTGCTGCTGCTAAGTTGCGTCAGTCGTGTCCGACTCTGTGCGACCCCATAGACGGCAGTCCACCAGGCTCCCCCATCCCTGGGATTCTCCAGGCAAGAATACTGGAGTGGTTTGCCATTTCCTTCTCCAATATCTTGCAGGAAAGATGTTATTACTATGGAAGAAAGCATTTCAGAACATGTAATGGCAGTTAGAGTTCACAAAGAGACGGATATGCACCAGCAAAGGAAGTGGCAACCCACTCCAGTACTCTTGCCTGGAGATTCCCATGGATGGAGGAGCCTGGTAGGCTACAGTCCACAGGGTCGCAAAGAGTCGGACACAACTGAGCGACTTCACTGTCTTTGTTTCTTTATAGACCAGCATAGAAAATCCAAGTTAGGCCTTTGAAGGATAATTTTTGTGTTTGTGTGAAGAAAATAGTGACATAAGAGTTCCTGCAATCTTGCTGTATGTAATATTATTAATATTAAACAATGGATCATAAGGCTGGAGCCCAGAATTTAAAGTCTCCAGAGTAGACATAACAAAATACTTAATCTGTCCTCACATCAGAAATATGTGCTATTTAGGTTCATCTTGTAACTATGTCTTGGCTTTATGTGGGAAAAGAAGTGCATTTTCTGGAAGGATGGTAAAAAGAGGATTATATTATGGTTTCTAAAGTGATAAGGGCTTCCCTGGTGTCCAGTGGTTAAGAATCCACCTTGCAATGCAAGGGACTCCAGTTCCATCTCTAGTCCAGGAAGATCCCACATGACGGAATAGCTAAGCCTAACACAACTACTGAGGCTGTGCTCTGGAGCCCATGCTCTACAAGAGAAGCCACCGCAACAAGAAGCCCGCACACCACAAGTAGAGGGCAATCCATGCTCTGCCCAGGGAAAGCCTGTGCAGCAACGAAGACCCAGTGCAGTCAAAAACAGATAAATAAATATTAAAAAAAAAATAAAGTGATAAGGACAAAAGGAAAGGGCTAAGCCATTGCGTCTGCTCAATATGCCAAATAGGTGGATAAGGTCCATCTGTTGACTAGCTAGTAAAGGATAGGCAACAGGCTGAGCACTTTTCTTGAGATGCCTCAATTTTCCCCTCATAACAACCATCTGAGGTAGTTATACAGATAGGATGTATCTAGGCCAGAATACCAGGTTTCCCAGGTAATTCTGCTGCTGCTAAGTCACTTCAGTCATGTCCGACTCTGTGCGACCCCATAGACAGAAGCCCACCAGGCTCCCCCGTCCCTGGGATTCTCCAGGCAAGCACACTGGAGTGGGTCCCAGGTAATTCTAGTGGTAATGAACCTGCCTGCCAATGCAGGAGACATGAAAAGCAGGTTCGATCCCTGGGTTGGGAAGATCCCCTGGAGGAGGTCACAGCAACCCACTGCAGTATTCTTGCCTGAAGAACCTCATGGATAGAGGAGCCTGGTGGGCCATGGTCTGTAGGGTCACAGAGTTGGAGACGACTAAAGCAACTGAGCACACATATAAGGCCAGAACACCAGTCTGCAGAGGCTAAGTCCCTTCCAAAACCCCAGCCTGTCTTGTCTCGCCTGGATGTTGGTCCATCAACATTTGAGCTACCTGAAAGAACTAAATGTCAGAGTACACTAACTGAAAGTGCAGTTTAGTACAGCTTGCATTTGACCTAGCTGCAGACACTTGGAAATGCCAATAATGTAAGTGAACAATTCGCCTAAAACCATGTAATAGTATTATTCCCATTAACTCCATTAAGCTATGGAATATAAGATTCACCATACATACATACACACACACTCATATACTCCACACCACAGACACCACCACTGCCACCACCACCACCCCACCACACAAGCACATACAATCCTTTGAATGAATCTCACTCTTCTCCCTAAAATAGTTCAGCTCCAGGAACATCAGCAAAGGCAAAGCTGGTTATTTGACAACTGAGGTGGCTTAGCCTGAGTCACTTTGAAGGATCTGAAGCTTTAAAGATTTACCACCTTGCTGCTGCTGCTGCTGCTGCTGCTGCTGCTAAGTCGCTTCAGTCGTGTCCGACTCTGTGCGACCCCATAGACGGCAGCCCACTAGGCTCCGCCATCCCCTGGGATTCTCCAGGCAAGAACACTGGAGTGGGTTGCCATTTCCTTCTCCAATGCATGAAAGTGAAAAGTGAAAGTGAAGTCACTGAGTTGTGTCCAACTCTCAGCGAAACCATGGACTGCAGCCTACCAGGCTCCTCTGTCCGTGGGAGTTTCCAGGCAAGAGTACTGGAGTGGGGTGCCATTGCCTTCTCTGATTTACCACCTTATTATCTTTTAAATTCTGTAGATGTATTGCCTACAAAGAAATGATCGGGTTTTCTGTGGCTGTTTTTACAAACACAAAAATGATAAAGTACAGGTAAATGGCATGAAGACTGAAAGAACGTGGGACACTGGATCCTTGCATGCCTTCACCTCTACTCCCACACTGGGTGCTCTGTCCTCTCCTGGGCACAGGTCCCATGCTGCTAAGCTGCTGCTAAGTCACTTCAGTCGTGTCCAACTCTGTGCGACCTCATAGACGGCAGCCCACCAGGCTTCCCCGTCCCTGGGATTCTCCAGGCAAGAACACTGGAGTGGGTTGCCATTTCCTTCTCCAATGCATGAAAGTGAAAAGTGAAAGTGAAGTCGCTCAGTCCTGTCCGACTCTTCGTGACCCCATGGATTGCAGCCTACCAGGCTCCTCCATCCATGGGATTTTCCAGGCAAGAGTACTGGAGTGGGGGGCCATTGCCTTCTCCGATAGTTCCCATGGAACCATGAATTACCCTGAGCTTCTGGCTAGACCTGGTGCAAGACAATTATCGAAGGGTTTGAAGGCCTTTGACAGGAGTGCCATCAACCCACAAACATGTATGTGCTGATTAAACCTGAGACAGAACGTACCTGTACCTGAAACCTCAGGCCAATCTGGCAGGACATTAGCTGAGGATACAGAATTGGGACTCTGCCCCTCTATAAAAACTACAGACTTCTGGTTCTTTCAGATTTTTGATTCTCTCACTTCTGGTCTCAAAATATTTTATTCTCTTATAAAAGTAGGTACTAAATCTAATTGTGAGCTTCAGAAACAATCTTTTTCCAGCTCAGTTATTTGCACTGTCAGGTTTAACATCACCTATTTTGTGGGAAGAGCTCCCTTGGTGACTCAGATGGTAAAGAATCTGCTTGCAATGCAGGAGACCCAGATTCGATCCCTGGGTCAGGAAGATCCATTGGAGAAGGAAATGGTTACCCACTCCAGTATTCATACCTGGAGAATTCCATGGATAAAGAAGCCTGGGCTATAGTCAATGTGGTGGCAAAGAGTTGGACATGACTGAGAGACTAACACACACACACACACACACACACACATTCTGTGGGAAACTCCCTTTGACCCTCTCCTGAGGGCAGCTGCATACTCACTCTCTCTTCCACCTTCAGAGACTCATTTCCTGAGATGCTTCTGTCATCTGTTGAAACTTAAGAGGGTCCCTGAGATTTAAGGGCTGCTGCTGCTGCTGCTGCTAAGTCACTTCAGTTGTGTCCGACTCTGTGTGACCCCATAGATGGCATCCCACGGGGCTCCCCAGTCCGTGGGATTCTCCAGGCAAGAACACTGGAGTGGGGTGCCATTTCCTTCTCCAGTGCATGAAAGTGAAAAGTGAAAGGGAAGTCGCTCAGTTGTGTCCAACTCTTCGTGACCCCATGGACTGCAGCCTACCAGGCTCCTCGTCCATGGGATTTTCCAGGCAAGAGTACTGAAGTGGGGTGCCATTGCCTTTTTTGAGATTTAAGGGCAATTAGAAGCAAAAAAGAAAGAACTTGCTCACACTTGCTGGCCACAAGCTATGAGGATTCTATATCCCTGTGCTGGGAACACCAGCCCTTGGCCTGGATTTCTGTGTCTCTTCTCACTGACTTGAATCTCTAAGTTTCTGATCACTGTGGAAAGTGGAAGTATTTCCACCTTCTTGTGGCCATCCATAAAGTCTTGGGAGGAATTCTAAATCATTACCTCTTGAAAATTCTAACACTAACATAGGAGGGGGGAAATTAACATTTAAAGTATTCTCACAAGATCAGAATTTTCCTTTTGGATTTTCCAAATCTCTATTGGTTCTGATTAATCATAAATTGAACAAAGATAGTTTAGAATTTTCTACCCCTGAGTGATGAGTTTTTCATTCTGCCTTCCTACATATTCTATGTGTGTGTGTAAGGTGGAAAGTGGGAATAGTGACGTGGGTGCTGAGGGAAAATTAAACGACCTAATGAATTATTCTTTGTTAGTAATTTCTAAGGTCTCTGCCAGGTGATATCCATTTTCACATAAATTTTCTAAATGTGATGCTTTATCCAAAATAAACGATGCCAAAGACTGTACTATAGTAGATCAGCAGGGGAAAAATTGTGGACTTCAAATCCTACCTTACAGGCAGCAACATATTACCTACCCATAAGCCAACTCTGGGTTTATACACACAGAAAGCAAAGGAGGGAAAAATCTTCATTAATCTCTATGTTGAAAGCTTGTTTAAAAAAAAAAAAAATTATTGAGTGGTTAAATGATTCATTCCATGGAATGCAAAGTGAGAGCAAATCAACCTATTTTTTAGTGGTCTTTGCTTCTGAGTTACATCATAGACTGTAAGTTTCAAGCCCTCCAGACTCTGAGGCTATACCTGGCATTTGCTCATCTCCTGGGTAATATGATCCAATTTGGACTGTGGTTATTTACAACTGGCTCTTTGTGACTAGTTTAAAAAGACATGATGAGCCTAGATCACTAAAATGGGCAATCAGCAGGCCCCAGGAATAAAGCAACGCGGCTTCTTTGTCAGTTTGAATGCCCACATTGAAAGAGGGTGATTTCACCTGGTGCTGCTGCTAAGTCGCTTCAGTCATGTCCGACTCTGTGCGACCCCACAGACGGCAGCCCACCAGGCTCCCCGGTCCCTGGGATTCTCCAGGCAAGACCACTGGAGTGGGTTGCCATTTCCTTCTCCAATGCATGAAAGTAAAAAGTGAAAGTGAAGCCGCTCAGTCATGTCTGACACTTAGCGACCCCATGGACTGCAGCCTACCAGGCTCCTCCCATGGGATTTTCCAGGCAAGAGTACTGGAGTGGGTTGCCATTGCCTTCTCCCTCACCTGGTGAACACCCTCCAAAAAGATAGCATCTCCACCTCTCCACTCATGCTTAAGTGCCTGTAGATGGGATTAGACTGGAATGTGCCACCACAGAAAAGTATGACCACAGAGATTTAAATTTATAGATTTAAACAGGCAAAATGTTGTGAGAGGCAAGTAAACTGATACTAAGTGATGACAAGCATTGCCCTCCTAGACCTGACACTCCGGTTGGGGAAACATGACTCACCCACATGAAACAACTGGAGAACAATGAAGAAACCCTAAAAAGGAGTACTGGATCGTGTGAACTGATACTACGAAATGTACGGACAGTTTTGATCAGTAGATAAGATGTGAGGTAGTTCTAACCTTAAAATAGATAGATCCTCTGGAAAGATGTAGAAGGCCAGCTTGGGCTGGACCAAGTGAGGCTAATAGATGGCGATTCTGTTTTCATTCATGCCACTCATTCAACAAATGAACAAGAAACCACTAAATGCCCAGCAGTTTGCAAAGTGCTGAGTATACACTACAGAGCAGAACATAGCAGCCCTGGGCAAACAATGAGGGAAGAGAGAGAAATTTAGGGGTAAGAAGTAAAGAAATGATATCTGGAAAAATACCTTTTCCTACACCAGAAGAAGTCTATATGTTCACTCAATAGAAAGATGATTGTTATTGAAAGGAACATTTGCCCTAGTTGTAAATAAGCAATAAAATAACCTCAAACCAATGCAATTGTCTTCCGTACCACCTTACTTTTGTTTTTATTCTACCATTAGAAGAACACATCTTTATTTCTAAACATCATTTACGAAACAAACAATCACATACACCTGAATTTAAATCTTTGATCTAAATTTCACACATTTCTGAGATTAAGATGTTTTCAAGAGGAGAAGAACTTGAAGTGGCATAAAATATGAAGCATTTCCTTTACAGTTATATGGCGTAATCGAGAGTTCAAGAACTGGAGTCAAGAGACTACCCTCAAGTTCCACTGTTTCTACTTATTGACTGTGATAATAGGCAAATTACTACTTTTGAACTTTAGTTTGGTCACCTGTAAAAAGATCTAAACTATAGGGTTATTATGAGACCCCAAAAAAGATGCTGTAGATCTATGTGCCATGAACTGTGAGCCATTATGCTAGTAGTAACTATTTTATTATTATCATCTTTGCAAGAAATAAGTTGTATATTATGTTATGTCCTGTTTTGGGGTTTTAAAGGGGTTTTCTTATTTGTGTTTTGTTTTCAGATCTCTTTCATTGCCCAGCACAATGCTTGGCAAATAGTAAATAATAAATGTTTGTTGAGTAAAAAAAAAAGAATAAAAAAGATAAAGTTTCTGACCAGCTTGATAGGATTTGTGCTTCGAAGTATTCTTCTAGGAGTGGTGAAGACTCTTCATGACAGCTGGTTGAGTGAGGGTCACCACATATGGCCTGGAATAGTTTATGCTTCCTTTTTCTTTGTAGCAAGCCAAACTGTCCCTTCCTGGTATCAAATCCACATCCCTGGCATCTCGGACTGTTCCTTGTTCTGACCGAAGAAAATGGGTCATCCTAGATGACAGTGTGTACAGAGCCTGGTCCCACAGACTAGGATGTGTGGAGGCTTAAAAGGTCCATTCTTGAAATGATAGAAAGGTATGATTTGTGTCCCTTCAAAAAAAACTATAATGAGCTCACAATTTCAGCTTTCACCCATCCAAACATTGAGTTGGGGAACCACAGAACAGTGCTTCTTTCTAGGATCCCTTGTAACCAGACTTGTACACATATTGTACCCCTCATCTTCAGAGATTTTCACCTCTGTGTATTGTGTATAGGCACCCAGGCAAATCATCAAGACTCAACAAAGCCATAACCACTCAGCCCGGACATGTCGCAGCTCCTTCAACTTGCTTCCCATCCTGCCCAACCCCTGCAAAAATCAGGTCTGAATGCCCAAGCTTGTCGTCACCTGGTACACAGAAATGCAGTCTAACACTGTATTTATTAGCAACCCCTTTCCCTTATGTTTAATTTATTGTTACATTTTTAAAATGTACAAACAGTTATACCAGTTTTATACACAAAACCACAGGTACCGTTTTGTATCTGTCAAAATTCCAGCAGCCTGTGGTGAGAGACAGTTGAATAGATGTCCTATGCTGCCATCTAGTGTTTTTCCTAAGACCAGACTTGTTCATTTCTCTAGAAATGAGGAGACAAAGGCAGCTCAAGACGCCTAAACTCTGGAACAGCTACTGATATGCATTATTAAACAGATGCATTTATGACACTTGGGCCGTATTCCCTGGAACCAAGCAACTTAACTTGTTTTCACACAACAGCAGCTTACATCCCTGCTCTTGACTGGCAAAGCTCTGGCCTTCTATCCTGAAGGCACCTGGTGGAAGTCCAAACTGACTGGGCAACAAAATGTCCCTCTGAGTTTCTGGGTACAGTTCCCATCTGGCCAAGATTCTGTTGGGATGTCTCAGTCTCCAGGAGGAACAGTCTGATCCCAAAGCCTTGCCTATTACTTCAGTTTGGGGAGAAGATATAAAGGAGTCAGACAGCTTTTTGTAAAAAAAATAAAATAAAAATTTTTTTAAAATTATCTTTAAAATGGTCTAAAATAACAGCCATTTTCTTTTCAGTGGCCAAAGTGATGCTTCTAAATTTTCTCTTGGTCTTCAGCTCATACAATTTGTATAACTAGCTAGATTCTAGATCTGATTTTGAATTCCTCCCTTTATCTTTTCCTGGATCTCAAAAACATTTTTTCTTCTCATTTAATCAACCAACACATCTCTCTACCGCACACATGCTATGCTAAAAGCACTGCATTAGGCACTGGTTAGTGGGTGGATAAATAAGAAGAACATACCCTTTCCATCTGTGTCTCTGATCACTTCCTGCCTCTGGTTTCTAAGAAGCTTTACCATCCTTCGCTCTCTAGATTCTCTAATGCTCCTTCTTCTTGTCCTTTAAATATGCACAAGCCTCTTTTCTAGTTAAAATAAATAGAGGCTTGATCCCTGTGTACTTTCCTGATACCAGCAAATTCTTACTTTCTATGCTTGTATCTTATATTTATATTATCTTATATTTTATCTCAAGGAAATGAGTGATTCATTGACTCAGTGTCCTATTGTTCAAACACATGGAATCGACTATCTGACAAATAGGGCGCCCCCTTCTGACAGGAGGAAGTGGTATCTGTTAGGGCTGCAGATCCCAAAAGTGATTCCTGAATGGAGAAGCTGGCACAATAGATGACCTCTAAGTTCTGCCAACTTTGATTCTGTCCTTTTAAGCTTAGTTCTAGTCCAATTTCCACTTCTTCTCTAGCCATTCCCTACTTAACCCTGTCTGTAAACTCATTACTTTCCAAAAAGGAAGTTAGCTTCTATAGGTCAAATTGTTCAATTCTCCTTCGCCTTCTTGAATTCATTGCTTCATCATGGCATCCTGACTGCACCCCTTTCTTGAAGCATTCTCTTCTCTTCTCTATTTTGCTTATCCTGTTTTTCGAATAACTCAGTGTCCTCCATTTTTTACTGATTTCTGGTCTTTCTTTCAGGGGACTTTATCTAACTTGGATTCTGTTCATAGGTATGATTGTGAATTTATAAACATATTTACTCACTCCCTCTGTACCCTTATTACAATGCTCCATGATGATGTCAATGGTGGCTGTGACAGTGATAACTTTGCTCACATGACTTCAGCTCACATGACAATGATGCTTTGCTCACATGACTCCAGCTACCACTTTTACAAAGATAGTTTCCATATCCTCCATTTCCACTGTGAATTTTCAACCTCTTTCAAACCCATATCACCATTTATCTCTGCAGTAGAATAGTTCCTCATGGCTGTCCCACCAACACCCGAATCTCACCCCCTAAACAGACATGTCTCTGAATTCTTTCCATTATTATCTATGGCAACAATATTCCCAATCTTCAACTCAGTTCAGTACATTAGGTGTCTTTTGGATTTACCCTTCTTTTACCCTCCAATATTTAACTTTCTCTAAGATTTGGGAATTCTTTCTTCTTGATTTCTTTCAAATAAACATCTTCATTTCCACTTCTGCAGCCACTGCACAATGAGTTTACATCCTCAGTGCCTTATACCTGGGTTGTAGGGTAACTTCACGACAGTTCTTTTTGCTTCTAATTCCACTTCTGTACTAGTACATCTCACCAAAAACAAACAAACAAACAAAAACCTTGAGTGGTCTTTTAACTACTATGATGTCATGCAATCACCTATTACAATGCCACAATAGCTGTGTATTTTCCCTCAACACCACATCAAGTTTCTTAGCATCACACACTCAAGGCCCTTCCCAACCCTATCCCACTTTCTTCAAACACACGCTTCCTGACACATCTCAAGTTCCAGTCAAACTGATCTCTTCAGCCTTCCCAGTTCAGGAATATTTTGTGCACAATAGTCCCCTCTTAGAAAGCTTCATTCACTCCTCCCAAAATCTAGGTCTTATTAACCTCTCAAAATACATGTGTCCCTGCTATGATGGATCATACCAGTCTCTGATCTAAACTCTGCATGAGATCTTTCCTCAGTGGTCTCACTTTTAGGGAACCATGGTGGTGGTTTAGTTGCTAAGTTGTGTCCCACTCTTGCGATCCCATGGACTGTAGCCCACCAGGTTCCTCTGTCCATGGGATTCTCCAGGCAAGAATACTGGAGTGGGTTGCCATTTTCTTTTCCTGGTTATCTTCCCAACCCAGAGATTGAACCTGGGTCTCCTGCATTGGAGGCAGATTCTTTATGTACTGAGCTATGAGGGAAGCCCCTTTAGGGAACCATAGATGTTCATAAAAAGCTTGCTAACAGACCTTGGCCTCATCATCCTCACAGGTGCTCTCTGACACAGCTGTATGACGTTATGGCAGGAGAGCCTCATGACGTCTGATCTGTGAGATTTGTGGCTGAGACTGAATGTTCATATCATTTTCTAACTAAGTAACTTTTTGGCCTAGGCCAGAGTAGTAGTGATAACAAAGTAAGATACACTAGATAAGTAGTGAAGACAAAGTAAGAGGACAATCCAAGAACTTTTGACGTTGTGATCTGATGTGTTCACTCTGACATAATCATTTTGACATACCTGTTATGACATCAAATGATTTTGATGTACAAAATCACTGTCTTTGTTGTGTCATTACTAATTAACATGTGAAACCAACATCCTAAATTCTTACTGCACCTTTAACTCTCACCATGTGTATTTTAAAACACTGAAAGTCAAAAGCTAAAATATTATGTCCACCATGTTTCCATGTTCAAAAGCTCCTGGAGTCAAATGGCTGTGCTAAAGTAGCTGGTTTCAAAGTCACGACACAATTGGCAACTTTGATTCGAGCTGGTGATCAGACAACAGAGTGCCAACAGAGCTCTGAGGTGCAGGCTTTAGCATATTCATGGATCTCAAACTCCAAGAACAGACCTGCAAGATGAATTGGGGCCAGGAGGTGTGGTTCACAATGAAAAAGTCAGGAGGAGCTGACGTGCAAGTCACTGGCCTATCCAGCAGGGAGTGTTTGTCATGAGCATAAAATGGATGGCTAACTAGGCTACAAGCAAGTGCTTAAGTTGCCTATGCTCTTGGATCCATCACTGCCAAATCTGAGAATGCGTGTTCACGACTTCCTCTTTTCTTGCTGAGCTATTAATAGAAGTGAAGTTGCAGTGGGACAGAGCATAGCTTAGAGGGTCTCAACAGAATGATCTTCAGTTTTGTCAGGAGTGTGGTTATATTTTTTCAAAGGAAAGTGCTTTGCAGACAGCTAGTTATTTTTCACCTTGTGGTATTTCATAATTTCTGAATCTAGTGCTGTGTTCTGCTCCCCATAATTGGTTAGTGTTAGCTGTTCATATATGAATGACTTCACCATGGCAATTCACAAAAGGTTGCTCTAGTTTGAAGAGATAGCTCTCCTGCCTCTGTGACAGAAAAAAAAAATGCATATGTGGGTAGGGAGGGAACCTTGTGTATCAAAAGTATCATGTTCTTGTTCATTTGTTTACTTGTTTATTGCTTACCTCTCTGCACCCCACGACTCACTAGAACGTAAGCTCCATAAGAGCTGGAGTATTGCCTGTATTCACCGATGCTGTCCCCTGCTTTGCACAGTGATTGGCACATAGTAGACACTCAGTAAATATTTATTAAAGAAATAATTACTTTTTCAACAGGAAAATAAGGTCCCCAAAAGGAGTGGTTTGGTCCATTCCAAAACAGATTTGTGATTAGTTATGTTTTTCTCTGGGCCTTTTACTGCTCAGAATCCCTGCCAGGAAAGAAATGCTAAAACTCCCATCTTTTAAATATGTAGATCCCTGACATTTGGTTGCTTCATGAATTTTGCATTGCATAATGACAAGTGTTTAATTTTATAAACTGCTCCTGTAATAGATCATTTTCAAGGAGAGGCATAATCTGGAAATGCAGTGTAAAGTGCTGTTGCCGAATTAGACAAATGTCTTCCCCAAGCCAGCGATCCTTTCCGTAGTAAATGTTTTCAAGCACTGACGGATTGGAAGCCATGGAAATAGTCTCAACACCCAGCTGGCGGACTGAGTAACAAATGAGATGGTCCATGGATCCTTCTTTCCTCCAAGCTGGTGTGTACCAACCCTCAGAATATCTCTGGAGCGATGGAAACACAAACAACTGACTTGTTTCTGGAGGCCCAAATGGCCTCATTAGGTCTAATTTCTAACTTGTTTTCTGTTACCACAAAAATAGAAGAGGAGAGATAGAGAAAAATAATAATTACTTTTGGGTTTTGAAAGAGAAAGTTCAGCCCTTTGGGGTCTACCTTAGGTGTCTGTGCAGTACCCCCAGGCCTCTAGATCAGCTCATGTTGGTTTGAGGTTATAACTGGAAGAGAAGCCACACCAGTGTGTCAGGTTGTGGATAATCTATGCTTCAAGTGCCACGCTTCTGTCACTGATTGACCTCAGGAAACTCACTGATCTTCTCTGTTTTCCTGCTTTCCTTGTCAAAAAAACATGCTCAATTGTGTTCCCTTTTTAATTGTGTTTCCCTTAATCAGAAATCTGATTAAGAAAACTGAGATTAACCTTCAAAACCTTCAAAAGTGAGTTAAACTGGGGCTCTGTAACAACCTAGAGGGGTGAGATGGGGAGGGAGGTTTAAGAGGGAGGGGACATATATACCTATGGCAGATTCATGTTGATGTTTGGCAGAAACCAACAAAATTCTGTAAAGCAATTATCCTTCAGTTAAAAAATAAACAATTGTTTTTTAAAAAGCTATATGGCCAAAAGAAATGGGACTGGCTTCATAAGTTATATACAAAGATTATTTATTACACAAATTTCAAGCAAGATATCCTTATTATGAAGCCACTGTATCAACTCAATAGGAACACTGAAAAAAAAAATTTGATGTGTCAAAGGTGAAGGATACAAATTCATATGAAACAAAAGCCCAATATATTTGGCATGGTTTGTAAGGAAGAGAAATGTTAGTCACTCAGTTGTGTCCGACTCTTTGCCGACCCCATTGACTGTAGCCCGCCAGGCTCCTCTGTCCATGGAATTCTCCAGGCAAGAAAACTGGAGTGGGTTGCCATTCCCTTCTCCAGGGGAATCTTCCCAACCCAGGGATTGAACCCAGGTCTCCTGCATTGCAGGCAGCTTCTTTACCATCCGACCTACCAGCAAAGCCCCTGTAAAGAGGGCTGCTCCAAAAGAGACTTACAGTCAGTTACCCAGTCAATCCTCAAGGTGGTCTGTCAGTCAGCAAGGCAGCCGCATGTAGCAGAGAGAATAGTGAACAAGAATCAGGAACCCTGAGTCTAGAAAATGTTTGTGAAATGACTATTACATCCCAGGCACTAGATAAATTTTATACAGTTTAAGAAATTTGCCCAAGGTTTACACAGCTGGGACTCAAACCCCAGATGTAAGATCCTGGTGCCACACTCTTAACCATTATACCATACTGCCTCCTAGTATTTCTGGCAAGTAACATTCAGTTCTCACATCTAAGTCTAGGTTGAACTACATAAGCTGTAAAGTATTTTCCAGGTATACAAAACACTAGATTGAGCAAGCAATTCTGCTTCTTTGACAGAACATAAATGTGACTCTGTGTGTTTGTGTATGTGTGTGTGTGTGAATACACACAGCTTCCCAGCTCTGTCCTCCTCCTCTACTGAGGGCCCATCTTGCACAACTCTGGTGAGTGCTCCATGAATGAAACTGACCAGTAATACTTTGGACACACACTTTTTGATGCCTTGCTAACTTTGACAACAGCAAACTCATGCCATCCAGGTTTTACTGACCTTCCTTACTTCTAAGCAATCCTTCTCTTGCTTTGTTGATTCCCTGACCCAATACCCATAGCAATTGTTCTTTATATTATCTATCCTCTTTCAGTACCCAACACTATTGACAAACTCTCCCAACCCTTACTTCTAGAAGATTATCTTTCTTCCAACATTTCTGAGACTGGGGATCCTAAAACCCCTATTCTTCATTTGACAGAATTTCTTTAAATGTTTACTATTCCTTTTCTCCTTTCTGCTTGTTTCAAGGTAATTATTGTCAGCCTTTTTTTTTTTTTTTCAAAACACTTCCTCTGCTGCTCCAACTTATGGAAACTTGTTTTATAGTTTCTCCTTTCTCCTATGTTTTCCATCTCTCAATCTTCGCATTTGTTTACAGATATACTCAAGGCTTGGACATGAACTAACACTGCTGCAGATCACCTATGTGCCAGATATTGCATTAGACAATTTGCACAAAATGTTTCCTTTAGTCCTCACAGGAACCTCAAAAGGTTGATTTGATTACTGGCATGTTATATGACAGAAAATAATGCTAACAAACACTGGGTCGAGGTCATGCAGAAAATAAATTGGCAGTGCCAAGACTTAACCCAAGTTTGACTCTAACTAGGAAATTCTACGATATCTCACTTATTTCTTAATATAAATAAATAAACTCTTTCCTGCAACCCTGTTCTTTTAAGCTTTCCTTTTGTCTTTCACTGCCAAATTTCAGTTAAACCCCAGCAAGTGTTTATAAAATACCAGTTATGTGCAAATGACCAAGCTACATGTTTTTTCCGAAGGGAAGACAAAGATGAACAACATAATTCTCTGCCAGAAACTTCCAACCTAATAAAAGTGTCAGATATGTAAATAACAATAAAATGAGGCAGAAAGAAGTGCTAAAAAACACTATCAGAATCTTCTGAGAACACAGATAAAGAACAATTAATGTTTGGGAAGAATCAGAGTAGAGGATTTCACAAAATGTTAGTTTCCGAGCCTTCCTTGAAGCTTTCAAGCCCCTTTGATTGCCGTACAATTCTCCCCGGGGACCGTGTCTTCTCCCATCTCTTTCTTTCTGTTCTCTCAATCCCAACCAGCACAACCACAGAAGCCTCAGAGTTGGTCTCTCCAGCTCTATACTTTCCCACTACAATCCAACCCACGAAAGATCCTTTCTGCTGGTCTGCCCTTCATTAGGCTCAACTGAGATCCATCACTGCCTGAAGAAATACCTTCTATGGCTCTCTGCCACTTGATCAGTAGGAATAAATTACATACAGGGTTGTTATAAGGATCAAGTGTGATAACACATAGGAGAAAGATGTGAAAAACATACTCTCTAAGATACACTGCTGTTAATATTATGATATACTTTACATATGGGCCAGTGTCTGTCTGTCCCCTGAATTCACCGTTGGCTCACGTCACCCCTGTTCCTATAATGCCTTTCTTCCTTATTTCTAACTCTAAAATGCTATACTATGCATCTCAAGGCCTAAACATAAGAGCTACAGTTTTAAGAAAACATTTTCTGACTTCTCAATGAAAATTTCCTCTGGCTTCTCTGAACATCCAGAGAGCTTTACTTCTAACTTTTCAACACATGTGTGACAGCCAGCCAAGTGTCATAGACAGTTGAATATATGTCATAGTTTCCCTATTTAATTGCAAGGTAAAGACCACTTTATTTATCTTGTAAGGTTTGTGCTAGGAGCACAGTGTTTAATTAAAGTAGGTACTCAAATATCTATTGAACAGAAGAATATAAAAGGGGATGTTATGTCACTATGTACTGAAATAAATGTAATGGAAGAAAAAGGAGGAATATTTTATATATCCCTTGTTGGGGTTTAAGGCAGGGCATTAGGATACAGAAGATATGTACTTTTACAAAATATCACTATTGTGGAGGCCATTCTGGAAAGAATAAAACCCCAAACTGATCCAGCCCCCAGTCCTGCATCTGCCCTTCCGTTTCTTATTTCCAGTACCAGTGATCCACTGGAAAAACACAAAGGCAATCATTAGATATGCCACCTTTCTCTCAGAAACTCAGAAACGAGGACTATTTTGAAAATCAAAGTGAGTAGCTTTAAGTCTCAGCTGAAAGCACACATTTTCTATTACTTTCCCTCAGTCCTCTCTCTCTCCCTCTGTGCTGTTTATGTCAAGGAACCAGAGGAGCTAGTTTAAGTGACATCTTGTTATAAACAGTTGAGTTGAGCGATGCTGCTGGAAGGATGGGATGGAGGAGATCTGGGACCATCATCAAAACCAAGGGCCTCCTTTGGTAGTATAGTCCAGAGAGCTCGGTCTGGTTGGACTCTCTAAAATCAGACAGGAAGCCAAAAGATCTCTAAACTCTGACTCACGGAAGCAGGAGACAGAGCTGACAGCCTCCAGCCAGGCCCAGGTATGCGGACTGTAGATCTGCATTCAGCGCTCACTGACCCCCAGCTGCCATCCCTACTGCATGACCGCATGGTATCTGCACAGCAGGTGAGTCCTCTCCCTGCTGCCTCTTGTTCGGGCGAGGACCGAAGAAAGTGGCTGATCAGGCTACACAGAGGGATCCTCAATTCTGCCCAGACTTTCTAGACTGAGCTCAGCTTTTATTTATTATTTTCTCTCAGGAAATCCAAAATGTTTCTCATATGCCTCTATCCACTTACTTCTCTTCCTAGGTAATCTCCAGAAAATCATTCATATCTATAAAATGTTCCCTTTTCCTTCTTCAGAAACTAGTAAGAGAGTCAGAGATGGTGTGCAGTTCTTTTTCTTTTTCCCGTCCATATTGTTTAAAGTAAAATTAGATGTTGTGCTAAGTCACTTCGGTCATGACCAACTCTCCAACCCTGTGGACTGTAGCCCGCCAGGGTCCTCTGGCCATTGGCTTCTCTAGGCAAGAATTCTGGAGTGGGTTTCCATGCTCTCTTCCAGGGGGTCTTCCTGACAGAGGAACTGAACCCACATCCCTTATGTCTCTTGCACTGGCAGGCGGGTTATTTACCACTGATGGACAAAACTTCATACATGGGAACACAATCAATGTAAGGAAATAAAATGTTTGTCTAGGCTCCTTTTTGTTTACTCCCACTTTCCATACTGGAAAAAAAAAAATTCCCAACCAGCTTCTTGCCAGAACCCTAGTACAGGGCAAGAATTAAGACATGAGTAGGGCCCAGACAACTTTCTGGGCACACGTTTGCAATTTGATAGCATTATTTCTGCAACAGGCCAGTATTATTGCAAAAGGATTAAATGTTTCTGGCATGGGAGGGAAGAGATGGAATATGCCACTGAATCCAAGTCAGTGCTCCTAAAACTGACAAACCTACCAACTACCTGAGATTCTTGCCCTCTAAAATGTCCCGCGCTAGATTTCTGGTTCCTGGGTCACATACATGTCTTGGGCCTCTGACACTCCTGGAACTCTGGCAACTGTTTCACTCAAACCATGAAGAAGAGTCTCTGGAAACAATCATGACCATCCAGCTCTCTCTTCCATCATCCACCCTACCAATGATTCTCCCAACAGAGGGGTTGTTCCAACCTAATGCAGGTATCTGAGTGTCTGGCTCTGCTTCCTTTCTCCTGCCTGAGAATTTTCTTCCATATAGAACTCCGAGCCATAAACCATGGAGACCACGCAATTCTAAACTATCTGTGGTCTCTTCATTTGAGGGTTTATGGAGACGGAATTCATTCCAAATATCCTCTTACATTCCTTAAGAATTGGGTATGAAACATGGGGAGGGAGAAAGACTAGAACTCACTCACTTGGGCCACAGCATCTTTCCCTCTTGGACACCTGAGTAGCAAAGCCTGTCACAATGACTGAAGCCCTATGTCACCAGGGAAAAGGTTTATGGATGCCATACAGCCTGGCAGCACTGACTTAAGGTGCTCTGTCTCAGCTGTATGCGGAATAATCCAGCACTCCTTGGGAGTCACAGAATGCTCTTCCTCATTATGTATTTGCTTATTTTTATTTATTGCCCCTTATTTTGAAAAGAACATGAGATAAACTCAAAAAGACACAGTAAATCATGTTAAAACATTAAGAGGCTGGTAAAAAAAAAAGTAGACAAAAATAAAGCTAGGAGAAAGATTAGCACAAATAAATGTAGGCCATAAAGTTTGCACAGTTCCTAGAAGTAGGCTACAAATTTGGCTGTGAACTTGTGAGCCAACAAACAAAAATATTATATGATTGGTAGTATCTATCATATAAAAAACACAGTTGCTATAAAGAAGCCAAACTTCTCTTAGTACTGAGACCAAAGAGAACTGTCTCTCTTGGATCTTCATAAAGAAAACACTGCATAATGTCATGGACTTTGTCATAACTCTTCTGTGACAAACAACAAGTTTCATTATGACCTTGTCCCAATTTCCTTCAATCTAGAGACTGACAAAAGAGCAAAGCATAGCTCAATAAAAGCAGCTGTCCAAAATCATTCTTGAATAAGAAAAATAAACTAGTAGACAAAATGCTGAAAAAAATTATCTCCCAAGAGAGTGAAATAGAACTCTTACACTACCCAGGTCTCTTATGGTTTAAACTGATTTTTAAAGTAAAGATTTAATTATTCAGAGACATGAGGTATATGGAAATTCTTCAGGCCATTCTGTATGACTACTACTTCTTTCAGCTTAGAATTTGCTAAGAATTGGTCAACAAAAGGCTAGAGATTACACTTTCAGCAAGAACCTGAAAAGCCAATAGCTGCTAACTAATAGCAAAGCCATAAACTCTACGGCTGTCAACTAAGGAGGGGGAAGGACCCGGTCACTTTATTAGAGAAGGAGGAGAAAGAAAAGGAAAAGCAAAAGAAAGGGAATGGGAGAGGGAAGGAACTCTTTTCTAGGATATGTGGTAGTCTAGATGGCCATAAGGAGGTAAGCCAAGCCAGAGCAGGAATGGAACAAAATAATTGTGAGTTATCTCTCTATCTTTTTAAACAAGCTCCTTAAATCCAAAGAAAGTGAAGTCACTCAGTCGTGTCCGACTCTTTGCGACCCCATGGACTGTAGCCTACCAGGCTCCTCTGTCCATGGGATTTTCCAGGCAATAGTACTGGAGTGGATTGCCATTTCCTTCTCCAGGGGATCTTCCCAACCCAGGGATTGATTCCGGGTCTCCCTCATTGTAGACAGATGCTTTACTGTCTGAGCCACCAGGGAAGTCCAAAGGAAGTCCTTAAATCCAAAATCTTTGATTAATTCCAACTCCAACCAAGAAGATGATACTTTTCATTTTCTATGCTATGATTTAAGAATGACTGTATTTTAACTATCAGCAAAATGATATTTCAGGACACTTAAGGAAAGATATCTGTAGCTTTTCCATTTATTCAAGGGAATTTCAAAGTATTTTAGGTTCCTTTGGTATGAGAGTGTTGAAGGTGCTATGTAAATGTAGGTTATTATTACAATTTGCTGTCACCCTCCTTCAAGCAAAAACTGCTAAAATCCACAAAGTACAGAATGAGGCACACACAATTCTTATTATTGGGGGATAATTAATTAGCAAGTACATAAATAATTTACTCAGTCACAGGAAGATAGAGTAATACTATTAAACGTGTGGGCCCACAAATCCAATTCTGGTAGCTATCTTATCTGCTCCAATGCAGAGGAAAAGATACGGAACTGACCTTATTTTCTCCCACCTCCCCTCCAGGGATCTTTCTTCCCTCCACACCCACAATATACACCGCACACAGACACACACACACACCTCTAAGACTAGGGTGCTGACTCTTGGGGGACAATTTTCCTCTTTTATTCATAGAACAACTATGAATAAGGTACACATTAAACTGTGAATCCAATCCTTCCAGAAACACACTTTGTCTATGAAAGTATTGAAAGAAAATCGTATGTGCTACACACTGACCACTATCTACCATCCCTACTAATGGTGCAAGAGGAGTGCAGGTCATAAGTACAAAATTTTAAAAAGTTTTTTAATGTATCAACTTCTATTAGACTTTGGAATGCAGGAGCTTTAGTTTATTAATAGCATTGTTTCATTCTAGATACAGTATGAAACTGGGAAAGACAAACAGAAATTACAGTAAATTGAATGAAATAACCAGCCCTAGATGAACATTTGCCATAATCAATCTACACAGTAAATAACCAACCTTGGTAGAAAATGGAAACACTTCTGTTTAAGAAGCCATGCAAAGTTACACAATGACCTGCAATCATGTAGGTATAAATGGAAGTCACTTATATACATACAACTCCATTAGAGTTTGTCTCTAAAATTGTAATGTCTTTCTCCAAATCTAGTTTTCCAAATGTGCTCATCACTGGTAACTATTTCTCTATTTTGAATGTGTCTATAGTAACTGGTTTAATGGTCACCACATTAATCTAAGAATAAGAAACAAAAAGAATGATTCATTTCCTATTCTACAATTTTAACTACAAATTAACAACAACAGAAAAGCTCTTCTAAATCTCTCTTATGGATTTTGATGGTTGAGAAATATGCAGAGCACTTGAAAGCAATAAAAGAAATAACCTAAGAAAATTAAGCAAAATGAATTTGCAATTAGTTTGTGAAATTGCGATAAATGCATTTTGAAAGCAAAGAGTAAAATGTAACTTTGTTCAGTATAATTTGAAATTGCCTTTTGTGCTTAATATAGTTCACTTATAATTAGATGAAGATTTTGTTCTGGTTTGAAACATTCAAAGTTCCATCTTGAGATTGCTATGTACTATGTACACAGAACTTTTCAGCAAGAAAGTCTGCTGCTGCTGCGTTTGCTTTGACAGCCTTTATCCTAGTTTTATAGAAATGAAAGAGTGAAAGAACACAGCTGGTTTGAACAATGGAGCATGTTCAACATTAGGCCAAACACTTTAGATATTGCAAAATATTGCAGGCTATATTTATAGCTCTTAGCAGGTTTTTCAAATTCATGCTGATACTGCCTTACTCCAGCTTATTGGACCAAATTGCCATTTAATGGTTAAATTATCCTTTGGTTTCAAAATTTGCTTTCAGAGGCAATGACACTTAAGTTAACCTCTTGGCAATATGAAAATGGTGATGACTTAAAACCTTTTCCAAAGTATTTCAAGATGTCTTAAAAATTCAAGATCATTCTAGCTAAGAGAGTTTAAAAGATTTTTGTTGGTCTCTGCCTTATGTTTTCCCTCAAGAAAAGGAATATCCTGCCTCTGATAATCTCTCTTCCAGTCATGAAATTGTGCACTGACTCATATGCCAGCACCTTCCAGAAAACTGCCCAAGGGAAATCAGAACAGGCCTTCAGGTAATTGCCTATATTCTATTTAAACTTTTTTTTTCCTCTGGCGGTTGTTTTTAATAGAATTCTCTTGTTTTTTAAATAGAATCTTGTGACTTTGGGGAGTTCAGCAGGGGCTCATGCTCTTTCACATTAACAACATGAGAAGTGGTAAAAAAGAAGTGGTTGGTGGTTATAAGCTTAGCGACTGTAGGCTGAGGCAGGAGATGTTTTGCAGGGCAATGTGATTTCTATAGTTTTATCAACTGTCTGCAAGCTTCAAGGATTGAAGCCAATGGTACCTTACTCTTCCAACCCAAAGTGAATATTCCCTAAATTCCCACAGCATCTGTTAGTTGAATTCATTGTCATTTGTCATCACTGCTAGTAGTGAGATCTTGGAGGGTGTGTGATTTGCCTCTTGATCTAATAATGATAATAAGAATGGCCATTTAATGAACACCTACTATGTGCCATGCAGTACACTATGTATTCCATCTATTTTCTAAGAATGATTGTTGTTGTTCAGTTGCTAAGTCATGTCTGACTCTTTGTGATCCCACAAACTACAGCATGTCAGGCTTCCCTGTCCTTCACTGTCTCCCAGAGGTTACTCAGACTTATGTCCATTGAGTCATTGATGCTATCTAACCATCTCATCCTGTTGCCCTCTTCTCTTTTTTGCCTTCAATCTTTCCCTGATCCTTCCCAGAATCAGGATCTTTTCCAATAAGCTGGCTCTTCACATCAGGTGGCCAAAGTATTGGAGCTTCAGCTTCAGTATCAGTCCTTCCCATTAATATTCAGGGTTGATTTCCTTTGGGATTGACTGATTTTATCTCCTTGCAGTCCAAGGAATTCTCAAGAGTCTTCTCCAACACTACAATTCAGTAGTGCTAGATTCTTCAGCACTCAGCCTTCTTTATGGTCCAACTCTCACATCTGTACATGACTACAGATATATCAAAAACCATAGTTTTGATATATGGACCTTTGTTGGCAAAGTGATGTCTTTGTTTTTTAATATGCTGCCTAGGTTTGCCATAGCTTCCTTCCAAGGAGCAAGTGCCTTTAAATTTCATGGCTGCAGTCACCATCCACAGTGATTTTGGAGCCCAAGAAAATAAAATCTATCACTGCTTCCACTTTTCCCCCATCTATTTGCCATAAAGTGATGGACCTGGATGCCATGATCTTAGTTTTGTTTTTTCTTTTTGGTATGTTGAGTTTTAAGCCAGCTTTTCAGCTTTTTCACTCTCCCCTTCCACCCTCATCAAGAGGCTGATTAGTTCCCTTCACTTTCTGCCATTAGAATGATATCATCTTCATATCTGTGGTTGTTGATATTTCTCCGAGCAATCTTGATTCCAGCGTGTGATTCATCCAGCCCAGCATTTCACACGATGTATTCTGCATATAGGTTAAATAAACAGGGTGACAATATACAACCTTGTCATATTCCTTTCCCAATTTTGAACCATCAGTTGTTCCATATAAAGTATTTAGAAAGATAGTTTAAAAAAAAAAAGCTTTGGTTTCTGTTTCAGCCATATATTAATGTTATATATTAATTGCATTAATGTATTAATGCATAACAAACCACCCCAAAACTCAGTGGCTTGTTATTTCTCTTAATTCTGAGGGCAGAGTGGATGGTTCTTCTCCTGGTCTCATTAAGGAATACTCAAGTAAGTGGAGTCATCTGACAGCTTGACTGGGGCTGATGGTCCAAAGTAGTCACTTGTACTGAAACTGGTACTGGCTGTCAGTTGAAGAATGTCAGTTCCTCTCCACATGACTTCTCATTCTCCAGTGGGCCAGGGTGGATTTCTTCAAAGCATGATATTCTCAAGGCTCCAAGACTGAAAGCATGTAAGCTGCACAGTCTACTAAGACCTAGGCTCCAAAACTCACACAATGTCACATCCATCATACAGCCAACTTGGATCCAAGAGGATAGAAAGAAAAATTGTGTCTTTTGGGAGGAGCAGTAACTTCACATTGCAAAGGTGTGTGTACCTTTGCAATAAGGGGCATTATTTTAGCGATCTACTATATTATCATACAAATTCTCCCTCTGCAACTTTCCACATGTGTGACTGTGAACCATTGTTTAACCTCAAGTTTCAATTTCCTCATCTATAAATGAATTATCTTGGGATTTAGTAAGAAAAGCACATACAATATTATGCTTAGTATCAACCACAGAGTAAGCATATGATTGTTAAGTGGGTAATTACTTGCGTGTGAGTGTGTGTCTGACTTTTAGGCCTAATGCAGAGCACCATAAAATACATATTAATGTCTGACTTTTATAGATGTGATATCTGAGGCTGAGGAGGGGTCTATCCTGCTGAAATTAATTTTTGAAAAGTCACACAACGAGGTCAACACTCAAACAAAGGTTTCTGATTCTGAAGCCAATGCTGTTTTGTTTGTTTTTCACACCATACCATGGAGCTTCTTGTTAGCAGAAGAGTTTATTTCATGGTTATATCTCATTGGACCTTGGACAGCAGCAATCATAATAGCTACCCAAGAAATACTGGTCATTTGAAGGATCAAGGGAAGCTGACAAATTGCTACTGACTCATTAATAAAATATTTACACAAAATTTTTATATTGATCCCAAATATTCTGACTCCCTAGAACTGCAGGGCTTGGTAAAGCCATGCTCTGTACCCTAGAAGAGTAGTTAAGATCTTTCAGAACCAGGGAAGAAGGGCTCCCAGAACAGAGGCTTCTACAGAGAGCTATTTGTGGTTCTTAAACTTGCCTACATGTAGGAATCACCTGGGAAAATGTATAGAAAAATATCACAGCAGAAATTAACACAGCATTGTAAATCAATCATACCTCAACTGAAAAAAAAAAATCTCTTGCTTGGGCCAATTGAGTAAGATTCTCCCTGAGAGTGAGGCTAAGATTCCTAGACCTGAAAACTTCCTTCAGGAGCCCCTGAAGCTGACTGGTAATGTCAAGTTGGATCCCTAGAAATTCCAAAACAGCAAGGAGGCCAGCCCTATAAGGAGACAGAGATTCAAACAGGCAGCTTAATCATCTATCCGAAGCATGTGAATTGTGATCTCTCTGCATGAACCACACGGAGCTGCTCCCTCACATTTATTCCCAGGAGTCATAACAGGGAGCCAAATGGGAATTGGGCAGCATCCATACACTTGGTGGTAGGTGGCAGGTGCTACAAATGACTGGCTGCAGTGTACTAATCCTAGTTGTCATTGGTCCTGAAAGAGGAGAGGACCATTAAGCTATTTTCTCCCAGAGAAATACTTGAGTCTCAGACAAGAGGAATAATTGCCCCGAGTCCTGGGCTCAGCCAGTAGGGTAGGAAAGGCTTATCAAACATGATACTCCACTGTGTCTTTCAAGGCATAAGATGATTCTTTATAACAAATAAATTGTTGATTTACATGACCAACTCAAATAAATATTTAGGAATATCAATTTTATTGCTTAATTTTATGAAGGCTTTGAGATCTCTGCTTCTTTATTTCCCATATGTCCTCTACATTTTTAGTTCCCATAGTAACTGATACATCAAAGGTTCTCACTACAATTGTTCTGATGTTTTGAGAGATTATTTCTTTCACCCACAGCACTTTTATTTCCTTCCTCTGTGATTCTTAATGTACTCTGCCTAGAGCAGTCATATGAATACTTATCTAAACTCCCAACCTACTCCTACTCTTCTCATTCCCAAATAAAGCACCTAGAGGCCAGGGGCTATGTCTTTTTCATCTTGGAATGCTCCAACAAACTGGCAAGGTGACAGATCCAGAAGTACTTGATAAATGTATGGTATTTGTTTGCCTTCTGCAAGTTTTCATAAAAGCAACTGCTGGGAAAAAATATATATATCAGAATGTATGTCATGACACAGGATCATCAAGTGAATAAAATATAAACTTCTCAGATATACATACTAGGCTCTTGGGTGTAATCAGGTGTTTATTACTAACATGACCTGTCCATCTTGGGTGGCCCTACACAGCATGGCTCATAATTTCATTGAGTTAGACAAGGCTGTGGTCCATGTGATCAGATTGATTATTTTTCTGTGACTGTGGTTTTCATTCTTTCTGCCCTCTGATGGATAAGGATAAAAGGCTTATGGAAGCTTCCTGATGGGAGAAACTGAGGGGGAAACTGGGTCTTGTTCTGATGGCAGGGCCATGCTCAGTAAATCTTTAATCCAATTTTCTGTAGATGGGTGGGGCTGTGTTCCCTCCCTGTTGTTTGACCTGAGGCCAAACAATGGTGAAGATAATGAAGATAATAGCTACCTCCTTTAAAAGGTCCCATGCATGCACTGCTGCACTCAGTGCCCCTGACCCTGCAGCTGGCCACCGCCAACCCATGCCTCCAGCAGAGACTTCTGGACAGTCAGGGGCAAGTCTGGGTCAGTCTCTTGTGGGGTCACTGCTCCTTTCTCCTGGGTCCTGGTACACACAAGCTTTTGTTTGTGCCCTCCAAGAGTCTGTTTCCCCAGGCCTCTGTAAGTTCTGTTGGCTCTATGGTGGGCTTAATGGCAACCTCCAAGAGGGCTTATGCCATACCCAGTTCTACTGCACCCAGAGCTCCTGCCTCTGCAGCAGTCCACTGCTGACCCATACCTCGGAAGGAGACACTCAAACACAGTCTGGCTCAGTCTCTTGGGATCTCTGGGTCCTGGTGTGCACAAGGTTTGTTTAAGCCCTCTGAGTATCTCTGGCGGGTATGGGGCTTGATTCTAAACGCGATTTCACACTTCCTAACATCTTGCTGGGGCTTTTCCTTTGCCCTTGGATGTGGGTTACCTTTTTTTGGTAGGATCCAACATTCTCCTATTGATGGTTCAGCAGTGAGTTGTAATTTTGGAGTTCTCACACAAGAGGAGTGCATGTCCTTCTACTCCACCATTTTAAGATCTCTTCAAGAAAATTAGAGATACCAAGAAAGTATTTCATGCAAAGATGGGCACAATAAAGGACAGAAATGGTATGCACCTAACAGAAGCAGAAGATATTAAGAAGAGGTGGCAAGAACACACGGAAGAACTATACAAAAAAGATCTTCATGACCCAGATAACCATGATGGTGTGATCACTCACCTAGAGCCAGATATCCTAGAATGTGAAGTCAAGTGGGCCTTAGGAAGCATCACTAGGAACAAAGCTAGTGAAGGTGATGGAATTCCAGTTGAGCTATTTCAAAACCGAAAAGATAATGCTATAAAGTGCTGCACTCAATATGCCAGCAAATTTGAAAAACTTAGCAGTGCCCACAGGACTGGAAAAGGTCAGTTTTCATTCCAATCCCAAAGAAAGGCAATGCCAAAGAATGCTCAAACTACTGCACAATTGCACTCATCTCATAGGCTAGCCAAGTAATGCTCAAAATTCTCCAAGCCAGGTATCAACAGTACGTGAACTGTGAACTTACAGATGTTCAAGATAGATTTAGAAATGGCACAGGAACCAGAGATCAAATTGCCAACATCCATTCGATCATCACAAAAGCAAGAGAGCTCCAGAAAAACATCTACTCCAGCTTAGACTACGCCAAAGCCTTTGACTGTGTGGATCACAATAAACTGCGGAAAATTCTTCAAGAGATGGAAATGCCAGACCACCTGATCTGCCTCCTGAGAAATCTGTATGCAAGTCAAGAAGGAACAGTTAGAACTGTACATGGAATAACAGACTGGTTCCACATCAGGAAAGGGGTATGTCAAGGCTGTATATTGTCACCCTGCTTATTTAACTTATATGCAGAGTACATCATGAGAAATGCTGGGCTGAGAGAAGCACAAGCTGGAATCAAGATTGCTGGGAGAAATATCAATAACCTCAAATAATCCTGGTGGTGCAGAGGTTAAAGCGTCTGCCTGCAATGTGGGAGACCTAGGTTTGATCCCTGGGTTGGGAAGATCCCCTGGAGAAGGAAATGGCAACCCACTCCAGTATTCTTGCCTGGAGAATCCCATGGATGAAGGAGCTTGGTGGGCTACAGTCCATGGGTTGCAAAGAGTCAGACACAACTGAGTGACTTCACTTTCACATGCAGACGATACCACCCTTATGGCAGAAAGTGAAGAAGAACTAAAGAGCCTCTCAATGAAAGTGAAAGAGGAGAGTGAAAAAGTTGGCTTAAAACTCAACATTCAGAAAACGAAGATCATGGCATCCGGTCCCATCACTTCATGGCAAATAGATGGGGAAACGATGGAAACAGTGACAGACTTCATTTTGGGGGGCTCCAAAATCACTGCAGATGGTGACTGCAGCCATGAAATTAAAAGACATCTGCCCCTTGGAAGAAAAGCTACGACCAATCTAGACAGCACATTAAAAAGCAGAGACATTACTTTGCCAACAAAGGTCCATCTAGTCAAAGCTATGGTTTTTCCAGTAGTCAAATATGGATGTGAGAGTTGGACTATAAAGAAAGCTGAGCACCAAAGAATTGAAGCTTTTGAATTGTGGTGTTGGAGAAGACTCTTGAGAGTCCCTTGGACTGCAAGGAGATCCAACTGGTCCATCCTAAAGGAAATTAGTCCTGAATATTCTTTGGAAGGACTGATGCTGAAGATGAAGCTCCAATACTCTGGCCACCTGATGTGAAGAACTGACTTATTGGTAAAAACCGTGATGCTGGGAAAGATTTAAGGCAGGAGGAGAAGGGGATGATAGAGGATGGTTGGATATCACTGACTCGATGGACATGGGTTTGAGCAAGCTCTGATAGTTGGTGATGGACAGGGAAGCCTGGCATCCTGCAGTCCATGGGGTCGCAAAGAGTCAGACATAAATGAGCAACTGAACTGAAACCTTGATAATGTTTGAAGACCTTAGTTTGGAATGAATAAGTGTGGACTAAATTAAGAGTGACACATATGTTCCCTTCTTTAACTAATCGAATAATGTTCAATATGTTCTATGGGTAAAATATGATATTATGTATCATGAGGAATATTCTGGCTCCGCAGGAACTTTCAGATTAGAAAAAGAGAATTAATTCAAGTAAAAAAACAAAAAAGCAAACAACAGTCAAAATTTGTGACTCTGATTATTAAAGTTCAATAGAATTCCCAAAGAAATAAGCTTTCTTTTGAGCTACTTGCTGTGCTGCATGCTAGTAATCAGTTCAGTTCAGTTTGGTCACTCAGTCGTGTCTGACTCTTTGCAACCCCGTGGACTACAGTATGCCAAGTTTCCCTGTCCATCACCATCTCCTAGAGCTTACTCAAACTCATGTCCATCAAGTCAGTGATGCCATCCAACCATCTCATCCTCTGTCGTCCCCTTCTCCTCCTGCCTTCAATCTTTCCCAGCATCAGGGTCTTTTCCAATGAGTCAGTTCTTCCCATCAGGAGGCCAAAGTATTGGAGCTTCATCTTCAGCATCAGTCCTTCCAATGAATGTTCAGGACTGATTTCCTTTAGGATGGACTAGTTTGATCTCCTTGCAGTCCAAGGAACTCTCAAGAGTCTTCTCCAACACCACAAGGTTTACCCATCAGCATTGATGCCATTGTTCACATAAGTGTCATTACATCTTGTTTCTCTTGTTTTGTTAAGTGAAATAAATAAGTGAATTAGTACAAGATATCAGAATGTTGATACCTTAGGACAGGTTTCTAGACTATAAGAAGGCTGAAAGAAGGAAGGCTTAAATTATGCATATTTATGGCTCTTCAACTCTATAGTTCATTGAAAAAAATTAACAATAGTTTATAAAACTTAATTTAGTCCAGACTTATTATTCTTCAGATATTATCAAGGTTTACTTATCAGTATCGATGCCGTTGTTCACATAAGAGTGTCATTACATCATTCACTCACTAATTGAAGGAATTATTCTCCTGTCTCATTTAAGTAGGGGAAATTATGCACACCATTTCTATTTACTTTATGATAAAAGCATAACAATATAACAATCCTACAAACCATAAAATATAAGCATAGTTTCAAGAGTGCATGTTTTTTTAAAAAAAAAAATTCCCATGTGATAATCCATACTAAAATAGAGCCCAACACCACTATCTTAAAAACACATCCTTGCTTCAAGAGCTCAAAACAAAAAAATCATTTTAATACCAACATGACTTTACAAATGTGTTCCCATTACTTCAATTTTTCCCAGCCACTTTCTGCCTTCAAGACCCAGATTAAATGTCACATTCTCTGTTGTTGTTGTTCAGTCGGTAAGTCACGTGCAACGCTTTGTGAGTTGAGAACCCATGGACGGGAGCATGCCAGGCTTCCCTGTCCTTCCCCATCTCCTGGAGTTTGCTCAAACTCATGTCCATTGAGTTCAGTGGTTGCTATCCAACTATCTTATCCTCTGTTGCTCCCTTCTCTTCCTGCCCTCATTCTCTGTTAAACATTATCTAACTTTTATGTTCCTCTTAAAAATGGTTCATCGTTTTCTCAATGGTCCTATATCAAGTTTTATATGCTTTTATGATAGAACTTCACTAATTAATTTATCCATTTATTCAACAAGCATAATGGGCTTCCCTGGTGGCTCAGTCAGTCCAGAATCTGCCTGCAATGTGGGAGACCTGGGTTCGATCCCTGGGGGGGCATAAACCCCTGGAGAAGGGCATGGAAACCCACCCCAGTATTCTTGCCTGAAGAATCTCTATGGACAGAGGAGCCTGGCGGGCTGCGAACTGTAGTCCATGAGGTCACAAAGAGTCAGACACCATGAGCAACCAAGCAAAGCACAACAAGCATAAGTGGCTTACTGTTTGTTAGGCATCATGCTTAGTTAGCATCAGTTATATGGGGAGAAGCATGACGCTAGCTCATCCAATGGTCTCTCCTATACTGTAAGCTCCCTGAGGTATGAAGTAATTGTTGAATCAGCTGAGCAAGCTAAAGGCAGAAGATAAGAGCCCCCAGAAGTATTGTGAAGCCCGTGACCCTGCCAATAAGGCCTCCACCTTCTCTTATTCGGTTCCTTTTTTCTGCTTCTGCTCTAATGTGAACATTTCCTCTACTCTCCCTACTCCTCTCCTTCGACTGTTACTGCTATACTTTCATCCGCCATGCATAAAACTGAGCCCATTATTTTCTCTACCCAAATATCAATCCTCTCCCTAGTTTCCCAAGACAGAAACCTGAGAGTCATCTTCAACATCTCTTTTTCTCTGACCTTCCATGTGCATGAAACAACCAGAAACTGGTGGTCCTATGCCCTAAATTATTATTGCAGTCATCACCTTCTGTCTCTCAATCTTCACTGGTCCCACCTTAGTCTCCTTTTCATCTTCTGCCTAGACCTTTTCCATAGCATCTTCTTCTTCTTCTTTTTTATATTGGGATATATTTAAAATCAGAGACATTACTTTGCCAACAAAGGTCCGTCTAGTCAAGGCTATGGTTTTCCCAGTGGTCATGTATGGATGTGAGAGTTGGACTGTGAAGAAGGCTGAGCGCCGAAGAATTGATGCTTTTGAACTGTGGTGTTGGAGAAGACTCTTGAGAGTCCCTTGGACTGCAAGGAGATCCAACCAGTCCATCCTAAAGGAGATCAGCCCTGGGATTTCTTTGGAGGGAATGATGCTAAAGCTGAAACTCCAGTACTTTGGCTACCTCATGAGAAGAGTTGACTCATTGGAGAAGACTCTGATGCTGGGAGGGATTGGGGGCAGGAGGAAAAGGGGACAACAGAGGATGAGATGGCTGGATGGCATCACTGACTCGATGGACGTGAGTCTGAGTGAACTCCGGGAGTTGGTGATGGACAGGGAGGCCTGGCATGCTGTGATTCACGGGGTCGCAAAGAGTCGGACACGACTGAGAGACTGAACTGAACTAATGGTTGATTAGGGCTTCCCTGATGGCTCAGTGGGTAAAAAATCCACTTGCAATGCCAGAGACCTGGGTTCAGTCTCTGGGTTGGGAAGATCCCCTGGAGGAGGACATAGCAACCCACTTCAGTATTCTTGCCTGGAGCATCCCCATGGACAGAGGAGTCTGGCAGGCTTCAGTCCATGGGGTTGCAAAGAGACGGACATGGCTAAGTAACTAAGCATGCAGCACATGGTTGATTAACAATATTGAGTTAGTTTCAGGTGTACAGTAAAGTGATTCAGTTATACATATATGTATATCTATTCTTTTTCAAATTATTTTCCCATTTAGATTGTTACATAATATTGAGCAGAGTTTTCTGTGCTATATCTCTTATTGACAGAGAAATGCTATGCCATAGCATTTTAACTGGTCACCGCTTATTGTGGGTTATCCAAACCAACTTGTTCTCTACTTTATGCCAGGGTTTTCTCTCCAAAATACAAATCAGATCATTCCTTTCTCACCATCTCTCCTCTCACTAAAAGTTATTGATGGCTTTTTGTCACCTTCTTAATAAGGTGCTGAGAGGTCCAAGTCTGTCTCTTACAGCACACAGACTCTTTGTGAGCCACCTTGCTCTAGGCTGAGCTCTCTGAACTCTCTAGGGCTCACTCTCTCTGCTCAGGAACACACACTAAGGTGACCAGGGTTGCCCATAGAAAAACATGAACATGTGACATAAAAAGCTAAAATCTCTCACCCATCATGTACTATGCTGCTTAAGGAACTAATAAAGAGAATAAGAACCTTCTCAAGCTCTGTCAGAGGAGAGCAATTCTGTTCCTCATAGATGTGAATAATCCAATCACTATACCAGAACAAGATTAATAATGAACATCACAAAGAAAGTTGGGGCACCTTCTGAAAACTTTGCTCCCTTCCAGAACACTCAACTCTTAAATAGAATGTTTCTATCATTTCTATGACCGAATTGTGGAATTTTAAAACCAAAGGAGATATTGAAATAATTTTATCCCATCTTATTTCACAGATAAGAAAACATAAGTCAAGAACATTGAGATGTTTGTCACGCAACTAATAAATATCCATCCCCTTACCCCCTCCCAACAATAAAAAAATAAGATTTTATAATATTAAAAAATACGTTCATTTATGAATTTTTCTGAGGAGCAAACTCATTCATATGCCAGAGTCTTCGTTCCACTGTGGTTTCATCTTTAAAACTCACTTCTTATTTTGCATTTTCAATTAGACACAAGGTGAAATGTCTCTTTATGGAAATCTTGACTCAATTTTACCTGTCGCTGTGGGTGTATTAAAGTATATGAAGTTATAAAAAGATATGAAATATGAATATAATCTAGTTTAATTATTTCCATCCTCCAAAGACCATGATTGCACTTAACTGTCAGTGAAATCTCCAGTGGCTGAACCTTCATGCTTAGAAAAATAGTGAGTAGAAAAAAAGGCTAGGAGCTGAGGGAAGAGTACCAAAAATGAGCATTTATCTTCACCAAAAGAACATGATGGAAAAACTGCAGCTTCGTATAGCATCAGTGAGTCAAAGATGATGACAATATTTGGCAAAGTTAAACCAAGCCAAGTTCAGTCAATTTATAGATCACTGAGCTACTTTCTAAGTGAAAAACACTTGAAACATTTTTATTTGGTAACTTACTTATACTTCCTGTCTGTTCCTTTCCATTATCCAAGGGCGAAATCTCTTGGCAAATGAATCACAATTGTACTTGAGACAAACTGGCCACTGAGGTATAATTCTCTGAACATACTGGTGTCAGCAGCCCTCTCTCACTTTCGGGATGGTAACCTGCCTCAGTATAGTCATCGGCAGCTGAATTTGCAACATCTGTGTTTTCATGCATCATATTTTTATCATGCTGATCTATTTTGATCCTTGCTTTTCCGTACTAGGCAACTGGAAGCCAAGATGTTCCAAAACTCTGAATGAGCCCATACTGTGGGCAGTACCTTATGCATCTCTCAGATTGCTAGGGAGTTGAATTTGATCTGAAAAGGAAAATGGAAAGGAAACAAATATATTTTTCCATTTCCCCTAGCCAAACATTGTTTCCCCTGGCCACATAATTCTCTTGACCAAATATTTCTTAGGAATCAATCTCAATGTCATAATGGTCTTGTTTATACACTAAGACAGGTCTCAACACACAGCATTGTCCCCATGTCCTGACCAAGAAAGAGACTTAGCATGTGGATCTATGTCCAAAAAATATAACTGGGAAGAGATAGGTGCTCAGCTCTTATCTGAACTCCAAACTTTGGAGGGCACCTCAACTATCAGAACTTGTTACTGACTCAAGGAGGCAACAGGTTGGGGTAAGTGAGGAAATTTCTCTACAGATATTAAAATGATTTGAGACTCAAATGCACAACCACCATTGACCTACTACCTCCTCTATCACCACTAAGGCAAAATGATAGTACTTTCATATCTCCTTCCGATGTTTCTCCTCTTAAATTACTTATCGACTGACTACTTTTGATTTGTTTCCACACAGGGTTTCCCTCCTTGTTTACCTTAGTCATTTTGTGTGTAATAAAGTGTTGAAGGGTTGGCAATGAGTATGACTTTTCCTGGATCATGGACGTTTTTATGGATGATCTTGGCAAGATTGCTCCTTTCTGTACTCTTCTGTGGCACCAATCTGACACAGCTCTTCTAAGTAGGAGCTGGGTGAATGCAAACAGGGTCTAAATCTGTTACTGTGGCCTCAAACCATATGGGGTGACAGTAAACAAAAGATTTAAAATTAGGAGTCCTAATTCCATCAAGGTCTCAATTCTCCTGAATGACTTCAGCATTCCGATCTCCAGCCTGTTTTTCTAAATCCACTCCTTACTGTGAAGAATTTTAGAAACCAAAGCAATGCAGTGTGTACTAAAGTCCTATTATTTGATCAATATTCTAATAGAAACTCCTTCAGTCAGTTCAGTTCAGTCACTCAGTCATGTCCAACTCTTCACAACCCCATGGACTGCAGTACGCCAAGCTTCCCTGTCCATCAACAACTCCCGGAGCTTGTTCAAACTCATGTCCATCGAGTTGGTGATGCCATCCAATCTCTTCCAACTGAAAAAACAATATCAATCATTCTTATAAAGAGCCACTAAAATTGAGAAGCTCTGGTTCATGGAGCACTTCAAATTTGATGTCTACTCAAGTGCCACCAGAGGGATTTCAAGGTCATACTGAAAAGATTACCTGTGGAGATACCTAAAGTAGAAGGATTATTGTTGTTGTTCAGTTGCTTCATTATGTCCAACTTTTTGCAACCCCATGGACTGTAGCCTGCCTGGCTCTTCTGTCCATGGGGTTTTCCAGGCAAAAATGCTGGAGTGGGTTGTCATTTCCTTCTCCAGGGGATCATCCTGGACCAGGGATCAAACCCATTCTCCTGCAAGTGAGTTCTTTACTGCTGAAGCCACCAGGGAAGCCCAAAGTAGAAGGATAAGGATCATTTGCTGAAATTTGTTTTTTCCTAAGCTGTAGTAAGAAGAGATGCTAAAAAGTCTCTTCGATGACCCTTATTAGGACAATTCACTTCTGAGCCACAAAACTCAGCTCCATCTCCCCACACACACCTTCAGAAATGATGAAAGTGGGCAGAACAGGAATCCCTTCTGGGAAACCAGATGGTTAGCTTTATTTTGAAAGAAAGGCAGCTAAGGACCAAACACTGAGGACAGATTCACATAATGGACAGACAAGTATAGCAGGCCCTTGGCAGGGTGTGCTGACTAGACTGTCTCTAGTACAGTGTGCCTGGGGTTATGGGTGCCTTGGGAGACACCTGTGTATGTGACTGAAAGAGCTGAGCTCTAAGAGCAATGACTGAGATAATCCAAGATGATCCTGGGCATTCTAACCTTGGCCATTCTCCCTCCATCTTCCCTGTATCCTCTTTTTCAAGATGACCATCCTCCCCTTAAAGACCATAAGGGCTATTCAAAGGACTTGGCTAATAGGTATCAGCACTACTGCAGTCTGTGTGGGACTTGTTAATAACCACACTGTGCATGTAGCAGCATAGGAACCAAACCCCAGATTTATCCCCATTGGATAAGTAATTCAGACCTACAACTTGACTCAGTTCAGTTCAGTCACTCAGCCGTGTCCAACTCTTTGTGACCCTATGGACTGTAGCACACCAGGTTTCCCTGTCCATCACCAACTCCTGGAGCTTACTCAAACTCATGTCCTTCGAGTTGGTGATGCCATCCAACCATCTCATCCTCTGTCGTTCCCTTCTCCTCCTGCCATCTATCTTTGTCAGAATCACAGTCTTTTCCAAGAAATCAGTTCTCCCCAACAGGTGGCCAAAATATTGGAGTTTCAACTTCAGCATCAGTCCTTCCACTGAATATTTGGGACTTCCTTTAGGATGAACCACTTGGATCTCCTTGCAGTCCAAGGGACTCTCAAGAGTCTTCTCCAACATCACAGTTCAAAAGCATCAGTTCTTCGGTGCTCAGCTTTCTTTATAGTCCAACTCTCACATCCATATATGACTACTGGAAAAATTATAGTTTTGACTAGATGGACCTTTGTTGGCAAAGTAATGACAACTTGACTAGGCTATGTAAATTTCCCAGAATGGAAACAAAAGTGAAATTAAGGGCTTACTGAAGAAAAATAAGATCTATGGCCATTTTTGTTTCCAGAGTTCTGGAAATAGTTCTCATGGGTGACATTAGAACCACATCTTAGAGATAGCTCTTGGTATATCTCGCAGTACTGTTTCAATATTTACTATGGAAAAGCAAACCTGAAGGTCAAAAGGGACATGACTTCAATGACACAGCTTCACATGACACAGCAGGATATGTAGAGGTTCCATTTCAAGCCCTTAGTTACCCCACATCTATGGGTAAATTCATTCCTTCCCTTTCTTTCCTTCTTCTCCTCCCTTCCCCTCTTCACTGGTGCTTGTTCTCTTTCTCCCTCACTCTCCTCTTTCTCCTAAAATCCTCAAATTCTCCTAGCCTTTACTAAGTGCTTTCAGCAAATCCAGCCTTCTTTCCTTCTTCTTTCTCTTCTGTCTTTGGCATCTCCACCTGCCCTTACTCCATCCCCTCCTCTCAGCTTTTTCACCAGCTTCTATCAAAACCTGTACTTAGAATGAATCTGGTCAACTCTCTCATTCAAAGGTTTACTTTATTCATAAGGCTTGATGTGCTTACTCTGCCAAGGATATTTACATTTTTGCAGGCAGGAAAAGTAAAAAGGAATAAAGCTGTAAACGAAAACTTTCAGTCATTGGAAAACTAATGGAGGGAGCCATTGAGATATCGGAGGAGTCTTCCCCAAGCCCCTTAAGAAAGCTATAAATTCAATTCCATAATACAGAGCACTTCTCAGTTTCCTAAGAGGTTCCTGCTGGAATTTTGGCCCTGATTTGGATCCTATCCTTGTGTTTTTCTGGTGTGGTGGTCTCTCATCAGAACCAGAACTTCTGGACTCAGTAGCAATAATTCTCCCAGAACATTCAAAAACTTTAGAGCCTGGAAATGCTTGGGAGGGAAAGAGTTAATGCTCTGAAGTACCCATCAAGGCTGAGTCAAAGGGTCTCAATAGAAACCTGAGCAGGAGATCAATCACCTGCATTCAGACTGACCACTTTCCTATGGAGACCTGGGTGGTCTGCCAAAGCAGGTTTCCCCATTCCCTGGGGGGACAGGGTTCAGAGAAGAAACCAGTTCAACAATGAGGAAACTAATGATTAATCATGCTTCCTGCCCTCAGTTAGAGGTGGGTGGGCAGCAGGGTGCTGCAAGAAAAGCAAACAGCTGAATATTAGATTGCAGTGTGGACAGAAACCACTTACACTTTTAGATTCTGTATCACTCTGGTGATTGAGGAATACAATTGTTCTTCACATGGAAAAGAGTAAACCGCTGTTCCATTTTAAGTTAATTTTTATTAATTTGCTCATTTATCATTAAAGATCCTTTTAAAAACTCAATAGCATTGTCTTCTATCTCAAAAGTTATAGTAACTCTTTAGTACAATACTTATACAATACTTTTAAGGAAAGAGGAGACTGCATGTGTGGGCATTATATATTCCCATACAGAATATATGCACACAGGCACATATATATTTACAATACATAGATTCTAAAACACTAATGAATTCATACTGTCAGGTAAATCTGCACAGTCCTGTTTTTCAACAGAGGGACTGGAATGGTACAGAGTGTAACAACAGTGTGAGTTCTGTGGGAGGGACTAACAGAGTGGGGAGAGACAGGCTTGATGAGTGAGACTCAGAGTCATTTCTCTATTCCGCCTCCAGTGCCCTCCCATGAATCAAGGTTGCTTGTGACATTACACTTGGCAGCTTAAATCAAACATATGAAAAAACAAGGTTGTTATTCCAGAAGTAAAATTTAAGCAGGAAATTAAATTTAAGCACACTGAGAAGTCTCAGTATATACAGAGAGCTCACATCCTATGTGAGCATTTGTGCTAGCTATCTGCATTTTTGTACATACACATGTATGGAAGACAGAATTCCTACGTTCAGACCTGGCTCTGCTGCTAACTAGCTAATGAGGTAATGAGGCAATTTATGTCACCTCAAAAGTTCCTATTTGCTCATAAAATGAAGGAGAATTAGCTATCTTCAATGTCCTTTACCACTTGAAGATGGGCCTCTCTTGTGGCTCAGACAGTAAAGAGTCTGCCTGCAATGTGGAAGACCTGGGTTTGATCCCAGGGTTGGGAAGATCTCCTGAGAAGGGAATGGCACCCACTCCAGTATTCTTGCCTGGAGAATTCCATGGACAGAGGAGCCTGGTGAGCTACAGTCCATGGGCTCACAGAGTCAGAAATCACTGAGTAACACACACACAGACAAACATTTGTGTATAGAAGATCATTATCAAGCAATCAGGAAAAACTCTTGTTTTTTGATCTGATCCCTAACTCACTGTGATACAGTGTGTAGAAGGAAGCCACCCACAGGAGGGCAGAAGAAACTCTAGGGCCACTATGACAAAGTGCAGCCCATCTCCCTCAATCTCTCTCTGTGACTCAAAAATGATAGTTACATCACAGACTTCTAAGTCTGACAAGCTCATGTTCAAGTCGAGCAATGCCAGTCATTAGTTATGTATCATTTGACCTATTACTATGTGGTCAACCCTCCATATCCAAGGATTCCATAGCTGCCCCAGTTGGTTGAAGCTGAGAGTCCTTCACATTTTACATAAGAGGCTTGAGCATCTGTGGATTTTGGTATCTGAAGGGGGTCCTGGAACCCGAGGGACGACAGTACTATCCTAATTCTTAGTTTTTCTCCCCTGGAAATATCTACCTCAACAAGCTCTTTTAAGGCTTAAGTATGAGAATGTCGATGACATTTTTGAATACTAAGTATTCAAAACAAATGTGGGTATTAATATATATGCATATCAATATATATTTAACATATTACATATTTATTATTAAATCTCTGGTAAGCTTGATTTATAAACATTTATGAAAAAAAGATTACATATCGTTACTTGGCAGTGGGAAAATAGAAACTAATTATTCATGAAGAAAAAGGTTTTAATTTTCTATGGAGAAGAGCATTTGGAAATCAGAAAAAGTAAGTATAATGAGATGAAAGAAACAGACAACTGAACACTACATTTTAGATACCTAGTCAACCACTGAGAATTATTCCATACAACTTTCTGATGTATATCCTGTTAACTGTCTATAATATGGATGACTGGAGTGGCCACCATGATGATGATCCCAATGCTAAAGCAACAAAGATTAAGCACCCTATCTATGCATTCATGGATACTAAATACTTCCTTCAGATTCCTCCAGCATGAAAGCTCATGGAGAGCAAGGGCCATGCTTATCTTCCCCAATGCTAGATCTCAAAGGCCTATAACAGTGCCTGGTTCCTGACAGGTGCTCAAAAATACCATATTACAGACATCTGATTTATTCGGTCTATTCTATTTCTTATCTGTCTCTTCCTGCCAAAAGGTAAGCTCCATGAGGCAATGAATGTTACTTTGTTCACTGATGTGTCTCACGTGCCTACAACAGTGCCTAGCACACTTTGGGGGGTTTCATAAATGTTTTGAGACTGAGGACTGAAGGGAATAGGAAGAGTAATTTAGAAATAGTAAAGTCTCAGTAATCTAGGCTGCTCAAGGAGCTTTTTAACCTTTAGTTTCAAATGCCAGTTTCAAGGAAAATGGCTTCTACTTCTACTGCCCCTTAAATGCAGAGTATTCAGCTAAATAACCAGACCTTTCAGGAATTTCTGAGAAGATGAAGACAGGGGAAAAAAGTCAGTTCCATATCCAAGGTTGCAAAGGCTGCTCCACATTCATCCAAACTCACGCTCTCCTACACTGGTTTGTCAAATCCTTTATTTAAATATCTCATTATCTAAGACAATTTTATACTTACTGTCATGAAGGCTTATGAAACCTGCAAACCTGTCTTGCTGGAACAGGTACAATTTAAGCCAGTGATTGTTCAAAAAAGAAAGGAAAGGTGAAGAATGGCACCATTGTGAAGATTTAGAGCAGGAAGGTAGACAGCCCTCGGAGCTAACCTCTGTTCTCCAGGGTGTTTGTTTAGGCTCCTTAGACAATACATGTAGCCTAAAGATAGAGGGGGAAAAATTGTAAGTCTTCATGTATAATTTTTGTTGTCATATCTAAACTGATAGTTGAGGGCTAGGAGCTGAAACAATATTTTATAGAAGTATCATGTTGAAGTTTTTGCAGGTTTCAAAATATTTAAATATGTAAATTTCAATGAAGAGATGTTCAGATTTTTTTGATAGTCTAATGATTTTAAGCATCTCATTTCTAGTCACACACTGACAAAAGATGTTCAGATTGCAGTGTGAGATGGTTTCTATGGTTACAGTTGTTTCCTAGCATTTTAGTGACATCTTTTGTGAGCATTGGCTGCTTCACTTATTTGTCACTAATGTATGTGTAGAACTATAGTTAATAGCCTTGGGCGGACAAAAATTTTTTTTTCTGAATGGCTGTATTGTTTTTTAGCAGCATTTTTCAATAAGGTGACAATGCATTAGAATACTAATGGTATGTATGGTATTTTAAGATGTCAAGTTTTCAATAAAATGATAATGAAAATTTTGCATTTCATTTAATAGTTAAATATTCATGAATTTTCACAGCATGATGAACTGAGTGAAAAATAAAGAAACTGTATAATGTATAATACTAAACATCATAAATTAAGTTTCTTTTCATAGAAGCTATCCAAGAGTGTTTAATATATGGTTCTTCATGGATTTAGACCAATCTGAGCTAAATTAGAGGCATCTAAAAAGGAAACTTGTTTAAACCAATTTAACATATTTTAACACAGCATGTTTACAATGTAACAATATAAAGGAAAATGACACATTACAAACAATATATACATTATATTAAAATCATGATCACTAAGTGGGGAATATAATCATTGGGCAACAATATTTTAAAGAAAGAAATTGTGAAGTAGCAGATGGAGGCATGCATGGGAGTAAAGCCTTGTGACATAAAAATGAGTAATAAGATGAAAGTAAGCATAGAAATTGAGACTCTGAAAGTTCTGTCCAGTGATGAGCTGTTTCAGGCATTAGGCTAATTTCTGGAGAACCTAGGCATGAATATCATGTCTCCTCTTTGGCCCTGGACTGATCCAGTTCTAATTCAAATTTTAGAGTAAGGAAAAAATACTGCCCAACATCAGAGATTAAAAGACTGTTCATCCAAATTCACATATCATTGTTGTCTGCAGCAGGATCCACTCCAACTGCCTGTTACAAAGTGTGCATGTGTAATAAGTATTTGGAGATGCTGTATACGGAGCTGAGCTATCAGAGAAGTGACTAGTGGAATTCTAATTACTGATCACTTTAATATGGAAGATTTGACTCCTTATCAGAAAGATATTTACAGTCACTAAATAACCCACAACCTCCTCTGCCAATCTCATGGCTGAGAATTGTTCAGTTACACTCTCCTGACTGGCAAAGCATTCTGCTGACCCATCCTATTATCACTGTAAGATGGGATTGAGAGAACCATAAGACTGAGACACAGAAGGAAGACTTGGCTTCAACTGAGAGTGAATCAAGAGCAGAAGCAAAATAAAGCAAATAGAAAATCATGGAGGTTCCTTAGGAAAATTAAAAACAGAACTACCATATGATTCAGCAATCACAATCCTGGGCATATATCCAGAGAAAACCATTATTCGAAAATATGCATGCACCCCAATATCCACAGCAGCACCATTTACAATAGCAGCGCTTAGAAGCAACCTAAATGCCCATTGACAGAGAAATGGGTACAGAAGATGTGGTACATTTATACCATGGATTACTCAGCCATAAAAGAATGAAATAATACTATCTGCAGCAACATGGATAGACTTAGATTATCATACTAAGTAAATCAGATAGAGAAGGACAAACATGGTATCACTCACATGTAGAACCTAAAAAAATGATACAAATGAACTTATTTACAAACAGAAACAGACTCACAGTCTTCAGAAACAAATTTATGGTTACCAAAGGGGAAAGGTGGTCAGGGGGGTGTTGTAAATTAGGGGTTTGGAATTAATAGATACACACTAATGTATATATAATAGATAGTCAACAAGGCCCTACTATATAGCACAGGGAATTCTATTCAATATTCTGTAATAACCTATATGGGAAAAGAATATGAAAAAGAATGGATATATTTATATGTATAACTGAATCACTTTGCTGTACACCTGAAACTAATGCAGCATTGTAAATCAGATTTGTCTGAGGATGTGCACTTGGAATGCAAAATTCTAAATCTGTAGGTTAAAAGCATCATCAGAGTATTATTGCTTTACCCAGACTGGTGGTTAACTTGGTGCTATTTGTCTCTCACAGGTATCATTGTCACTAATTTCCTTAATGCCTAATATATACATGTGTAATAATACTGACAAATAAATGCAGATGGGAATCAAATATAGTTCTTTTTAAAAGTATTTTATACATGAGAATGTTACTGTAAACTCTATTATTTAACCAATTTAGTATTATCCTTGATCATGTTAAATGGGTAATCATTTTACATATTAAGGAACAGAATTACCAATGAAAACAAAATAATTGACAAAAGTAGAAAACAAATTTCATGTAAGGTTTCTTTAATTTTTTCCCTTAATTTTAATAGACTACGAAAATCTAGTTCATTCTAACAAATGATTCTTATTTATTAAATATCAAGTGGATAAATTTTGTTACTCAGTCTCCTGGCTCTATCACTTACTAGTCATACAACCTAGCGGGGGCAACCTCACCCTTCATGCTTCAGTTTCACCTGTAAATGGGGACAACTGGAGCACCTACTTCATAAAATGTTACATACACTAAGTGAGATCAATACATATATAACACTTAGCATCATGCTAGTCAAATTGTTGCAAGAACACAGAAATATTAGTTATCTTCAACATCATAATGCATGCATGTGTGCAGCTAAGTTGCTTCAGTCGTGTCCAATTCTTTGTGACCTTATGGATTGTAGCCCATCAGGCTCCTCTGTCCATGGGATTGTCCAGGCAAGAATACTGGAGTGGGTTGCCATGCCCTCCTCCAGGGGATCTTCCCAACCAAGGGATCGAACCTGTGACTCATGTCTCCCACACTGGCAGAAGGGTTCTTTACCACTAGTGCCACCTGGGAAGCCCCTCAACATCATTATAGTCAATGTTAATTTACTTAGAGAAAGTGTAAGAACCGGTAGAGAAATAGTGGGCAAAAGACATTAAAGATTTTCCTAGCACAAATGTCATGAAAGTGAATATAGGTACAAATAGCGTTTTAATGGAATATCTGAAACCAGATAAAATATTGTGGGTGAGAAGTCAACAGAGCAAATTGGCTCACATTCTAGTCATCAGCTCCCTTATCCATGCAAGTAGGTTGGCCTAACTGATCTCTTCCTGGTCTAAATGGTGATTATGGTACAACTTTTTGAAACCTGATGCTTACAAAGAATTTATAATAAAAAGGGACAAGTACTGTATGATCCCATTTATCTGGGGTACCTTAAATAGTCATATTCATAGAGGCAGAAATTAGAATAGTGGTTCCCAGGGTTGAGGGGAGACGGGATGGGAAGTTCTTACCTAACGGGCACAGAGATTCAGTTTGGGATGATAAAAGTGTTCTGGAGATATACGGTGGGGATGGTTGCACAGTAATGTGAGGTACTTAACACCACAGAACTGAACATTTAAAATGGTTAAAGTGGGGAATTCCCTGGCATCCAGTGTTTAGGACTCTGGGCTCTAAATGCCAAGGGCCCAGTTTAAATTCCCAGGCAGGAAACTAAAATCCCAGAAGCCATGCAGTGTGGCCAAAAAATAATAAATAAAATAAATTTTAAAAATAAAATGGTTAAAGTAGTAAATTTTATGTGACATATATTTAGCCACAATCAAAAAGAAAAATATAAACGGCCAATAAGTGTTTTGGGGAAAAAAAAAAAACAAAAAGGAATATAGTTAATCCAGTTTACTGAGGTAAAAGCAATGACCTTTGTCCATAATTTCAGGCACTTGGTCAAATAACATATTATAATTTTTGTCTGTTTGTATGATGCCCAAGACTCTAGGACTTTGATTTTAGTATTATCTTATCAAAAGTCCCTCATTAATTTTAGGTAACTCTTTTGGTTTCAGAATTGAGAATAAAACAATTACATCACATCACTATCAAAAAAAGTCCACTTCAGTGTTTCAGAAAATCTAATGAGACCATTGTGATCAGCACTCCTAGCAAGGTGATCTTCTTTACAATACATCAGTCTCTTGTACAGAATGACTAAAGAGAGCATTATTGAGCAAATTGTGGCTAATGCATTCTCCTTTATGCATTTCTGGGCTGATGACCAGCCCCATTAAATATCACCCCAAATGGACTGAACAGGAAAAAGAAGACATTTTCTTCCTGCATAAGTACAGCCAACACAAACATCACCCAACACGAGTGCTGCCCTGGCATTTCTTTTCCATTTTGAGGTGATTCTTGTATGTCTCAGGAGATAGAAAACTAATATCCTGTCTGCAGAGATTCCAATCAAGCAAGCACTTCATTTAGCTAGGATCAGACTAACTGCAAATTTGATCTTTAGTTTGAAGGCCTTCTCCTTTCACCCAAAAGTTACCCTGATTTCAAATAGCCCCATTTCTCTGTTTTATCAAGAAGTACCAACAATCTACTATCACCACTGTTATTATGGCATTTCAATCAACTCGTTTCATTGTGGTTTGAGAAAACACTTTGTTGAAAACCAAAGGAAAATCTGCCACGTTTCCATTCAGACATATGGCAGGGAAAAAAAGCTTAATAACCAGTAATCAGAGTCTGCCTTCTCTGGGTGGAATCCACTGTGGACAAAAACAATTTATGCTGCATTGGACAAAAATAGTTCATCGATGTTATTCTTCAAGAGATAGCAAAATAACTCCTTCTCATCTGATATCCCAAAACTAGGGGGGAAAGAGTTCAGATAATGTCGGGATCAATAAAGTCACAAAAGCAGAGTCATGGAGGAAATACATCTTGAAATTACTGTCTTGCTCTTTTTTATCACAGAACTAGCCAAAGAATAGTCAGGGCCATTATGAAGGCTGGTATTACAACAAGTTTTAGTTCAGGGAATCATGGAAGTTAAAGACAACAAAGATATAATATGTATCTACCTAGAGTAGCGATTGCCATGATCAACAATCTGCAGTGTTTTCCCTTTCAGAAAATAGACCTCTGATTATTCCCCAAGGCTTAAATAATTCAGAATAGTGAATATCAAAACTTATTTTTTAATATATTTCAAACTGACATTTGAATATGGAATATATATTCCACAGAAGATTAATATAAACAAATTAACAGGGCTTCATGAAAGTCCAAGCTCAGAGGAAAGGAAGAAATATCCCTTTTCTTCATTATGTATCAAGACGCTTTAACTCTTTCCCATAACCTTCCCTGCTCAGAGTATTCTACTTTTGGCCCTGCATTATCACTCTCTCAGGCAAAAGTGCCCCTCTCTACAAATTACCCTTTCTTGAAAGGGCATATGTTTCATTCCCAAAAGGTTTCTCAGTCTACACAGTGAATAGCAGGAGTTGTTACGTCAACAAAACAAAAAAGTAGGCAGAACATGTTTTCATGATAATACAGTGATTCCTAAACACTGCTGCACATTAGAATGGTCTACAAAGGTTTTGAAAAACCTGCTGCTCAGATCATAATCCAAGCCAATGAAATCAGAATGTCTAGGGGTGTGAGCTAGCACAGTATATTTTAAAGATCCCCAAGTAATTCCTCTGTGCAGAAAAGCTTGGGGAACATTTCAGTATATGTGGTAGTTTAGTCACTCAGTCGTGTCTGACTCTTGGCAACCCCATGGACTGTAGCCCACCAGGCTCCTCTGTCCATAGGATTCTCCATGCAAGGATACTGGAGTGGGTTGCCATTTCCTTCTCCAATTTCAAGATATAATGGAAGTCAAATTTTGTTATTAATTATATGCTAATAAAACATCTCTTCACACACATAGTCAAGAATTGGGACTGTATTTTTTAATAGTTCTGTATCTGGTTACACCAGATCTTAGTTGCTACACTCAGGCTCTTTAGTCGTGGCATGCAAACTCTTAGATGATTCAACCTAGACCACCTGCCTTGGAAGCTCAAGAGTCTTAGCCACTGGACCACCAGGGAAGATCCAAGAATTGGCAATGTTTTAATTTCTTAGTGTTATTTAATCTTTAATAATCCTAGAAAAGTCAATTCAAAGTGAAGCTGTCAGGATAAATAATAAAAAGAATTTCTTTTTTTTTTTAATCATTAATAAATCAATATCACACTGGCCTCACTGGATATTTTCTTATTCATGATTTTCTTTTTACAATTTTGTTTCTACTATCATTTTCCTAATGGGGCTATTACACTCTGTACTCATGGGAAAAGGTGTCTTCACTCCCTGCAAGGGATGGATCTTTCTAGGAAGGCTGTTTTTCCAGTATGGTATAGGTTCTGTGATACAAGGGGAAGCATCAAGCTACAACCATTGTAATCTCTTAATTTCTGTCCTCAGATTCCAAAAACCTATTCCCACCTAGAAACAGTGTGCTAAATCCTTATTTTGTACCTTCCATTTATAGATAATGCAAATATCACTCAAAACATATTCTCTATCACTTCAGTTCAGTTCAGTCGCTCAGTCGTGTCCGATTCTTTGTGACTTCATGAATCGCAGCACGCCAGGCCTCCCTGTCCATCACCAACTCCTGGAGTTTATCCAAACCCATGTCCATCGAGTCGGTGATGCCATCCAGCCATCTCATCCTCTGTCGTCCCCTTCTTCTCCTGCCCTCAATCTTTCCCAGCATCAAGGTCTTTTCAAATGAGTCAGCTCTTTGCATCAGGTGGCCAAAGTACTGGAGTTTCAGCTTCAACATCAGTCCTTCCAATGAACACCCAGGACTGATCTCCTTTAGGATGGACTAGTTGGATCTCCTTGCAGTCCAAGGGACTCTCAAGAGTCTTCTCCAACACCACAGTTCAAAAGCATCAATTCTTTGGCACTCAGCTTTCTTTATAGTCCAACTCTCACATCAGTACATGACCACTGGAAAAACCATAGCATTGACTAGATGGACTTTTGTTGGCAAAGTAATGTCTCTGCTTTTGAATATGCTATCTAGGTTGGTCATAACTTTCCTACCAAGGAGTAAGCGTCTTTTAATTTCATGGCTGCAATCACCATCTGCAGTGATTTTGGAGCCCAAAAAAATAAAGTCTGACACTGTTTCCCCATCTATTTGCCATGAAGTGATGGGACCAGATGCCGTGATCTTCGTTTTCTGAATGTTGAGCTTTAAGCCAACTTTTTCACTCTCCTCTTTCATTTTCATCAAGAGGCTCTTTAGTTCTTCTTCATTTTCTGCCATAAGGGTGGTGTCATCTGCATATCTGAGCTTATTGATATTTCTCCCAGCAATCTTGATTCCAGCTTGTGCTTCCTCCAGCCCAGCGTTTCTCATGATGTACTCTGCATATGTTAAATAAGCACAGTGACAATATGTAGCCTTGATGTACTCCTTTTCCTATTTGGAACCAGTCTGTTGTTCCATGTCCAGTTCTAACTGTTGCTTCCTGACTTGCATACAGATTTCTCAAGAGGTAGGTCAGGTGGTCTGGTATTCCCATCTCTTTCAGAATTTTCCACAGTTCATTGTGATCCACACAGTCAAAGGCTTTGGCATAGTCAATAAAGCAGAAATAGATGTTTTTCTGGAACTCTCTTGCTTTTTCGATGATCCAGCAGATGTTGGCAATTTGATCTCTGGTTCCTCTGCCTTTTCTAAAAACAGCTTGAACATCTGGATGTTCATGGTTCACGTACTGCTGAAGCCTGGCTTGGAGAATTTTGAGCATTACTTTACTATCGTGTGAGATGAGTGCAATTGTGCGGTAGTTTGAGCGTTCTTTGGCATTGCCTTTCTTTGGGATTGAAATGATAACTGACCTTTTCCAATCCTGTGGGCACTGCTGAGTGTTCCAAATTTGCTGGCATGCTGAGTGCAGCATTTTCACAGTGTCATCTTTCAGGATTTGAAATAGCTCAACTGGTATTCCATCACCTCCACTAGTATATTCTCTATAACAACAAATAATTCAAGTCTATTTCTATCACCCAGTACCTTTTCTAAGGAAAATAATTTCTATATTCTGATTGAAAAGCTGAAGAAATTACTAGATAATCCAAGCTTATTTTGACCATCTTCCTTAATATGCTACTTAACTAGCCTGTTGCCTTTGTTCAAATGCCATTATGACTTTTAATATCTGTATTCTCAGACATCTGGCTCCTTTTCTTTCAGGCTTTTTGATTAAGACAACTTTTGAAACAGTCAACTTCACTTTTATTTTGTAGAGTCTAGATAGTTTTATTATCTGAATGTTTCCTTGTCTCTTCACTTTTTATTGTCCAATAATTGATATATTTATATATAAGAATACAAACAGAAGGAAAATTAAGTAACCCCTTTCAAAAATTCCTTTGGTATCATGAGAGCTAATCAACAATAGAAAAAAATTTAATATAAATCCAACCGAGTTAATTCTTACTCACACCTTGATTTCCGTGAACATTTATTAGTTTCCTTAACAGATTTTGGAAGTCTCCTTTAAGTTCAGAATACCATAGTTTCTAAGTCCTTATACCATGCCTTATTTATGAACCTACCTACCATGATTCTAACTTGAGTTAACAATAAGTTAGCAAGGATTTACTAAAGGTCTACTCCATACCTGGCACTGTGCAAGGCATTATAAAGAAGGCAGAAGGAAAGGAGCCAGAGAATAATCCCTGGAATTTGTAACCTGGTTGAGCAGGTGAAATGCTATTGGTTATAAAACACAGCCATTTTCTGAACTGCTAAGAAAGGAAAAACAGGCACCTCATTAAATTTTGACATGTTATCATGTATGTCAAGATCCTTTGACATTTTAAGAGGCATTCTAATTTTAGAAATGCAAAAATATAAAGTGCATCTTAGTTTTAAACACAATAGGTTATATACAGTAACAACCAGAAAATAATACACAGTGATGCTAAAAACAGGAGAGGCTGTAAACACAGTGATGGGTAAAGGGTTGCTGCAATAGATACCACTGCAACCACTTGGATGGTTTGCACAACAACTAAATCTAAACGGAACAGAAAGTCAAAAGCACCAGTGAAGTCCCTGAGTTCTGTGTCACACAGGGTGGCAAACCCCTATGTACTCACTTTAATGAGAAAAGCACACTGAATACCACACTCACATCTGATCCACTGTCACATCCTACTTATCTTACACCCACAATCTTTCACATCCATCCCCTTTTTCCCTATCACACTTCCCACTGTACTATTTCCTCTCACAATTTTCTCTACCAAATCTCTCTAGGCAGTATCTAAATTAATCTTCCCTGTCCATGGCTCTGAGCACAGCAATCCCAACATCGTGGAGATGACAACAATGGCTAATCAATGATGACTAAACTACTTATCTGGCATTCAAAGCCCTAGAAGATCTACCCTGGTAGAGTTATCTCCTACTTTTCTATTGCAACAGTAGTTCTCTTAAAACATTTCCATTTAATTGACTCATCAGATCAATAGTCTCCATTCCCTGTAAAATCTGGCCTCTGTGAAACATTGATGATTAAACACTCCGGGCTAGCAAGTAATACAGTACATCTGTGCCCTTCTCCCACCAATTAGCTATATGCTTGTCCAAACCTATTTATGCCAGTATTATTTGTTCTTGCAATTACGGGATTTAATTAGACACAAATAATGATAAACTATGAGTACAGGAATTAAATTGTTTCTATGAAAAATGAGTTATATGCTTGATTAAAAAACACCAAGCCAATAAAAGAATGAAGTCAAGTTAAAAATGGGTGATACAGCTATCCATGGGGTCACAAAGAGTCAAACACAACTGAGCAACTGAACTGAACTGACTGAAATAGCTATAATAGATTGAGAAAATAAGTAATAAGAATATAGAAAGATACCACACTCAGATTGCTGTCAAGTGTCTCCCATTTTTGCTCCATGTTAAATAAACGAAATTGGTTTATATCAATTCAAGCATAAAATGGTGTGTTTGGGGCAAGATCTACAATCAGCAGACTCCTACTCCAAGAAAATGATCTGTTCTTCAGGAAAAGGTTGGCAAATAAATGTATGCCTGTATATTTTATGTTAAAAAGGCTACATGTGTTGTTTTTTCTAATGATTTCCCCACTTTTACCAAGCTTTCAACTTACAAACTAGCTACTAAATGCATTAACCTGTAAGTCTCAATTTCTTCATCTACAAAATGGGGAAATACCTATACACACAGGGTTATTGAAGGGTTTAATGTGTAAAACACTAAGAATAATGCCTGTAATGTAGGTGGGTTCAAAAAATGAGATCCCAACCTCCACCTATGTATCCTCCTTCTGGATGCTAACAGACCCTTGTTCTTCTTTCATGGTGCTCTTTTTCTCTGTTGTTTAGTCGCTCAGTTGCGTCTGACTCTTGTGACCCCATGGACTGTAGCCTAGTAGGCTCCTCTGTCCATGAGATTTTCCAGGCAAGAATACCGGAGTGGGTTGCCATTTCCTTCTCCAGGGAATCTTCCTGACCCAGAGATCAAACCTGCATCTCTCACAGCCCCTGCATTGGCAGAAGAATTCTTTATTGCTGAGCCACTGGGGAAGCCCTGTATTATAACAACTTCAGTATTGTCTCTTCCCCTCTACAGATGATATATTCTTTGACTGCTAAGCTGTGCAGCTAATATGTTTTATGATCACTTGTCTTGCTCTTAAATAAATAGACCATTAAGTGAAAGGCTGAATGACTGATGAACTTTTGTTCTGGTTAGATAAATAGACGCCTGGCAAAAGAATAACAACAACAAAAAAAAAACAGTTTACAATATTTTACACATTTTATATTTGACTTTCTGTAAGACTTTCTTCAATAGGATAGTTAAATGCTTAATTACAGCAAATTATAGGAGCTTGGACTTCCCTGCTGGCTCAGACGGTAAAAGAATCTGCCTGCAATGCAGGAGACCCAGGTTCAATCCCTGGGTTGGGAGGATCCCCTGGAGAAGCGAATGGCAACCCACTCTAGTATTCTTGCCTGGAGAATGCTATGCACAGAGGAGCCTGGTGGACTACCGTCTATGGGGTCGCAAAGAATTGGACAGGACCGAGCAACTAACACACATTTAGTTTTTCAGTTGATAGGATCTTAAAGATGCATGCTTCTATATTTCTTTTTTGAAAGGCTTCATTTTTTGTTTCTTTGTTGATTCTGCCTTTCTCCTAAGAACTGCTGAAGGACTAGATTACACCTGACAGCAGTCTTGGCAGCCCCTGGAGAATTCTAGTCTTTGCAATGCAATGTTCTTTGGGAGAAGAGAAACCTTTTTCCTGCTTTCCTCCTCCTTCCCAGCCCCCTCAACTCCCCCAAAGGATTAAAACTCTGCATTCTTTTTAGTTGACAATTGACTGGAACATTTTGCAAATAAGTGCCAGGCCTCCATGAGGTGCAAAATACTGACTGTATTAGCTAGTTATTTAGAGAGATGTTAAGATGCTCTTGCCAACATACATTCAATTTAGGCTTTGGATGTTTTGTGTGATCTCCCAGGCAGCATTTGCTTGAAAATGTTGGAATTTAATTTTAAAGTTTTCACATTTGTGGGGGGTTTTCTGTTCTTAATTTTTAAAGCAGCAATAATTTTAGTTCTTTAGAACAGACTCTAGGGTTAATCTTCATATATGTGTATATGATTATACACATATATGTAAAGCCTAAAAAAATTATTATGCTTCTTCTTTTGTTCTCTTCTAATTTTTGTCATTGAACTTAAACTTTCTCAGTGTCAAAAAACTTAAAATGGAACGGCAGTGCTGTTTTTGTAGAGATGGCTTTTTAGGTCCACATCCTTCTTGGGTTAAACATGTAGATTCATATGTAATTCTACAATCATAGACTATAAGGTTATTAAGGGGCAATGAAAGGTCTCTTAGCCACCTACCACGTAAGGCATGTGACAGAATCCACTTAAGCCACATATAATGAAGGATTTCTCCTCAACCAGGAGGAACTATGTTCCTTGATAAAGGTCATTCCAAACTATCACTAATTAATATTTATAATAGTAACAACAATGTATGTTTGTACATGTAGAAGACATGCATTATTTCGGCTGTCCAACTGAAGATGCAGACATGTCTGGGCATGTTTAGCAAAATATTAGGTTAAGCTTAAGTAGGGCTTTGTCACACATGCATGCATGGTTATGCACTTAGCTCTAGGGGAACCATTCATGTCGTGGTCTGGGCACGGGCTGGAAAAGAATTTCCACACATGAGACAGAATGAGAGGGAAATAAAGCTTATTAGAGTGGGAGATGCTGTTAGAACAGGGGCCAGCTCAAGGGAGAACCGACATTGAACAGGGGTCTTTAGTCCACTTCTATACCCAGGGTACAAGGAGTGGGATAGGGGTCTTGTGGATCATTTGCTGATTGGATGAGGCGTGTATACTGGGTGGGGGAAGAGTAGGGCAAATACCTTCTCCCTATGGGGTAGGAGGAGAGACAGGTTATACTATTCCATTAACAGTTACAACATGGGGGAAGGAAGGACGACAAGGGTCTGGCTTCTCCGTTCCTGCATTCCAAGACCTTCCTTGGTTTTATCCGCTCTTTCGTCCTTGGGTCACCACAATTCACACAAACTATTACATTATGACAAACAGGGAACCTTGACCTAGGGTGAAACATGGGCTCTGGGTGGACAAAAATATTAGCAACAGGGACAGAAGCTTTGAGAAGGCCAACAGTAGCATCAGACATCCAGCTTTAGTGTTTACCAAAAAAGCATACAAAGTAAACTGTGTTGCAGACTGATTCACAAGCAAATAAGATTCCCCCTGGGAACCCCCAGAAATGCTTGGAAGAGAGGAAATTTTTGAATGACTATAGTTCCTTCATGAGATGGAAATGAGGTTCAAAAATATAAATGACTTTCCCAAGGACATTCAGGTAGACAAACCAGGAATAGAAGTCATTGGATTTTTCATAGTCATGTACAACCACCAGTAGTCTATAACTGATAACTCTGTGAATGATATACTTTTACATTCGATAAAAGATTGAAATAGAGGGCCACCTCTGAGAGTGTGCCCTAATGTTATCAACATTATCCTTATAAAACTGGACTGAGAATTGTTTAATAGCCAAGTACTTTGTGATATCAATAAACAAGAAAAAAAATACAAACTTGCATCCAGTCCTGATACAATTATTTCATTAAAAGATTATTTTTGCTATGACAATGACTAAACACTGTCAGATATAGTCTACCACCTATCCACCTTACACAGAAGTTGCAGGTCATTTTAGAGAACAGCGTTGAAAGAGAAGCTTCAAAACTAGTTTTGATATTCTCAAGTGTAACCTGTTGAAATGAGTAATAGCTGTACCTATGCCCCATGTTTGAAAGTTTTAAATCAAATCCTGCTATATATGACTTCCACTGTTTATTTATAATTGCATGGACTTTGATACCACCATACTTTGATGGGAATTCCAGCTTGATACTTATAAACTGTGTAGCTTTGGATTAGTCACTGAGCCTTTCTGAAGCCATTTCCTCACTGTGTATAATTTTACACAATTATAACACAAAATTGTGTAAAATAAAATTATAACATTCACCTTGCAAAACTATAGGCATAGAGATGTTATCTGATATAGAATTTCACAAATGGTATTGGTAACCATTACTATTTTTGTTACATAATTGTTGATATAATAATCCAGTATTTTAGTCCTTTTAGTCCTTAAGAACTAAAGATTAAGTACATGCAACAGAATGTGTACAAAATCTTAAGTGAAGAATATAAGATCTTCACAAAGAAGATATGATCAGAAGAAGAAAAGATGATCTAAATCTGTTCAAATACTGACATATGTACAAATTTACTAGTATATCACACAATATGGAACCAACCCAGCCTTCTTACTATTTATAATTTTATTAAAATTTTACCAATGTGATACTTATATAATTCAACCAATGCTCCCGATGACTCAGCTGGTAAAGAATCTGCCTGCAATGCAGGAGACCTCAGTTCAATTTCTGGGTCAGGAAGATCCCCTAGAGAAGGGATAGGTGACCCACTCCAGTATTCTTCGGCTTCCCGGGAGGCTCAGACAGTAAAGAATCTGCCTGCAATGTGGGAGACCTGGGTTCAATCCCTGGGTTGGGAAGACCCCTTGGAGAAGGGTACGGCAACTCACGCTAGTATTCTTGCCTAGATAATCCCCATGGACAGAGAAGCCTGGTGGGCTACAGTCCATTGGGTCACACAGAGTCAGATACAACTGAGTGACTCAGCACAGCACAGAACAGAAGTATATAAATAAATAAAAAATCATAGCCTTCCCTTTTCCTCCATTCAGTTCCATTCCCCTGAGAAAATCAATATTCCCTCTTGGATAAATGTCCTTCCCTATATTATCCTATGATTACACCATCATATTCCAATATCTAAACTTGTCAATCTTACCACCATCACTCCAGCAACAAAGCACCTTGGAAATGTCAGCTTATGTTGTTCTCTTGTATGTCTCTCTCCACACCTAAACTATGATATGCCACAGTTGGGATAGAGGACCAGCAGAAGGTCCTCTTAAATGTTCACAGGAGACTGCTGGAGTCCTTGTGAATTGGGGCTCTACTCACCGAAGAGATGGCTGATACAGGCCACTGATTACAGTGATCTTCATGGTCCAAATCACGATACCTGTGAGAGTGAATGGGAACACCACTAATAATTGCAGTGGATAACCAGGACTGTCTGACGCTAACTGGTATATATTGTCTCCCTATATTTAATTCATACTGACACTTCTGCCTTCTTCTCAATCTCCCTCAAAACATGAGTTTAATGATATTATATCCAGTTCACAATTCTTCAATGACTCTGCACTCTATAGAACAGTATTTCTAAAAATCTTTGTCTTGGGATATTAATGCCCTAGTGGCACTTTTTTTTTTTTTTTTTTTTTTTTTTACTTAAAAGTGCAAACTGGAGGCGTGTAGATGCCATTTCTTCCTACTGTCTTCAAACTACACTACATTCATATGACCAGCCTGGCCTCTGAAAGTATTTGAGTTTAGGGTGCCCATTAACTTACCATCTCCAAACTCATTTAATAACAAAGTCCTTCTCTCCTACATCCAGACCCTATCCCAGTGTGTATGTCTTCCAAATAGGTTGTTAGCTGCCTATTGTTTTTATACTTGGCTATACTCCAAACACGGAGAAGGCAATGGCATCCCACTCTAGTACTCTTGCCTGGAAAATCCCATGGACGGAGGAGCCTTGTAGGCTGCAGTCCAGGGGGTCGCGAAGAGTTGGACATAACTGTGACTTCATTTTCACCTTTCACTTTCATGCATTGGAGAAGGAAATGGCAACCCACTCCAGTGTTCTTGCCTGGAGAATCCCAGGGACGGGGGAGCCTGGTGGGCTGCTGTCTATGGGGTCGCACAGAGTCAGATATGACTGAAGCAACTTAGCAGCAGCACCAGTAGCATACTCAAAACAAATGCTCAGTAAATATGTACTGAGAGGAGGTAGGGAAGGAAAACAGGACTGAAGGAAGGGAGGGAGATTTATTTGATTAAGTCAATGGATACTTTCCATGTATTTCTGCCTTTTTTCTGCTAAATTACTTTCCACGTAATCTGTTTTTTTTCCAGGGTTACTAAGTGTTATACATAATTCATATACAACATTGCACAAGTTGGAGGTACACAACATATTGATCTGATATATGTATATATTGTGAAAGAATTACTACAATAAGTTTAGTAAATATCCATCACTTCACATAGTCAAAAATATTTTTCCCTTGAGAACTTTACTTTTTCTCCTGAACTTTTTATTTTGTATTGGGGTATAGCCAATTAACAATGTTTTAACACTTTCAGGTGAACAGAAAAGGGATTCAGCACATACAAATGTATTCATTCTCTCCCAAACCCCCTCCTATCCAGGCTGCCACATAACACGTGCTATACAATAAGTCTTTGTTGGTTATCCATTTTAAATACAGCAGTGTATACATTTAAGATCTTCTCTCTTAGCAACTTTCAAACATGCTATACATCCCTAGAACGTATTTATCGTATAACTGGAAGTTTGTGTCTTTTGGCCATCTTTACCCAATCCCCTCCTCCCCACTTTAATCTACTGTATGGATTCAAGCTATCTTTCAGCAGATAATGCTGGTATTAAGGATACACAAGCTTCTTTCTACCCCTGTACATTTCCCTGTCACTGGAGTCACTAATGGGGGAAATTATAAAAGTGAAAGGGTTCTGTCCTTTAAAAGTATCCTGATTTGAGAAGAAAAGTACAGGCCCTGATTTTGGTGGGAAAACCTTTTATTCTAGCCCCTTTCCATGAGTACTAATTGCATGCGTGCATGCTAAGTCACTTCAGTCGTGTCTGACTCTGTGCGACCCTATGGACTATAGCCCACCAGGCTCCTCTGTCCCAGGGGATTCTCCAGGCAAGAATACTGGAGTGGGTTGCCATGCCCTCCTCCAGGGAATCTTCCCCACCCAGGGATCAAACCCGTGACTCTTATGTCAGTTCAGTTCAGTCACTCAGTCCTGTCCGACTCTTTGCAACCCCATGAACCGCAGCACGCCAGGCCTCCCTGTCCATCACCAACTCCCGGAGTTCAGTCAGACTCACGTCCATTGAGTCAGTGATGCCATCCAGCCATCTCATCCTCTGTCGTCCCCTTCTCCTCCTGCCCCCAATCCCTCCCAGCATCAGAGTCTTTTCCAATGAGTCAACTCTTCGCATGAGGTGGCCAAAGTATTGGAGTTTCAGCTTTAGCATCATTCCTTCCAAAGAAATCCCAGGGCTGGTCGCCTTCAGAATGGACTGGTTGGATCTCCTTGCAGTCCTTATGTAAGTCTCCTAAATTGGCAGTCAGGTTTTTACCACTAGCACCACCTGGGAAGCCCTAATTAGTTAGTCATAAAATGATAGGTAGAGAGCCCAAAGGTATGCCATAGAAACTAGGCAAGCTTAGTAGTCAGGAAGCTGCACAGAAGTGTAGAGGGACTATGAGATATAGGATCAAGGAGTGAGCAGTGAGTGAGCGGTGGAACTCCTTGAAGAAACACCAAAGGCAGGGCTATAGTTGTTTAAGATCAATCATTTGGAGTTGCTAATTTTACTATCAAAATTTTCACTGTTGTACTTGGGATCAAAAAGTGTCAGTCATTTCTTCAGATGTTTTAGGAAGTATGTTTTGGGGACACATTAAATGTGAACCCTACTGTTGATGGCTGTCGAGCAGTTAATGGTAGGATGGGATCCCTAACATACAGTTAGGTGTGGTCATCTTTCCCGCTGCCTTCTAGCTAAATTTGCTACACAAGCAATAAGAAAGTTTGAGGTAATTGTACTCTGAGAGAGATGTAATATATAGCAAGATCTGCTGGTCTTGGAAAAGTTACTGTAGTCAGAAAAAGATACGTGATGATAATGATGATGATGGTGTTGGTGGAGGCAATGATGGTTGTTGTAAAGATGATAACGATTTGATAGAGTGAAAGAAGTACACAACCAAGAGTGAGAAAGCCTTGGTACTAGCTCAGGTCTGCCATAGACCAGCTCCATGACTGTGAACAAATCACCTAATTATTCTAAGATGTTGATTTCTCATCTCTATGGTGGGAAGATTAATACTTTCCTGTGTGCCTCTTAAGGCTGTTATATGGGAAAAGCAAGAAATAGATGGAATCACTCTGTAATCAGCAACATGCTTAAGTACTTAATGACACAGATTTGTTCAACGGCCTCTGCCAACCAAGTTATCACAATGGGTTGCTAGCCAGGTTGCTAGTTTTCAGATGGGATCATGTGAGGTAGAAAAAAAAAAAAAACATGCAGAGGCTATTGGACTTTAGGAACTTTGTGTGAAAAATGTAACCAAATTTGTGAGGTAGTAGTAAGTGTACAGTTTATAATCCTAATTCAACGTAATTTATATAATTTTTTAAAATAACACATTTTTATGGCATTCATATTTTCAAAGTGTTTTCTAAAATAGCTGACCCATAGTAGAAAATAGGGCTTCCCTTGTGGCTCAGTGATAAAGAATCTGCCTGCCAATGCAGGAGATGCAGATTCGATCCCTGGGCCAGGAAGATCCTCTGGAGAAGGATATGGCAACCCACACCAGTATTCTTGCCTGGAGAATTCCATGGACAGAGAAACCTGGCGGGCTACAGTCCATGCAGATGCAAAGGAGTCAGAGATGACTTAGCAACTAAACAACAACAACAAATAAAAAATAAGTATTCATAAGGATGAAAGGGGCTTCCCTTGTGGCACAGCTAGTAAAGAATCCACCTGCAATGTGGGAGACCTGGGTTCAATCTCTGGGTTGGGAAAATCCCCTGGAGAAGGGAAAGACTACCCATTTCAGTATTCTGGCCTAGAGAGTTCCATGGACTGTATAGCCCACGGAGTCACAAAGTGTCGGACATGACTGAGTGACTATCACTGAGCGACTTTCACTTTCACTGAGCGAAGGATGAAAGGGAAAATGCTGTGGCTGAGAAGGAAGTGTTGCCCTGGCCCTCAGAAAAATTTAAACTCTAGTCTATTATTACTATAGGGCTCTGAACAAAGATCTCAGTTTCCCCACCTGCCAACTGAGGATGAGGAACTGGATGATTTTCAATGTCTTACTAACTCTTAACATTTGATAATTATGTGAAATTACCTATGCTCTCCCATGTTTCCAGATGGAGGTGACACTGACTGACATTCTCATCCGAGCCAGCCCTGCTGTCATCTCTGGTTCTCCTAGTATCAGTGGGATGTGACAAGCAAAGAAGGAATGGAGAAACGTGCTTTGAAAACCAAATATACAATTTTATATCTCAAAATATCTGTTTATACTTTTCATACAATTTGTAGGATGTAAATATCAAAGCAAAAACTTGATAAAGTTTGCATACAAGTACCAATAGTTGGGTTAAATGGAGAACTAGACATGAACCTGGCCACCACTAATGAATGGGCTACGATGCACAGGCTGGATCAGAGTTCTCCAGATCACAAAGGTCAGAAGACAATCTAGAAGACAGGGGGAGTGCTGGAAGTCAGGACCTATTACTGGAGACCAACTAAATGTCCATAATGATCTGAGCTTTCTTCAGTGCATTTTCCTGAGCCAAGTGCATCCCTGTTTCAAGGATAGCATGTTAGAATTTACTGTAAATAGTTCACATGCTTTAGGGTTGTTAAACAATTTTAGCCCATTATGCCACAATCTTCACACTGAAACCCTCCTGTATAAGATCTCATAATGTTTGCCTGCCCCAAAAGGTTTGCACTATTTTTCAATTGCATTCTATGCAGTATCCTCCTCCTACATTAATCTTTTCCAACTCCTTTCAGTCAGTTTTAGAAACAAAGAGAAATCCCAGAATTGAAAGAACGCTTTATTAGTTTCCTTACTTTCTACATCATACCTTTCAGAGAAGGATATCTCTTAATCTTCTTCTGCAACTTCCTCTAAGGTCTCACCAGTTTTGTATGTGGAAATGCTTTTATATGTAATCTGATTCTGTCCTGCCACGAAAGAAAAACTTTACCTCTTAGTTCTGTATATTCTGTTGTCAATAAAAAGACCCTCAAAGGGTGCTACTGAATAAGGCATTTGGCAGTTATTGATTTCCATGTCTCCACTATATCTCCCAGCCCAATTTATACCATATGCTCTGTAAGTGTCCCTTTTATCAATCTGAACTTTTGGATATATCCTTATCTCTAACAGGAATGTTCACCTATCCACCCAATCACCCATTCCTCTGACTCACCCCTACTTACCCTATAATATTAATTCAAATATCCCCTTCTCCTGGAACTTTGACCAACATCACACTTCGTATATGCATATACACACATACATACAGAGTTAGATGCTCTTTAACTCAGCTCCCATAGCAACCTTTACTTAATTCCTACTTACTACCACAGCACACTGTGATTGTTAGCTTATTTCCCTCTCCAAATGTATGCAATAACCTTCTTGTGGTCAGGGACTGTCTTATTCACATCCATATCTCTGTCACCTAGTACAGTACTTGGACTACAGAAAGTAGTCAAGAAATATTCAGTAAGTTAATTAAATGCATCATCTCAAGCACAAGGCCCTCCCACTAATTCTCTACAGCAATCTTTTTTGCTTCCACATTAAAATTATGAAAATTTAACAAGCTCTTGATGACAATTTGGAAGCCTCACTAGGACCTCTCAGACGGTATTTCTCTTGTGTTTCAAAATGTATCTGCTTTGCATGACAGTACAGATGTCAGCCTTTCTACATTTTCCCAGAATTACCTTGAGTCGAATATGCGCCTCCCGTGTAGTTCCAAAGCTTCTATCTGGGCAGGCAGCTCTGTTGTTAGCTGACTGTCGGCATTGCACTGCTGCACTCATAAAGGATTGTCAGCACGGTGCAGTATTACTATGTGAGATGATTTGCTCATGTAAAGACACATTAAATCTAGCAGTTGCTTTGTCTCTTGTCAAGGGAATTGTGCACCGTTACATTAGAGATGAGAGTTTGCAGTGTCAACCTGCTACGGCTGTTTTTGCTACCCACTGTAGAAGAATCAACAATTCCTGCTTGTTTCCTTGTTTTTCTACCTTGGTAACAACTTAGCCATTATCCAAACAGGAATCGTATCACTGCCAGGAAAATAAAATCCCTTGGGGCAAGGGTCAGTTCATGCAAGTTTCTCTATTGTGGGCTTGAGTCCTACTCTTTATCCTCAGGCCAGTGTCTGGGCACTGCCACTCCTTGCTAAGAGGCTTCTCCCCATTTCCCACTTGAGCTTCCAAACCAGTATTCAAGATTTCCCATTGTCACATTTTACCAGGTTTCCACCAGGCTTCCAACACAAAATTCCTACTGGCATTACTACCTATTTGTTGCTCAGACTTTTGGAAACGTGCTCTGTTGCCCAGGCTAACATGTTACCTACACATGCAGAAGAGTTCCCCTCCAGGACAGCACATTCCCAAGGGGCAGCCTAATTCCAAAGTCCTTTTCCTCTTATTCTGCCCCATTCTGTAGACATCAATTATGCCATGTGTGTCCTACACTGAAACAGGACACATGACAGGATTTGATATACAGGATAGTTCCAGTGGGCCTTAGAAAGCATCACTACGAACAAAGCTAGTAGAGGTGATGGAATTCCAGTTGAGCTATTTCAAATCCTGAAAGATGATGCTGTGAAAGTGTTGCACTCAAAACACCAGCAAATTTGGAAAACTCAACAGTGGCCACAGGACTGGAAATATCAGTTTTCATTCCAATTCCAAAGAAAGGCAATGCCAAACAATGCTCAAACTACTGCACAACTGCACTCATCTCACACGCTAGTAAAGTAATGCTCAAAATTCTCCAAGCCAGGCTTCAGCAATATGTGAACCATGAACTTCCAGATGTTCAAGCTGTTTTTAGAAAAGGCAGAGGAACCAGAGATCAAATTGCCAATATCCACTGGATCATCAAAAACGCAAGAGAGTTCCAGAAAAACATCTATTTCTGCTTTATTGACTATGCCAAAGGCTTTGACTGTGTGGATCACAATAAACTGTGGAAAATTCTGAAAAAGATGGGAATACCATACCACCTGATCTGCCCCTTGAGAAACCTATCTGCAGGTTAGGAAGCAACAGTTAGAAGTGGACATGGAACAACAGACTGGTTCCAAATAGGAAAAGGAGTACATCAAGGCTGTATATTGTCACCCTGCTTATTTAACTTCTATGCAGAGTACATTATGAGAAATGCTGAACTGGAAGAAGCACAAGCTGGAATCAAGATTGCTGGGAGAAATATCAATAACCTCAGATATGCAGATGACACCACCCTTATAGCAGAAAGTGAAGAGGAACTAAAAATCCTCTTGATGAAAGTGAAAGAGGAGAGTGAAAAGGTTGACTTAAAGCTCAACATTCAGAAAACGAAGATCATGGCATCTGGTCCCATCACTTCATGGGATATAGATGGGGAAACAGTGGAAACAGTGTCAGACTTTTTTTGGGGGGGCTCCAAAATCACTGTAGATGGTGACTGCAACCATGAAATGAAAAAACGCTTACTCCTTGGAAGGAAAGTTATGACCAACCTAGATAGCATATTCAAAAGCAGAGACATTACTTTGCCAACAAAGGTCCATCTAGTCAAGTCTATTGTTTTTCCAGTGGTCATGCATGGATGCGAGAGTTGGGCTGTGAAGAAAGCTGAGCGCTGAAGAATTGATGCTTTTGACTGGTGGTGTTGGAGAAGACTCTTGAGAGTCCCTTGGACTGCAAGGAGATCCAACCAGTCCATTCTGAAGGAGATCAGCCCTTGGGTGTTCTTTGGAAGGAATGATGCTAAAGCTGAAACTCTAATACTTTGTCCACCTCATGTGAAGAGTTGACTCATTGGAAAAGACTCTGATGCTGGGAGGGATTGGGGGCAGGAGGAGAAGGGGACGACAGAGGATGAGATGGCTGGATGGCATCAGCAACTTGATGGATGTAAGTTTGAGTGAACTCCAGGAGTTGGTGATGGACAGGGAGGCCTGGCGTACTGCGATTCATGGGGTCGCAAAGAGTTGGACACAACTGAGCAACTGAACTGAACTAAATAGTTCCAGTTTAGGAAAGAAGAAACAACTGATGAAAGAAAAACAATTCAACTTCCTCTCTTTTTTTCCCAAGATTTTCTTCTCTCCTTTATTCCTGTTTCCAAAATCCCTAGCAGAAAATATAATAGGCAGAAACCAGGCAGAAACAACAAGAAGAAAAAGTTTAAAGAACCAGAGGCTCTTGGGGAAAGTTGGAATCTTTGCAAGTAGGAGAAGGTACTAATGTTAGCTCACTGGCCAGGCCTACTTTTTTTAAAGGTTCACTTTGGTAACTTCTATTACTACTAAGAAACAACACATTTTCAGCACTACATTTTGCTTCGGCAGGCCCCTTTCAACAATATATTATGGCTCTATTATAGACAAATTGAATTAATCACTTTCTCCAAGATGCATGTTGTAGCAGATAAAACATTTTTAAGTTTGCGTTGCTGCAAGAGTTTTCTGGCAATGGGGTAGCCTGCAAAAAGCATCCCTTTCCATCAGGGGCCCAATGATGCAGTATACTCTCCTTTCCATTAACTGTGTCCTGCTCTCTGTTGTATACCTCCCCAGTGTTTTCTGCTCATGTTCTTAGTCTCAGATTCCTTAAGGATTCAGCCAGTATAATAATCTATCTGGCTTGCCACCTTTCTGTGCAACTACATTTTTAATGCAACAAACACTGTGGTATAATTATTTTATTCCTTTTTGATAAATCTATGGAAAGCTAGAATTTTACAAATAAAAGACTCTTGTGGGGCTTTCCTGGTGGCTCAGTGGTAGAGAATCCACCTGCCAATGCAGGAGACAAGGGTTGGATCCCTGATCCAGGAAGATCCCACATGCTGCAGAGCACACTAAGCCTCTGTGCCACATTATTAAGCCTGTGCTCTTGAGCCCAGGACACACCCTAGAGCCCATGCTCCACAACAAGAGAAGCCACCACAGTCAGAAGCCCATGCACCACAACTAGCAAGTAGCCCCTACTTTTCAAAACTAGAGAAACGCCCACGCAGCAATGAAGACCCAACAAAGCCAAAAATAAGTAAATAAAATGATCAAAAAAGAGAAAGAAACTCTTTCCTACACAAGGATATGTCAGACTGCAGGTAACTTTCAAAGAGAAAACATATGAATTAGGAGACTGTTTTTCTTAATGAAGTAAAATGGTCCCTTCCTTTGCCATTCCTCAAGAGTATGGTCCAATTAGAAAAATCACATGTAAATAAAATCATATAGTATTTGTTTTTCTCTGTTACATGGGGAATCTAACAAAAAATAAACAAAACAAAACAGAAACTCATAGATACAGAGAAAGACTGGCAGTTTCCAGGGAGCAGGGGATGCTGTTGGGTGAAATAGATGAAGGTAATTAAGAGGCACAAACTTCCAGTTATAAAATAAATAAGTCATGGAGATATAACACACAGGTTAGAGAATATGGTCAATAATATTGTAATAAATTTAAATTATGACTGAATGGTCACAGGTCCATTCAAGTTGTCACAAATGGCAAGATTTCATTCTTTTTTATGGCTGAGTAGTACTTCATTATATATATATTTCTTCATTGACCCATTGGTTGTTCAGTAGCGTGCTGTTTAGTCTCCATAGTTGATTTCTAGTTTCATATTGTCATGGCTGATAAAGATGCTTGATATGATTCCAATATTCTTAAATTTATTGACACTTGTTCAGTGGTGATCTATTCTGGAGAATACTCTATATGTACTTGAAAAGATTGTGTATTCTGCTGACTTTTGGATGGAATGTTCTTTATTAAGCCCATTTGTCTGTGTTGTTTTGGGCCAGTGCTTCCTTGTTGATTTTCTGTCTGAATGATCTATCCATTGATGTAAGAGGTGTATTAAAGACCCCTGCTATTTAGGCATTGCTATCAATTTCTCTTTTTATGTCTGTTAATATTTGCTGTATATATTTAGGTGTTCTTATTTTGGGTGCATAAATATTTACAAGTGTTACATCCTCTTGCTGAACTGATCATTAATTCATTAACTTTATCATTATGTAGTGCCCTTCTTAATGCTTTTGAATTGTGGTGCTGGAGAAGACTCTTGAGAGTCCCTTGGACTTCAAAGAGATCAAATCAGTCAACCCCAAAGGGAAACAACACTGAATATTCATTAAAAGGACTGGTGCTGAAGCTCATACTTCAGCCACGTGATGCCTAGAGCCAACTCATTGGAAAAGACCCTGATGCTGGGAAAGACTGAGGGCAGGAGGAGAAGGGGACAACATGGAGGATGAGATGGTTAGATGGCATCATCAACTCGATGGACATGAGTTTGAGCAAACTCCAGGAGACAGTGAAGAACCAGGAAAGCTGACATACTGCAGTCTGTGGGGTCCCAAAGAGTCAGACACAACTTAGCGACTGAACAGCACTGTGCCCTTCTTTGTCTCTTGCTATAGCCTCTGTTTTGAGTTCATTTTGTCTGATGCAAGTATTGCTACTCCAGTTTGTTTGTTCGTTTTTTTTTTTTTGGATTTGAATGAAATATCTTCTGTCATTCCTTCACTTTCAGTCTCTGTCTTGAGATTTGAAGTGAATCTTTTATAGGTAGCATATAGACAGGTTTTTATTTATTTATTTTTTAATCTATTCAGCCACTCTATGTCTATCCTTTTTTCTCTCTCTCTTCTCCTTCTGGGACTCTTATGATGCAAAGATTAGTACACTTAATGGTATCCCGAGATCCCTAAATTATCTTCATGTTTTAAAAATCCTTTTTCTTTTTGATGTTCCTATTGGCTGATTTCCACTATCTCATCTTTGAGATCACTGATTCATTTTTCTGCATTATCTAATCTGCTGTTAATTTCATCTGGTGTATTTTTCATTTCAGTTATTGTATTCTTCATCTCTGGTTCTTTTTTTTACATTTTTCATCTTTTCTTTGAAGTTCTCATTGTGTTTATCCATTCTTCCCCCAAATTCAGGGAGCATCTTTATGACCATTATTTTGAACTGTTTATCAGATAAATTACTCATCTCTGTTTCATTTAGTTCTTTTTCTGAAGTTTGTTTTGTTTGGAACATATACCTTTTTCTCCTCATTTTGTCTAAATCTCTGTGTTTGTTTCTATGTATTAGGTGGATCAGCTGTGTCTCCTGGTCTTGAAACAGTGGCCTTATGCAGAAAGTTTCCTGAAGGACCCAAAAGAGCAGTCCCCTCTGGCTGCAGAGCCAGGCACTTCAGGGGGATCCCTGGTATGGGCCATGTGTACTCTTCTGTTGTGGCAGTGCCATGGTTGCTGTGGGTGTGCTGATGGGCTGGGCAGGCCCCCTGTGGTGGGAGCCACTTGTAGGGGAGGGGTATCAGCTGGAGCAGGGTGAGGGCTACTAGCAATGAAGACGGCAAATGTCAGAAATGGTACCCTCCAGCACTGGGCCAGCTAAATAGAGGGAGAATTTTTAAAATGGTGCCTACTAGTGCTTTGATTCCCAGTGAAAGTTCCAATAGATCCCTGCCCCTTCAGCACTCACCCTAAAACTAAGCAATGAATCTTCTGCATATATGACCCAGGTGTTTTCCAATCTGCTGACTCCATGCTGGGACTCAGAGCAAGTCAGTTTGTGCACAAATCCTTTAAGAGCAGTCTCCTTTTCTTTTTCTTTGTATTCTTAGTTGTGGAAGAGCTGTCCTACTAGTCTTCAAGTCATTCTCAGAGAGTTATCCTATATGTAGTTGTAGTTCTGGTGTGTCCACGGGAGGAGGTGAGCTCAGGATGTTTCTACTTCACCATCTTGATCCGCAGCAATTTTATCTTTATAAAAGTATATGCATATATAACAACACAAATATACCAAAATATATGCACAAAAACATTCTCTGAGTGAATGTTGAACACTAGCCTTGGAATAAGACAGATCTGAGTTGGAATTAAAGCTCCATTATTTCCTAGATATGTGACCTTGGACAAATTACATAGCACATCTAGATTTCACTGTCCTTATTTGCAAGATTATTTTGAGAATTAAATGAAATGAGGCCTTTTAAATATATAACAACTGCCTGGCACCTCATAAGTACTTAAGTGTGTATTACTTTTCCTAGTGATAATAATATTATTACAAATACTATACAGCATCATTTATAATAGCAAAACACTCAACTATCTATCATCTGGGACTCAGTTAAACAAACACAGGTCTATTCAATAGAATAAAACACAGTTCTTTAAAAATGAGATCATTATATATAGAAATAGAGTTAAACTATGAAAAAATTAAGTTTCAGTATTAAAAGTATTATTTTACATGTGTGAAAAGCACATAATAAAACATTTTTACTAGGATAGAGAGAGAGTTGAAGAGAGAGAGAGTACATGTGAGCACTAGAAACAAGAATATGAACCAAAATATGAGTAGTGACTATCTCTGGGAAATGGACTAATGGGGCATTTTAATTTCCTTCTCTATCCTAAATTTCTATAATAATTTGTTTTTTAAAAAATAAGAATGTATTATTAGTTTCATGATTAACAAAAATAATATTTTGAAAGTAAAAATGAATTTGATATGTGATGTAATTCTTCATATTGAATCTTCATTCCAAGTAAGCGAAAATAGGCATGTATTGTTAACAACTCTTAGCAAAGAGAGCTGTTTCAAGACGAAATGCTCAAGTATAAAAGGAGCTTTATTTTCTTTCCCCTGCCTTAGTTTAGAGCTGCTTGTTTGTTTCAGTGTACTTAACTGAATATGTAAGGAATTGATAGAAAAACCCAAATATGAGAGATACATATAAATACATATTTTTTATTTTAAAATAATTTTAAATAATTCAATCTGAATAGAAAGATATAATTTATTAAACTAGCTGTTTTCTATTTTTCAATTACATATTGAAGGATCATGGGGATCATTTTCATCCTCAGATTCCCAGAACCTAGTTTATAGAAAATGAAATAAATATGTGTTTAATGAATGACAGAGAGGAGAGTCACTGGCTCTCACTTAAACACACCTCTCCTTAACTTCTTAATAGTTGACTTACACATCCTCTATTACTAAAGTCAGTCAGCAAAGATATGAGGTGGGTAAGGGAAATAAAACAAGGAAGAAACCAGAGGCTTTCACAGAAGAGCATAACAGATACCATAGAACCAGAGAATTTTAGAAGATGAAGATAACAATGAAGCTACCTAATGTAACTCTTTTTTCTATGAGGAAACTGAGTCCCAGAGAAAGTGAATTACCCCAGGTGGTAATATGCTGATTAGTGGCAAAGTCAGGTCTTAACCCAGGTCTTCTACTTCCAATTCAACTTCCCTTCCTGTTCAAACTGCTACTCCCCACAACAGTGCTATTACTTAGAGAAACTGGTGTAGATTCTTCCCTCCTCAAGGGCAGTGGTGGTGAACGGGAAAAGTTTACTCTAATAAAGCTACATATCTTTGTAATTTTATTTCATTTTAAATTGTCTCCCCAGTGAGTATTTTATATGTAAATAGTAGGCAACTGAAGTGTCTACTATTATTTTGTACCTTTAAAGATGTTTCTGCCTTTCTAACTCTCTTCTGGTCACTTGATAAGTCAAGGATGTCTGATATCTTTGCCACCATCTTTCACATGGTGGCAAATGTGAGCTTGACATAACACATGAGACTTTTATGAGACCTGATATTTTCCCCTAGATTCTAGCCCATCCAAAGTTAAGCAGGCAGAAGGAAGATTGATTCAACAGCTTATCTTTTACTTACTCCAGCCCCAGTGAAGTTTTTCCCCCTATTACCATGTTACACAAGGGCAACCCCACACTGGCAGTTGGTTGTTAATTACATTTGATGTGCAGTAACACAAGAGAGCTAATTAACTTGCATCAAAAAAGCTTTATTTACTGTGACAAATTAAACAAACTCATAAAGTGTTCAGCCACAATGACTCTCAATTATCATGCAGTCCAAGTAATGTAGTGCAAACATATTCCCAGGCCTCTCCCAGGTATCACTTCAGTCTCGCAGCCCTTCTGCACATGTATGATTATGAAGAATCTTTATAATGAAAAGAACTGGAAGTCAACTGCTCTTTGTTTTGCTTTATGTATGTGTGTGCATGCATGTGTTGAGTGTATATATGTTATCATAGGTACATCTGGACATGTTGGTCATATTCAATTTGTTAATTCTTGCTTACTTCATCATTCAACAGATTTTTTCCTAGATTTTAATCTGAGAAATAAAAACAAACAGGGGAAAAAAATTACTCTTCCAAAGCTCATGGTCTGTGTTAAGCATGATTGTTTAAACTGATCATCTTCAGATTCTTCTCCTAGATAGTGTGACTCTTTAATGGAAACATCACTACTCCATGATGACTCAGAAGGTATATTATAAAACAGAGTCTTTATCTTTTCATAGAGTAAAAGGATAAGATTAGCTGCCTCAGCCAACAGAAAACATAACTGAGTATCTTTGGAGGAAGCTTTCTTGTTTTGGAAAAAAAACTAGTTTTAATTTCGACCATTCTTTGAAAAACAGGGTTAAAAATTTAATCGTGTGGTGCATATGTAAGGAAATACATTCTCTTTCTATCTAGTTAATTTGTAAGGTAATTATTTGAGACCAGTAGCACAGTAACGGAGAAGACAATGGCAACCTAATCCAGTACTCTTACCTGGAAAATCCCATGGACGGAGGAGCCTGGAAGGCTGCAGTCCAAGGGGTCGCAAAGAGTTGGACACGACTGAGTGACTTCACTTTCACTTTTCACTTTCATGCATTGGAGAAGGAAATGGCAACCCACTCCAGTGTTCTTGCCTGGAGAATCCCAGGGACAGAGGAGCCTAGTGGGCTGCCATCTATGGGGTCACACAGAGTCAGACACCACTGAAGCAACTTAGCAGCAGCACAGTAAACTGGAAAAAACACTGAACTTGAAACCAGATGATACTGGCAAATAGTTCATGCAGCCAAGTAAGTGGCAGAACCAGGACTGTCTAACTCAGAAGCTTGTTCTCAACTATTGTCAACAAAGTGGCTTTGGCAAGTTATTAAACTCATATTAATGTAGATAACATTTGAGACTATTTATAAGTGGGAATCATAATAAGGGAAATTGTAAATTGCTGATGCCATTATGAATATTTGCTGATTGGCTTCACCAAAAACATTCATGATGAAAGTCTGTTAATTGCCATTTTTCAACAGTAGAGTTCTAAATCTATAGGCTAAGAAATGACTAGGAAAATGAACTTTCTTGAAGGACAAAATGTTTCCTCTTCTACATGACAATTTGGAATACTAGTATCTCTTGAAGAGACAGCTATTCTGTGTGCTTTGAGTAAAGCAGAGAAGTACTGAGAAATAGAAACAAAGTCTAGGGAGACTGCTGGCTCTTTAATAACCTCCCCAAGCATTTCTCAAAGTGAGTCACCTTTGAGTCCCTCAAAGAACCCTTCAAGAGACACAAACGCAAGGGACTGCCTTGGAATCGATCCTCCTTTAAATCTGAACCAGAGTGGCCTCTACAAATCTACCCCAGGAGTCATGTTTTGTCCATTTCCCATTAAACCTCAATCCAAAAGGAAGTCATGCTTCCCAGAAACAGATGGGAAGACACCCTCAGGACAGGATGTCTTTTTGAATAAGTTTCAGTTTATAGCTAAGGTCCAGAGTCACTCTGTTCCTGAAGGACTTTAATCCTCCTTCTACCTAATCAGTGTTTTTGTCTTTTGGACAGACATCAAGTTTAGGTAAAAAAGGCTCACCAATAATATACTTTATTCAGCAACAGGTCACAGCAGGGTCTGGTAAAGAAATCACAGTAGGAAACGCAGCTGAGTGTGGGCATAATAAAATGTCCTTTATTTACAGGAGCATAACCTGTAACATGCAATTTTGACACTGAGGTATACCATAGTGAGTCTAAAAGACTGCTGATTCTCTAATGAAAACTCTGAGTGATTCCAAAGGTCTAGGGTCTTGTACACTGAGTGATTATTGTGGACTAACAAGGTAATGTGATTATTCCACCCTAGAATGTTCATAAAAACAATGGCACACTTCTACCTCTGCCAACTCTTCCTATCCAGGCCACTATAGTTTATAACTGTCACATAGGTTTTCTAATTGAAAAGAGGTCAGAAGACTGAACAATTTTGTTTTTCACTTACTGGCTTCTTCATAAAGTTCATCTCACTCAAATGGCTCCCAAGGACCTATACTTCACAGGCAGAACTATTTGCCTCCCTCTCCCTCAGGATAATTATGAGATAAAATGAAAACAAAGACTCAAAACAGAAATAAAGCCTGAAATAAATCATCTGTGCAAATGGAGAGATAAAACTAGTAATATTGAATATCTTACAGCCTAGTCTACAAGGAACAATCTTATAGTTCTCTATCCCATCAGGAAAGATAGGCACATAAGAGGCTGACCAATTTATTATAAACAGGCCTTTTTATGCTAGACTGATTGCAGAGATGTTACTATAATGGAAAATTCTGAAGAGGACATTAAAATACAGCTACAATGCCAAATGGAGTAGTTGATTTTTAGAGCTTTATTCAAGACTGAACGTGACACTCCCTTCTGCGTATGGAAGTGTCCATGGGTGGCCATTAAATCAAACTGAGCATCTTACAAGCCTATTCATATTGACCAGAGTATGGTGGCTCATTTAACCAATTCTGCAAGTGCATATTGCAGGGACCTAGAGGGGTTGTAAAGACCCTTCTAACACTGTTCAGAGCTCTCTTTGATTACAATGCTCTCTGTGGGACTACAGGAGTTACTCACCACTCGCCACTGCACCCCACCCCATTTTGAATATTAAGAAATTCTGAACCAAGCAAGCGATGATGCATTCCTTTCTGCTCAGATTATTTCAGTGAGATTCAGAGAAGTCAGTCAAATCAATACCAGTTTGCAATCCTGCTCCCTGCCCCTGTATTTCAAATTGCAAGGAGACCCACAAATCTCTCTGATTCTGCCCTACTTTTTGGCACAAAGCTTGATGACATTCTATGTGAATATGTGCCTTGAACTGCAGTGGACATCCTGACTTCTCAGGGTCAAAGACTTGAAAAGAATCACAGGACTTTGGCTTTGTGACCATCAGAGTCTATAAGGCTTTACACTATTGATGAAGCAGGAGATGTCACTGTCCTTTTCCTTTCAAAATTCCAAACTAGGGTGATTCTCCTAGTTTGAAACATCCTTGAGAATAAGAATAGGGCTCTTAACTCTCTCATTTTCTCATCTTAATGGGCCATATTATACTAGTCTACAATTAAAATTATAAATGTATTTCAAGGGAAGTCTATGGAGCAGATGAGGAAAAGGAATAGCTTGTTGACTTTTAGGACATCCTAGAACTCAGAGCTTTAATGGAGCATTGGAATACAGTCTCCATTAAAGGGCCACAGTGAGAGAATACAAGCTCACTCCATGCCTGCTGTAACTACTGAATTCATTTTGAGAAATGCCTTTGAATATTTTCAGTGATAGCCAAGTTTTTGGCTTGAGGATGAACTTTAAAAACAATTTTAATACACAAATTATCAATTTTAATGAGTAAGGTAATGAATTGATTGTCCTAGAGAATATTATTTTTATTTGGAAAGAAAGGAGATGGTACTATAATATTCTGATAATAATCTTATGAGGGTCTAGAGTTGATTCTGCTGCTGCTGCTAAGTCACTTCAGTCGTATTCAACTCTGCGCAACCCCATAGATGGCAGCCCACCAGGCTTCCCCGTCCCTGGGATTCTCCAGGCAAGAACACCGGAGTGGGTTACCATTTCCTTCTCCAATGCATGAAAGTGAAAAGTGAAAGTGAAGTTGCTCAGTCGTGTCCGACTCTTAGTGACCCCATGGACTGCAGCCCACCAGGCTCCCCCGTCCATGGGATTTTCCAGGCAAGAGTACTGGAGTGGGTTGATTCTGAATGCAGTATAAAAACATGCTTCAGGCAAAAATGTCACGCTCCATGCAAAACATCTACTGGTTTGAAAAACACTCATTTAAAGTCCTATTACTTATTGAAAATTGGTCGGTGACCAGAATGCAGAATAATTTACAGAAAACAGCCACTTGTTCATGTAAGAGATACTGACTGAGTACCTACTACATGGCAGCCAGACATCATCTTAGGCTGAGAATCCAAAGATGATCAGTAACTATCCTCAAGAAGATTATAATACAGTGAAGCCATGGAAACAAACAATATTGTGTTAATAATGTGGTTGTTGTGTGAGAGAGTTGTACCCACTGTAGAGGCAGCATAGGAAAGGGAGTGCTTAATAAACACAGCTAACACATAGTCCCCTCTATGTGCCAGGCTCATCTAAATAAATTAACTCGTTTACTCCTCATAGCAACCTTATAAGGTCAGCACTACGTATCTGAGAGAGACAAAGCTTGTCTGAGGAATAACATTCAAGCTGAGGCATGCTGACTTGAGTTAGTGAGACATAACTAAGATTATCTGAGGGAGGGCATGGCAACCCACTCCAGTATTCTTGCCTGGAGAACCCCCGTGGACAGAGGAGCCTGGTGGGCTACAGCCCATGGGGTCGCAGAGTCAGACATGACTGAGCGACTAAGCACGGCACAGCACAGCACAACTGAGATTACACATAGTACATCATTAATGGTGAGTGAAGTATTGAGGTAGAATGGGAGCCAAAATGAGGCTGTACATAAATATAAATATGAAGGGCCCAAGGCTCTGAGGACCTTAGGTGACATCCAAAAGAGGTTAGGATTATCAGGTAGATGATGGGGAACTCTTAGAGAATTCTGAACAGTTATTTGCACTAAATCCCATCCAATATAGCCAATCAACTCAAGGGGAATCTTATAAAGACAAAGGTAAGAACCAAGTATACTAAAAACATCCTTCAAGGCATCAGCAAAACAGAGTAGCTGCAACATCTCTACGGGTTTGCATAACAAGCCATTATGAAGATCCAAAGTCTTGGCTCTCCTGGTAACCTGAGATAGTCCATTTATTAATAATTCTCCTAAGAGGGCCAGGTAAAGTGGCCTCTGACTCAGCCTCAGCATTCCACCAAGGCCCCTTGGCCTAACCATGGGAACTAATTCCAGTCAGAACCAAAGCTTGTTTGTACAGCTAAATGAATAAATGTGTATAAACCCAGGTTCTGACTTCTTATCAGTCTGTGTTGCTAAAATACCAAAGAGTAATTATAATAGGATTTCCAGTTAACGATTTTTTGTCTGCTATAACATTTAAATTAGACTAAATTCAGCTGTTTGAGTGCCCTCTGACAATATTTTTTCTCTCAGCTCCATGACTGTTTTATCACTCCATACACACTTGACCTAATCGGCACCCTTCTGCACTCTAAAATGTTTATACTGTTAAATGAATTTTTAATCTAACTTTTACAGCATTCAATTTCAGTTTCATCAGCCATCCACAGTGTAATATCTAATGTTTTAAAATAATCTCGACAGCTTAAAAAAAAAAAAGCTGGGGGAGGGGGAAGAATTGCCGTGTTATGAAGCAAATGATTAATTAAAGCAAATTAGATTCTGGCAGCTCTTGCTATCATTATCATGTGTTCCCCGACTAGACTAATAAATCTTTGTTGAGAATGTATCCTTTCACAAGGTTCAGGAGTCACCTGGGAAAGGACATTATTGACTAATATTTTTGTATTGCTGTTAGTTTTATATTCTATTACCCTGTGGAATAACAACTCATATTTTTCAAACACTTAGAGTGCCTTCAGGAGTCTGCTCACTGTTTAGAGGCAGGTTTGAGAGGAGTAGGGGAAACCCAGTAATTTCTCCATATGCTTGAACAAATGACAATTAACCGATACAGCTAATATGTCGACAAGACGCAAGAAAATATGCAGCACGCGACACTGTGAGTGCCACCGCATAATCACGTCCTCACTGGGGCACAGCTCCGGCTTCTCCGCAGCTGCAGGCGTTCTCCCCGGCCCACACCGTGCAGTGCAGCGCAGCTCTCCCTCCACCAGAGGTTTGCCTTCTCTCCTTTCCCAGCATCTGGCACTTCCACACTGAGGAAAGGAACAATACTGGCAACGGGCTCCCTGAATCCAGCCCCGCACCGTTGCTGCTGTGTAAACTAAACAGTCTGCGTTGTGACTGAGGGCACAGAAGCAAGATATTAGCAACTATTTCAAAAAGGGGGGCCACATACTTGCCTTTATTTCAGCAAGTCCAAGGGTTGTCACCTTGACCAACTTTTACTCATTTTTTTTCCTAAAAATATGCTGTTTCATTTTTCAAACTCAAACTGTTTATTGCCTAATTCTAAGGTTTAAAAGTGTATTTCCTACAACTCCCCCATTTGCTTTACCCTAAGCTTAGTCAGCTGTGTCCTTTTTGCTTCAAATCCAGGCAAATACCAGTTTAAACTGTAAGCTCAATTGTCTGCAGTCTCTAGTCATTGTATGCAACATTGTTTAAAACTTATCAGGCAAACGTATACATTTATTTGAAGTCTGTGACATTGTGACAGGAGAAAAAAAAAAAAAAACACACAACAATTTTGTAACAGCAAGTACCAGGCATAAATTTATCTTGATGTTTGTTAAACAAGAAGAAGGAAAGAACATAATCCCTAAAATGAAATTTTGATTATAATAAGTAATAAATGCTATTTAATATTTATACTGGTTTTGAGATAGTATGACTCATAAAACACTGCGATATGATCAGATAAATTAATGTCACTTCTCACAATTCTTTACATGTTTAACCTCTACCCCTGCCAGAACTCTTACTAATTTTCATTCCTCAGTGAGCTGGGTAGGAGTACCAAAAACCAACCATATAATTACATATGTACATTATGAGTATTTCCTTTTTGTTCCTTGTTTCTGAAGACTCTGAAATGAGCTGTGATTACCCATCAAATAATTTCCTCCACTCCTTCCACTGTCCCATCCTCCAAATTCAAACGCGTTCCTGTTTTCCTTGGGGCTCTTTTTCATCCTTCAGCAGCTTCCTGGGGCCTCGGCAGACAGGAAGACAGCCTACAGCGATGCTCAGTATGGCAGCACAGCCCCGCGGCCTGGGTGTTTTTTCAGAGTGTTTTAAAATGATCCGGTATTGAATGAGTTAAAAAAAAATTCCCCCTGGAAAAGCTAATTATTGCATGCAGATACTTCTTTGTGTGATCAAGGAGGGGACAATTTAATAGGCTCTGTAATACAACCAAGAACAAAATTGCTTTAAAGGAAGTCTCTTGTTGAGTGACAACTCTGTTGCCTGAGCCAATTAGGTCCCAATAAAGAGTGTTGAATTGGCTCCTGCTTTCTCATTAATTATGTTCTGTCACAGACATGGGGCTTGATTTAGCAATTTTGTATTACATTAAGATACTGAAAGGCCGGGAACAAATGGCTCACTCTGATAATAGGCATTCTCTACACGGTGTGACATTTACTATCCAGCTGTCCGTAAGGCGGCCTAGCACTTCAGTTCAGGGGTTTATTTGTCATTGCTTCAAAGGGACACTCAGCTTTTCACAAAAAAAGAAACAGAGAGGCTAATAGATAGGACAAAATGTACTGCTGATATGCTTTATTAGAGATAGGATGCTAGGGTTTTGCTAACAAGCTCATCCGTTGGGACGCAGCCGAGTTTGCTGCCAATCATCCTACACACAAAGGCACACTAGTTAACAAGGAGAAATGAATTACAGACACTTATTCTGCCGGTGGGATCACAAATACACCAATCTGTGAAAGAGGCACAAACTCCAGAGACAAACTACGTATTTGTCAATAACCTCCTAGAAAGAACCCTAGTAATTCTTTGAAGACCTTTGATTTTGCTTCCCTCTAAAATACATGTATAGGAAATGTTTTTGTTACCATGACATTCTTTCTTTGTTATTTGTACAAATTTTCATCACATTAAAAACAGAAAACTGAGGAGGTCTGCAAATGTTTTAGTAGGTATCTATACACTACTTTTCATATCCCGCCACAGGGAGCTGCTGCTTTGGTTATTTCATTAAGAACAACAGAAAATTAAATCTTTAAACTTTAGGTTTGAGCTGTAATCTACCAATGTGATAGGAAATAGTCCATAACTTGGAATCTAATGTATATACCAATTAAAAGAATAGGATAGGGGCCAAATGGAAACCAAATCCCTCCGGTTAAAGAATTAGATGACTTTTTATCATAAATATGTATACATGTTCCACTATATATATAAACATATATAGAGAGAGACATATTTATACAATCTTTCTATACATATTTACATATACATATGTGATTTCATAATATATAAACTGAACCCAAATCAATGTCTCTCTGTATTAAACAGAAATAGCTCACACGTTCTATGTATGAAACTGAGACAAATCTCTGACCATGGAATCAATCAACACTTTTGACATTTCTATTATTTAAACATTCTCCTTCAAACACATCATACAGAAGGGATTATTGTTGATTATAAAAAAATGATAACCTTCAACTCGAGCTTACCTACTGACCACATGAGATTAATCAAATCTGAATATGTCATTTGCAGGTTAATTACAAAACAGCTCTTCAAAATAACCGTCCTAGAGACAGCACACTGTTCCTCTGATTGCAGTTTGCATCAATTCATTTAATTATCCTTCCTGCCATCTTGGATTATGGGATAAAAAGGATAAAAGGATAAAAGGAGATTTACCAGACTCCCTTTCTTCAGGCAGAAGCTCAAAGAATATGAAGATATTCTGGGTTCAGCTTCAGCTTCAGTGACAATTGTCCATCCCTCCATCTCTGCTGCTTTTACCCTTTCATGAGACTCAAAGCACTCTCTACCAATTGGTAAAGGTATCAAGGGATCAGCTTTTTAGGAAAAGCTTCTTTCACCTTTTACTAAACAATTCCCGACATAGAAACTTGGTCTCCTCTACTCACCTCTACTCTTTCAATCCTCTGAATGTGAGATTCTAAATGATTCTTTATTTTTGTTGACCTACTAATAATTCCAGGGAAAGGAAGCCATGAAACAGAGATGTAGGATGGCTATGCTCCAGTTGTATGTGTGATACATCCCTTTCTTCTTCCAGCCCTCAGCAGCAGCAAGGAATAGGTAAAAATAATTTGCTAAGAGAAATAGGTCTTACAGAATATAATCCCTAACTTTTTTTCTAATTTCTAAGTATTAAAATATCATTTTTGAGAAGGCATGCTCCAAATGATCTTTCATTTTTTGAAAATGCCTTAAAAGTTGAAGACGAGGGCAAAAAAAGAAAATTATGTTAAAATACAGTGTCAATTTTTCTTACATCTCTCCACTTCCCCAAGAAAACATCATATTCAAGAAAGCACTTGCACATTATTTCCCAACACCAATAATACCTGTGAATTATATATATGTATTTAAAAGCATGTATTGAACACAGACCTGGTTGAAAGAGTTTACAATCTAAAGGAAACCATGAAATACATTTTTCCTCTCTAAAATTTGCCATGTTTCTATTTTAGAAATGCCTTTGCAATAAATAATATACATAATAGAAGCAAGAATCACTTTATCCTCACTTAGCAGGAGCTTTATCTTTGCTATTCAGATACCTCATAAGGCAGAAATCTTTCAAAAAGCCTGAGCCCCCCTCAGGCTATAGCAAAGGTATTTATATAGACATTAAGTATTTATGCAGCAATTTATATTTCCAAAGCCCTTTGTAACCATTCATTTGTTCATCCAAATAACTTCCTTCTGAAGTGTGCGAATGCTTTGTTTCCCAAGCACAGAGTCAGGTTCAGGGAGGTGACTGACAGGTGGTGGAAAGGACTTAGGTTACACAGAAAGAATGACTGTATCTCAGAATGGCCTCCCTAAGGGTTTTACGGAAGCTTCTCTTCTTTAAGTCTTTAAAAATAGGCTGGGCCCCCTACTGAAATGCATTATTTATGACTTTGTTATGGTTTATCTGTAGGCAGAGGAACTGAGTAAGTGATTCTGGCTCTAGCAGTCCTAGCTTTATATACTCAGGATATTTACACCCACAGGACAGCTCAGGAGCAGGCTGCAAATGAGAGGATGAAACTACTATCTCCACCTAAGGGATCATGTCCTGCCAAAATATGAAATATTATGAAGGGACAGTTGGGAGGCATTGGGTCTTTAAAAAGTTTCTCTTGAAAATTTACTTTCATGGGCACGCCAAGGCAGATACAGGGAACACATTCCATATATAAGACTATGTTCATCTCAAAAGACCCTACTTGGTCACACCCACTAGTTACCTACTAATATGCTGATTCTACCTCTCCTTCTCCCTTAACACTGTGGTATCTTTGGAATCACAAAATAATTCCTCTCATGTGGCCTCTAGAATTGGGGTTACTACTACTGCTCTGACCACTGCTGCTGCTGCTGCTAAGTCGCTTCAGTCGTGTCCGACTCTGTGCAACCCCACAGACGGCAGCTTACCGGGCTCCCCGGTCCCTGGGATTCTCCAGGCAAGAATACTGGAGTGGGTTGCCATTTCCTTCTCCAATGCATGAAAGTGAAAAGTGAAAGTGAAGTTGCTCAGTCGTGTCCGACTCTTCGCGACCCCATGGACTGCATGCAGCCCACCAGGCTCCTCTGTCCATGGGATTTTCCAGGCAAGAGTACTGGAGTGGGGGAATAAGTGATACTGTGCCAGTTCTAGGCCTAGCCTTTAGAAGAACCAGCAACTTCCTCTCCTCTCTTGGAATGTTCACTCTTGGGGTACTCCCTCGTGGAGCCCTGAGCCTCTATGTAAGAAGTCCAGGCTTCTCTGCTAGAAAGAGATACCACAGGGCAAAGCACTGAGATACCAGACACATGAGTGAAGAAAAGACTTTGGACATTCAGCACTGTCAAGGCTTCAAATGACTCCCATCACTAGCCACCATCTGTGGAAATCACATTACAGTGACACCCAAGTTAGAACCCTGCTGAGCCTCACCAACTCACAGAATGATGAGACCATAATAAATTATAATTGTAACCTACTAAGCTTTGGAGAGGACTTCCCTCGTGGCTCAGATGGTAAAGAATTTCCCTGTAATGCAGGAGACCCGGGTTCAATCCCTGGGTTGGGAAGATCTCTTGGAAAAGGGAATGGCTACCCACTCCAGTATTCTTGCCTAGAGAATTCCATGGGCAGAGAACCCTGGCAGGCTACAGTCTATGGGATGGCAAAGAGTTGGACATGACTGACTAACATGCCAAGTTTTGGAGTGGTAGGAAATAGAAAAGCAGTAACCACTATAAATCCTGTCTTCTCCATTTCCCTGTGTCCTCAAAGAGCTATGAGAGAAAGCCAGAGGCAGGGCTGAGCTAAGCTAACTAGAAGTACAGGGCTCTTGAGAAGTGGCCACATGGTATAAAGGACTAGAGTTGGTCTTGTGAAATTTTGGACAATTATTTAACCTCTGCCAGTATCAATCTCGGAAACTATAAATGGGAATAATGACATGACCTCAAGGGATTACAATGATTTACCAAACTAAAGATGGGAAGCACCTAACAGAGTACAGAGACAGCCACATCTTCAATAACGTGAACTAATTATCATTATTATCATTATAATATTCTCTAAACATGCTAGTCTTCCTTCCCAATATCTGCTAAACCCACAAGCCACTGCCTTTTCCCAAACTGTGCTGAGCCATCCAGAAGACATTTATGTAAGATCCCACCGCAAGACCATTGTTAATTGGACTTAAAGAAAATAGCTGACCTGAGATAGACCAATCAGATTCCTGATCCTTTCAAATTGGAAATGAGACTGAAAGAACCAGTTCATTTCTATATATAGCTGCAATGAGAATGGGTAAGAAGGGAGCTTCAGTTCAGTCAGTCAGTTCAGGCGCTCAGTCGTGTCTGACTCTCTGCGACCCCATGAATTGCAGCACGCCAGGCCTCCCTGTCCATCACCAACTCCCGAAGTTCATTCAAACTCATGTCCATTGAGTCGGTGATGCCATCCAGCCATCTCATCCTCTGTCATCTCCTTCTCCGCCTGTCCCCAATCCCTCCCAGCATCAGAGTCTTTTCCAATGAGTCAACTCTTTGCATCAGGTGGCCAAAGTACTGGAGTTTCAGCTTTAGCATCATTCCTTCCAAAGAACACCCAGGGCTGATCTCCTTCAGAATGGACTGGTTGGATCTCCTTGCAGTCCAAGGGACTCTCAAGAGTCTTCTCCAACACCACAGTTCAAAAGCATCAATTCTTCGGTGCTCAGCTTTCTTCACAGTCCAACTCTCACATCTATACATGACCACTGGAACAATCATAGCCGTGACTAGACGGACTTTTGTTGGTAAAGTAACGTCTCTGCTTTTTAATATGCTATCTAGGTTGGTCATAACTTTCCTTCCAAGGAGTAAGTATCTTTTAATTTCATGGCCACAATCACCATCAGCAGTGATTTTGGAGCCCCCCCAAAATAAAGTCTGACACTGTTTCCACTCTTTCCACCTCTATTTCCCATGAAGTGGTGAGATAAATGCCATGATCTTTGTTTTCTGAATGTTGAGCTTTAAGCCAACTTTTTCACTCTCTTCTTTCACTTTCATCAAGAGGCTATTTAGTTCCTCTTCACTTTCTGTCAAAAGAATGGTGTCATCTGCATGTCTGAGGTTATTGATATTTCTCCCGGCAATCTTGATTCCAGCTTGTGCTTCTTCCAGCCCAGTGTTTCTCAAGATGCACTCTGCATATAAGTTAAATAAGCAGGGTGACAATATACAGCCTTGATGTACTCCTTTTCCTATTTGGAACCAGTCTGTTGTTCCATGTCCACTTCTAACTGTTGCTTCTGACCTGCATATAGGTTTCTCAAGAGGCAGGTCAGGTGGTCTGGTATTCCCATCTCTTGAAGAATTTTCCACAGTTTATTGTGATCCACACAGTCAGAAGCTTTGGCATAGTCAATAAAGCAGAAATAGGTGCTTTTCTGGAACTCTCTTGCTTTTTCTATGGTCCAACAGATGTTGGCAATTTGATCTCTGGTTCCTCTGCCTTTTTTAAAACCAGCTTGAACATCTGAAAGTTCATGGTTCACATATTGCTGAAGCCTGGCTTGGAGAATTTTGAGCATTACTTTACTAGCATGTGAGATGAGTACAACTGTGTGGTAGTTTGAGCATTCTTTGGCATTGCCTTTCTTTGGGATTGGAATGAAAACTGACCTTTTCCAGTCCTTTGGCCACTGCTGAGTTTTCCAAATTTGCTGGCATATTGAGTGTAGCACTTGCACAGCATCATCTTTTAGGATTGGAAATAGCTCAGCTGGAATTCCATCACCTCCACTAGCTTTGTTCGTAGTGATGCTTTCTAAGGCCCACTTAACTTCACATTCCAGGATGTCTGGCTCTAGATGAGTGATCACACCATCGTGATTATTTGGGGCATGAAGATCTTTTTTGTACAGCTCTTCTGTGTATTCTTGCCACTTCTTCTTAATATCTTCTGCTTCTGTTAGGTCCAGACCATTTCTGTCCTTATTTTGCCATTCTTGCATGAAATGTTCCCTTGGTTCTCTAATTTTCTTGAAGAGATCTCTAGTCTTTCCCATTCTGTTGTTTTCCTCTGTTTCTTTGCATTGATCGCTGAGGAAGGCTTTCTTATCTCTCCTTGCTATTCTTTGGAACTCTGCATTTAGATGCTTATATCTTTCTTTTTCTCCTTTGCTTTTCACGTCTCTTCTTTTCACAGCTATTTTTAAGGCCTCCTCAGACAGCCATTTTGCTTTTTTTGCATTTCTTTTCCATGGGGATGGTCTTGATCCCTGTCTTCTGTACAACGTCAGGAACCTCCGTCCATAGTTCATCAGGCACTCTATCTATCAGATCTAGGCCCTTAAATCTATTTCTCACTTCCACTGTATAATCATAAGGGATTTGATTTAGGTCATACCTGAATGGTCTAGTGGTTTTCCCTACTTTCTTCAATTTAAGTCTGCATTTGGCAATAAGGAGTTCATGATCTAAGCCACAGTCAGCTCTGGGTCTTGTTTTTGCTGACTGTATAGAGCTTCTCCATCTTTGGCTGCAAAGAATATAATCAATCTGATTTCGGTGTTGCCCATTGGTGATGTCCATGTGTAGAGTCTTCTCTTGTGTTGTTGAAAGAGGGTGTTTGCTATGACCAGTGTGTTCTCTTGGCAAAACTCTATTAGCCTTTGCCCAGCTTCATTTCCTATTCCAAGGCCAAATTTGCCTGTTACTCCAGGTGTTTCTTGACTTCCTACTTTTGAATTCCAGTGCCCTATAATGAAAAGGACATCTCTTTTGGGTGTTAGTTCTAAACGGTCTTGTAGGTCTTCATAGAACGGTTCAACTTCAGCTTCTTCAGCATTACTAGTTGGGGCATAGACTTGGATTACTGTGATATTGAATGGTTTGCCTTGGAAATGAACAGAGATCATTCTGTCATTTTTGAGATTGCATCCAAGTACTGCATTCAGACTCTTTTGTTGACCATGATGGCTACTCCATTTCTTCTAAGGGATTCCTGCCAACAGTAGTAGATATAATGGTCATCTGATCTAATTTAAGTGTGGCCACGCACAAGCGTGGCTGAGAGGAGCTACCCCAAGCCCGAGGCCAGGGGCAGCAGCCGGGAGGAGCTACCCCACATCCAAGGTCAAGAGTGGCAACCATGAGGAGATACCCCTCTTCCAAGGTAAGGAGCAGCAGCTGCGCTTTGCTGGGGCAGCCATGAAGAGATACCCATGTCCAAGGTAAGAGAAACCCAAGTAAGACGGTAGGTGTTGCTATAGGGAATCAGAGGGCATCAGAGGGCAGACAGACTGAAACCATAATCAAAGAAAACTAGTCAATCTAATCACACTAGGACCATAGCCTTGTCTAACTCAATGAAACTAAGTTATGCCGTGTGGGGCCACCCATGATGGGCGGGTCACAGTGGAGAGGTCTGACAGAATACGGCCCACTGGAGAAGGGAATGGCAAACCACTTCAGTATTCTTGTCTTGAGAACCCCATGAACAGCATGAAAAGGCAAAATGATAGGATACTGAAAGAGGAGCTCCCCAGGTCAGTAGTGCCCAATATGCTACTGGAGATCAGTAGAGAAATAACTCCAGAAAGGATGAAGGGATGGAGCCAAAGCAAAAACAACACCCAGCTGTGGATGTGACTGGTGATAGAAGCAAGATCCAATGATGTAAAGAGCAATACTGCATAAGAACCTGGAATGTTAGGTCCATGAATCAAGGCAAATTGGAAGTGGTCAAACAGGAGATGGCAAGAGTGAACATTGACATTCTTGGAATCAGCGAACTAAAACGGACCGGAATGGCTGAATTTAACTCAGAAGAAGGGAGCTTAAGATGTCCAGATTCCACCCTATGCACTGAGATCAGAGAATATCATGACAGAGAGAATAAGTAATAGAGAGAGTGAGTGAAAGAAAAGAGAGTATTTCCTGGTGCCCTGCTGGCTTTTCAAGTTTTTTCTAGGCTTTTTTTGAGACTCAAATGTAATCCTTCTCCAGGATATTATAAAAGGCACCTATACCTTTATAATATTGTCCTCTTTTCTCTAACTTAAGCTCGTATCTGTCATGCAGTCAAAGAATTTAAAAGAATCCAAACAAAAGAAGAGGAACTGAAAGAAGACACCAGACAAAATACTGCCAGCAGCTTCCTGATGGCAAAAAAAGCACTCAGGATCTAGACTGAATCCACTAACATAGTGCTTAAGTCTTATATGTCTTCTCTATATCATAAGGATCTATTTATCATTACTAGAATGGTTCAATGTCCTCTTTTTATTTAGTAACAGCTTTATTAATATATAACTTACAAAATATACAATTTAAAGTGTACAGTACAACCCTTTTAAAACATTACCTTAGAAAAAGAACCCATATCCATTAGTAGTCATTTTCCATTTTCCTCCCACCACTGATATCAGTATTAGGTAACCATTAACTTACTTTATATTGTCACCCTGCTTATTTAACTTATACGCAGAGTACATCATGAGAAACGCTGGACTGGAAGAAGCACAAGCTGGAATCAAGATTGCCGGGAGAAATATCAATAACCTCAGATATGCAGATGACACCACCCTTATAGCAGAAAGTGAAGAGGAACTCAAAAGCCTCTTGATGAAAGTGAAAGAGGAGAGTGAAAAAGTTGGCCTAAAGCTCAACATTCAGAAAACGAAGATCATGGCATCCGGTCCCATCACTTCATGGGAAATAGATGGGGAAACAGTGGAAACAGTGTTAGACTTTATTTTGGGGGGCTCCAAAATCACTGCAGATGGTGACTGCAGCCATGAAATTAAAAGACGCTTACTCCGTGGAAGAAAAGTTATGACCAACCTAGATAGCATATTCAAAACCAGAGACATTACTTAGCTGACTAAGGTCCGTCTAGTCAAGGCTATGGTTTTTCCTGTGGTCATGTATGGATGTGAGAGTTAGACTGTGAAGAAGGCTGAGCACCAAAGAATTGATGTGTTTGAACTGTGGTGTTGGAGAAGACTCTTGAGAGTCCCTTGGACTGCAAGGAGATCCAACCAGACCATTCTGAAGGAGATCAGCCCTGAGAATTCTTTGGAAGGAATGATGCTAAAGCTGAAACTCCAGTACTTTGGCCACCTGATGCAAAGAGTTGACTCATTGGAAAAGACTCTGATGCTTGGAGGGATTGGGGGCAGGAGGAGAAGGGGACAACAGAGGATGAGATGGCTGGATGGCATCATGGACTCGATGGACATGAGTCTGAGTGAACTTTGGGAGTTGGTGATGGACAGGGAGGCCTGGCATGCTGCGATTCATGGGGTTGCAAAGAGTTGGACACGACTGAGCCACTGAACTGAACTGAACTTACTTTCTATAGATTTACCTATCCTGGATATTTCTTATAAATGGAATTATAAAATATGTGGGGTTTTTTTGTGACTCGTTTCTTTCACTTAGCATACTGTTTTAGTTATATGTATTAGTAGTTCATTCATTTTTATGAATAAATAATCTTCCATCACATAGATACACCTCATTTTATTTATCCATTCATCAGCTGATAAAATTTGGTTTTGTTGTTGCCATTGTTCAGTCGCACAGTTGTGTGTGACTCTTTACAACCCCATGGACTGCAGCATGCCAGGCTTCCCTGTCCTTTGCCATCTCCTGGAGCTTGCTCAAACTCATGTCCATTGAGTTGCTGATGCCATCCAGCCATCTCACTCTCTGTCCTCCTCTTTTCCTCCTGCCTTCAATCTTTACCAACATCAGGGTCTTTTTCAATGAGCCGGCACTTCACATCAGGTAGCCAAAGTATTGAAGCTTCAGAATCAGTCCTTCCAATAAATATTTAGGGTCCATGTCCTTTAGGATTGATTGGTTTGATTTCCTTGCTATCCAAGGGAATCTCAAGAGTCTTCTCCAGCACCACAGTTCAAAGGCGCTAATTCTTTGGTGCTCAGCCTATTTTATTGTCCAGCTCTCACATCCATACGTGACTATAGGGAAAACCACAGCTTTGACTATACAGACCTTTGTAGGAAAAATAATGCCTCTGCTTTTTAATATGCTGTCTAGTTTGACATTGCTTTTCTTCCAATGAGCAAGCATATTTTAATTTCATGGGTGCAATAACTGTCCAGAGTGATTTTGGAGCCCAAGAAAATAGTCTCTCACTGTTTCCATTGTTTTGCCATCTATCTGTCATGAAGTGATGGAATCTGATGCCATGATCTTCATTTTTAGAATGCTGAGTGTTAAGCCAGCTTTTTCACTCTCCTTTTTCACCTTCATCAAGAGGCTCTTTAGTTTCTCTTCACTTTCTGCCATAAGGGTGGTGTCATCTGCATATCTGAGGTTATGCAGATCACAATCTTGATTCCAGCTTGTGCTTCATCCAGCCTGGCATTTCACATGATGTACCCTGTATAGAAGTTAAACAAGCAGGTGACAATATACAGCCTTGATGTATTCCTTGCCCAATTTGGAACCAGTCTGTTGTTCCATGTCCAGTTCTAACTGTTGCTTCTTGGCCTGCATACAGATTTTTCAGGAGGCAGGTAAGGTTATCTGATATTCCCATCTCTTAAAGAATTTTCCACAATTTGCTGTGATCCACTCAGTCAAAAGCTTTATGTAGTCAATGAAGCAGAAGTAGACATTTTTTCTGAAATTCTCTTGCTTTTTCAATGATCCAACAGATGTTGGCAATTTGATCTCTGGTTCCTCTGCCCTTTCTAAATCCAGCTTGTACATCTGGAAGTTCTTTCTCAGTTCATATACTTTATCGCTATTTTGAATAACAATGCTATGAACATTCATGTACAAGTTTTTGTGTGGATATCTGTCTTCATTTCTCTCCAGTATACATCTAGGAATAGAACTACTGGGTCATACTGTAACTATGTTTAACAGCCAGACTATTTTCCGAAGTAAAGGCACCATTCCCTCCAGCAACATATGTAGAGGGCTCCAATTTCTCCATATCCTTATCAACATTTGCAATTCTTTGTTTGCTAAATTTCAACAATCCCAGTGTGTGTGAAGTGGTGTCTCACTGGGTTTTATTTGCATTTCCTTGATGACTAATAATGTTGAAAATCTTCTCATGTGCTTATTGACCACTCATATATCTTGTTTGGAGAAATATCTATTCAGATCCTTTGCCTATTTTTTGTTTGGGATGTTTGTCTTTTTTGTTGTTAAGTTGTAAGAATTCCTTACATATTATAGCAACACATCTCTTATCAGATAAATGATTTGTAAATATTTTCACCCAGTAACTCGGCTGTCTTTTCAATTTCTTGCGGATGACCTTTGAAGCAAAAAAGTTTTTAACTTTGATGAAGTCCAACTTATGTTTTTTTTTGTCTGTTTGTTTTGGTTACTATGTGAATTGTGAAGTTGCTCAGTCCTGTCTGACTCTTTGCAACCCCATGGACTGTAGCCTACCAGGCTTCTCAGTCCATGGGATTTTCCAGGCAAGAATACTGGAGTGGGTTGCCATTTCTTTCTCCATTCCCGACCCAGGGATCGAACCTGGGTCTCCTGCATTGTAGGCAGATGCCTTACCGTCTGAGCTACCAGGAGGTTTTATATGTGTCATATCTAATAAACCATTGCCAAAGCCAAGCCACAGAGATTTACCCCTGCTTTCTTTTGACATTTTTAGATATAAAATTTTAGATCTTTGGACCACATTGAGTTAACATTTTTATATGGAGATCAAGCATTCCAGTGCAGTTGAACAAATGAAAGAATAGTCTTCTCAACAAGTGGTGTTGGGACAATTGAATGTCCACATGTAAAAGAATGAAGTTGGGTCCCTGCTGCTGTTGCTGCTAAGTTGCTTCAGTCGTGTCCAACTCTGTGCAACCCCATAGATGGCAGCCTACCACATGAGTAAAGCAGCTTAGCAGCAGCAGCAGCAAGGACCCAACTTCATTCTTTTACATGTGGACATTCAATTGTCCCAACACCAATTGTTGAGAAGACTACTCTTTCTTATGTTCAACTGCCCTGGAATGCTTGATCTCCATATAAAAATGTTAATTGATGCAAAATGTGAGTGCTTCTTTCTTTTTTTTCTTTTTTTGGCCATGCGACTTCAAGGATATCAGTTCCCAGACCAGGGAATGAACCTGGGCCATGGAAGTGAAAGTTCAGAATTTTAACCACTAGACCATGTGATATTCCCTTTTCTAGTTTCTTAATTCATCTCGTTGATTTTTAGGTCTCTCCTTATGCTACTACCACACAGTCGTGATTACTGTAGCTTTAGAGTAAGTTTTGAAATTAGGAAGTGTGAATCATGCAACATTCATCTTTTTCAAGAGTGTGTGGTTCTTCTAGCTTCCTTGAATTTCCATATGAATTTTAAGGCCAGTTTGTCAATTTCTGCAAAGAAATTAACTGAAATTATTATAGGGACTGTGTTCAATCTGTAAATCAATTTAGAGAGTATTGGCATCTTAACAATATTAGATCTTCCAATCTATGAACATGGAATGTCTTTCCATTTATTTAGGTCTTCTTTAATTTCTGTCATCAGTGTTTTGTGGATTTCAATTTAGTTTTGCATTTGTTTTGTAAATTTATTCCTCATGTATACTCTTTGCAATAAAGAGCTCATGCAATAAGAGAAGAGCCACAGTCACCTGCAGGTCTTGTTTTTGCTGACTGTATAGAGCTTCTCCATTTTCAGCTGCAAAGAACATAATCAATCTGATTTTTGTACTGACCATCTGGTGATGTCCATGTGTAGAACTGTCTCTTGTGCTGTTTGAAAAAGGTGTTTGCTATGACCAATGTGTTCTCTTGACAATACTCTGTTAGTCTTTGCCCTGCTTAATTTTGTACTCCAGGACCAAATATATCTGTTATTTCAGATATCTCTTGATGTCCTACTTTTGCATTCTAATCCCCTATGGTAAAAAAGACAACTTTTTTTGGTGTTAGTTCTAGAAGGTGAGATAAGACGGCTTTATTCAATGAACAATGCAAAGAAATAGAAGAAAACAACAGAATAAGAAAGATTGGCAAGAAAATTGGAGATATCAAGGGAACACTTCATGCAAGGATGGGCACAATAATGGACAGAAATGGCAAGGATCTAACAGAAGCAGAAAAGATTGAGAACAGATGGCAAGAATACACAAAAGAACTGTACAGAGAAGTTCTTAATGGCTTGGATAGTCACAATGGTGTAGTCACTCATTTAGAACCAAACATCCTGGAGTGTAAAGTCAAGTAAGCCTTAGGAAGCATTTCTACAAACAAACCTAGTGGAGGTGACAGAATTCCACCCTAGCTATTTAAAACCTAAAAGGTGATGTGGTTAGAATATTGCACTCAGTATGTCAGCAAATTTGGAAAATTCAGCAGTGGCCACAAAACTGGAAAAGGTTAGTTTTCATTCCAATCCCAAAGAAGGGCAATGCTACAAAATATTCAAACTACCATACATTTGCACACATTTCCCATGCTAGCAAGGTTATGCTCAAAATCCTTCAAGCTTGGCTTCAGCAGTACGTGAACTGAAAACTTCCAGATGTACAAGTTGGGTTTATAAAAGGCAGAGGAACCAGAGCTCAAATTGTCAACACTCTTTGGATCATGGAGAAAGGAAGGGAATTCTGGAAAAGCATTTATTTTTACATGCCAAGCATTTGTGTGAAACATGACAAACTGTGGAAAATTCTTAAAAGAGATTGGAATACCAGGCTACCTTATCTATCTCCTGAGAAACTTGTATACAGATCAAGAACCAACAATTAGAACCAAACATAGAACAATGGACTGGTTCAAAATTGTGAAAGGAGTATGACAAGGCTGTATACTGTTACTCTGTTTAACTTATATGCATATACCATCATATGAAATGCCGGGCTGGATGAATCAAGCTGGAATCAAGACTGCTGGGAGAAATATCAACAACCTCAGATATGAAGATGATACCACTCTAATGGTAGAAAGTGAAGAAGAACTAAAGAGCCTCTTGATGAGGGTGAAGAGAGCAAAAAAGCTGGCTTGAAACTTCACATGGAAACAACTAAGATCATGGCATATGGTCCCATCACTTTATGGCAAATAGAAGAGGAAAAAAATGGAAGCAGTGACAGATTTTATTTTCCTAGGCTCCAAAATCACTGCAGACAGTGACTGCAGCCATGAAATTAAAACAAGCTTGTTTCTTGGAAGAAAAGCTATGACAAACCTAGAGAACATATTAAAAGGCAGAGACATCACTGTGCTGACAAAGTCCATCTAGTCAAAGCTACAATTTTCCCAGTAGTCATGTATGGATGTGAGAGTTGAACTATAAAGAAAGCTGAGTGCCTAAGAATTGATGCTTTTGAACTGTGGTACTGAAGAAGACTCTTGAGAGTCCCTTGGACTGCAAGGAGATCAAACCTGTCAATTCTAAAAGAAATCAACCCTTAATATTCACTGGAAGGACTGATGCTGAAGTATAAGTTCCAGTATTCTGGCCACTTGATGGGAAGAGCTGACTCACTGGAAAAGAGGAAAGATTGAAGCCAAAAGGAAAAGGGGGCGGCAGAGAATGAGATGATTAGATAGCATCAGTGACTAAACAGACATGAATTTGAGCAAATTCCGGGAGACAGTGAAGACAGAGGAACCTGGCATGGTGCAGTCCACAGGGTTGCAAAGGGTCAGACACAAATTAGCAACTGATCAACAATGTTTTCTTTATTCTTTTCTAATATTATTGTAAATGGAATTATTTTCTTAATTTCATTTTCAGGTTATTTATTACAAATTGAAATACAACTGATTTTCATATATTTATCTTGTATACTGCAACCTACTGAAACTGTTTGCTAGTTTTAATAGTTTTTCATGAATTCCTCAAAATTTTACATATACAAGATCATATCATCTATCAACAGAGATGATTTTACTTTTTCCTTTCCAATCTGGATGCCTCTTATATCATTTTCTTGCCTAATTACCCTGGCTAGAACCTTCAGGACAATACTGAAAAGAAGTACCTCTTTGCCTTGTTCTTGATCTTGGGGGAAAGCATTCAGCCCTTCATAGCCAAGTATGATGTTAGCTGTTAGTTTCCAATATCTTCTTGGTCACTAAACACTTCGGTCCCATTTTTGAGATGTTTATATCAAAACTTCATCTTTACAAATATGACTAAACATTGTTCACTTCTTTTAGAGTCTTTACAAACACTGTTAACATCCCATATTCTACCATGCATGCATGCATGCTCAGTCACTTCAGTCGTGTCCGACTCTTTGCAACCCTATGGACTGCAGCCCACCAGGCTCCTCTGTCCATGGGATTTTCCAGGCAAGACTACTGGAGTGAGTTGCTGTGCTCTCCTCCAGGGGATCTTCCAGACCCAGGGATTGAACTGCACCTTTTGCATAGCAGGCAGATTCTTTATCACTGAGCCACCAAGCAAGCCCATATACAGCTGTGACAGCGGCAGTTTATACTGAGTTGTGGGAACAGGAATACTGGAGGAAGTCTCATAATTATCTTGGGTGGCCTTGGCCTGCAAAGGCTTGAGTGGGGCTTGGGTTCCCAGCAAAAGACTGAGGCCAGGTTGCGGTACTGAAAGCACCAGATCCTAGCCATTAGATTAGTGGTTAATGACAAGGGCCATGGCCCCCTGGCTTTGGAGAAAAGAATTTCCACAAAGACAGAAAGTAGTGAAGCAAGCAAAGTATTTACAAAGAGGAAAAAGACTACAGTATGTGTGGACAGACACACAGGTGAATTCAGAGAGAGAGAGAATCAGTGAGTTGCACCCTCATGGCAGTCTGAATTACTTTTATGGAGCATTTCTTCCTGGTTTCCTTTGGCCAATCATTTTTATTTTCCTGGTTCACAGTCCATATTTGGTATATCTCAAGAACCTTCCATGTGTGAGCATGCATCTCTGAGCCAAGATGGATTCCACCATACAGGCATATGGATAGAGCATCCCTTGACATTGCTCCCTTTTTGATCTGCAAGGAGTCTTTCTGCACTCATGTGGTCGGGGAGGTATCCTGACTTGGGGAATGAAAAATATGTGGTCTGTGAAGGGCCCAGAGTTCTCCCTTAATTGTCCTGCTATTCTCCTCTTGGTGTTTCAGTCCATAGGGAATGAACCTCCAATTGCTTTACCCTAGGGTCAGGGAGCCCATCTACCTCCTGCCTCAATAATAGAGTCCAGGATGTCTCCTTAACCTTTGGAACTTTCAGAGCCTCACTCTTCTGAAAACTGAAGAAAGCAGCCCTGGCTCTTACTACCTCTCTTTGAGAAACCATGTAAGGAAATATTAATATGAGAAGTACTTTTAGAAAATGCAACACTTTATGCAAAGAGATAATTGTTTATTCCTTCTAAAATATGTAAAGATTTTCCCCATGTATATCTACCCACAATTTTTGAAGACATCAACTCCTTTTCTCCCTTATTTGTATAACTAAAGATTCTGTTACAACAGACAGGTAGCTAGATATGAGCAGAGAAAGGGGGACAGGAGCCAGGTGGAAGGAAATTATGTACCTTGGAATCAGCAAGGTTCCATGGGCAGATGAAGAGAAGTAGGAACCTCCAGACTGACAGGAAACCACACATTCGGGGTGATAAGTGACCTGGAGGCAGCCAAAGAAAGGGAGGGGAAGGTGGAGTCTCCTGCATCAAATGTACCTTGTTGCTCATTACACCACCATTACAATAAACTCAGCCTTTCAGATAAGAAGTACCCATCAGGCTTGGACACCAGAGCACTTCCTACCAAAGATAATAAGCACAAAAGTCCCTCCTCCCCACAGGAAGGTGGACCTGGGATGAAAATCAGGGCACATGACCTCTAAACTTCTCCTTCCCCAGTGAATATTCTACCCCTTCATTTGTATTCCCCTCATAACTGGCTTGCCAAGGAAACCCAGGGCAGCTATTCACCTGTCTGCCCACTGTCCCTCTGAGAGTACATTCTTGGTTAAATAAATCCTAACTTTACTTTCCTGACTCCTCTGCCTCATCTTTGAATTCTTTCTGAGCTGAGGCAAGAACCTCAAATATACTGGTAACAATTCTGTATCATGATTAATGTAGAAAGTTCTTTTTCATTTTCAAACTACATAAAAGAAATACTTTTAAAAACTTCATTTATTTGTTAGTTCACTTATTAATTTACTTATTTATTTATTTAGGTATAGCTGATTCACAATACAATAAGGCCCCTAAAGAACAAGCTCTGTCCCGAGAGCACGATCCTAAATCTGATTTGTTCATAAGTCCAACAAAGTTAGCCTAGATACCTAACTAACATAATCTGCTATATGTGCTATAGAATTGTACTATAATAGGTTTATAATAATTTTCACACAAATAATATGTACATAATAAACAAATACAAAACTAAAGAAAACATTTTTAATCTTATAGTATTACTTTGAAAAGAATAGTAGACCAGTACAACAGCTGGCACGCATGTTTGAATCTTTGAAACCGTGCAACTTGAAGGTCAAATGTAAGGGATTTATTTAACTGTATTATATTAGTTTCAGGTGTACAACCTAGTGATTTAAAGTTTTTATAGATTATATTTCACTTTAAAGTTTTATAAAATATTGGCTATATTCTCTGTGCTATATATCATCAGTTCAGTTCAGTTCAGTTCAGTCGCTCAGTCGTGTCTGACTCTTTCCAACCCCATGAATCGCAGCATGCCAGGCCTCCCTGTCCATCACCATCTCCCGGAGTTCACTCAGACTCACGTCCATTGAGTCCGTGATGCCATCTGGCCATCTCATCCTCGGTCGCCTCCTTCTCCTCCTGCCCCCAATCCCTCCCAGCATCAGAGTCTTTTCCAATGAGTCAACTCTTCGCATGAGGTGGCCAAAGTAGTGGAGGTTCAGCTTTAGCATCATTCCTTCCAAAGAAATCCCAGGGTTGATCTCCTTCAGAATGGACTGGTTGGATCTCCTTGGTAGCTTATTTTATACATAGTAGGTTATACTGCTTAATCTCCTATTCCTATCTTGTTCCTCTCCCCCCCTCTCCCCACTGGTAACCACTATTTTGTTCTCTATATCTGAGTCTGTATTTTGTTACAGTCATTTCTTTATCTTTTTATATTCCACATAGTATGCAGTATTTGTCTTTCTCTAAATTCATTTATTTATACTGCAGAAGTAGAATTCAGATTCAACGTCAAAATGTTGTTCTATACATCTTAAAAGATGAAGCTTTTATCTAAATTGGGGATACATTTTTTAAATGACTCATCAATTACTTTTTCCTGAAATATTTTTAGACATATATTATTGCTAGAAACATGTCAATTAAAATCTTTGCTCCGCAGTTTCATCATCTGAAAATGTAGGGGATTAAAGAACTATAAAACCCCTTCTAATGAAAAAATTCACAACTTTCAGATTTATGAAGAATCCTACATAAGGTTTTTAAGATGATGTGAAATTTTTCTAAGGACTACTTCAAATAGCTGTTTGCTTTATATTATTGCTTTATATGAAAAACATCTATTTCTGCTTTATTGACTATGCCAAAGCCTTTGACTGTGTGGATCACAATAAACTGTGGAAAATTCTGAAAGAGATGAGAATACCAGACCACCTGACCTGCCTCTTGAGAAACCTATATGCAGTCAGGAAGCAACAGTCAGAATTGGACATGAAACAACAGACTGGTTCCAAACAGGAAAAGGAGTACATCAAGGCTGTATATTGTCACCCTGCTTATTTAACTTATATGCAGAGTACATCATGAGAAACACAGGGCTGGGAGAAGCACAAGCTAGAATCAAGATTGCCGGGAGAAATATCAATAACCTTAGATATGCAGATGATACCACCTTTATGGTAGAAAGTGAAGAGGAACTAAAAAGGGTCTTGATGAAAGTGAAAGAGGAGAGTGAAAAAGTTGGCTTAAAGCTCAACATTCAGAAAAAGAAGATCATGGCATCTGGTCCCATCACTTCATGGGAAATAGAGGGAGAAAGAGTGGAAACAGTGTCAGACTTTATTTATGGAGGGCTCCAAAATCACTGCAGATGGTGACTGCAACCATGAAATTAAAAGACATTTACTCCTTGGAAGGAAAGTTATGACCAACGTAGATAGCATATTAAAAAGCAGAGACATTACTCTGCCAACAAAGGTCCATCTAGTCAAGGCTATGGTTTTTCTAGTGGTCATGTATTGATGTGAGAGTTGGACTGTGAAGAAACCTGAGCACCAAAGAATTGATGCTTTTGAACTGTGGTGTTAGAGAAGACTTTTGAGAGTCCCTTGGACTGCAAGGAGATCCAACAAGCCCATTCTAAAGGAGATCAGTCCTGGGTGTTCTTTGGAAGGAATGATGCTAAAGCTGAACCTCCAGTACTTTGGCCACCTGATGTGAAGAGCTGACTCATTGGAAAAGACTCTGATGCTGGGAGGGATTGGGGGCAGGAGGAGAAGGGGACGACAGAGGATGAGATGGCTGGATGGCAACACCGACTCGATGGACGTGAGTTTGAGTGAACTCCGGAAGTTGGTGATGGACAGGGAGGCCTAGCGTGCTGCAGTTCATGGGGTCGCAAAGAGTCCGACATGACTGAGCTACTGAACTGAACTGATATAATATATATATGAAAGTGAAAGTGAAAGTTTAGTCGCTCGGTCGTGTCTGACTCTTTGTGAACCCATGGACTGTACCCTACCAGGCTCCTCCGTCCATGGGATTTTCCAGGCAAGAGTCCTGGAGTGGGTTGCCATTTCCTTCCCCAGAGGATCTTCCTGACCCAGGGATTGAACCCAGGTCTCCCACACTGTAGGCAGACACTTTACCATCTGAGCCACCAGGGAAGTCCTATATGTATATATATATGCATACATATGTATGTATGCATATATATATATCTCTCTTTAATTGCTTGGGGTCTCAGTTGCAGCAACCAAGATCTTCATTGCATCATGTGCAATCTCTTGTTGCAGTGCTCAGACTCTCTAGTTGTGGTGCATGGGCTAAGTAGTTGTGGCACACAGGCTTAGCTGCTCCAGGGCATGTGGAAATCTTAGTTCCTTGACAAGGGATTGAACCCACAACCCCTGCATCACAAGATGTATTCTTAACCACTGAACCACCAAGGAAGTCCCTATATTATTGCCTTTTTATTTTAAGTATTTTTTGATTCTTTGTTAAACAGTGTTTTTCAAAAATCAGCACAATTTTTTCCTTTGATGTTAAACAGATTACCTGCTTTCCAACAATTAATTATACCTATCATAAGAAAAACTTTTCACTTAGTGGAATTATTTAAACAGTGTTACATTAATGGAAAATATTGTTCTCAGGATTAACTCCTAAATGCCTTTGAAATGTACTTACTTGCATTTACCATAATGCATACTACTATTTTACAGCACTATGATTTACAGAGCAATTATCAAAATATGGATTTAAGTTGAACATTTGTATAAATTAAAAAATGACATCACTTTCTCTGAAAGGCCTTCCCGGACTCATCAATCTAGATCGGTTCTCTGTGACACATTTCAGTTCAGTTCAGTTGCTGAGTTGTGTCCAAATCTTTGCGACTCCATGGACTGCAGGACACCAAGCCTCTCTATCCATCACCAAGTCCTGGGGTCTACTCTAACCCATGTCCATTGAGTTGCTGATGCCATCCAACCATTTCATCCTCTGTCATCCCCTTGTCCTCCCACCTTCAGTCTTTCCCAGCATTAAGGTTTTTTCCAGTGAATCAGTTCTTCACATCAGGTGGCCAAACTATTGGAGTTTCAGCTTCAGCATCAGTCGTTCCAATGGATATTAAGGACTGATTTCCTTTAGGATGGACCAGTTGGATCTCCATGCAGTCCAATGGACTCTAAAGAGTCTTCTCCAACACCACAGTTCAAAAGCATTAATTCTTCGGCACTCAGCTTTCTTTATAGTCCAACTGTCATATCCATACATGACTACTGGAAAAACCATAGCTTTGACTAGATGGACCTTTGTTGGCAAAGTAATGTCTCTGCCTTTTAATATGCTATCTAGGTTGGTCATCACTTTTTTTCCAAGGAGCAAGCGTCTTTTAATTTCATGGCTGCAGTCACCATCTGCAGTGACTTTTGAGCCCAAAAAATAAAGTCTGCATATCTGAGGTTATTGATATTTCTTCCAGCAATCTTGATTTCAACTTGTGCTTCACCCAGCCAGGCATTTCACATGATGTACTCTGCATATAAGTTAAATAAGCAGGGTGACAACATACAGCCTTGGCATACTCCTTTCCCAATTTGGAACCAGTCTGTTGTTCTATGTTCAGTTCTAACTGTTGCTTCTTGACCTGCATACAGATTTTTCAGGAGGCAGGTCAGGTGGTCTGGTATTCCCATCTCTTGAAGAATTTTCCAGCATTTGTTGTGATCCACACAGTCAAAGGTTTTGGCAGAATCAATAAAGCAGAAGTAGATATTTTTCTGGAACTCTCTTGCTTCTTCTATGATCCAGTGGATGTTGGCAATTTGATCTCTCGTTCCTCTGCCTTTTCTAAAACCAGCTTGAACATCTGGAAGTTCAGAGTTCACATATTACTGAAGCCTGGCTTGGAGAATTTTGAGCATTCCTTCACTAGCATGTGAGATGAGTGCAACTATTCAGTAGTTTGCACATTCTTTTGCATTGCCTTTCTTTGGGATTGGAATGAAAACTGACCTTTTCCAGTCATGTGGCCACTGCCGAGTTCCCCAAATTTGCTGGTAACAGCATCATCTTTTAGGATTTGAAATAGCTCAACTGGAATTCCATCACTTCCACTAGCTTTGTCTGTAAGGATGCTTCCTAAGGCCCACTTAACTTCACATTCCAGGATGTCTGGCTCTAGGTGAGTGATCATACCATTGTGACTATCTGGGTCGTGAAGATCTTTTTTGTATAGTTCTTCTGTGTATTCTGGCCATCTCTTCTTAATATCTTCTGCTTCTGTTAGGTCCATACCATTTCTGTCCTTTATTGTGCCATTCTTGCATGAAATGTTCCCTTGGTATCTCTAGTTTTCTTGAAGAGATCTCTAGTCTTTCCCATTCCATTGTTTTCCTCTATCTTTGAATTGATCACTAAGGAAAGCTTTCTTATCTCTCCTTGCTAATCTTTGGAACTGTGCAATCGAATGGGTATATCTTTCCTTTTCTCCTTTGCCTTTAGCTTCTCTTCTTTTCACAGCTATTTGTAAGGCCTCCTCAGACAACCATTTTGTCTTTTTGCATTTCTTTTCCTTGGGAATGGTTTTGATCCCTGCTTCCTGTACAATTTCATGAACCTCCATCCATAGTTCTTCAGGGACTCTATCAGATCTAATGCCTTGAATCTATTTCCCACTTCCACTGTATAATCATAAAGAATTAGATTTAGGTCATACCTGAATGGTTTAGTGGTTTTTCCCTACTTTCTTCAATTTAAGTCTGAATCTGGCAATAAGGAGTTTATGATCTGAGCCACAGTCAGCTCCAGTCTTTTTTTTTTTTTGCTGACTGTATAGAGCTCTCCATCTTTGGCTGCAAAGAATATAATCAGTCTGATTTCAATATTGACCATCTGGTGATGTCCATGTGTAGAGTCTTCTCTTGTGTTGTTGGAAGATGGTGTTTGCTATTGACCAGGGCATTCTTGTGGCAAAACTCTATTAGCCTTTGCCCTGCTTCATTCCGTACTCCAAGGCCAAATTTGCTTATTACTCCAGGTGTTTCTTGATTTCCTACTTTTTCATTCCAGTCGCCTATAATGAAAAGGACATCTTTTTTGGGTGTTAGTTCTTGTAGGTCATCATAGGACCATCCAACTTCAGCTTCTTCAGCATTACTGGTTGGGACATAGACTTGGATTACTATAATATTGAATGGTTTGCCTTGGAAACGAACAGAGATCATTCTGTCATTTTTGAGATTGCATCCAAGTACTGCATTTCAGACTCTTTTGTTGGCTATGAGGGCTACTCCACTTCTTCTAAGAGATTCTTGCCCACAGTAGTATATATAATGGTCATCTGAGTTAAATTCACCCATTCCAGTCCATTTTAGTTCACTGAATCCTAAAATGTTAACATTCACTCTTAATAATTGACATTCAATTATTAATATTTGTCTACCCACCAGAGGACCATCGCTTCCCCAGTGTTTGGTGTGAATGAATCAGTGAAATAAGGCATCATTGTTAGAGTATATTTCTACTGCTTTCCACTTATTTCTTTTTTCATCAATAATAAAAATCTATAAGCTCCTCAATGATACAGATAGATCATTTTTCTCTTTAGGACCAACATAGTGCCTGGTGTTTAAGGATTAACTGAAGATAACAGAAGGAAGGGAGAAGTGAGACATGGCTTTAGCTGAAAAGTTTGTCATGGCCCACAATCACTGGAACAATGCTATTTAGAGTGGGCAGGGTCAGCCAGGGAGTCCTGAACCACTGCCACAGAAGGGGTGACCTGGTTTCCAGATTCAGCAACAATTTTCACTTCCATTCTGTCTCCCTTCCTATGTCTGTCTTGACTTCTCGGATCAGGCCTACCTTTCTCCAGACTGGTTCCTCTCACCTCTCTACTTTCGGCCCTTCAGTGTCACTAATCAGCCACCTTTCCAAGGGAGGGTTCCCAAGCCTCCTGGGCTTTAACCCTCTGCTGCCCTCACCAGGCAGTCATCATTGTAGTTACCACCAGAGAAAGCTACCTGCTGGAACTTGGCCTTTCTGATTTGGTTCAAGATATAGTAAATGCTTCCAACTTGTTTGCAGGTATAAAATATAAAAATCATGCATGAATGCTAAGTTGCTTCAGTCATGTCCAACTCTGTGTAACCCTATGGATTGTACCCCGTCAGGCTCCTTTGTCCATGGGATTCTCCAGACAAGAATACTGGAATGGATTGCCATGCCCACCTCCAGGAGATCTTCTCAACCTAAGGATCAAACCCACATCTCTTACATCTGCATTGTCAGGCAGGTTTTTTTTTTTTTTACCACTGACACCACCTAGGAAGTCCATAAAAATCATATTTAATTCTAATCCTACATGTTAAAGTCAGTTTAAGCAGAATGGTAAGGATTAGAAACAGGTCCATTGTAACTCTGAGTCCACTAAATAGTCTAGATTTATTAGGCAACCCCTGAAGATATTACTTCCTCCTGAGACTGTTCTTCCATTCCAGGCAATAGCATGCTGGCAATAGTCAATTAAGGTGGATTTGCATGTCATCCAAACTATAAAAATTAAAATGCACACTTTAATTGTAAACATGCCTTGTCTAGGGGAAAAAGTTACTCATAAAATAACAGAATCCATATTATTTGAAACAAAACATACATGTCATAAATTAAGGAATCATAAAAAATTAATAGCTGTTAATCTAGGGAGAAAGGATTATGATTGGGGAAGGCAAACTAGGAAAAGGCTGTCACTTTTTATTTTGTGCCCTCTTGATCATTTTGAAAATCTAAAGATAAACATCTATAACTTTTATTTTTCTTAAGTATCAGCAAGGGCTATCTATATCTAGGTAGGTAGATTATGGAGAACATTTTCAATATCTTCTTTATATTTTTATATTAAGAAACTGTTAAAACTCTTTTTAATAAATAAAGAAGGCAGAGTTTTTTTTTTTTAATTAAGATAACATTTAAAGGAACAGTGAAGTAATAAAATTACCTAGGTACAGATCAGATACAACCTGATCAATCTAAAATGTGTTTATTCATTGTCTAATGATCAAACACTGGAGACCTAGTTCATATGTCTCCCATCAAATCCTTCAGAGCAGTCCCAGGCCTTAGTCAGCACAGAGGTCTCACTGAGAGGGAAACAGTTGTGTCCAGAGTTAGCACTTAGGCCAGGGGGTTGTTATGCGTTCTTTATACGAACGTGACTCAGTGCTGGTTCTTGCCTCCAAGTTACTGATAGTCTAGAGGAGGAGAAAGATATATGTAAAACAACTAAAACATTCTATGACACAATTCTATATCACTCTATACAATTAAAATATTCTAGGTACAACATGCCAAGGGAACACAGAAGAAGGGAGAGGACAGAAGATATTTGATTGAAAAGGTGCTCAACATCTTATGATAAGGCTGGAAATCAAACTACTTAACCAGGAAACAGTTTCAAAATGTGCTAACATAAGAGGATGGCACTCAAAACCTTCTCCACACTAACCCCAAGCTCTGTTGCCAATTTCATCTCCTATTTCATTTATATATGTTTCTGTTATATATAAAACCAAGAATCAGGGCTTCCCTGGTGGCTCAGTAGTAAAGAATCTGCCTGCCAGTGTAGCAGACACTGGTTCAATTCCTGACCTGGGAAGATCCTACATGCCTCGGAGCAACTAAGTCTGTGCGCCACAACTACTGAGCCTGTGCTCTAGAGTCCAGGAACTGAAACTACTGAGCCCATACGTACAAAGAGCCCTAGAGGCCGTGCTCTCTGCGATAAGAGAAGCCCCTGCAGTGAGAAGCCATGTATCACAGCTAGAGAGTAGCCACTGCTCGCTGCAGCTATAGAAAAGCCCACACAGCAACGAAGACCCAGCACAGCAAAAAACAAATAAACAAATATATTTTTTAAAAGTGTCACCCAGCATGCCATGCATTTTGGGGGATTCTTTGGCTGGTGCTGTTTTCCTATAGGTTGAATGTCCTTATTTTCCCAGTCTGTCAAAAACTGAGTGAGTGAGTGAGTGAAGTCGCTCAGTTGTGTCCAACTCTTTGCGACCCCATGAACAGTAGCCTACCAGGCTCCTCCATCCATGGGATTTTCCAGGCAAGAATACTGGAGTGGGTAGCCATTTCCTTCTCCAGGAGATCTTCCCGACCCAGGGATTGAACCCAGGTCTCTCACATTATAGGTAGACGCTTTACCATCTGAGCCACCAGGGAAGTCAAAACCTTAATGATCCTTTAATTAATTCCATCTAAATCCCACCCTATCTGATGCTGCTAATTAGAATTTCTCCCTTCTTCCTCTAATATTTATTATATTTGCTACAAGCCAGGCATTATTCTAAGTCCTTTACATGTATTGATGGATTTAATTCTCAAAATGATTTTAGAGAAGTATCAATGTTGATTCCTTTCACCAATGAAGTAAGTGACACAGCAAGGTTAAATAGCTTTCTCAAGGTTATACAACAGTAAGGGCTAGTCTGTTGAGAACCAGTTGCCTTACAGAGGGGTTCATTAACACCCATAACAACTCAGTGAAAGAGTTACTCTACCAATATTGTATCATAACCTATATGAGAAAAGAATCTGAAAAAGAACAGATATATGCATATGTATAACTGAATCACTTTGCTCTATACCTGAAATTAACACATTTTAAATCAACTATAATCCAATATAAAGTTTTTAAAAATTTAAATTAAAAAAAAGAGCTACTGCTTTATCTATTAGAGGAGAGGGAATGGAGGGTTAAAGACATTAATAACAAGCCCCCACTGCAATAAGTATGTGGAGCCAGGATTCAAACCCAGTCAGTTTAATAATCTCAACTCCATACAACACTCTCTGTTTACCCCACTTCCTAATTAGATTTGAAGAAATCTTGAAACAATGACCCCCTCATTGTATGAATATAGAAATGGAGACCTGGAGACTTACTCAGGTCTCATTCACAGACCATATTCTTGCCATCATACTGCTCTGCCTCCTCGAAAACCTAGGAGAGAGCTGCTAATCAGTCGCTCTAACTGCTGACCTCCACTGTGACCTACATATCCCGAGTGACTGTGCTTTGAGTTCTTCTTGGGAAGATGAAGCCACAAAAAGAAAATAGCAGACTCCATGGGGGATGGCAAGAATCTAAGACCTGCTATTTATAGGTGCTTAAAGGAGTACATATGCATGTACCAAATTAATCTGTGGGCTTCCAAGATAATTAATTTTAATGTACAAATAAAATAGGATACAGATGTATAATAGAAATGAATAAATATGGCTCAGTTCAGTTCAGTTCAGTTCAGTCACTCAGTCATGTCCAACTCTTTGCGACCCCATGAATCGCAGCACGCCAGGCCTCCCTGTCCATCACCAACTCCTGGAGTTCACTCAGACTCACGTCCATCAAGTCCATGATACCATCCGGCCATCTCATCCTCTGTCACCCCCTTCTCCTCCTGCCCCCAATCCCTCCCAGCATCAGAGTCTTTTCCAATGAGTCAACTCTTCGCATGAGGTGGCCAAAGTAGTGGAGGTTCAGCTTTAGCATCATTCCTTCCAAAGAAATCCCAGGGTTGATCTCCTTCAGAATGGATTAGTCCAAGGGACTCTCAAGAGTCTTCTCCAACACCACAGTTCAAAAGCTATTACTAAGCAAATATAAAACTGAGAATATACCCAGCACAATGAAAGAGATGTTATCATCTGCATAGGCCTGTTTCATGTGAGTTAAACTGCAAATCTTACTGATTCTGTCCTGTAATAATTTTAATTTCATTGTTTTACCTCTCTTTTCTCCATAATGCCTAATTTTACAAATGGACATTCTTTAATGATTTTCCAAACAAAGCGTATTTCATTTAACATTGTTTCATGCAGGTGAACAGCTAAAAGGAATACCAGCATTAAACTCTCAAAAGTTCTTTACATCTCTTTTCATCAGATTTGCATGGATTTACTATACCATATTCTGCATAGGAGTGGTATTTTACTATTTGTCAGGAGTGTTGTTTGACACCTTAGTATGAACTAATTTTAACATGAACATATGATAAAGTGAGAATGGTTGAATCTTAGCTCCTTGAATACTATCTAATAACATATTCTAGTTACACAAATAGTATGAATGTGTGGTTAGGAGAATAATGTAAAATGTTTATAGTATCTTAATTTTGCAAAGCACTTCACAGTTTATGAAATACTTTCATAAATATTATTCCAATTTGATCATTACAACCACCCTATAAAGTAGAGGGAGTAGGATTCATATTCCAATATTACATTATGTACACGTATGTGTGTGTGTGTTTGTATACACAACAAATAGGGCAGCAAAACCATCTGAAACCATTTTAAGCCAAGTTTGTTTCCAGCCTCTGTTTACCTTGAGGATTTTTAGAAATCATCTAATCTAGTTCCCACATGTCGTAGATGAAGAAACAATACCTAAAAGGTATGATGACTAATCCAGGGCTACTGACCAGTGAATGGAAACTGAATTAACTCAAGCTGAGGGCATCCTATTATGAGAGAAAGTAGACAGGGCTGCTGATTGGGTCAAACGTTGCCTCAGGGTTCTTCCCTAAGGAAAAGTCTCTGGGTATGACCATATTTCTAACATAGACTCCTATAAAGTCTTTTTGGGTTTCTCCTAATGATGCAAAAGATACAACTATATTAGGAAAGAAATATTACTTCAGCCAGCATCCCCACCCCCTGCCACCACCCTCATAAAGTTCTAGGTGCTCGCAGCACCTCTACAGCCCCACCTTAATGCAGAGGAAGCCACCTCTTAAAGAAGTCTGGCAAGAAGAAAAGGTATGGCAAGGCTGAAAGGAGGCTAAAAAAAGGGCAACTGTCTTGGTTGTGCAGATAGAGATCTCATGTCTCCACACAAACCTAAACGCCCACGATGAGCCTGCTTTTCATCAAATGTGCCAGGGCTCACCACCCCCACCACACTCCTCTGCTCCCCAGTTAAATTTACACTCCTGTCCAGGACTGTGGGAATGAGACCGCAGCTTGTCCTGTCTGACCAGATGGGTTGAGAGTCTCTGTCAACACCAAAACTATTTTGTACCACTGACTAAAATACTTTTTACATTATTCTTAGCAATTTTTTTATTATACAAGTAAAACTCTGAAAACTTAATCAACTGTTTCTCCAAAGTTATTGGTCTTTTGAAAAAAGTCTTAAACACTATTTTGTGTACCAGTCGAGAGAATGTGCTTCAGAATTTGCTAACCCTGGAGTTAAGTCCCAAACTTTCCATTTATCTGCTATGGGATCTTAGACAAGCTACTAGACTTTGCTAAACTTTATCAAATGTAAAATAACTCTGCCTTTCAAGGTTGTTGTGGAAATTAAAGAAGACCATATTTAAAGCTGTTTTTAGCACAGTGCCTGACACTGGATGAACACCAAATAAGTAATAACTAGTATCTTTATTTTTCCATAAAAAGAGTGAGGGTTCACAAAGATAAAACAATTTATGGTTTTACAAATTACTGAGGCTAAATATGCCTACCCTACTGGTTAGTTTATTGACATTTATTCACCATTTCATTGGGCAAACATCTACTGAGAACCTGCCATGGAATAAATGTTATATTTGCTACAATGATGACTAAAACCTCCTCCACTGTCAATGGGTTCAGAGACTAATAGATATTTAATTAAATCATACACACTGATTTAATTAAATCAATTATATTCTATAAGAAATGAATTCTTTATATATCACTATGCTTTATAAAGTTCAGCCTCCTCCCCTACTGAAAGTTGATGATGGCAGAGACTACATCTTACTTGCTCAGTATCACTATACCTACTTAATACACTATCTGGCACTCAGAACCCAATAAATACATGCTCAAAAACAAACTGACTTGAATGAAATGAAATAATTGTTCCCAGGAAGCACTTGTTTTTATTATTTAAATATTTATTTAATATTTTGGACCCATGTAACTTAAGATTCACCATCTTCTTATGTTATTTCATTTATTCAAACAAATATCTCTTTAGGAAAAATAGGAGTTAATATTATTATATAGTATATATATTGCTATATAAAATTAGGTAATAAAGTTAAATGAGTAAAGAAACTGACACTTTTAATTTGATAATATAGAAAGATATGAACCTTCATTGTAGGGTACTGGGATGTTCCATTGTCAAAGTGGTATAGTGACCATCAACCAAATGACAACATCCTGAACTGGGTATGGAATCTGAGAGCTACAGATGACCTAATTTGATTCTACTAATCCAACTGGCTAAAAAGAGTCCTTTACCCAGAATTACATGAATATCACACTGCAGTCTACTGACTCCATTGTACAGGATGACTTCCCCAGGCAAGTGGATTATTCAATAAAGAACTATTCCAAACCATAAACTGACCCCTCAATCTTATCTCTTACAGGTTTTGATCTTTAAAGGACTTTTCCTCTTCTCACTTCAATACCAGAGTTTAATGCAATTTCAGCCAAAAAACTCTGTGGCTGATAGACTATAAGATAATCTTTAGCTTTAAAGCTGTGGGTCAATAATACAGCTTCTAGGAAAGGGACTCACCCTCCACTATAAATGTTGCCTGATTCACTATAGCCAGAGTTCATATACATACTTTACTATGCAAAGAAATTTTTAAAAATTAGAAATTAAAATCCATTCATAAAAGAATATAATTTCACTAGACACCCAGAGCAATTGATTTCAAGTAGATGCTGCCTGATTACTTCTCACCTTATTTATATGCAGAAATTTCAACTTCAACTTGTATTAATGGCAATCTTATTAGCATGGCTGTGCATCCCATATTAGTGACTGTCTTCTCCACTCACTGTGCATGTAAGGCTAACTTCATTATCCACAAAGTGGAGCATGGGACAGAGGAAGTGGGCCCACTGATTCTGGCAATGTCCCAGACATTCACCACTTTCATCATAGGTGTTTTGATAAACAGACATATATGCATTCTGATTACCTGAGAAAACAGCTGAATATTAACTTTTTTATAAGAGAAATGGAGAGAAAGAATGAAGTTCTGATTGAAGCAAATCCCACAAAATGAAGGTATACCCTTCGGGAGATTTGGCATTCTCTTCTGAAAAACTGATTCCTTGTTCTCTGCCATTTTATATCTTTATCCCAGACTGAGGGCTTAAACTGAACCTGAAGACTAGAGGCCCAGGCTAGTAATGGCTTTGTAGGAGCTCATTACATTACTGGTGATACTTGAAGTAGAGAAATGAATTTTAAGACCTCTGTTTTTACTCTATATTGTATCCAAATAAGTGCAGCTATTTGTTGCACTGAATCCCTCTTTTAAAAAGTGTATCTCAAGGGACTAGAAGATATGAACCAGGCTGTGGGTAAGCATCTATAAAGCAAAGAAATATAGTGCCTTAAGCAAAGAACAAATCAAATGCTTAATCCATCCTATAGCTTTTCCTGGAAGGGTTCCCAGGATGCTTTATTTGAAGTCCATGTGAAGGTGTGAAGTTTAGCAAGGTTTAGCAAAAACAATAAATCCCCCTTGTTATTTTATTGAAGATTTTGAACTGCTAAGTAACTCTGGTATGGAAATAAAAATCAAAACATGCATTGAGGTTCAATATAAAATAATGCTAAAAGGATGTCTTAAGTAGATGGTGACTATACTCTATTACAAATAATTATTAATTTCTTCAAAGTGCGCTAAACATTTTAGTTCATCTGACTTGCTTCTGGAGCTTGGGATGAGTCTTTTATTGATTTCAATTATATTAGTTAATTCCAATAAGCATTAATTAAATACTGGACATTTCTTTGCTAGATGCTTCAAGACGCAGGACTGTGAAGTCCTTAAGCGCAAGAACCAGGGCCTTATTTATTTAGTTGAAGAATAAAAATAGAAGAGAAACTAAATTACCATCCGTGGTATATATAGTGGGAAAATGTAGAAAACAAATGTCTATGCTGCTCACGGCAGAGAAAAATCACCACTATTTGTGAAGACCAAAATAAGCATCATTGAAGAAGCAGCATTTATATGAGCCGGATGGTGAAGATTTTGACAGGCACAGAGGCACAGTTAAGAACTTGACAAAACAAGCAAAAGAACACAGTGACGAAGAGCATGGGCTCTGCCCGATTCCAATTCAGATTCTACTATCAAACATTTGCGATTTAGGGCAAGTCATTTAAATTCTCTTATTTTGATTTCCTTATTAAAATATGGAGCTAGTAATAATACATACCTCTTAGGATAGTTGCAATAATTAAATAATTAAAGGGATGGACTGAGAGTCTGGGGTTAGCTGATGCAAACTATTAAATTTTAAATGAATAAACAACAAGGTCCTACAGTACAGCATTGGATACCCACAATATCCAGTTTCTTGGGATAAACCATAATGGAAAACAATATTTAAAAATAATGTATACAGGTATATAACTGAGTCACTTTGCTATACAGCAGAAATTAATACATTATAAATCAACTATACATCAATTAAATAAACAAACATAAAGTGCTTAGATTATAGTCTAGAACATATTAAGTTCTGTAAAAGAGTTAGCTATTAACATTTTGTGTAGAACAAAGACATGGTTAAAAGAAAATGTCTACAGAATGATGAAAGAGTGGCTGGAGTGAAGGGCAAAAACAGGAGAGTTTTTAAAAAGACAAAAAGACAAAACTAGAAGGATAACTTCTATTGCAGAGAGCATCAAATATCAAAATGTTCTCAGTCACCGCAGTAATGTCTGACAGTTTGCAACCCAATGGACCATAGCTCCTCTGTCCGTGGAATTTTTCCTGCAAGAATACTGGAGTGGGTTGTCATTTCCTACTCCAGGGGACTGTCCCTACCCAGGGATTTTCCCCATGTCTCCTAAGTCTCCTGAATTGCAGGTGGATTCTTTTACCACTGAGCTGCCAGGGAAGTCCCAAATACCAGAGAGTTTATTCTAAATTATGTAGGAAGTAGGGAGCTAATAAAGAAAGCTGAGCGCCAAAGAACTGATGCTTTGGAACTGTGGTGTTAGAGAAGACTCTTGAGAGTCCCTTGGACAGGAAGAAGATCAAATCAGTCAATCCTAAAGGAAATCAGCCCTGAATATTCATGGAAGGACTGATGCCGAAGCTGAAGCTGAAGCTCCAATACTTTGGCCAACTGATGCGAAGAACTGACTCATTGTAAAAGACTGTGATTCTAGGAAAGATTGAAGGCATGAGGAGAATGGGATGACAGAGGATGAGATGGTTGGATGGCATCACTGACTTGATGGACATGAGTTTGAGTGAACTCCAGGAGTTGGTGATGGACAGGGAAGCCTGGTGTGTTGCAGTCCATGGGGTCACAAACAGTCGGACACAACTGATTGACTGAACTGAACTGATCGAGGGAGCTAATGGAGTTTTGTTTTTGCCTTTTCTTCTTGCCTTTAACTGAGGTATTGAGTTAAATTAGAGTTGTACTTTAGGAGAATTAATCTGGTCTTGGTGCAAACGATGGATTAATAGTGAGACAGACAAGATGGGAGGAAAACCTAATGCAAAAAGCAGACCAAAAGGAATAAAAGACTTAGGTAGAGTAGTAGCCATAGAATGGAAAAGACAGGTTCTCTCATCTATTCATGGTGGTTTGATTACTTAGACATGTCTGACCCCATAGATGGTGGCTCACCAGGCTCCTCTGTCCATGGAATTCTCCAGGCAAGAATATTGGAGTAGGTAGCTGTTCTCTTCTCCAGGGAAACTTTCCAAACCAGGGATTGAACCCAGGTCTCCCACATTGCAGGCAAATTCTTTACTGTCTGAGCCACCAGGGAAACCCAAGAGTACTGGAGTGGGTAGCCTATTCCTTCTCCAGGGCATCTTCCTGACCCAGGAATCGAACTGGGGTCTCCTGTATTACAGGCAAATTCTTTACCAGCTGAGCTACCAGGAGATTTGGATGTCAATAAATAAAACAGGAAAGTCAGGATAAGCAATTCTCATGCAATGACAATAGGTAGCCTGCCTTTGGATATGCTGAGTTTAAGGTATCTAGAGGACATCCTACTGACACTTAAGACTGCATAACTGGAGATGACAATCTGAAATTATCTGTATAGATGTAACAGCTGAAATAAACAAGAACAGCTAAGACTTCTGGGAAATAAGGGGAGAGAAAGAGAAATGACTCCAAGAATGAAACTCAGGAAAGTCCATTATGTAAGGTGTATAAACAACTACAAAGTAGGCAAGGACCAATGGCATAAGAAGGGGCCAAGACCAGGTGGGAATCACCCAGGCCTGATAAGCCCATCAGTTCTTTACCACCATCTTATTTGCTAGGGAAACAATCCCACCAAACTGAATCTTCATAGCTTTAAGAAAAAAAATTAATTCTTCCTTAAGTTACTATAATTTTCATGATGTTTCCCTCACTGTGGAGAAGTCATAAAACCCCCTCGGAATTTTGAGACTTAACTTGGACTTATATTCACACTCTGAACCTATGAAAATTAAATTATAGTTGCATCTCTTGTGTTTATGCTTAACAGGCATAGAGATTGCTCTCTCTGCTCTAAGTTTATTAGCAAATAATAATGATGATGATACCTAGATATCTATATGCCTTGCATATATCTCTTTTTACAGTCACAGTATAGTAACTCTTCAAGAAGGAAGTGTTTCATACACCTTAATGTTTTGTCTCTTTGAAAAGAAGAAGATCTCATATCCCCCAAATAGAGCATATAGAATTAAGGGAACTTGTAATAGATAAAAACTATCTTCTTCAATGAAATCAAATTGTATATGTCAACTTCAAATTGGCACTGGTAAACCCCTGCTTTCTATCTCCCTCCTACAAATTCAGCTTTTTCTTGACACCAAAGTGATCCCATTGCTGAGGCTTCCTATTAACCCCTCTCCATATCCCACTACCTGTTTTCGTTGCCTCATTACCTCTTGCATCTCTGAAGCACTCAGCCCACAGCCCCAGAATTTATGCTGAAATAATCATAACTCATGTCTTTTTCTTTTCCTCTTTCTCTTTTTCACCATCAGAAAAATACTTTTCATTATAAATGCACCCTTTGGATCATTTTATAAACTGTGAAGTGAAAGTGAAAGTCACGTCCAATTCTCTGCAACCCCATGGACTGTACAGTGCATGGAATTCTCCAGGCCAGAATACTGGAGCAGGTAGCCTTTCCCTTCTCCAGGGGATCTTCCCAACCCAGGGATCAAACCCAGGTCTCTTGCATTGCAGGTGGATTCTTTACCAGTTGAGCCACAAGGGAAGCCCAAGAATACTGGAGTGGTAGCCTATCCCTTCTCCAGGGGATCCTCCTGACCCAGGAATTGAACTGGGGCCTCCTGCATTGCAGGCAGATTCTTTATCAACTGAGTTATCAGGGAAGCCCACTGAATCCTTGCTAAATCCCCATACCCTTTGATCAATTCCTATTTGTATGATTTTTAAATTTTTGCTGCTGCTGCTGCTGCTGCTGCTGCGTTGCTTCAGTTGTGTCTGACTCTGTGCGACCCCATAGACAGCAGCCCACCAGGCTCCTCCACCCATGGGATTTTCCAGGCAAGAGTACTGGAGTAGGGTGCCAATGTCTTCTCTGAAATTTTGTCTACTCTTTTGAATTAGAATTTATCAAGCATCTATCATAGTAGACATTTATTGTTTCTACATCTATTTCTTCACTTTGAAGTGAAGTGTTAGTCATTCAGTCATGTCCAACTCTTTGCAACCCCACAAACTATAGCCTGCCAGGCTCCTCTGTCCATGGAATTCTCCAGGCAAGAATACTGGACTGGACTGCCATTCCCTTCTCCAGAGGATCTTCTCCACCCAGGGATCGAACCCAGGTCTCCTGCCTTGCAGGCAGATTCTTTACCATTTGACCTACAGGGAAGTCCTTTTCTTCACTTTGGGAGCTCTGAATTTTGCTTGGAGAGAACTTCATTCCTACCCTTAGTAAAGACCACTTGGATTGGGTCCCAAGGCTGGAATATGTGACTTGGGCATAAGAAACCCATAGCATTTCTTAACCTGGGATCACAGTCATCAGCACAGGGATGAGCAAAGAACCAATTTAGGCCAGTGAGAATGGATCCAGAAATTTCAGCAGGAGCTACAAAGGAGTCTCCCTCTTTTTAAAGGCAGGATGCCATGATGATAGAGCCTGAAGTTTGTAGGGGGTCACATCTGAGACTTTCAGGTAAATCAATCAATATATTCTTTTCAAAAATGAACCCAATTAACCCAGTTTGAGTTGCTTTTCTGTCACTTACAACCATTCCCACTTCTGCATCTATGATGCATCAAGAACTATCTTGGGTGCTAGAGAAATAGAAAAGAAATAGATATATTCCTGCCCACAAAGAAACTCACATCTAGTAGATTAAATAGATGTATGTAAAGATCACAAATCACCAAAAAGCAAGGACTAGAGGGTGCCTTGAACTCCAAGTTTTAAAATGTTGGTTGAACTACTTTGCTTTCCAGATAAAATAGTTGGGGTATATATGCAAGAGAGTTTTTCCAATTAGTACCATTTAATCATGAATAAATGAATGAATGAACATCCAAACTGGACAGGAGAATGAATAATCTATAATACAGTCATAAATGGACTATCAGCATAGAATTCATAACTACATGAATAAAACTGAATGAAAAGCAGATCACAGAAAATGCATATGGTATGATATTTATAACAAAGTAAAAAAACCCAGCAAACTCCAAAAATAAGTAAGTTATGGATAAGTACATATGTATTAAGGTTTTTTAAAGCACAACTCAGTAGAGGGGTTACTGGGGTTAACACTATAGCAGCCAGGGGTTTGCAATGAACAAAGGATCTAAAGGAAGCCTCAATAACCTTGGTAGCATTCTACTGCCTAACTCTAATGACGGCCTCTTGAATGTCCAGTGTACAATTATGATTTATAACTTTCACATTTCATGTAGTGAGTATTTTTTAAACTATCTTCCAAGTATGCTGCCTTTCTCATATTTACTTTCCATGTTTATAATTTAAAAACCTATCACTAGACATGTTGACCCATAAACTACTAGGGTTTCAACAAGTCTTACTACGATTAATTATCTGAATCCCTCTTCTAGATCCATGCAACAAGAGTAGAGGATGACTTTAAGTTTAAATCATTATATTTTCTTCTTGGTTCCATATTTCTACAGTGTGATTTATATTTTCAGCTACATTCAATTTTGAATACCAAAAAGGAGAGTCAGAAAATGAAATTTACATCTTTAATCCAAATATATACACAAACATCCCCAAAACACTTGTCTATGAGTTGCAAAATTGCTCCAATATAAACAACAGAGGAATGATCTGATGACAGCCACAGGTGCAGTTCTGTCAAACTCCTGGGTTTGTTGCATTTGAGTTTAATTATTTCTAATGAAACTTCTCCATCTGTTTGGCCTTAACTAAGGTGTAGGATCACTTGAGCTGTGCTGGCAGGTCTCAACTTATAAGCACAAGTGGCCTCTTTAGCCCACAGGCATGCTGCCTTACACCTGGTACAGGCAGACAGAGAGATTAGGGTCCATGAGTATAACTCAGCTGTATCTGTCAACATCAGTCAATGACAAACTGCAGGGACAATTGTCAAAAATGTAGGATCAAGTCCTGCTCATGAATTAGCTTTTCATCCCATTCAATCATGTTACCAAGTACATACCACATACAAGGCACTCAACCAGGTGTTGAGTAATTGAAAAGATGAGATCTAGTTCCCTCACTGAGGACTTATTCCCAATGTATATGGTAGAGCAGTGACTCTCAAACTTTAGCTTGCATCAGAATCACCGAGAGGGTTTGTTTAAACAGTTTCCTGGACTCCATCATCAGAATTTCTGATTCAGTAGATCTGGGAAGAGGCTGAAGAATTTGTATTTCTCATGTGTTTCCAAGTGATGCTGATGCAGCAGGTTCAGGGACCATATCTTCTGAACCACTGTGGTACACTGTTTCAGAGGTCCAGGACACCTCTCAAGTTGTTGGCATACTTGATGAAAGAGTCACTGAAAAACTGACTCAAAAGGATTTTTCTTCCACATGTACAGCAAATACTCATTGGAAGGACTGATGCTGAAGCTGAAATTCCAATACTTTGGCCACCTGACATGAAGAGCCAACTCACTGCAAAAGATCTTGATGCTGGGGAAGATTGAGGGCAGGAGGAGAATGGGGTGACAGAACATGAGATGGTTGGATGGCATCACCAACTCAATGGACATGAATTTGAGCAAGCTCCAGGAGATAGTGAAGGACAGGGAAGCCTGGCATGCTGCAGTCCATGGAGTTGCAAAGAGTTGGATACAACTTAGCAACTGAACAATAGCAGCAAGCGTGTTTTAAAAATATTATTGGCACTTTTAAATTTTAAATTAGTGATGATTGCTGACACTTACGGAGTTTTTATTATTGGGTTGGCCAAAAAGTTCATTAGGGTCTTTGTATCATCTTATGGAAAAATCCAAATGAACTTTTTTTGTCAACCCAATATGTGTATGCAGGCTAGCTGCTTTATGTGCATTGCTTCACAGAAACTCCATTAGGTTCGTATTATCACCTGCATTTTACAGATGAGGAAACAGGGTTAGAGATGTAAGGAATTTGCCCTAAGCAAGATTTCTCAATCTAAGCACTTGACATTTGGGCCTGGGTAGTTCTTGAGGGGGATGGGGGGTGGTCCAGGGAGCTGTCCTGTGCAGTTCGGGATGTTTAGCACCATCCCTGGTCTCTATCCATTACATGCCAATAGCATTCCCCTCAGTGTGACAACCAAAAATGTCTCCAGACATTGTCAACAGTCCCTGCATCCAGTTGAGAACTACCACCCCAAGCATTTTAGAAAGTATAGTATTAGTCGCTCAGTCGTGTCCAACTTTGCAACCCCATGGACTATAGCCCACCAGGCTCGTCTGTCCATGGGATTCTCTAGGCACAAATCCTGGAGTGGGTTGCCATTTCCTCCTCCAGGGGATCTTCCCAACTGTACATAAAACAGACTTCATTAATGTGCATTAGAGGATACCCCAGGTTAACCTGGGGTTAACTGTAAACTGTTTCTTGAGTCTTTAAATTATATACCAATTCTATACCTCTGATACAGAAAACACCTAACCATTTAGCACCCTCCTCTATCAGGAGGTCATATGTATTGTCACTGCAGAAGCACAGACATTTTAAGCTGGAAAGAAAATTAGAGATTATATGAACGGATATGCTTACTTTCAGAGAAGGAACCCACGGTCCATAGAGGCATTACTGCACTCTGCCAGGAATCAGGGAGAACTCAGATCAATACCAATTCCTTCAACAATGTACAAACTTTTACTCATTTCACTGCCCCATTTATTCTCAAGAAATATTCCAAGCCCCTGTGCACATATGACAAGTAGTATGTTTTACTCTGTGCCAGCAAATGCTCGAAAAGCAAATGGTCTGGCTCCTCCTCATTGCATGCCTTACATCAGATGAGAAAATGTACTGGGATCCCTGGGAAAGTTTTGTAAAGGGCAGGTCCAAACAGAATAAACTGATAGGAGCTGAAGACACTCATGTAAACCTGCCTGGGTTTGCCTTTCAAAAAGACAGCTCTGTCAGGAAAATACAGAGTTTGCCCAATATGAAGAAATCTGGTAATCATATACAATTACAAAACCTATAAATGTTAGCAACTTGAGTGACTCATCCAAGTAGTTTTCCTTGTCCAGAATGCAAATTGCAATAATTGGATGAAGACATCTGTACTATTTTAATCTGTCATGTTAAATATCAGTATTTTGTAACTCATCTTGATAGCTAATTTTCATGGAAGTATGTGTTAATTGAGCAAAAAAGACATCTTTAAGATGGTTATCATAAGATAATCACACCCTAGGGCATTGTGAGGCAAGAAGAACGACTTGGATCTGTGATTCTCCAAGGATATGATTATCACATGATAGCTGCCACACCTCCTAAACTGCTACCTCTCTGGGCTGCCTCCATATGACACAGGTGGCTGGTGTACGAGTCCCTTCACTTCTCACAACATCACATTTATCTCTTCCCTGGAGGCTGCGTGCGGTTTCTCAAAAACAATACCCCGAGACAAGATACAGTCAAGAAAATAGCGCCCTTCAGAAGGAGATGACCACAGAGAAAGTTAAACTTGGTTTTTTGGAAAACAGACACACAGAGACACACACCCACTCAGATTCAAATCTAATTTCCATGACCATTCTTTCCAAATCCCAAACGGACACTCTTACTCTAGCCACCTTCATTCCTCCTAGTTTTCACCAGATCTTACTCCAGATTTTACTCCAAAACCCCTCTGCTTATACAATATACTTCTTTTTTAATTAAAAATCTGGTTATTTTTATCTAGCCATGCACTGCCCATGTCACTAGTCAAGTATCAAGATTTTATTTCCCCCTAAAGACTCTTGTTTAATACAGTGCATTCTTCCTGTTCTAATAACATGATGCAAAAGACAATCTAATGAATTAAATCAGATATATCAATTTGCAGTGTTGAAAATGACCCTTATTCAGCTATGACAATTAACTCCTACAGCTAGTCAATTCATACACAAAAGATTTTGAGGTGTTAGCAGGTTTATTGGGTTATATACTCTGACAAGCAACAACAGAAGATCTGTTCCACTGCTATTTACACTAGCCTTGGGAGTTTTAAAATTAACATATAAGCCACAGCAATATTTGGTAGAGGTGATGCTTACAGAAGTCAATATGGAATAAAAAACTACATTTTCTTTATTTAATCCTTTCATTTTTTTTTTTAATGAAGAGTTGCTATTATTGTAATGTTTACTTTTGGATACATAAACTGTGAAATAATGGCAAAAACACCTGTAAAGTAGCCAAAAGATAAGAGAAAAAACTCCCTATTGACTGCATCCTAGAATGAAAAAAAAAATGTGGAGTGCTTTAAGGGTATTCTTTAAAATTTCAGTTAGAAAAAGGATGGAGACTGTCAATCCATGGTAATGTACAAAGATTAGAGGTGCTGATGCATTTTCTTGCTTTCAGTGCATGAAGTCGTCTTTGTTTTGGGTTTCCTTGGCAACACTTCTAGAAGTATGTACAGGAAGAGTAAGTCCTAAAGGGAGTCTGGTCTGAAGAGGGGCCGTAAAAAAGATAAGAGTCTATAAATTCCCTATTTTTATTCCTTCAGAAGTGCATGTGTGCAATGAAGGATGGATAAGAAAGGAGAACACATCATTTTCCACAGTCATGGCTACCCATGTGAGAGGAGGATAACAATGATATTTGAAAGCCTGTGTTGTTTTCCTGGCTATGTGACATCCAAGGAGACATGGACTTCCTAGAAACTTTCTTTCAAAGACCAGTTTCATCTCAGTGTTGCCTCAATAGCCAAAGATAAGTAGCAACTATTTGCTTTTGGTGATGCCCTAAGTCCAAGTCATTTCTCTTCACAGAAATTTTTTGTGATGTCATCCTTAAGGACAAAAGCTTGTTGGAATTGTTAACAACTGACTTTCTCATTTATAAAACCAATCATTGTATTTATCAGTAGCTTCTACTTCTAAAAGTGCTCATCTAGACTTTACTACGTGACTGCAGCTAGTACCATAGTTTGCCTAGCACAAGACCCCATGAACTCTGCTCAGCCTGTATGCTATGCTACCTCTGTTGATGCCCTTCTTAAAACTTTCTTCTTTACTTGGCTCTGTGACTCTGCTGTTTTCTTCTTCCATTTCCTTTTTTGCTGGAAAGGCTGGGACCAAGTTAAGACAGGTGAGGCACTGGCTTTGGATACAAAATTTAAGGGAGCACCAAAAGACTCGAATCAAAATAAATAATTCTTCAATGCACTAGGTTTTTTTAAAAAAAATCATAATTATATGAAAAAAATTAATGATGAACAAATGTCAAAAATATAAATAAAACAGGATCCATGTTGACTAGATCCAATCAGTAGTCATTAGAATGTTTTTACTTCCCTCTTTCCCCACTCTACTATGCCAGGCCCCATCCCTAAAGTTTGCATCATTAGTCATATTACTTCTATTTCAAGAATCTTTAACACTTATATGTTCCCATCATGCTACAATATTACACATACACTTTTACACATATACATTCATCATCTGTTTTCATTCAATTATTCTTCATTGGAGATTTTCTTTAATATTCTCCCCAGATATCGTATGTAGATAATACATTCTCTGAATTATTATGCATCCTCAGGTTTCCCCCCCCCAAAAAAAGTAAGGGATATTTTGACTAGATACAGAATTTTTGGATTGTCTTCTTTTTCTCTTGGCTATCTTTGGATTTCACTCTGTTACTTTCTATTTTCCAGTGTTGTAGATAAGAGGTCTAACTGCCAGTTTAATTCCTAATTCCTTATTTTTAAAACAGTTGGTTCCTTCTCTCTGGGAGTCTACACAATTTCCCTTGTATCCTTTGAACTCAGAGATTCCTGGGCTAGGACTAGTTTGTTGCTTGTGTGTTTATGTGTGTGTGTGTGTGTGTTTAACAATTATGCCAGGAATTCAGTGAACCTTTTGATTCTTTGGCTCGAATCTTCCTTCAGTACACAGAAATTGTCTTCTATTATTTGTCTTATTATTGCTCTTCTCCACTGATTCCTACTTCTTCTTTTGGAAATTCCTATTTGTATCTTGAGTGCCTGTTCTCCAAAATCACTTATCTTTCCCCTCTTGTTTTCTCTACCTTTCCATTTTTGTTCTCAGCTGTTTTTTCTCCCCTCTCACCTAATTTTCCAGGCCACTGATTCAGGACGCAATGGTAACTATCTTCTCCTCCTTTTCATGTATTGATTTTTTTAATTCAAAAATTATGTGTTTTTTAATTCCAAGAATGTAAGATATTTAAAAAACTGCATTTGTTTTCTTATTATTTTTCTGTTCAAATTGCTTTCAGTCTCCACTAGCAGTTCTATTTCTCTTTGAAGATGCTATTCTTCTCCTGTCATTGCTGAGTTTTCTTCGTTAATTTCTAACTCACTCTCAAATCTCATATCCAGAGTTTGGGGTGCCTCAAAAAGAAGAACGTTGCTTCCACAGGTCAAATCCAGCAGTCAATTTGCCAGTTTGTTACCTGGGCATTGGAAGGAAGCTCCTCCCCAGTCTCTACTGCAGTCAAGGCTGGGGTTCCTCCAGCCTCCAGAGTAAGATGCCACTTCCTCATAGCTTCTGGGAACCAGTAAGGCCACTTCCTGGGAGTGCTGCCCTTTCTCAGGAGTGACCTAAGGGTGACTCAAGTTGACTCCTCTCCAGGATGCATAGTATTCTAGTCCTCACACTCTGAGTACTCTCCTGCAGCCTGTAGGGGTCTCTCCAGGCCCAAAGAACACAAGGCTTTGTGCTTGCTCCCCCTCCACTCCAGTAGAGTCTTGCTCACACCTTCCATAACTTGCATGCGGCCAACCAACTCCTCAGTGTGGCAGAGGTGATTAGGATTTCAGAGTGGTGATGGATAAAAAATAAAGTACCTCTGATTCAAGTTCCATCTTTTGAGAATTAGGTAGCTGTTCAATTTTTTCAACCCCTTAAATTTTCCTTTCCTTTTATCCTTATTTCAGTTAATGTCATTGGGATCTCATATTGCTCTAGTATAAAATACCAGTCATTTTTGACAATTAATCTTCCTCATCACCTTCTTTCAACTGATCTACAAATTTTTTTTTTCATTATAAACCCTACATTATCTCTTGAATCCATTTCCTCCTTTACATTTCTGGCTGCCATACATTTTTTTCAGGCCTTTATTATCTCCAGCTTAAGTTTATACAGTAACTTTGTAACTGACTTCTCACTGTCTATTTGGTATGCTCTTGGAAGGTACACTAATACATAGTTGTGACTAACTGATTCTTACTATTTACTGAAATCAACTCATCCAAGGTTTTCTCCCAGATAAATTCATGAATTTATCACACATACACACTCACAGAGTGTGCATATGCACACACACACAAACACAAACACCTCCTCCTCCTCTTCCACCTCTGAGAACACATTTTGATCATGGCCTAGCACTTTCTCAAGTCCTGGCTAGACTTATCTTGTTCTTTGCTCCTTCCTAGTCCATCACCTCTCAATCTCTATTTGTCCTCCATGGCTCGGCTTGTATGTTTCTACCATGAAGGCTTCCCCTGTTCTTTGTCTAATGTAATATCTACCAGTTTCACCCCCCTGCAACACTTTTTCTAATCTTTATTATCTTTTGCATTTCACTCATTAGAATTTGCAAACTCTTTGAATGTAATGATTATGTGTGGCTTACCTTTGCTTCTTCCCCACCACCTGGAAAATTGTAAGTACCTCTCTAGTTCAGTCACTCAGTCGTGTCCAACTCTTTGCAACCCCATGGACTGCAGCACACCAGGCCTCCCTGTCCATCACCAACTCCTGGAGTTTGCTCAAACTCATGTCCATCCAGTCGGTGATGCCATCCAACCATCTTATCCTCTGTCATCACCTTCTCCTCCTGCCTTCAATCTTTTTAGCATCAGGGTCTTCTCCAATGAGTCAGTTCTTCCCATCAGGTAGCCAAAGTATTGGAGCTTCAGCTTCAGCATCAGTCCTTCTAATGAATATTCAGGACTGATTTCCTTTAGGATTAACTGCTTTGATCTCTTTGCAGTCCCAGGGACTCTCAAGAGTCTTTTCCAACACCACAGTTCAAAAGCATCAATTCTTTGGCACTGAGCTTTATTTATAGTCCAACTCTCACATCCATACATGACTACTGGAAAAACCATAGCTTTGACTAGACGGACCTTTGTTGACAAAGTAATGTCTCTGCTTTTTAATATGCTGTCTAGGTTGGTCATAGCTTTTCTTCCAAGGAGCAATCATCTTTTAATTTCATGGCTGCAGTCACCATCTGTAGTGATTTTGGAGCCCAAGAAAATAAAGTCTGTCACTGCTTCCATTGTTTCCCCATCTATTTCCCATGAAGTGATGGAACTGGATGCCATGATCTTCATTTTTTGAATGTTGAGTTTTAAGCCAGCTTTTTCACTCTCCTCTTTCACTTTCATCAAGAGGCTCTTCAGTTCCTCTTCACTTTCTGCCATAAGGGTGGTGTCACTTGCATATCTGAGGTACTGATATTTCTCCCGGCAATCTTGATTCCAGCTTGTGCTTCCTCCAGCCAGGCATTTCACATGATATACTCTGCTTATATGTTAAATAAGTAGGGTGACAACATACAGCCTTGATGTACTCCTTTCCCAATTTGGAACCAGTCCGTTGTTCTATGTCCTGTTCTAACTGTTGATTCTTGACCTGCATACAGATTTCTCAGGAGGCAGGTCAGGTGGTCTGGTATTCCCATCTCTTTCAGAATTTTCCACAGTTTGTTGTGATCCACACAGTCAAGGGCTGTGGTATAGTCAATAAAGCAGAAGTAGATGTTTTTCTAGAACTCTCTTGCTTTTTCCATGATCCAGTGGATGTTGGCAATTTGATCTCTGGTTCCTCTGTCTTTCCTAAATCTAGCTTGAACATCTGGGAGTTCATGGTTCACATACTGTTGAAGCCTGGCTTGGAGGATTTTGAGCATTACTTTGCTAGTGTGTGAGATGACTGCAATTTTGCAGTAGTTTGAACATTCTTTGACATTGCAAAACCATTCTTTTATAGTAGTGAATTGAATAAAACTGTTTAGATAAACATTTAGTTGACCTCTCCAATGTCCCAGGCAGTGAGTAGTGCTTGAGATAAAAAAAAAACCAGGCCTTGTCCTCAGAGATTCAAGTGACAAATTATATTAATATATTGTAATATTGCAATTAAATGATCTGGTATGAATTAATGTGTATCTGATCATATATAGCTGAGGGATTTCTTTTTCTCTTAGCCTCACAATCCACCACAGAATGTGGCCCCAGACTATCCGTGCCTGCACCTTGATGCTCAGCACACATATTCAGGCAATGATAATCAATGTTTCCTTCAGTCTCTTTGGACTAAGAAATTAAGGGTGTCCTGGGTAAACAGCCAATCTCCCCATCAGTTCCCAGCTGCTACCCTGATGCACAGTCTTTTGTTCTAGCTCTCTGGCTGGTACCCACGTGTATAGAATGCACCTTTCTGCGGCTCATCATTGCTCTAAGTTGGCGAGTTCATACAGAGTCTGTATTGGTTGCTGATTCTGCCCACATACTGCCAATCAGACGAAACCATGCATATATTGAGATAGGCCAAAACACATTTAGTTTCCGAGATCTCAGATGAAAACCACATTAAAGACAACAGGAGTTGGGACATAATAGTCTCTTACTAATATTGTCAGAGACAAATTACAGGCATCAATAATACTTAGATCTGACCCAATAAACAGCCTTATATTAGGGCTTGGCCAAAAAGGTATGGCATGGGAATTCATAAATTTATGCTTAAGAGGACTTAATTATATGCTGAGTTCTACATTACATGATATGACTTAAATCATAATTTTAAAGTGATTTTAAGTGATTTTAAATCACTTCCTACCGAGCCCTCTGATTTGGGGCAAAATACTAATCTCTCTGGTTTTAGTTCCCCATCTGACACGAGGTCTAGAACTACTGACTTTTTAGCTATATTGAGCAATAGGCTGTGGGTCTATAATATGTTCCAAGATTAGAAATTGCCAGCTAAACATGAATCTGCTGAAGACAATAGGAGGAGAGGACAAAGTCAAAATTCCATGTTAGAGATTTGGGAGGAACTCAATTGTGAGATGATTTGTTAATCACTAGTCAGTCACAGGGGACAGAATTCTGGAGTCTTTTATTGCCATCCACTGCTTAGTGCACCAGGCTGTTTTGTTGAACATACATTGATTAGTCCTCTAAATTCTCTCAAGCAGAAATGATTAAGGATAGACATGATTCCAAAAGTACTACAACTGCATTTATGAAGAAAGAAATGGGTTAATGTCAAGAAGCCACTGACTCTTTTGAATTCCAGTATCTAAATGGCTATTGTTCCTCTCAACATAGAATTTTCTAGAAGACAAAACACATACCAAAGCTCCAAGAAAGAAAATATCCATTAAAAATACAAAGAGACTGGGGCTCCACTAATGTAATATGAAAATTCAACTTGCAAGTAAGATGCCAGAGTTGAATTGATTGCTGTGTACAACAGTGACATGAATATAAAGACTCCCTAAGGTTAAATTGGGCTCCTGCATTGAAATTCTAATTAGATATATGAGTGCCTCAACTCTGCAAAAGTACATGTGTGTTTAATTATTCTTCCTTTTTACCTTATCTCTTCCATTATTTTATACCCTTTCCCCTCCTCCTTTCTTGCTGTTCTCAAGCAACCCATGCTCCTCACTTAATCTAAGTGTAGGGCCTTTCTTTAAGTTGGCATTAATTGACAAGCAGTGTTTAATTATTATTTTTCATGTCTAAAGAGGGCTAATATTAACTCTCCATGGGCCTGAAGGCGACCTCAGCCCCCCTGTTTCTGGCGGCATTGCTCTGATTTTATCACTGGTGTTTCTTTAGTCAGACAGACACACCATGTATTCTTCAGCTTAATGGTATGTACCTTCATTTATGCTAAATGAGGTTGCTGGGTACCTCACTTGTCTTCTACCATTATAATTGGCACTTTGGACAACTGAAGAGTAAGTCAACTTCATACAATCTAAAAGGTGTATGGAAAAAACACAGCTTTGAGGACTATGAACCTAGTCTTCTTAATGCCAGGAATGAGCCCTATCAGAATGCCATCCTCAGTTGGCACCCATACTTAATATTGCTCCATATTTGATTGATCAATAATTATTATCTCAAAGGACCTATAAACCATATACTTATGCACTAGTGCTCTGGTTTAAGAGTGGGGATTTCATTCATTGCCATAATCATGATGATCTGACTTGTCCCTAAATTCAGCGATTAGGGAAATCTCTCTAGTCCACTGGCATAGTGGTCAATCTTTCGAATCAAAGCTGGAGAAAACCCTGCTGATATTAAGTTTGAGGTAATCTGCTTTTTGGAGCTTTCCTGGTGGCTCAGTGGTAAAGAATCTACCTGCCAATGCAGGAAATACAGGTTCAATCCCTAGGTCAGGAAGATCCCCTGGAGAAGGAAATGGCAACCCACTCCAGAATTCTTGCCTGAAAAATCCCATAAACAGAGGAGCCTGCTGGGCTGCACTCCATGGAGTCACAAAGAGTTGGACACAACTTAGTGACTAAATGACAACAACCATCTGCTTTTCAAGGATTCATGTTGATGTATGGCAAAACCAATACAATATTGTAAAGTAATTAACCTCCAATTAAAATAAATAAATTTATATTTAAAAAAAAATAACGTTTTATTCCATTTGCCTTATCATTCTATATTGAGCTTGAATCTCTTGGGCTAAAAAAGGACCTGAACTGCTAGACAGAAAGGGCAAATGAAAGTAACCACAGTGAGCTACAGATCAAATCCAATAAAGACATTTAAAGCAGAAAAGTATCAAGGATTAGGTGTAAAGGAACAAGTAGGCACTCTGGGTTCAAGATCAATAGGTGCTAAACCAAAAAATTCAGGTAAGAAGAGTTAAAAACTAGCGGTTGAGGCTTCCAGACAGTCATATGACCCCAGAGTCTCAAGGTCCTAGGTGACACTTAGAAATGTTACGGCAAGTAGAAATGGCACAGGATCCAGAGTCAAAGAGCCTAGATTCGAATCCTGACTCCATCAGGGACTGATTGTAGGACCATAGGCAGAACACACTTTAAAGTTACTGTAATTAAGATCTTTCTTATAGAACTTTTGAGAGGATTAAATAAGGTCAGTCAATCAGTCAGTTCAGTCGCTCAGTCGTGTCCGACTCTTTGTAACCCCATGAACCGCAGCACACCAGGCCTCCCTGTCCATCACCAACTCCCAGAGTCTACCCAAACACATGTCCATTGAGTCAGTGACGCCATCCAACCATCTCATCCTCTGTCGTTCCCTTCTCCTCCTGCCCTCAATCTTTCCCAGCATCAGGATCTTTTTCCAATTAGTCAGCTCTTCACATCAGGTGGCCAAAGTACTGGAGTTTCAGCTTCAACATCATTCATTCCAATGAACACCCAGGACTGATCTCCTTTTGGATGGACTGGTTGGATCTCCTTGCAGTCCAAGGGACTCTCAAGAGTCTTCTCCAACACCACAGCTCAAAAGCATCAATTCTTCAGTGCTCAGCTTTCTTTATAGTCCAACTCTCACATCCATACATGACCACTGGAAAAACCATAGCCTTGGCTAGACGGACCTTTGTTGGCAAAGTAATGTCTCTGCTTTTTAACAGGCTGTCTAGGTTGGTCATAACTTTTCTTCCAAGGAGTAAGCAAGCATCTTTTAATTTCACGGCTGCAATCACCATAAGGTAATACATGTTAAAGCACTTTGGACATTTTAAGCTGTCATAATTTTAATCATTATTAACTTGAGAACATATTTCCTTACATAGTAGAAAACAAGAGTTCAATTGGTACCATGGTTCAGCTACATGTGGATTTAATAGGCATTTTTTTTCTCGTTAGTTCTGCCATTTGCAGGACAGTAAAAACAACAACAACAACAAACTCATACACCGGGAATATGCATATACCTTTTGTGATTGAAAGCCTTCAACCTACTAATGCCCATAAAGAGCTTAGGAGGAATCCTATGTTGAATGTTCTTCTTTCAATCTTGATTTATTAACTTATGGTACTGGTCATCAAGAAAACAAATCATAAACTCTGCCAGGCTCCACAAACACCAACTTGTGTGCTAATAACATCAAAGAAAACAGTAATTGTATTTAAAAAAAAGAAACAAAACAAAACACCATCAGTGGTTCTCAAAGTGGGAAAACCACCAACATAAGTTCTCAAAGTGTGGTTTCAAAGCTGCAACAGTAACAGTTTGACAAACCTGGAAACTTAATGGAAACAGCAAATTATTGAGCCCTACCCAGACCTATTGAATCAGAACCTCTGGGGTTAGGGTACAGCAATCTGGGTTTTAACTAACTGGCCAGGTGATATTGACACTCTTTGGAAGTTGGAGAGCTACTGCACTGGGTTGAGAACAGAACTAGCAACGTTAAGTGCAATGGTTTTACTTGTAGTTTACTGAGGGACCTTAACTAGTTTACAACATGTTTAAGATGGCTGAAAATGGCTGTATATTCAACACAATATGTGCAAGAAAGTCACAACCAGTAAATGTATGACAGAGACAATAGAGATCTTTAATTTGTATTTTGGTTTATTGTTTAATGAAGTTCATTTTTCCAACCTTAGCCTGAACAGATGAATGTCTTGGTCAAGTCTAATGTCCTATGATACTTGAGCAATTCAAACACTCTCAAAAAATTTGAGCATATTTTTATGTGCTATGGACTCTAATCAAGGTGGAAGTTCTTACAATTAGTCTTGATAATAGAAACATAAATTAAACTTGGTTCATTAATTTTAGCGATATCCCTCCTGGTTTGGCTTTTAATAGTATGTAAATCTAACTACTGGGTTTCCTAGACAGTGCTAGTGGTAAAGAACCCCGCTGCCAATGCAGGAGACAGAGGAGACACAAGTTCGATCTCCTGGTCAGGAAGATCTCCTGGAGGAAGGCATGGCAACCCACTCCAGCATTCCTGCCTGAAGAATCCTTTGGACAGAGGAGCCTGGCAGGCTACAGTCCACAGGGTTGCTAAGAGTTGGACACAATAGAAGCAACTTAGCACTCACATATACATGAAGTTTATAAGACAAGGTATTAATATAATAGCTAGACTTGCATGCAGGTGCGTGCCAAATCGCTTCTGTCGTGTCTGATTCTTTGCGACCCCCTGGACTGTAGGTTCCTCTGTCCATGGAATTTTCCAGGCAAGAATACTACAGTGAGTTACCATTTCCTCCTCAGTGGCTCTTCCCCACCCAGGGATCAAACCCACGTCTCTTGCCTCTCCTGCATTGGCAGGCAGGTTCTTTAGCACCACCCGAGAAGCCCCTATAAACTTCATAATATACTTTAATAATATAGACAATAGAATTACAATTTAATATGGTAGCACAGGAATAGATATTCAGAAAAAAAATAGAGGCTAAGATTATTTTTATAATTATTAAAAGAATAATCTTATTTTTCTAATGATTGGAGGTAAAAGGTCAATTTTTCTCCACTTATTCATTTTAATGAAGTAAAATGTTATGCTACACAAGTATCAATAAGACTATAAAAATATCTTATGAACCAGTCAACTGTTTATTCTTTCATAAATATTACAATTTTAATATATTATGTAAACTAAAGTTTTCTTGCACACATCACAGCAACTTCACTTTCATCATGCTTAGGCCTGGGGGTGAGGACCCAGAGCTCTCTGTCCTAGAGTTCCACTGGTTTCCATTACACTTCTGGGTCACTGGAGATTGATGCCTATGTAGTTCCTAAGGAAGCACTATACATGTATTTGTGGGTGAGTTGGCTTTTAATATCTTATCAACAATTACCAACATTAAATGCAATCTTCCTAACACAAACCATACTTCTTCATGAAATTAAAAATAAAAGCAGGCCACAACAATCATGCCTCTAACTTACTCTCACCCAGCCTCCTGGTGATATCTGGAGCTAGCATCAGGGCTTCCTTCTGTTTCTCCTTCCTCAGTGCCCCACAGCATCCTCCTGGGAAAATCCACTTGCACCCACCAGCCTGACCATCGTTTTGTCTCCAGTGAAACTGCAATATAATTTCTAACCCTTTTCTACTCCCCTTTACTTAAAACATTGCTCCACACATTTCGACATGACACTTCTTGCTTAAGAGAAAGATATGTTTCTTTCCAACTGAAAACTACAGAATAAGATTTCTAGGCTTAGGGAGTCTATTGATGAGACAAGTGGAGATCTAGGATTCAGGATGAAAATCCTGAAATTATGGGAACGAAAAAGGGGAGAGAGTGGCTGATTTCATGAGAACACCACATATAATGAATCATGTAGGTATAAAACTTAATACATCTAAATATTTTTAATAATGATTTCTAATAGCATTTTGTAATTACAGTGGGACTTTCTGGTGTGTGAATTATGATGTATTCATGTTTAGTTGCATTGATTGCACTCAGCTTTCAGCCATGTGCCTAGCAACACACTGGGTATGAATTAATGTGTAGTAATTCATGGCCTGTTGTGTCTTATTAAATATAGCATTAATTCAATTTTCGAACTGCAACATAATGACTCAAATATTTTTCAGAATGCTAAGTGTCCCATACAATTTTCATCTGAGAGCCTGTTTTCACATTCCCAAACCTCACTTAAAATGGTAATATTTTCCTACTGCAGAGAAAAAAATTCAACTTCCCACCAAAAAAATAAAATACCATGAGGAATTATCTCTCAAACAGACCTGTTTACCCTAATACATATGAGTCTCCAAAAAATCTGCTTTAAATGGGGGGGAAAGTTTTTTGTCTTTTAGAACATTTTAAAAACTACTTTAAAAGATTCAATTTCCTTGTTCTCTATTATTCTGTGATTCAAAGTAAAATAATATGTCATATTTAAAAGGGAAAGTGCCCAGCAGCAGAGTTGTGATCCAGTCCTGATTCTGCTAATTCACTCTTGATTACCAATAAGTCACAGTCACTCTGGACCTGTTTCCTCATCTGTAAAACAGATTTAATGCTACCTCTTTTCCCACTGCAGATGATGTTATGAAGATAGAACAACATAAATCTGTGCAGATGCTGTATAAATTAGTGTAGGCAATGTGCCTAGCCCCATGCTAGGTGCATTCTGAGCTAAAGAGCTTTCATATGCATTATCTAGTCGAAAACTTCCAACAAGATGGTAGATGGATAGGTACTGTTAGTCCCATTTCACAGCTGAGTTTTGGCCACAGGATGCTCTCCTTCTCAGTGGCAGATGCACATAAAGCATTGAAAGACCTAAACTGAATAAAACATGATTTCCAAAGTCACAGTTAGAGAGCCCTCACATCCACTTGACAGAAGAAGACGTGGAGAGAAACTGACAAATGTAATTGAGCAGCAAAGTTAAAACCCAAATCCTGGCCTACAGACTTTCAGGCAGGCCAGAGGCTACCTTTATGATGAAAAGGTTAAGCAATTATTTTGCCTCACAATTTTCACTTGGGCCAGTGAGAAGCCTCTCGCCGCAACGTCCGACAGCATTGCTGCTGCTGCTTCTGCTGCTAAGTCGCTTCAGTCGTGTCTGACTCTGTGCGACCCCATAGACGGCAGCCCACCAGGCTCCCCCGTCCCTGGGACTCTCCAGGCAAGAACACTGGAGTTGGTTGCCATTTCCTTCTCCAATGCATGAAAGTGAAAAGTGAAAGTGAAGTCGCCCAGTCATGTCCAACTCTTCTTAACTCCATGGACTGTAGCCCATCAGGCTCCTCCGTCCATGGGATTTTCCAGGCAAGAGTACTGGAGTGGGGTGCCATCGCCTTCTCTGAGACAGCATTGGACACAACTAAATCAGTTTCATCAGTGACAGTGTTCAGTCAGTCCAGATCTCATACTGCACACTTTTCCAAAGGACATCCTTCCGTGTCTTCATGTTCAGAAGTACATTTTTAAATGACTTTTTATTGGTTTTAAGTAAAATATAATATCTACATTTATTAATTGAAGGAATTAAAGAACTTTCCTTTTGTTAGTAGCTACCATATTGTTTGTCCTACTTCTTCCAGAATTCTGATGTTCTGCAAGAATGAGCTATTAAAAAAAAAAAAAGACCAAAACTAGTATTGTAACAGAGAAGGACAAGAACAAACCTGACTCCATATTGGATCTATTCCCTCAGCTCTAACCCTTCTCCTCTAATGCCTGTGCTTAGTCATGCTAATTTTACACATTTGTAAAAGAATAGTGCCTCTAACCTGAAATATTAATATATATGATAGTTCATCTTCAAGGCTCTAACCTTTAAGGGTATAACACTTTCCCATTCATATAGAGATAAAAAGTTTCACAACAAAAAATGACAACTAACTTGCTTGAGGTTTATAGGAACATTGTGACCACACCTATATGGACACTATAAGAACAAAGGATTCTAGCATGGAAGAAGTTTGCAACAATCAGCCACATCTGCTGTCCTTTTAGGATAAAAGAAATCAGAATTCTAACTCAGGTAAGATGGGTCTTCAGGACACTTTTTTGCTGGATTGCTGAACGAAATCCCTATTCTTTGCTCCAACACCTATCTCTCAATTTATTGGCCTGTCATGGGACAAGCAGCATTAGCTTGGACTCCATAACAATCTCTCATACCCAGCTCATGTTCATGAATCTGACAGTGCCATTTCTAGCATAAAAGCACTCCTGGCACCAAAACTGCAAAAAAAATTTTTTTTAAATTTTGACCCAAGACCATTTATTTCTTTTGTGATACGAGGAAACCTGAGGAGAAGTAGTTTGGGGCCATGACGAACCTTATTGAGACAGAAAATATTATACACTAGAGATCACTGTATCTTGGTACATTCATTCCATATATGCAGATTTGAAACACAGCAACATGGAGATGTTTTAGAGTAAGTCAAACTCAGTTTCTAACTCTAGCTTCACCATTACTAGTACCTGGCAATGGAGACTGATTTAATCTCTCTCAGCATGTTATTTAATTGTAAATGGAGGAAACAACAGTTTCTATCTCATAGAGTATGGGAATTCAATGGAATATTCTATATAAACCATGGAGGACAGAGCCTGACACATAATAAGCACTCAAAAATGTTAACTAATATTATGTTAGATAAATTATTGTGGGTCCATGTTCTAGATAAGATATAGCTCAAATGCTAGTTATTATAGGTCAAATCTATCTCAGGCTTTTCCCATTTTATAGGTCCATCTTCACAGAAGTTTATTAAAGATATGAAAGCTCCTAGTATGGAATTCTCTAGGCAAGAATACTGGAGTAAGTAGCCATTCCCTCATCTAGGGGATCTTCCCAACTCAGGGATTGAACCTGGGTTTCCTGCATTGCAGGCAGATTCTTTACCATCTGAGTCACCAGGGAAGCCCCATATTATCACTACAAATAATTTTCATTGCACTCAGCATGTACCTATGTTACAGTTCAATCTGCATTATGCCAAAATTACTTATGCATTTGTCTCCTTTCCACAGAAGGATGGGAGAGCAGAAAGCACAACTGATTCTATCTTATCCAAGGACTAAGACAGTGCCTGCATCTATCTATCTGGAGTCCAGTAAAAGTCAGTTGCATTATACTGGGCATACCACCATAGACTAAGGCATCCACTTGATCACTGTATCAAAACAGATGCTGTTGGGTAATGCAACTACTGCTTTCTGTTAGGAGTAGTACCAGAGGCTCAGGTGACGACTGTCTATGAACAGAATAAACATGGGGACAATTAGATGGCTAGCCTAGTTCAACCCAAGTGAATGTCATTTTGATCAGGCATTTCAGAATTGCAAAAGACTCTTCTGTACACTAGAAGACAACGGGTTATCATTCTGAAACTCCAATGGCTTTTTCACTCTTTAGTGCAAAATAATAGCCCATGTAGACTTTCTTTTGCAATTATCACCTATTGGAAATTTGTAACATTTATTTAGTTAGCAATCTAGCTCTTTTCCCTGTTTAAAAAGAATAATAAATAGCTGAGTGCCTTTTTTCTTCCATACATTGATACGAGACCACAAATTTGATCTTCTCTAATATGACAACAGAGACTTGTTTAACTGCAACAAGTCTTCCAAGGCCTGATCTCCTCTCCCCACAAGCTGACTGAGCAGAAGGGGAGACAAGGCAGACAGATCTCTTGGCATAAGGACTGAAGCAATGGTCCTGCTTCTGAGAGCTCAGGTGAGTGGACTCTGTCCTTCCTGCCCAGCCACAGTGAGAGAGAATCACAGGGCAGACAACTGTGGGAGAGATGGTGCCAATCCCTGAACAAGCAGGTGTTCCGGCTTCTCTTTGATATGTGACTCCCTATTATTCTTCCATTCTCACCAATCTTATCAACCTGATTGTTTGATAACCACATCAAAATATAAACGCACAGATTTGTGTGTGTGTGTGGACCATGCTTAGAAATTTTCAGAAGAAAGCAAGATGGACCAAGCTGTCAGTATTATCCCTGTCTCAGAGAATCCCTTATGCATGTCACATGGAAATTCAGCTGTCATCACCCTGCCTCCTTCAAGAAGCCTGTACCCTATTCTTCAAAGTGTCAGAGCACATATTAGGCAGAGCAGCAAGTGACTTAACTAAAACACCCTGACAGGTGGGGATAGACTTTACCGCTTCTCCCACACCACACACATGCCACTCACCACTTTAGAGATTTCTACTCACTGAAAAGATTTTCCAGTATTCTCTGTCATCAGATATTAGAGACCTTGCTTCCACCTCCACTGAGGCTGTCACTATTCTCTTGAACTTCAACTGGACCCTCAAGCCTATAAAACCTCATGATTCCTTTATAGAATATCCCACGGGGTTACCAGAGCCAGTGGAACATACTGGTTATGCATGTGGATTTTGGAGTCAAATAGCTAGACCCAAATCCTGCCTTAGTCACTTATAAGCTATTTGTTTGGGGACAAGTTTCTTAATCTGTCAATGCTACAGTCTCCTCATTTGGGATGCTCATGACAGTGCCTGTATCAGGTTATTGCAGCCTGTCCTTCACCATCTCCTGCAGCTTGCTCAGACTCATGTCCACTGCATCAGTGATGCTGTCCAACCGTCTCATCCTCTGTCACCCCCTTCTCCTCCTGACCTCAGTCTTTCCCAGCATCAAGGTCTTTTCCAGTGAGTTGATTCTTTGCATCAGTTGGCCAAAGTATTGGAACTTCAGTTTCAGCATCAGTCCTTCCAGTGAATATTCAGGGTTGATTTCCTTTAGGATTGATTGGTTGGCTCTTCTTGCAGTTCAAGGGACTCTCAGGAGTCTTCTTCAGCAACACAATTCAAAAGCACCGATTCATAAGCTTCTTTGTGGTACAACTCTCACATCTGTACATGACTACAGGAAAAACCACAGATTTGAATATACAGATCTTTGTTGACAAAGTGATGTCTCTGCTTTTTAATATGCTATCTACTCTCTAAGCCTCCATAAGCACGTAAGCCAACTTCTTAAAACCAATCAATTGATATCTCTCCCTCTTTCTCTCTACACACACACACACACACACACACACACACACACACAGATCCTGTTGTTCTCATTTCTCTGGAAAATCCTGATTACTATAAGGGGGGAAGAAGGGTGATATAGGGGTGTATGGGCTTCCCTGGAGGCTCAGTGTCAAAGAATCTGCCTGATACGCAGAAGACATGTATTCAATGCCTGGGTCAGAAAGATTCCCTGGAGGAGGAAATAGCAACCCACTCCAGTAATCTTGCCTGGGAAATCCCATGGACAAAGGAGCCTGGAAGGCTACAGTCCGAGGGGTTGTAAGAATCAGACACAACAAAGCTACTGAGCACAGAAGGGCATGTATTAAAGGGTCCTCCTAACATAGTTTGGGAAATCAGTGAAGGCCTCTTGAAGAAACAACATTTAGGCCAAGATTTACATCACTGGTAAATGTCAGACATGACCAGAGTAAAGGGGAAGTCAAAACTATTCCAAGCAAAGGAAATAGCATTTTCAGTGGCCCTACAGCGAGAGAAGTGCTTTCTAGGCACTGGGAGTACAGCCTTGGTTGGTTGATGGTCCTTATATGAGAGATGTAACCTCGATGCTTTATTTGGCAGGCCTCGTGCTAAGAAAGTCAAGCATACTGTCATACAATCGCTCTCAACAGAGGTCGCAGTCAGCCTGATCCAAAGAAAAACACCATACATATTCATCCCTCCTGCTGGCAAAGTTCATGCCCTCCCTCTCTGCACAGGGATGTAATCAGTGAAGTCTGACATGACTCCAGGCTGCAGACACCCAAGAAAACAGCAAAGTCCTTATGAGGAGAGACCTAATTCAACCTCAGAGCAGTCCAGTCAGCAGTCACTCCATTCTGAAACCTGTCAGACTGCGATACTGCTCAAGGCTGTTGTTTTGACATTAACGTGACACGTTCACATGTCGCCCTCATTGTGTGAACTCCTACTCAGTGTTTTGTAATAACAGCAAAGGCATCAATATTTAAAAACAATCAAATGTATGTTTGGTTTAAATAGGCAGTTGAGCCACCACTGTTTCCCAAAAGTTAGAAATTCTATGTTTCCTTGCCTGTTACATGTATTTTAAGTTAACCTTTCATATGAGAAGTCTCTTACCTGAATTATTGATAACCACAAAAGGTCAGTAATTCAATGGATCCAAGATTCAACTCTTCTCTCCAAAATATCATAATCTAAGTTACTTTCCCATTTTCTATCCTGCTTTCATCACCAATCCAAAGATGACATAACATTCTGTAGGTGTATACTACTATGTGGTTACCCTCAAAACTGCTCATAAGGTACAAATGCCTTAACAGACATCTCCGTGATGGAGGCAAACTGCTGAACTCATTCACTTTGTTTTCACTCTTCCATTTGGCAAGTGTAGGTGAGAACTTAAACCAGGGGCCTATGAAAATGGCTGAAGTGACACCCAAATCCTACCACATATTTCCTCAGGCCCCATATCTCACTGGGCTTTCCTGATAGTTCAGATGGTAAAGAATCTGGCTTCAATGCAGGAGACCTGGGTTCAATCCTTGGGTCAGGATGATCCCCTGGAAAGGGGATGGCTACCCACTCCAGTATTCTTGCTGGAGACTCCCACAGATGGAGGAACCTGGCAGGCAATGGTCCATGGGCCGCAGAGTCGGACAAGACTGAGTGACTAAGCGCTACATTTCACTACAATAGTATATTTCCTTTTGCTAAGAAATTGATGAATAAGGACTTGTGGAAGTTGTTACATAGGCTAAATTTGCCCACACAGCTCACTGACGTTGAATAGAACCAGGTTAGTGCAATATTCTCTCTGTGGTGTCAAGGCTGAAAAAAAGCAAGTTAAACAGGATAGTTAGAAAGAGAGTGGGCTAAATAACCAGTCTTGCAGGTAGCTTGAAGAAAGCCACCACTCTTTGGACAAAATTTTTGAACCAGAATGTATCTGAAGAGTAGGTATACCCCTATCATTCACCCTGAAATGCTGACTGTATTCCAAAAGCCCCAAAGTCTCCAAAGGCATGATGTGGCTCTCCATATATCAAACTTGGTAGACCCCAGGAAACTTTTCCATCCTGCTCTCCTAAATTTTGGTGTTATTCAAAGTTTGAGTAAAAGCAATAATAGACATCTGTGAATTAAATTTAGTATTTTGAAAACCTAGTGGAAATATACATAACTAAAATAAACATAAGTACACACACACTAGGCTTTCTTTCATTTTGTTTTGTCTAATTTTTATGGCATTGTATCAAATCAATAACACTGGTTATCATATGTCAGTCAAAAACTCTGATTGGCAGTTATCCTTAGCTTATCTTAATAAACAAAGAAAACAAAGCAATTATTACTTGATAAATGCTATTTGGTAAATACAATTGCTAACGTGTGAAGTCCCTGAGGGGGAAAAAGAACAATTTTTAAAAAGGCCTTGGTGATGACAAAGGGAGGAAACCTAGCCCTGACTATAGTTGTGCTTCCAACTGTCTGCACAATCTCCCTGGATTCACTCCATTGGAAAAGATCTAGAGTTAGGTCAAGAGACTCTGAGTGAGGCACCGGCCAGCCTGAACAAATCCCTCCTGATCCCCACATGCCTCCTCCTCACCACCTTTGCCAAAGGCCAAGTCTACAGCAGAAGTGACCTGGACATTGGAGAAACAGATTTCAGAAAATGACCAGCATTCTCCTCAGAGTCAAAAGTATAGGAATCCTTTGCAGCTCTCCTCTGAAACATATCTTCAGAGAAGAACTGCAGCATCAAAGGTGGAAATGAATGCCTTTTCTTTGGGAGGATACTACTCATAATCATAGAATGATGGATAACCAGTCTAAGGATTTCCATCTCATTTTTCAAAGGAGGTCTTGATTCAGCCCCAACATTAGAAATGCCATATACCGAGGCAGAACACACAGTGGCTGACTCAAATGAAAACACTCGAACCTAAGTTTCCTTTCAGTATTTGGTCTACTTTAGCTACAGTTATGCCAAATGAGCAAAAATACCTCATTTCTGACTTGTCTTAAATTTTGCTAAAGGTGAGTGAGCAGGGCCATCTGAAAGTATGACTGTGATGTCATCAAAGCTGGATTTAGTATCCTTGATGTTTTATCTCTTCACTCCCATCTTTTCCAGTATTCTCCAATTCTTCTCTTATCCAAGTATGTTCCTAGAAAAATATCTTTAAAATCCATATATGTGAAGGTATAAATGATATATATGACTTAATCAATTTTTTAATCTAAGGGTGCCCTTCTCTGGACTGGAGCCAAGATCCAGATGCATTTGGTGAGTGGAGCTGGATGATCTTCTCCATTCTACCAATTTTCATGTGCATAAGGACGGTTTTCAGGGACTGCATAGAGTCCCTAGGAGGCGTCAGATGAAGTTGATGCAGCAAATGGCATGGTCTCTATCTTCACCTGCCTTCCTGCTTGAAACACACAAAACCTAGCCTGATTTTGAGTTTCTATAAGAGAGAGGTTACTGTAAGAATATGGGAGACCTATGTTTACAAAAGACTGTGTGATGAAGAACTACCATCTCTGCTCTGCTGCAGACCACAGCCTGCGTGGTCAAGACAGCCTCCCAGAGAAAGTGGGGTTGTACTAGAAGGAATCATTCTTACAGAGGCCACCAGGACAGAGTCACTGTCAAGGTCCTTCTACAAGGAGACCAAAACATCTGAGGTGGCTCATTTTAGGGCGCATGTGAGACACCATCTGGCCTGAAGACTCCAAAAACAACTAAAGAGTTTTGGATTGAAGGTGGGGTGAGAGTTGAAGCCTATGGATGCTCAATTAAAAATTACACCTAATGAATTTTTCCCCATAATTGTAAAAGTTAGGAGAAGTTTTGAGAACCACTGGCCCATGTTGCAGCTTATGTTCACACTTTGTGGGCCAATACCTTTTCAGGAAATCTACTTTCACTAATTGTGCCTTCCAAATACAGTGTTATTAATAGCATCATAGTTATCATCATTAGCCAGCATTTTCATCTTATTTTTCATACCTTCTTTCTGTTTTTCAGCTACTAGATGGTATGGCAATAAGTATCTTTGAAATTGACATGTCACTTTCCTTTTGCAGCAATTTAGTCACCTGGTACCAAAGCTTGAATTTAAATAAAATAACTATGACTGTACATTGGCCCTGCCCATTAATGCCAAATGAATGCACTGCTCTATCAGTAAATAGCAAATTCATTATGGAGTGTTACTCAAGCTCTTACAAATGAGCCACTTGAGTCAGATGGTTCCTCAATCTCGATGTCTGCCTTTACATGTCATCTACCTAGGAAGGTGATGCTTTGAAATCGTGTTAAGAATTTTAATCATGGATATTCTTTGCACATTGTGTAAGATAGGAAAAAAAGGTGGACTCCTGCTTCCCCAGACTTCTGTTCAACCCCTGCAGTTTTCCTCACCTTGGATGATATATTCAAGACTTTGATTCATTTTTCCATATTATAACCATCTCTTTCACAGCTGGGGTGAAGGGAAGGAGAGAGAGTGTTAGATAGCGATAGGGAAAGTCATAATTTAAGGGTCAGAAACCTTTTAAAAGTGGTGCACCAGGGTTTGGGGTTCTTTTCTTCTACTGTGTCCAAGAGAGTGACCTCTTCAGTCCATCGTTCCAAGTAAAATCTTGGCCATGTGCTAGCAGAGCTTGGCTAAAATTGAGATGCTCAGTCTGGCCTTATTAACTATCATTACTCATTCAAAAATTATTGAGTACTAATAGGAATTTTCATTAAACCTTTAGGCAGCACTAAGAAAAGCAGGCACAAACCTGGTCCTTCAGAAAAGACAGCTTGAGAAACACTGGAATTGACTGTATAGCTGTGAGAACCAAGGTTTAATTAGAGAAGTTAAGTTACTTGCCCAAAGACACATAACCTAAGGAAAGTAGAGTCATAATCGGACTGGAAGCATAAAACTCTGCTGTAGGTTTCTCTGAGTGCCTCCTTACAGGCCTAAGACATCAACCACTAGGTTTTTTGACTAGCACAGAACCAGGAGGTGAAGAAGCAGCAGCCCAGTTCATTACTTATGTCAGCCTCTCCTCCACTATCTCCTCCCTCTGTCAGTGAGGTCCCTTGCACTTAGGCCAATATGGGGCATCAGTCTCAAGCAATTTCTGTCTACTTTGGGGTCTGGGGGCATCATTCTATAATTATTTCCAGTCATAATCCTTGAGTGAGATGATTTCTGGCTGTTGGATTCTAAAATCCAGATGCTAACTGAAGGACGCTTGAGAGACTCTGCATAAGCCACATCAACACTTTACAGGGCATGAGACAGAGATCATACCTTGGTGACATTTCCCCATCCCTTGCCTCACCAAGGGCAAAACAATCTTTCCTAATCAGATGGAACATGCTGCAGAGGGTCTCTGTTCTTTCTGAGTACTCAAGTTTCCACCACACCATTGCTTTGACATTGTACTTTGACAATCAACAACATGACTCAGTTATCCAACATCAGTAGAGCTACTTTTTAAGACTATGGTACCTGTCCTCTTGATTTGAAAGTCATTAGAGAAAATATGCCAGATCAACCAGGAGAAACTTCACCACCAACGAAATCAAACTTGCAGACAGACTTGTCTATCTTCAGAACCCCTGCTCCCAAACATTGGACAAACCAGAGAGAACTGAGCTGTCAGAGTATAAACATGTCTGTCTCCTGCCTACTCAAGTTGACAGGATTAACACTCTATGCATAAAGACTGTCTCTTTATTTTTTAAAGGGCCATCAGATGAAACCAAAGGAACAGCCAGATGAAACCAAAAGAAGAGCTCCCAAATCATGCTTCTGGGAATCCCAGGGACTCTGGGAAAGTGTCACATGATCAGAGGGAATGGAGGAGGGAAGGAAGGAGAAGTTAGAAAGGTGAAGGGTGGGCCTCTCCCTTCTTTAACTCAAGAAGCCTTGATTCTATCTGTTTCTCACTTTAGACTTCTATGTAAGAGTCAATTTGAAGAAAAGACTCTACTTTAATTTTTTTCTTTGAAAACTACTTATTCACTATAATTTTATTTCTAAACATTTTGGTTTGATTTAAATCAGCAAGTTTTAAGCCTATTTCAGAATTGAACTGGATTTTTTTTTTTGCAACTCCAAACTTTTATTTCAGAACTATTTGGCTGTAGAAATGAGTCAGACATCTCATTTTAACTAAGACATTTTTGCCAAACTGAAAAGAAAATATGAATATGCTTTCCTCTTGAAAGAGAGATGCTGCTACAGGATCTGATTTTCCTTTGTTATAATAATTTCTTGAAAGACTTTTTAGGGGAATTCAATGCTGAAAATTGGGAAGAGAATAGTACTCTATCTCTATGAAAATTTTTATTTGAATTTTTAAAGATACCTTTAAATATTTCACAACTGAAACTATCTTCTAAGGTCTTGGAATGTAGTTAACAAAAAACTTCTAACCATGGAAGTGATATTCCACTGGGCTCCATTGTTAATTAAGGCCATAGGATGATAATACTATGAAATCCATTCAGAGATATAAGTGGGACAATCTAGCCTATGATAATTTAGGTCTGCACCTAGAAATGAACAAATCTAGGTATGAGAGCCATGCCCAAAGATATTTGCCATCTTGAAAAATTCCCAAGATCTAGTTTAAAATTTTGGTTTTTTGTGCAAATATTAGTTTCAAAATGCATATGTTAGTAAACATTAAACTTATTATCATCTTCATAGAACAATTTAGACCTCATTAAAAGGTTATTATCCCAAGATTCAATTCTAAAATAATCATAATTATTGCTCTAAATTATTTATGTATATTGGCTCTAATATTCATGGTAATGAATGGGAAAAGAAGTATTATTATACCTACACTTTACAAAGAAGGATTCAGGACTATACAAGTTAAATTACTTGCCTAGAACCATTACTGGAGAAGGCAATGGCACCCCACTCCAGTACTCTTGCCTGGAAAATGCCATGGATGGAGGAGCCTGACGGGCTGCAGTCCATGGGGTCGCTGAGGGTTGGACACAACTGAGTGACTTCACTTTCACTTTTCACTTTCATGCATTGGAGAAGGAAATGGCAACCCACTCCAGTGTTCTTGCCTGGAGAATCCCAGGGACGGGGGAGCCTGGTGGGCTGCCGTCTATGGGGTTGCACAGAGTCGGACACAACTGAAGTGACTTAGCAGCAGCAGCAGCAGCAGCAGCAGCAGGACCATTATAGCCAAATAAATGGTAGAACATGGCTCCGATGCATTCTCATACTTCACACCACATCGCATGAGATTTTAATCTGTATGTCTACCTTGAGGATAAAAAGGAGGGCATGTATGACCCAGCATCACTTTTACTGGCTGCCTACTATATGTTGGGCTTGCCTGGTGGCTCAGATGGTAAGAATCTGCCTGCAGTGTGGGAGACCTGGGTTCGATCCCTGGGTCGGGAAGATTCCCTGGAGAAGGAAATGGCAACCCTCTCTGGTATTTTTGCCTGGAGAATCCCACGGATGGAGGAGCCTGGTGGGTTACAGTCCATGGGGTTGCAAAGAGTCAGACATGACTGAGCAAGTAACACTATTATATGCTGAACACAGGGCAAGACATTTTACACACACCACCCTCTTTAATCCTCACAATGCTAGGTAAGTATTATTATTACCAGTATTAATACCAGGTAAGTATTATTATTACCTCCATTTAACACAGAAAACTGAGGCTTAACATAGTTAAAAAGCACAGGTCACACCTTTGAAATATGTATGAAGTTCAGATCTAAAGCCCACTTCTGTCTGATTTCAAAACATAGACACGACCAAACTTTTACTTCCAAATGAATTCTTTTTTTAAAATATATATTTATTTAATTGTAGGCTAATTACTTTACAATATTGTATTGGTTTTGCCATACATCAACATGAATCCGCCACAGGTGTACACGTGTTCCCCATCCTGAACCCCCCTCCCACCTCCCTCCCCGTAAAGGAATACATATCTAGTTTCTGATGTTCCCATTGTTTACAAGTTTTCTAAAGCTCATCTTTTGAAATTCTCTTCTTAGAGTGAGTTAGTAAACCAAAAGTGCCCCCTTAAACTCACTTTATACAACAGCAATACCATATGCCAGAGGACTTTTGTATTTTTCAAAAAATCCAATTTTCTCTCAAAATTTGATATTACTAAGTGAAAGTGAAAGCCGCTCAGTCATGTCCAACTCTTTGCAACCCTATGAACTATACAGTCCATGGAATTCTCCAGGAAAGAATACTGGAGTGGGTAGCCTTTCCCTTCTCCAGGGGATCTTCCCAACCCAGGGATCAAACTCAGGTCTCTCACATTGCAGGCAGATTCTTTACCAGCTGAACCACAAGGGAAGCCCAAGAATACTAGAGTGAGTAGTCTATCCCTTCTCCAGCAGATCTTCCCAACTCAGGAATCGAATCAGGGTCTCCTGCATTGCAGGCAGATTCTTAAACAACTGAGCTATCAGGGAAGCCTACTATCACTGAGAATTTCCCCCCAAAATATGTCCCTGATTTCAAAGTAACTCTAAGAATGTTTTGAATAGTTATAGCACCATTAGATTGATAGTTTCTCTGGGTACTTATTGTGAAGGAACAATGTGCACTTAGGGACATAATTTCTTTAAAATATATATATATATATATATATATATATGTATATATATCCCACAGCTCATGATTATCTCTCAGTCCCATTGTTCAACCAGCCATCAGTCCTATTTCTGCACTGTGTCTATCCCCAGACATATTTTCCATACCTCTTCTCACAAAATGATTCATTAAAGAAAGTCAGACATCCTTATATGAAAGGGGCATCAACCTGTGGAAAGGATCAGGGGCAGCAATTCTCAAGGAGAATTTCTAATCACCCAGAATACCCTCCATGACAGCTCAGAACCCATCCCTTCCTTTTCCCATAGATGAAAAGTCTAACCTGACAAAATGGTCCCACATTCTGCTGGAAATGATAGATCACTTTCAATATTTGCCTCCATTTTGTGGGAACCTTCTCAAAGTAGCAGATAAAGCCTATACACCTATAAAGCCATTGAGTATTTTGATTAGAATCAGCTTAACTTCGAAATTTCAAATCACAAATAGAATATCACTTTTGAGCTAAAAATCCTACTAAGTTGGAAGGAGATTGGCATTTAAACAGATGTCACCAGTGTTTTGGGAAATGTAAATTGAGGTACAGATGGTGACTGCTAGGGAGTTAAGAGCATCTGTGTTTCATGAAAAAAAAAAAGCTATATTTGTGAAAAAATTTTAAAATAATAACTGAAACTCTCAACTTGATTTTGAAAGAAGACAAGAAAATATCCTCGTTGGATGGCACTGTTTGATAAATTTCTTACCATATCAAAGATGACTCAAATTTCTGGATATTAATAAGATTCAAGATGGGGAATTTTACCCTATGTCTTCAGTAAGCCAAAATTAGAACATTTCTATCTAAAAGAACAAGTGCAATCTTGGGAAAGACTGCTGATTCTTCTATTTCAGCCAGTTTTATATCTTAATGTGAGTTCTAAGGAAACTATCTGCCATACAGTGGTAAAGAGCAGGGGGTCTGGAGTCAGAGCACCTGAACTCAAAATCTGGCACTGCGGCCTTGTAGCTGTGTAACTGTGGAACACATTACTTAATTCCTCCAAGCCTCAGTTTCTTCATTTGCAAAATAAAGATCAAAATAATAGTGCTGCCCTCATGGAATTGTTATGAGGATTAGTGCTTAGAGCCTGTCTAAACATCAATAAATATTAGTTAATATCATTATAGGCTTTCTTCCTAATCCTAATCCTGGGAGATCTACACAGATCTCAGAATCATTGACCTACTGCCTCCCCAGGTCCCACATCCCCACAACCCTGTCTTGACCTAGCATAAACAATGACCTAGAAATTTGGATCTCATGAATTAGTAAATGCATAGTTCATGCAGATCATCAATGGTCTAACAAAGGACCTTTGTTAGTCTTTCTAATAGGCCTCTAGATATTTCCCATCAAAGAATCAGCCACTCCAAGTACAAACACTTGAAGTTTTTAACTTAAGCCCTTCTGCAAGATGCAGAAAGCTTTTCAGTTTACCAGGATAATTCATAAAGTTAATATTCCCATTAATGTGACAAACATTCTCAAACCTCAGTGTGCTAAAACAGTTTTGCACTAAAAAGCTAATTTCAAACTAGGAAGAGACCAAATCAATCTCTCTATTTTGTGTATTTGTTTACTTGTGTATATGCCTTTAAGAATTCTTATGCTCAGTGGCTCATATTAATCCAATTTTTCAATGAGTTTTCTCCTTCAGGGGAAATCAAGAAACCAGAAGGTTAATCAATTCAATCATACTAAGAAACCATGTAGGAACCATATAGGAATCCAGACTCCAAGGTTAGAGTTTAATGTGCTACACACCCTACCTGATTGGAATGAGTTTATGAATTAGATCCCATACACAAATGGATGCATTTAGCTTCGTTCATAGCACATCCGCAAACTCATTTACCAGATCCATAAGCACTTGTAAACATTGCTAATGGAGTTTGCTAAATGAATATTATAAACGTAATCCAAATGAGCTCTCCATGGAAATTGCAAATCATATGAAAAATATAGTGCATTCAGTTGTAACACATTTCAGGAACGGTATATTTTAGTTAATTGTGTTAGTATATGATACATGGCTAAACGTCATTACTAGCACCTAGAAAAAAAATTAGCTCTTTCTGCTGGCTCAAAGCCATTCAATCTAGGATACTGAATATTATCAAATCCATCAATCAGATGTCCTTTATTGCTAAGACAGATCATCCAGGTTCATACTGTATCCTTCAGAGAAAGCATCCAGGGCACTTAAGCTTACCTTACTTAAGGTAAGCTTCTTTGGTCTGTGAGAATATCAATGTGTGTTTTAATTGCTCAGTTGTGTCTGACTCTTTGCAATCTCATGGGCAGTAGCCCATCAGGCGCCTCTGTCAATGGGATTCTCCAGGCAAGAATACTGGAGTGGCTTGCCATTCCCTTCTCCAGGGGATCTTCCCAACCCAGGGATCGAACCCAGGTCTCCCACATTGCAGGCAGATTCTTTACCATCTGAGCCACCAGACGGCTTCCAAAATGGCGATCTGGTGGCCTGAAATTATTACTGCAACTTTCAAGACAGCCTGGTTCACTCTTGGACTTGACTAAAAGCTATCCTCTTTAACTAATAAAAGTACAGAAGAAGTTTTAAACATATGGTAGTCTTTTTTCTTTATTTTTTTCATACTGCCATACTTTCAACTTGAATTCTATAATTTAAGTTGCCTTATTTGAATGAAATTTCTATACTCATGTCACTTCTTGCCCAAAGTACAAGCAAGACATAATCTGAGACTCCCAAAGGTTTTCTTATCTTGGTGATGATTTATTTCAGGCATGAGAAAACTAAAAATGCTATTCAAAAATGGAAGTCTGATGCTTTGAAGAGCTCAGTTCTCTCAAAATGTGAACTTCATTTCTCATTTTAGGGAGTGAGAGACTGAACATACAAATGGACAATGGTCAGACCATATATAAAAAGAGAAATCTGACTCCTGCAACTTCAAGCAACTTGCCCAGGAAACCAACTCATTGTCTACCATTGTTTGCCTCCTACAAGTCAGACTTGTAGGAAGTCATGCTGTTATCTCTAGTAACAACCTGGGAAACCAAACAATAATCCTTGTAACAGTCAGCCCCAAACATGCAGGTCTTAATAACTGATAGCCTCTATAATTTTTATTCCTGCTTCCATCTTAGAATCAACCAGAGAAAAATATGTACTCCTAACCAATCACATAGGATATCTCACATCTAGTTATCCACCTACAGCTTCCCCATGTCCACAGCCATCAATCAGAACACATCTGAAGCCTTCCTTTTCATCCACTATAAAACCTCACCATTCCTCTGCATGCCTTTAAATCTTTACCAAAACACAAATGACAGAAGTAGCTCAACCTCACACTATAGCAAAGGCCTTTGTTCTCATTTGGTTGGTCTTCATTATATCTTCAAGAGCAACCCAAATGATGCTTTAGAGGTAACAACAAATTCTGAAATGATGTTCATCTAATTTATGGCAAGGACTGTTGAGGTTTATATCCTGGTAGAGATTATCTTTCGAAGCATTAAAGAGTCTAAATCATTCTGCAAGAAACCATCCCCCAAGATACCATTTATCATATAAATAGACTTTCCAGGAAAAGAAAGTATGAGCCAAGTTAGTGTACACAATCACATTTCTTAAGTCAGCCTAACTTGATTAATACTCTTGCTACCAAGTACTAGATTCCTCTCTTTTTGAGCTCATCTTGCACATTATTTCTCAGTTCCTCTTTCAAAACAAGTTTTAACAGTCAGGGGCTGAGTGTGTACATACAAAGATAATAATGGAGATAGAAACCCTCATGCTCCACCTCCACCCACACCCCCACCCCCACCACCTACCCCTTCACAAGTTCAAAGGCAACCGAGAGAAGAACATCAGTGCCTGACCTTTCCTTTTTTTAGTACCATGTGTTATTTTATCTTTATCTCATTTTATTGTTAACTTGGATGAAGTTCTCAGGCTACATAGAGACTGGAAAACCGATAATAATTTATCTTTTGTGGCCAAGAATTGGAATGTACTGAGTAAATAAATATTATAGTGAATAAATTAGAACACTGACCAAAAATCAATGCCCAAGTTTTCGAAAAAATAGGTCAGATTTTATTCATTCACTTATACCAAATAAAATTTGCTTGTGTTTTTTATTTGTTTGTTCAGGTTATTTGATTTTGAAAGTTTTTAATCATGCAGTGACCTAGAATTATCATGAATATCAATTATGAACACCAATTACCACTACAAAAGTGAAACACAGATAGGTATCATCTCGAGCCCAAAGACGTTTTCCAAGGAGATGTTCTTTTCTCCCTGCAAAAGATGCCACCAACTTATACTACTTTCAGTGGACTCAAGACACTATTTGAGGATAAAAATGTCTTGATTACTCAAGTCTAGAAACTACAGTGAAAACTGTGAGTGCTTATTTTCTCTTTAATGGACATACCTGAGATGCTACTGAGAGTCATAAATGCCTATCTTTTATATCTCTACAGGATTTTTGCAACAGGAGATCTTTAAATGTGGCATAAAATATTTCCTTCATAATGAAGCTTATCCTAAATTTCTAATCAGTTTAGCCAGGCTTCAGAGCATTTTTCTGTTTCTTCCATTCCATTTTTACGATGAGCTGACAAAAACTCAACATAATATTCTAGACAAGACTGTCAATTTATATAATGGCACCTTAATATTTTCCACATTATTCTCACTCTTCTTCCAGTGACTTATTTTTAGGATTGTTGCACATTGAGCAAAGCTCATGATCTCTTCCTTGGGAGGTTATGGCTAATTCAATATCCATCACTGTGTATGATTAGCTTAAATTGTTCTTTCAGATGTGCATCACCTCACACTTGCCTGCTTCAAATTTCATCTTCATCATATTGCCCAATTACCTAGTTTGGTTAAGTCTTGCTGGAGTCCCTTGTGATTCTTATTGGACTGAAATTTTAGGGTCATTGAATAATATCAGTCTTTTGTTCACCTCATCTTATAGATGGTTAATAAATGTATTCAACAACAAAAATCTCCTCTGGTGCAGATCTCTAGGGCATTCTGTTATTAACCTCACTCTGCATCCACGACGGGACCTGACCCCCATTCTCCCACGGCTCTTCCTGGTCTTTTTAGTCCCTGGTCTGACATCTACCTCTAAGGCTGCAATGATGAAGTTTTCTTATCAGTGCTTGGAAGGTAATTTATCAAAATGCCTGTATGGGTCAAAAAAGTTCATATGCACTCCTGGCAGTGTTTGTGTGATCAAAACTTTAAGGAGCAACCAGTGTACCCAATACTGTAGACAAAATTATGCTGATGAGTCATTTTTTATTCTGCTCACCTAATTCCTTCTTTTTTTCTTCTTATATGAATAAAATGCTTACTTTCTTTCAGTTATTTATAAGCCTTCTGGGTTCCTCTTATTAAAAGTCTATAGTCTTAGAACCTACCATTTGCCCACCCTATCTCCTTATCTGTTTAGAACAGTAGCTGGATTTGATTTCAAACTTACATAACTTTGAATTGGTTTGTAATTCATACAAAGTGCATTACTTCTATAGAAAGTACACATCCTAAAGGAAAGAATTAAGTTTCAGTATCATCTTGAGAAGTATTCATACTATTGAATGATTCAATATGAGAAGTCAATCCAAAATGTATTCTGATACATACTGGCCAAGCAAGGGAATAAGATGTCTCTTAAATAATTATTTGTTCACTCCCAAGGCATAGTTTGATTTACATATAAATTTCTAGCAGGATACTCTTAACTGTATAGAACCAAGAGCATTTTGTGTATATTTGGCTCTCTTTAGATGTTAACTATTAATTTAGATTCACTGGCATTACAATCTTGTTGTCTTGATTGTGCAGAATTTAGCATTGTAGCCATATCTAATGTATGAGTCCTAAGTCTTCCCAGATAATTTCCAACATGCCTTCCTGGTACTCTAAGGTAAGTGGAATCTCATTTAATTATATAACTTTGTGATTTGAAATCACATAAATGAAGTAACAGATTCCACTTATCTTTGAGATTCTGGCAGCAGTTAAAAGAACTGAGAGGAAGAAGCAGTTTTCCAGACAGGGAATCCAAATCAAAACATGTGTTATACTTTCAAAGATACTAAGATGGCTAATGGTAAGTCATTTAGTTGCCCAAACTCTCCTCACAAAGGAGTATTCCCTTCATTTCTTAGCTTGTCATTCTGTGAAATAAAATGCATGGATGCAATGGAAGGCTGCCCTTTTAAATTAGGGAAATGAAGCATGGCAAAAGCAAATAAAATAACAATGCTTCATCAAGAAAAGTATTAATACAACCCACAGCTCTCAAATCTCCATCCAAACCTAAAATTGATGATTCAGTTCCACATCCAGATGATGGGATGTTTTTGTTCAGTCACTAAGTAAGTTGTGTCCAACTCTTTGCAACCCCAAGGACTGCAGCACACCAGGCTTCCCTGTCCCTCACCATCTCCCAGAGTTTGCTCAAACTCATGTCCATTAAGTTGGTGATGCCATCCAACCATTCATCCTCTGTTGCCCCCTTCTCCTCCTGCCCTCAATCCTTCTCAGAATCAGGATCTTTTCCAATGAGTTGGCTTTTTACATCATGTGGCCAAAGTATTGGAGCTTCAGCTTCAGCATCAGTCCTTTCAATGAATATTCAGGGTTTGTTTTCTTTAGGACTGACTGGTTTGATCTCCTTGCTGTCCAAGGGACTCTCAAGAGTCTTTTCCAGCACAATTCAAAAGCATCAGTTCTTCAGTGCTCAGCCTTTTTATAGTCCAACTCTCACATCTGTACATGACTACTGGTAAAATCATAGCTCTGATTATATGGACCTTTGTCAACAAAGTGATGTCTCTGCTTTTAATACACTGTCTAGGTTTCAGGCTAATTTGTGCCTGCTATTTCAAAGCTTTGATATATTGTGAAATCTTCCTTTGTGTTGTTGTTATTTTAGTCACTAAGTCATGTCTGACTCTTTTGCAACCCCATGGACTGTAGTCTGCCTGGATCCTCTGTCCATGGATTTCCCAGGAAAGAACACTGGAGGGGGCTGCCATTTCCTTCTCCAGGGCATCTTCCCAACCCAGAGATAGAACCTATATCCCCTGCTTTGGCAGGCAGATTATTTACCCTGAGCCACCAGAGATGCCTTGACATTTTCCTTAGCAAGTTAATAAATATATTTATGGGTATTTGGAGAAATGGTTAAATTGTCATTTGGTCAATGGTTTCCATATTTGGAAAAATGGCCATTGAGCACTAGTATTGCCACTACTAGTATAAACCAAGTACTTTTGGATTGTGCAAAGAGTGAAAAATCAAATCAAGTCCAGGCAGCAGACCCCTAAAAGAAGGTGAATTTCTCAGAGATGGATATTAACTTGAGTGAAGATACCATGTCTTACATTTATTTCCTTGATTTCCCTGTAGTTCTAGGTATTTCGTTGAACAAACAGCTCCTTTAGTGAGTTAGACAAGCTTGTGCCCAACTTGGCCATTCATTGATTCATTCAACAAAGATCAATAACTGCCATTATATGGCATGGGTATAAATTTTGGGCAGGTATCAGAACTGAGTAAAAGTGCACCCTTAGAGCCTAAGTTGTCTGGGTTTCTTATCCTAATTTTGCTTTGATGTTTCTATGATTTTTCTCTTTTATATATCCTGAAGATTGCTATCATACAGAGAAAAGTAGTCAAATATTTTAGTAGTCCTCTTGTTGGATTTTTCCCTTGCCTTTTTCACCTCTTTCATAGAGCATGTAGTCATGCTAACCAAACATAAAATGCAACAGCATGGAGAACATGTTTTGGCTTTGGCTAACCCCCAACAGTTTTAACAGCCATTGATGATATTCACACAAAAACCTGGCTGATGTCACCCTTCTTGGCATCAGGATCTCTGAAATTATCGGTTCTAGTGAATTTCTATTTTCAAAACTATTTAGTGAAATGAAAAGTGTTTCACCATCAGGACATTATTCTTTAATTATAAGGTCTTATTGAGTTCCACGTGTCATCTCAAAGAGATGGGGGCAAAGGAGGAGAAGCAACATAAGTTAATACTTTCCATGTCGCTGGAGAGGCAGGAATTAGGAGGTGAATCCATTTTCCCTTGGTAATGATTACATTTTAGCAGATTTTTTATTTTTGTTTTTAATTTTAATTGAAAGCATGCAAAATCACTTGGATTATTGATCCTACTAAGCTAGTTCTTTCTTGTGAAAATTACGTTATCATACTAAGGTTCTTTAACTTTTTTTTCTGATTAGTCAATAAATCTTTGGTACTTACGATGAAAATTGTGCTGTTTACTCCTATCTATAATAGATAATTTGGGGAATTCTGCGGTGGTCCATGGGTTAGAACTCTGTGCTTTTAATCCCAAGGGCATGTATTCAATCCCTGGTTGGGAAACTAAGATCCCACAAAGTCGTGTGCTATGTGCTAAGTTTCTTCAGTCGTGTCTGACTCTTTGTGACACTATGGACTGTAGCCCACCAGACTCCTCTATCTATGTGATTCTTCAGGCAAGAACACTGGAGTGGGTTGCCATGCTCTCCTCCAGGAGATCTTCCCAACCCAGGGATCAAACCTACATCTTCTGGGTCTGCTGCACTGGCAGGCAGTTTCTTTACCACAAGCACCACCTGGGAAGCCCTACAAAGCCGTGAGCCATGGCCAAAAAAATAAAGAAAAAAAAATATATATATAATACATGATTTGATTACATTTTGTCATCTTACTATATAAAACTATATTATTTTTAAAAATTCAAACATTTTCTAAACATTAAGATGCATCACTACTCCCAAAGTCCTAACTAGAATTTTTCTACACATTAAAGCCATTATTCTACATACTAGAGCCATTATTTCTTCCCTGATCAAGACTCTCTCAAAGTCTAAGAGGGACTCATGAATTGCATTTTCCCCAGTTATCTCTTTCCTAATCTCTGGCCATTATTTTCATCTCCTTGCTCTTAAAAATTCCCCTTGTTGAGTATTTTTTAAGCTTTTCCAACTTAGTTCAGTTCAGTTCAGTCACTCAGTTGTGTCTGACTCTTTTCGAGTCCAAGAACCACAGCTCGCCAGGCCTCCCTGTCCATCACCAACTCCCAGCATCCACCCAAACCCATGTCCATTGAGTCGGGGATGCCATCCAACCATTCATCCTCTGTTGTCCCCTTCTCCTCCTGCCCTCAATCTTCCCCAGCATCAGGGTCTTTTCAAATGAGTCAGCTCTTTGCTTCAGGTGGCCAAAGTATTGGAGTTTCAGCTTCAGCATCAGTCCTTCCAATGAATATTCAGGACTGATTTCCTTTAGGATGGACTGGTTGGATCTCCCCACAGTCCAAGGGACTCTCAGGAGTCTTCTCCAACACCACAGTTCAAAAGCATCAATTCTTCGGCGCTCAGCTTTCTTTATAGTCCAACTCTCACATCCATACATGACCACTGGAAAAACCATAGCCTTGACTAGACAGACCTTTGTTGAAAAAGTAATGTCTCTGCTTTTCAATATGCTGTCTAGGTTGGTCGTAACTTTCCTTTCCAACTTAAGCAACCTGTATATTAGACAGGAAAGGATAAGGAAAAATAAAGAATACCAAAAAATGAGGAATGGAGAAAAAGAGGAAAGCAAACAAGAACGGAAGAAATGTTTTGAAAGCTTGTTTCTGGTGGCTTTGGTAAGTACTTAAGAATACTGACTTTCTGTTTCTGAATTCACTGGAGTTGCCTACCAAGAATGGCTGCAGTCCAGAAAGTGGCCATTGGGCCTCTGGCCCTCTTCTTGTCTATCACTGTATTTATGTAGAATACTGAAGCAGTGTTACTGAACACTTAGAATCCTCTCCTTGTTCTACTGCCTTAATTTGAACTCAAAAATGGCGGGAGGAAGGAGGAATTAGGAAATACAAAGTGGGGGAAAAAACACATTGAATGGACCTTTGCCTTTTAAAAGCATCATGAAGAGTCCTCCTTATGATTTCCTGAAGTCTATTCATCATCTCTTCAGAAATTTATTTTCAAATAAAGATGCAGGACTTTCTTGGTGGTCCAGTGGTTAAGAATCCAGCTGCCAATGCAGGGGATATGGATTCAATCCCTGGTCAGAGAAGAATTTACATGCTGTTGGGCAACTAAGCCTGTGTCCCACAACTATTGAGCACTTTAGGGCCTTTGAGCAGCAACTACTGAGCCCACATGCTCAGAGATCATGCTCTGCAACAAGAGAAGGCACAACAATGAGAAGCCCACGCACCACAACTAGAGAGCAGCCCCTGCTCGCCGCTACTAGAGAAAGCCTGTGCACAGCAACAAAGACCGAGCACAGCCAAAAATACATATATTTTTTTTTAAGATGCAAACTAGTACAAGAACATCCCATCTGCTTCTTAGAACTTAGAACAAATCCTGGTGGCATCTGATATTGCGGAAGAATAATAAATGGAAGTATATAAAGTTTCAAATATAACATAAAATTTTAATAATATAAACTATGTCAATAGGTTTTCTATGTAAAGTAGTAATATATCATCAATATAATATTTATGTAGTAATATATCATCCTTTTTCTAAAGTTCCTAAAACTGAGACAAAACTCTACCCTAAAACAAAAGAAAAAGTAAGTGATGACTAACTGCAGTCATTTGCTCCTGATTTTCTGACCAGCCTGTGCTGTGTTGGAGCTCTACCCCATCCCGATTTTGAGTGTTGGAATCAAGAATGATTCTGTTGCCTGGCAAGGTGTTGAGTGTCATAAAGCAAGGCAGCTTATATTACTGCATTTGTATCTCAAACATCCTCAGTTTTATCAACCATGGAAATCATCTCATGACAAATGAAGAGAAATGAAGTAAAGTTTTTTTTAATTTATTTTTTATTGAAGGATAATTGCTTTACAGAATTTTGCTGTTTTTTGTCAAATTTCAACATGAATCAGCCATAGCTATACATATATCCCCTCCCTTTTGAAACTCCCTCCCATTTCCCTCCCCGTCCCAACCCTCTAGGTTGATACAGAGCCCCTGTTTGAGTTTCCTGAGCCATACAGAAAATTCCCGTTGGCTATCTATTTTACATATGGTAATGTAAGTTTCCATGTTACTCTTTCCATACATCTCACCCTCTCCCTATGTCCATAAGTCTGTTCTCTATGTCTGTTTCTTCACTGTTGCCCTGTAAATAAATTCTTCAGTACCAATTTTCTAGATTCCATATATATGTATTAGAATACGGTATTTATCTTTCTCTTTCTCACCCACTTCACTCTGTGTAATAGGTTCTAGGTTCATCCACCTCATTGGAACTGACTAAAATGCATTCCTTTTTATGTCTGAGTAATATTCCACTGTGTATATGTACCACAACTTCTTTATCCATTCATCTGTCAATGGACATCAAGGTTGCTTCCATGTTCTAGCTATTGTAAATAGTGCTGAAGTGAACATTGGGGTACATGTGTCCCTTTCAATTTTGGCTTCCTCAGGGTATATGGCCTAAGAGTGGGATTGCTGGGTTATATGGTGGTTTTATTCCTAGTTTTTAAAGGAATCTCCATAACCATCTTCCATAGTGACTGTATCAATTTACATTCCCACCAACAGTGCAAGAGTGTTCCCTTTCCTCCACACCCTCCCCAGCATTTATTGTTTGTAGACTTTTTGATGAGGGTCATTCTGATCAATGTGAGGTGATATCTCATTGTAGTTTTGATTTGCATTTCTCTAATAATGACCTATGTTGAATATCTTTTCATGTGTTTGTTAGCCATCTGTATGTCTTCTTTGGGGAAATGTCTGTTTAGGTCTTTTCCCCACTTTTTGATTGGGTTGTGTTTCTGGTATTGAGTTGTATGAACTGCTTGTATATTTTAGGAATTAATCCTTCATCCGTTTTTTCATTTGCTATTATTTTTCTCCCATTCTGAGAGTAGTCTTTTCACCTTGCTTATAGTTTTCTGTGCTGTGCAAAAGCTTTTAAGCTTAATCAGGTCCCACTTGTTTACTTTTGTTTTTATTTCCATTACTCTAGGAGGTGGGTCATAGGGATCTTGCTTTGATTTATGTCATTGAGTGTTCTGCCTATGTTTTCCTCTAAGAGTTTTATAGATTCTGGTCTTACATTTAGGTCTTTAATCCATTTTGAGGTTATCTTTGTGTATGGTGTTAGGAAGTGTTCTAATTTCTTTCTTTTCCATGGAGCTGTCCAGTTTTTCCAGCACCATTTATTGAAGAGGCTGTCTTTGCCCCATTGTATATTCTTGCCTCCTTTGTAAAATATAAGGTACCCACAGGTGCATGGGTTTATTTCTGGGATTTCTATCTTGTCCCATTGGTCTAAATTGCTGTTTTTGTGCCAGTAACATACTGTCTTGATGACTGTGGCTTTGTAGCATAATCTGATGTCAGGAAGGTTGATTCATCCAGCTCCAACTTCTTTCTCAAGACTGCTTCAGCTCTTCTGAGTCTTTTGTGTTTTGATATGAATTGTGGAAATTTTTGTTCTAGTTCTGTGAAAAATGCCATTGCTAATTTGATCAGTCAGTCAGTCAGTTCAGTCACTCATTCGTGTCCAATTCTTTGCAACCTCATGAATTGCAGCACGCCAGGCCTCCATGTCCATCACCAACTCCAGGAGTTTACTCAAACTCATGTTCCTCGAGTCGGTGATGCCATCCAGCCATCTCATCCTCTGTCGTCCCCTTCTCCTCCTGCCCCAAGTCCCTCCCAGCATCAGGGTCTTTTCCAATGAGTCAACTCCTTACATCAGGTGGCCAATGTATTGGAGTTTCAGCTTTAGCATCAGTCCTTTCAATGAACACCCAGGACTGATCTCCTTTAGGATGGACTGGTTGGATCTCCTTGCAGTCCAAGGGACTCTCAGGAGTCTTCTCCAACATCACAGTTCAAAAGCATCAATTCCTCGGTGCTCAGCTTTCTTCACAGTCCAACTCTCACATCCATACCTGACCACTGGAAGAACCATAGCCTTGACTAGATGGACATTTGTTGGCAAAGTAATGTCTCTGCTTTTCAATATGCTATCTAGGTTGGTCATAACTTTCCTTCCAAGGAGTCAGTTCAGTTCAGTTCAGTCACTCAGTCATGTCCAACTCTTTGCAACCCCATGGATCACAGCACACGAGGCCTCCCTGTCCATCACCAACTCCCAGAGTTCACCCAAACTCATGTCCATCAAGTTGATGATGCCATCCAGCCATCTCATCCTCTGTCGTCCCCTTCTCCTCCTGCCCCCAATCCCTCCCAGCATCAGAGTCTTTTCCAATGAGTCAATTCTTCGCATGAGGTGGCCAAAGTATTGGAGTTTCAGCTTTAGCATCAGTCCTTCCAATGCACACCCAGGACTGATCTCCTTTAGAATGGACTGGTTGGATCTCCTTGTAGTCCAAGGGACCATCAAGAGTCTTCTCCAGCACCACAGTTCAAAAGCATCAATTCTTTGTCGCTCATCTTTCTTCATAGTCCAACTTTCACATCCAAACATGGCCACTGGAAAAACCATAGCCTTGACTAGATGGACCTTTGTTGCCAAAGTAATGTCTCTGCTTTTGAATATGCTATCTAGGTTGGTCATAACTTTCCTTCCAAGGAGTAAGCGTCTTTTAATTTCATGGCTGCAATCACCATCTGCAGTGATTTTGGAGCCCAACAAAATAAAGTCTGACACTGTTTCCACTGTTTCCCCATCTATTTCCCATGAAGTGATGGGACCAGATGCCATGATCTTCGTTTTCTGAATGTTGAGCTTTAGGCCAACTTTTTCACTCTCCTCTTTCACTTTCATCAAGAGGCTCTTTAGTTGCTCTTCACTTTCTGCCATAAGGGTCGTGTCATCTGCATATCTGAGGTTATTGATATTTCTCCCGGCAATCTTGATTCCAGCTTGTGCTTCTTCTAGCCCAGGCTTTCTCATGATGTACTCTGCATATAAGTTAAATAAGCAGGGTGACAATATACAGCCTTGATGTACTCCTTTTCCTATTTGGAACCAGTCTGTTGTTCCATGTCCAGTTCTAACTGTTGCTTCCTGACCTGCATACAGGTTTCTCAAGAGGCAGGTCAGGTGGTCTGGTATTCCCACCTCTTTCAGAATTTTCCACAGTTTATTGTGATCCACATAGGCACTCTAGACTGAGTTTGGTAGTATAGTCATTTTCACAATATTGATTCTTCCTACCAAGGAACATGGAATATCTCTCCATCCGTTTATGTCATCTTGATTCCTTTCATTAGTGTCTTATAATTTTCTGTGTACAGTTCTTTTGTTTCCTTAAGTAAGTTTATTCCTAGATATTTAATTCTTTCTGTTGCAATGGTGAGTGGGATTGATTCCTTAATTTCTCCTTCTGATTTTTCATTGTTAGTATATAGAAATGTAAGTGATTTCTGTGTATTGATTTGTATCCTGCAACATTGCTAAATTCACTGATTAGCTCTAGTAATTTTCTGATACTGTGTTTAGGGTTTTCTATGTACAGTATGTCATCTGCAAACAGTAAGAGCTTTACTTCTTCTTTTCTGATCTGGATTCCTTTTATTTCTTTTTCTTCTCTGACTGCTGTGGCTAGGACTTTCAGAACTTTGTTGAATAATAGTGGCAAAAGTGGGCACCCATGTCTTGTTCCTGATCTTAGGGGGAATGCTTTCAGTTTTTAACCATTGAGAATAATGTTTGCTGTAGGCTTATCATATATGGCCTTTACTATATGAGGTAAGTTCCTTCTATGCCCATTTTTTTAAATACTTTTAATCATAAATAGGTACTGAATTTTGTCAAAGGCTTTTTCTGCATCTATGGAGATTACCATATGGTTTTTATCTTTCAATTTGTTAATATGGTTTATCACATTGATTTATTTGCATATACTGAAGAATCCTTGCATCCTTGGAATAAACCCAATTTGATCATGGTGTATGAGCTTCTGATGTGTTGCTGAGTTTTGTTTGCTAAAATTTTGTTGAGAATTTTTGCATCTATGTTCACCATAGTTTTCTTTTTCATGTGTTGTCTTTGTCTGGTTTTGGTATCAGGATGATGGTGGGCTCGTAGAATGAATTTGGAAGTATTCCATCCTCTGCAATTTTTTGAAAGAGTTTTAGAAGGATAGGCAATAGCTCTTCTCTAAATGTTTGATAGAATTCTCCTGTGAAGTGATCTGGTCCTGGGCTTTTGTTTTTTGGTAGACTTTTGATCACAGCTTCAATTTCAGTGCTTGTAATTGGGTCATTCATAATTTTGGTTTCTTCCTGGTTCAGTCTTGGAAGATTGAACTTAAAAAAAAAATCTGTCCTTTTCTTCCAGGTTATCTATTTTTTTGCCATATAGTTGTTCATAATAGTCTCTTATAATCCTTTGTATTTCTGCATTGTCTGTTGTAACCTCTCCTTTTTCATTTCTAATTTTGTGCTTTGACTCTTCTCTCTTTTTTTCTTGATGAGTCTGGCTAAAGTTTCGTCAATTTTGTTTATCTTCTCAAAGAAGCAGCTTTTAGTTTTATTAATCTTTATTATTGTTTCTTTTATTTCTTTTTCATTTATTTCTGCTTGGATCTTTGTGATTTTTTTTCCTTGTACTAATTTTGGGTGTCTTTGTTCTTCCTTTTCCAGCTGTTTTAGGTGTAAAGTTAGGTTATCCAATGTTTTTCTTGTTTCTTGAGGTAGGATTGTACTGCTATAAACTTCCCTCTTAGAACTGCTTTTGCTTCATCCCATAGGTTTTGAGTTGTTGTGTTTTCATTGTCATTTGTTTCTAGAAATTTTTTTATTTTCCTTTTGATTTCTTCAGTAACCTCTTGGTTATCTTAAAATGGGTTGTTGAATCTCCTTGTGTTTGTGTTTCTTACACCTCTTTTCTTCTAATTGATATCTAGTCTCATAGCATTGTGGTTGGAGAAGATATGATTTCAATTTTCTTAAATTTACTGAGGTTTGATTTGTGACCCAAGATGTGGTCCATTCTGGAGAATGTTCCATGTGCACTTGAGAAGAGGGTGTATTCTTCTGCATTTGTATGGAATGTCCTGAAGATATCACTGAGATCCATCTCATCTAAAGTATCATTTAAGACTTGCGTTTACTTATTAATTTTCCATTTTGGTGACTGTCCATTGGTGTGAGTGGGGTGTTAAAGTCTCCCACTATTATTGTGTTACTATCAATCTCTCCCTTTATGTCTGTTAGTGTTTGTCTTGTGTATTGTGGAGCTCCTATGTTGGGTTCATCAGTTCAGTTCAGTTCAGTCACTCAGTCATGTCTGATTCTTTGCGATCCCATGAACTGCAGCACGCCAGGCCTCCATGTCCATCACCAACTCCCAGAGTTCGCCCAAACTCATGTCCATCAAGTCAGTGATGCCATCCAGCCATCTCATCCTCTGTTGTCCCCGTCTGCTCCTGCCCCTAGTCCCTCCCAGCATCAGGGTCTTTTCCAATGAATCAACTCTTCACATCAGGTGGCCAAAGTATTGGAGTTTCAGCTTCAACATCAGTCCTTCCAATGAACACACAGGACTGATCTCCTTTAGGATGGACTGGCTGGATCTCCTTGCAGTCCAAGGGCTCTCAAGAGTCTTCTCCAAAACCACAGTTCAAAAGCATCAGTTCTTTGGTGCTCAGCTTTCTTCACAGTCCAACTCTCACATCCATACATGATAACTGGAAAAACCATAGCCTTGACTAGACGGACCTTTGTTGGCAAAGTAATGTCTCTGCTTTTTAATATGCTAGATATTTACAATTGCTATGTCTTCCTCTTGGATTGATCCCTTAATCATTATGTAGTGTCCTTCCTTATCTCTTGTAATCTTCTTTATTTTAAGGTCTATTTTTGTATGATACGAGGATTGCTACTCCAACTTTCTTTTGCTTCCCATTTGCATGGAAAATATTTTTCCATCCACTCATTTTCAGTCTATATGTGTCTTGAGGTCTGAAGTGGGTTTCTTGTAGACAGCATATATATGGCTCTTGTTTTTGTATCCATTCAGCCAGTCTGTGTCTTTTGGTTGGAGCATTTAATCTATTTACATTTAAAGTAATTATTGATATATATGTTCTTATTGCCATTTTCTTAATTGTTTGGGGTTGATTTTGTAGATCTTTTTTCTTCTCTTGTATTTCTTGACTGTGTAAGTCTCTTTAACATTTGTTGTAAAGCTGGTTTGGTGGTACTGAATTCTCTTAACTTTTGCTTGTCTGAAAAGCCTTTTATTTCTTCATCAATTTTGAATGAGATAGATCCCTGCTAGGTACAGTAATGTTGGTTGTAGATTTTTCCCTTTCAGTACTTTAAATATATCCTGCTATTCCCTTCTGGTCTGCAGAGTTTCTGCTGAAAGATCAGCTGTTAAACGTATGAGGTTTCCCTTGTATGTTACTTGTTGCTTCTTCCTTGCTGCTTTTAATATTCCTTCTTTGTTTTTAGTCTTTGTTAGTTTGACTAGTGTGTGTCTTGGCGTGTTTCTCTTTGGGTTTATCCTCTATGGGACTCTTTGTGCCTCTTGGACTTGATTAACTATTTCCTTTTCCATACTGGGTAAATTTTCAACTGTAATCTCTTCAAAATTTTTCTCATACCCTTTTTTTTCCCCTCCTTCTTCTGGGACCCCTATAATTTGAATGTTGGTGCATTTGATTTGGTCCCAGAGGTCTTTGAGACTGTCCTCATCTTTGTTCATTCTTTTTACTTTATTCTGCTCTTCAGAAGTTATTTACACAATTTTATCTTCCAGCTCACTGATTCGTTCTTCTGCTTCAGATATTCTGCTATGGTTCCTTTTAGAGTATTGTTAATTTCAGTAATTGTGTTGCTTGTCTCTGTATGTTTATTCTTTAATTCTTTTAGGTCTTTGTTAATTGATTCTTGCATTTTCTCCATCTTGTTTTCAAGGTTTTTTTATCATCTTTACTATCATTAATCTGAAATTCAGGTAGTTTGCTTATTTCCTCTTCATTTATTTGGACTTCAGTGTTTCTAGTTTGTTCCTTCATTTGCACAGTATTTCTCTGCCTTTTTATTATTTTTTTTAAGTTATTGTGTTTGAAGTCTCCTTTTCCTAGGCTTCAAGGAAAGTTGAATTCTTTCCTTGAAGAAAGTTGAATTCTTTCTTCCTTTTGGTTTCTGCCCTCCTAAGTTTGGTCCAGTGGTTTGTGTAAGCTTCATATAGCTTCAAGATTTGTGCTAAGTTTTTGTTTGTTTTTCCTCTGATGGGCAAGGCTGAGTGAGGTGGTAATCCTGTCTGCTAATGACTGGGTCTGTATTTTTGTTTCGTTTGTATTTTTGTTGTTTGGATGAGGCATCCTGCACAGAGTACTACCAGTGGTTGGGTGATGCCAAGTCTTGTATTCAAGTGGCTTCCTTTGTGTGAGTTATCACTATTTGATACTCCCTAGGGTTAGTTCTCTGGTAGTCTAGAGTCTTGGAGTCAGTGCTCCCATTCCAAAGGCTCAGTGCTTGATCTCTGGTCAGGAACAAAGATTCCACAAGTGGTTTGTATGGCATTAAGTGAGTTTAAAACACATATCCAAAAATAAGAAATCAAAGATGAACCCCAGACAAATGGCTGTTACAAAATCGGGCAAATAATAATTAAAATAATGAAATATACACATATACATATACACCTTTGAGTAAAGTCAAAATAGTCCAACAAAAATAAAGTACAGTATATTGACTCGGTGAACAAAGAAAATTAAAAATTATATTTACCTGTTAAGAACAAAACTAACTTAAACAAAATCGGAAAACAAAACTAATGCAAGGTGCCAAGTGGGGAATAAAGCAATGGAAACTAAACTAACAAATATCCTGAGAGGAAAGGAAAGAAAGAAAAGAAAGAAAGAAAAAAGTCAAGAAAAGTTAAACAGAGGTAGATGAAGAAGATTTATATTCATTAAAGTTAACTATAAGGGGAAAAGAACCATAGGAAAGGCAAACAAAGGAATAAATGTAGAAAAAAAATATAATAGGTTTAAAAGAATTAAAATTATAAAAAAGAAAAGAAAAAATAGAAGAAGAAAGAAAAAAGGAAAAAAAAAAAAAGGAAAACTCCACAGAACTGCAAAAGCCCAATGTACAGGCAGAGGTTTATAACAACAATAGAAAGTGTGACTGAATATACACATATACATCCATAAGTAAAATCAAAATAGTCCAACAAAAATAAAGTACAGTAAATTGACCTGGTGAACAAAGGAAAGCAAAAATTATATCTACCAGAACAAAACTAATTAAAGCACAAACTGGAAAACAAAACTAAAGCAAGGTGTTAACTGGGGAATAAAGCAATGAAAATAACAAATTCTTTCCTTGAGAGGAAAGGAGAGAAAGAAAGAAAGAATAGATATGCAAAGTTAAATAGAGGTAGATAAAGATGATTTATATACATTAAAGGTTAACTGCAAGGGGAAAAGAACAGTAGGAAAAGCAAACAAAGGAATAAATGTAGAAAAAATAACAACAAGTTCAAAAAATTAAAATTAAAAAAAGAGGAAAAAAAAAAAAAAAACGAGGAAAACTCCACAGACATGCAAAAGCCCAACGTAGAGGCAGAAGTCTATGACAATAAAAAATGTGACTGAGGAAGAAAAAAAGTTCAAAAGCTTAATTGGATTTCTTAGTGCCAATAAAATCGACAACTACAACAGAAGGGGAGATTAAAAGGGGGAAAAACATCCAAAAGAACAAGTCAAAAAACAAGAATAATAAATGTTTTTCTTGAGTCACTGCTGTCAGAGTCCTTTCCTTTGCTGGGAGTCACAGTCCACCTTACCTCCCTAGGATGCCCTCCAAAACTGTGCTGATCTCTGGACCTGCTGTGGGCCCAGATCAGATTCTAATCTGGTCCTACTCCTGTGAGTTCTTGCCTCCAATGTCCACAGCTATCAGAGCTAGTGTGTTTTCTTTGTGGGAGCTCTCAATGGCCTTTTATATATACCATAGACATAGAGTCTGCTTAGTTGATCATGTGGATGTAAGCTGCAGCTTGTAAAGCTGGTGGGAAGGTTTTGGTTCTTCTTCCTTAGCCACATTGTCCCTGGGTTTCAATTGTGGTTTTATTTCCATCTTTACATGTGGGTCGTCCACTGGGGTTGAGCTCCTGAGGTTGTCCTGGAGGGCCTGGGTTTGCCCTTGTGAGGGCCACGTGTGGAGGTGGTGCAGGTGCTTGGGTCACAGGGGTTCTCACAGCACCAGGTACTCAGGGGAGTTGGCATCTAGGGCAGCAGGAAATATAGTGCTCTATAAGGGTATGGCAACCAGTACTGGCCAATATGCTCCAGTATTCTTGCCTGGATAACCCCCTCTCTGACAGAGAAGACTGGCTGGCCACAGTCTACAGGGTTGCAAAGAGTTGGCCACCACTGAAGCGACTCTGCGCGCATAGACGCAAGACATTTTTTGCCTGTGGCAGCTCTGCCCCAGTGAGAGTTGAGCATGAAGATGGCACAGCTGTTTGGCTTGAGGGGACTCTGGTGGTGCCAAGTATGCAGGGACATGGACTGCCTCTGCCGCAGGAGGTATGGCTCTATCACAGTCTTTTTTGAGCCTCTTGTTGCTGGCGATCAGAAGGCCTCTTTGGCTCATCTTTCTCCATAGCTCCACCCCATTCAGGCACTTAGAGGGAGCCCTTTCCTGGAGTTCTTCTATGTTGTTCAGTGCATCAGGCACTTAAAGGGGTACTCTGGGTGGGGTCCTACTCTGTAGTTCAATGCATCAGGCATTTGATGGGCCAGCCTCTCTACTCTTCAGCTGCTGATGCTGGCGTGTGGGGAGAGAGGGGCTATGGTGATGACTCCACCCACTATGCATGACTCAGCAGTATCACCTCGCTTCCATGGTTGCCTGGGTTTCTTCCACAGGCATTTCCCACCACCATCTCCTCTCTCATATCCCCTCGATCAGTCTCTCCACAGTCAACAGCAGCCCTCACCCTGGGATTGCTCCACAATCCCTAAACTCCAGCTTCCAGCCACTGCACCTTCCAGGAGACCAGCATTTCTTTCCAGGGCATGTATGGCTGTGGCAAGGACTGTCTGATTCTCATTCCATTTAGGCTGCCACAGATCAGCTGTTTCACTCTCAGCCTTAAATGTTTCTCCTCTGACTCAGACAATTTCTCTGCTGTGGGGATTGGACCCCTGCTTCAGTTCCCCCACCCGCTGAGGGCAGGTTCAATCCTACTAACACTCCTGTTTTTCCCCCTAGTTCCTTCATCCTACTGAGTTTTGCACCATTCTATATATTCTTTTCCACTGGTCAGCTACTCCTGGCCACTCTCAGCTGGTGTTCTGCATGCACTTTTGCGTCTGAAGGTATATTCCTGATGTATCCATGGAGAGAGATATACTCCATGTCCACCTACTCCTCCACCATCTTGTTCTCCTTTTTTTTTTAAATAAGGCAGCACTGAATGAGCTAAACACTGAACAGTTTAGCAGGAAAAAATCAGTGATGATATATGCAGTAAGAACAAAAATAACTACAAAAACTGTATCTGTAAATGATCCTACTCTAAATAAAACTGCTGTAAAGTTGCACAGAAATAATAAATAAAACTATCTGCAGTGCTTTCAATTATCCTTAATACTGTTCAGAATGGGTAAATCATCCTCTTTCAAATTTGGGTCACTTACAAAAGAAGCCAAAATGTAGGCTTGATGGTAAGCACATGAAATAAAGGGTTGATTGACACCTAGCAAAGACTTGGCGAGTTGAGCCATTAAGTTACCTAATTTTAAAGACCCCCATACACCTGGTCCATTCTGAAAAAAAAAGGGGGGGGTTTGTTTTGTTTTTAACAGAAAAAGAAATTGCTATAAAATATACACTGACTGTAAGTAAGTTTGACTAGGGAAAAACAATAGTGACATTAATTAAGCCCATCAGCTCAGACCTTCATCCACGTAACTAGAATCACTCATTTTTTAATGAACACAAGAGGCTTTCGTTAAAGTTTCAAGAAATCATCAAATACTCATTGCCTTTAAGGTTTTTACAAACTAATTTCTAACATGTTTTCCTGAAATACTGTGCTTCTGAATTAAAACAAACCTCAGTACAATGTAAGCTGGTTCAGTGTAGGTTATTTCAAGGCTCTGAAATTATTATTAATCACTTGCTTTGGCTATAATGTGGTGACCCAGTGCCCTGATTTTAGTCAACATCTCACAAAAAGCCAATTTAGTTACTTGATTAAAAAAAAATTCAAGTAGAGTATGAATAGTAAATATTTCTATTCAAAGTGTGAACCACAAACATGTTTTCTTAACAGTTTATCCACCAGGAAATATTTTTAGAGATGGGTGATGCTGTTCTTGCTCTAAGTGCTCCTAGAGCAAAAATGTGTGTGATTTCTTTCAAATTCAAGAAACAGCATTAACTGAAAACCAGATGCCAAGAATCTGACAAAATCAAACTGCTTCCAGTGCACCTTTTCCCCCATGTTTTATCTTCCATGAGCTCTTCTGGCCTATGGTGAGCCCTGCAGGGCATTGTTGTCTGTTGCTTCCACTGTATATTACACTACACATAAGCCCAAATCATCATTCACATAAGCCCAGAGCAATTTTACTTAATAGAAAAGAGCACTCAAAAGTTGAAAATCAGGACTTGAAAATGCACAGAGCAGTAATACCAAAAGAAGAATCATTTCCTAGTTGTCACTGGACACTAGGTGAGACAGATTATTGTAGTAGTGGGTACTCTGCGACTTGGAAGGAGACAACCTCAAAAAATTAAAACATCTGCAAGTGTCTGCTTAAAATGATAAGCTGGGAGAAAACTGGCCAGAAGAACATAATAGTGTATTATAAAAGCTGGGGTCCATCATTTTATTAAGAAAACTGTAAGAGGATCTAAAATCTGAATGGGAAAAATCTTTAAGGAAGCAAAGAAATGTATCTCATTAGCTATAAACCTAAAATAAGCTTCTTGGACCCTAAATATAACTTCCTTATGACAGGGTCAGGGTTTAGAGGCATGCCAAACTAGGCCTCACACACACTTCTGGGTGGACAAAACAAAGAGGAGACAGTGGCTAAGCAGCTCACAATGTCTATCTTATTGCTACTCCCCTCAAGAATATAACGGCTTACTAGGTGGTGCTAGTAGTAAAGAACCCACCTGTCAATTCAGGTTAGATGTTAAAGATGCAGGTTTGATCCCTGGATTGGGAAGATCCCCTGAAGGAGGGCACAGCAACCCACTCCAGTATTCTTGCCTGGAGAATCAATGGACAGAGGAGTCTGGCAGGTTGCAGTCCATAGGGCCACACAGAGTAAGACACAACTGAAACAAATTAGCACACATGCCAAGGATATAATAACAAACTTTTTTCTCAAATAAGTTTTAAGTATTTTTAAGGACTATGGCACTTTCAAAAACTTGTCAAAAGAATGCGGGAATTCCAAATGTTTTAATATTTTTGCTCTTGTTGTTTCAGAAAGGAAGTGCAGGCTTGAGATCGTTAAATTGCCCCACAGCTCTCCACAGTAGGGACTGTTTTACACATGAGCTGTCGTGCTTCCAGTCTGTCAGAAGCAGGTCTGGGGCCATCACCCAGATGTTTTTAGTTCTATGACCTTAATATTACACTTCAAACCATAAGTGACAGAAGTAATTGCTTCTCAGAGGTGAAAAACCTTAGTAAGAAAGTCTGCATGTACCATTGCAGTATAAGTGGGAGCTCTAAATGTAAGTGTATTTGTCAAAGTACATCAAACAGGAGTCCTCTAACTTATTTATCACTGGATTCTGGGTGGGTAATGTTGTTGTTTAATCACTCAGTCGTATCCATCTCTTTGTGACCTCACAGACTGTAGCCCTCCAGGCTTCTCTGTCCATATGATTTCCCAGGCAAGAATGCTGGAGTAGGTTGCCACTTCCTTCTCCAGGGTCTTCCCAACCCAGGGATCAAACTCATGTCTCCTGAATTTGCAGGTAGATTCTTTACTGCACAGTCACCAGGGAAGTGCAGACAGCATTTTTAACCATCTGGTACTGTAACATTAAACTCATCATCCGGCGGTCCTAAGATGGCGGAGGAATAGGACGGGAAGACCACTTTCTCCCTCACAAATTCCTCAAAAGAACATTTCAACGCCGAGCAAACTCCACAAAACAACTTCTGTAGGCTGGCAGAGGACATCAGGCAACCAGAAAAGCAGACCATTGTCTTCGAAAACAGGTAGGGAAAAAATATAAAAGACGAAAAGAGAGACAAAGGAGGTGGGGAGGGAGCTCCGTCCCGGGAAGGGAATTTTAAGAGAGGTTTCCAAACACCAGGAAACACTCTCCCTGCCGAGTCTGTGGCGAGCCTTGGAAACACAGAGGGCAACATAACAGGAAGGAAAAATAAATAAATAATTAAAACCAACAGATTACAAGCCCAACAGTAACTCCCCCAGTGGAAAAGCAGCACAGACGCCTGCATCCGCCACTAGCAAGTGGGGGCAGGGCAGGGAAGCACGGCACAGGCTGCAGAGATTTGTAAGAATCGGGCAGGAACGCCCCACGCGTAACCAGAATGATCTAACTTGGGCTAGCAAACCAGACTGTGGGATAGCTACCACGCAAAAAGCTCGGACATAAGACACCGCCAGGACCGTGCACAGAACAAAGGATGGAACGGAAATAGCCGGCTGCAGACCATCCCCTGCCAGGGACAGGCAGCCAGAGCCGTCAGGGCTGGAAAGGGGCAATTGCAGCCCCGGAGAGACTCTACCTACCAAACTGCAAGCAGGCTTCTTTGCTAAGACTTCTGGGGGTGCTGGACAGTCACCATCTGCCTCACAAGGGGCGCCAGCAGTACACCCAGAAAACTGAGCAGCAGAGACAGAAAAGGTGACAAGTCGCAGCAACCGTGCTCGCCAAACTCCTGAGCTACTCGGACCCGGGAAGAGCACAAAATGCAGTCCCAACCGAATCTGAGCCTCTGAGGGCTACCTGAGCGCCGAACCTGAGTGGCTTAGACCTGGGAGGTGCACGCAGCCTAGGGCCAGCCTCAGATGGTTCCCGGCTGAGCATCGTAGAGCCGGAGCAGTTTGTGCGCCGTGAGAAGGGACAGGTCCAGCGGGGCTGAGACACTGTGTGCACACGACAGTGCTATTTGTTTGCAGCATCCCCCCCTCCCCACAGCGCGACTGAACTAGTGAGCCTAAAAAACCAGCAAACAGAAGAAGTTAAACAGAGGGAACCGCCTTGGAAGTGACCCCACACTGCCCACAACATCAGAGAAGGGCCAGATATATCTTTACTATTTTTACAATCATTCCTTCCCCCCCCCTTTTTTTTTCTTTTTTTTCTTGCTTTTTTTTCTAACTTTTTTTTTAATTGTTAAGTCTTCTATTTCTCCTCTAATTTTTATTTCTATAACCTACTATTACTTTTCAAAAAAAAAGACTTTTTTTTTTAAGGCAAACACCATATATAGTCTTTATGTGGTTGTTGTTGGAGTTTTTTAATAATTCTTGTGGTTTTTTTTTTCCTTCTGCTTCTTTTCTTTAACATTGTATTTTTGAAAATCCAACCTCTACTCTAGATTTTTAATCTTTGCTTTTTGATTTTTGTTGTCAATTTTGTACATTTAAAAACCCAAACTTCACTACCCAATTTTACCTGAGAGCGAGATTACTGGCTTGACCACTCTCTCCTCCTTTGGATTCTCCTTTTTCTCCACCAGGTGGCCTCTGTCTCTTTCCTTCCCCGTCTCTTCTCTATCCAACTCTGTGAATCTCTGTGTGTTCCAGATGGTAGAGAACACCTAAGGAACTGGTTACTGGCAGGATTTGTCTCTCTCCTTTTCATTCCTCTCTCTTATCCTCCTGGCCACCTCTGTCTACTTCCTCCCTCTCCTCTTCCCTGTATAACTCTGTAAATACCTCTGAGCGGTCCAGACTATGGAGCGCACATAAGGAAGTGACTACTGGCTAGCTTGCTCTCTCCTCTTTTGATCTCACTGCATCTCATTCCAGTCACCTCTAACTACCCACTCCCTCTTCTCTTCTCCATGTAACTCAGTGAACCTCTCTGGGTGTCCCTCAGTGTGGAGAAACTTTTCATCTTTAACCTAGATGTTTTATCATCAGTGCTGTATAGATGGAGAAATCTAGAGGCTACTGTAAAAATAAAACTGTAAACCAGAAGCAGGAGGCTTAAGTCCAAAGCCTGAGAACATCAGAGAACTCCTGAATTCAGGGAACATTAAGTAATAGGAGCTCATCAAACGCCTCCATACCTACACTGAAACCAAGCTCCACCCAAGGGCCAACAAGTTCCAGAGTAAGACATACCACACAAATTCTCCAGCAACACAGGAACACATCCCTGAGCTTCAATATACAGGCAGCTCAAAGCTACTCCAAAACCTTTGATGTCTCATAACCCATTACTGGTCACTCCACTGTACTCCAGAGAGAAGAAACCCAGCTCCACCCACCAGAACTCCAACACAAGCCTCCCTAACCAGGAAACCTTGACAAGCCACTGATACACCCCACCCACAGTGAGGAAGCTCCATAATAAAGAGAACTCCACAAATTACCAGAATATTAAAAGGCCACCCCAAACGCAGCAATATAACCAAGATGAAGAGACAGAGGAGTACTCAGCAGGTTAAGGAACAGGAGAAATGCCCACCAAACCAAACAAAAGAGGAAGAGATAGGGAATATACCTGAGAAAGAATTCAGAATATTGATAGTGAAAATGATCCAAAATCTTGAAATCAAAATGGAATCACAGACAAATAGCCTAGAGACAAAGATTGAGAAGATGCAAGAAAGGTTTAACAAGGACCTAGAAGAAATAAAAAAGAGTCAATATATAATGAATAACGCAATAAATGAGATCAGAAACACTCTGGAGGCAACAAATAGTAGAATAACGGAGGCAGAAGATAGGATTAGTGAAATAGAAGATAGAATGGTAGAAATAAATGAATCAGAGAGGAAAAAAGAAAAACGAATTAAAAGAAATGAGGACAATCTCAGAGACCTCCAGGACAACATGAAATGCTCCAACATTCGAATTATAGGAGTCCCAGAAGAAGAAGACAAAAAGAAAGACCATGAGAAAATCCTTGAGGAGATAATAGTTGAAAACTTCCCTAAAATGGGGAAGGAAATAATCACCCAAGTCCAAGAAACACAGAGAGTTCCAAATAGGATAAACCCAAGGCGAAACACCCCAAGACACATATTAATCAAATTAACAACGATCAAACACAAAGAACAAATATTAAAAGCAGCAAGGGGAAAACAACAAATAACACACAAGGGGATTCCCATAAGGATAAGAGCTGATCTTTCAATAGAAACTCTTCAGGCCAGGAGGGAATGGCAAGACATACTTAAAGTGATGAAAGAGAATAAACTACAGCCCAGATAACTGTACCCAGCAAGGATCTCATTCAAATACAAAGGAGAAGTCAAAAGCTTTACAGACCAGCAAAAGCTGAGAGAATCCAGCACCACCAAACCAGCTCTCCAACAAATTCTAAAAGATATTCTCTAGACAGAAAACACAAAAAGGGTGTATAAACCCAAACCCAGAACAATAAAGTAAATGGTAACAGGATCATACTTATCAATAATTACCTTAAACGTAAATGGGTTGAATGCCCCAACCGAAAGACAAAGATTGGCCGAATGGATATGAAAACAAGACCCCTCTATATGCTGCTTACAAGAGACCCACCTCAAAACCAGGGACGCATACAGACTGAAAGTGAAGGGCTGGAAAAAGATATTCCACGCAAATAGAGACCAAAAGAAAGAAGGGGTGGCAATACTCATATCTGATAAAATAGACTTTAAAACAAAGGCTGTGAAAAGAGATAAAGAAGGCCACTACATAATGATCAAAGGATCAATCCAAGAAGAAGATATAACAATTATAAATATATATGCACCCAATATAGGAGCACCGCAATATGTAAGACAAATGCTAACAAGTATGAAAGGGGAAATTAACAATAACACAATAATAGCGGGAGACTTTAATACCCCACTCACACCTATGGACAGATCAACTAAACAGAAAATTAACAAAGAAATGCAAACTTTAAATGATACATTAGACCAGTTAGACCTAATTGATATCTATAGGACATTTCACCCCAAAACAATGAATTTCACCTTTTTCTCAAGTGCTCATGGAACCTTCTCCAGGATAGATCACATCCTGGGCCATAAATCTAACCTTGATAAATTTAAAAAAATCGAAATCATTCCAACCATCTTTTCTGACCATAATGCATTAAGATTACATCTCAATTACAGAAGAAAAACTATTAAAAATTCCAACATATGGAGGTTGAACAACACACTTCTGAATAACCAACAAATCACAGAAGAAATCAAAAAAGAAATCAAAATATGCATAGAAACTAATGAAAATGAAAACACAAAAACCCAAAACCTGTGGGACACTATAAAAGCAGTGCTAAGAGGTAAGTTCATAGCACTACAGGCATACCTCAAGAAAGAAGAAAAAAGTCAAATAAATAACCTAACTCTACACCTAAAGCAACTAGAAAAGGAAGAATTGGAAAACCCCAGAGTTAGTAGAAGGAAAAAAATCTTAAAAATTAGGGCAGAAATAAATGCAAAAGAAACAAAAGAGACCATAGCAAAAATCAACAAAGCCAAAAGCTGGTTCTTTGAAAGGATAAATAAAATTGACAAGCCATTAGCCAGACTCATCAAGAAATAAAGGGAGAAAAATCAAATCAATAAAATTAGAAATGAAAATGGAGAGATCACAACAGACAACACAGAAATACAAAGGATCATAAGAGACTACTATCAGCAATTATATGCCAATAAAATGGACAACGTGGAAGAAATGGATAAATTCTTAGAAAAGTACAATTTTCCAAAACTGAACCAGGAAGAAATAGAAAATCTTAACAGACCCATCACAAGCACGGAAATTGAAACTGTAATCAGAAATCTTCCAGCAAACAAAAGCCCAGGTCCAGACAGCTTCACAGCTGAATTCTCCCAAAAATTTCGAGAAGAGCTAACACTATCCTACTCAAACTCTTCCAGAAAATTGCAGAGGAAGGTAAACTTCCAAACTCATTCTATGAGGCCACCATCACCCTAATACCAAAACCTGACAAAGATACTACAAAAAAAGAAAACTACAGGCCAATATCACTGATGAACATAGATGCAAAAATCCTCAATAAAATTCTAGCAATCAGAATCCAACAACACATTAAAAAGATCATACACCATGACCAAGTGGGCTTTATCCCAGGGATGCAAGGATTCTTCAATATCCGCAAATCAATCAATGTAATTCACCACATTAACAAATTGAAAAATAAAAACCATATGATTATCTCAATAGATGCAGAGAAAGCCTTTGACAAAATTCAACATCCATTTATGATAAAAACTCTCCAGAAAGCAGGAATAGAAGGAACATAGCTCAACATAATAAAAGCTATATATGACAAACCCACAGCAAACATTATCTTCAGTGGTGAAAAATTGAAAGCATTTCCCCTAAAGTCAGGAACAAGACAAGGGTGCCCACTTTCACCGCTATATTCAACATAGTTCTGGAAGTTTTGGCCACAGCAATCAGAGCAGAAAAAGAAGTAAAAGGAATCGAAATTGGAAAAGAAGAAGTAAAACTCTCACTGTTTGCAGATGACATGATCCTCTACATAGAAAACCCTAAAGACTCCACCAGAAAATTACTAGAGCTATTCAATGAATATAGTAAAGTTGCAGGATATAAAATCAACACACAGAAATCCCTTGCATTCCTATACACTAATAATGAGAAAGTAGAAAAAGAAATTAAGGAAACAATTCCATTCACCATTGCAACGAAAAGAATAAAATACTTAGGAATATATCTACCTAAGGAAACTAAAGACCTATATATAGAAAACTATAAAACACTGATGAAAGAAATCAAAGAGGACACTAATAGATGGAGAAATATACCATGTTCATGGATCGGAAGAATCAATATAGTGAAAATGAGTATACTACCCAAAGCTATTTACAAATTCAATGCAATCCCTATCAAGCTACCAGCCATATTTTTCACAGAACTAGAACAAATAATTTCAAGATTTGTATGGAAATACAAAAAAACCTCGAATAGCCAAAGCAATCTTGAGAAAGAAGAATGGAACTGGAGGAATCAACTTGCCTGACTTCAGGCTCTACTACAAAGCCACAGTCATCAAGACAGTATGGTACTGGCACAAAGACAGAAATATAGATCAAAGGAACAAAATAAAAGCCCAGAGATAAATCCACACACATATGGACACCTTACCTTTGACAAAGGAGGCAAGAATACAATGGAGTAAAGACAATCTCTTTAACAAGTGGTGCTGGGAAAACTGGTCAACCACTTGTAAAAGAATGAAACTAGATCACTTTCTAACACCACACATGAAAATACACTCAAAATGGATTAAAGATCTAAATGTAAGACCAGAAACTATAAAACTCCTAGAGGAGAACATAGGCAAAACATTCTCCGACATAAATTACAGCAGGATCCTCTATGATCCACCTCCCAGAATTCTGGAAATAAAAGCAAAAATAAACAAATGGGATCTAATTAAAATTAAAAGCTTCTGCACAACAAAGGAAAATATAAGCAAGGTGAAAAGACAGTCTTCTGAATGGGAGAAAATAATAGCAAATGAAACAACTGACAAACCACTAATCTCAAAAATATACAAGCAACTTATGCAACTCAATCCAGAAAAATAAACGACCCAATCAAAAAATGGGCCAAAGAACTAAATAGACATTTCTCCAAAGAAGACATATGGATGGCTAACAAACACAAGGAAAGATGCTCAACATCACTCATTATTAGAGAAATGCAAATCAAAACCACAATGAGGTACCACTTCACACCAGTCAGAATGTCTGTGATCCAAAAGTCTGCAAGCAATAAATGCTGGAGAGGGTGTGGAGAAAAGGGAACTCTCCTACACTGTTGGTGGGAATGCAAACTAGTACAACCACTATGGAAAAGAGTGTTGAGATTCCTTTAAAAATTGCAAATAGAACTGCCATATGACCCAGCAATCCCACTGCTGGACATACACACCGAGGAAACCAGAATTGAAAGAGACACATGTACCCCAATGTTCATCGCAGCACTGTTTATAATAGCCAGGACATGGAAACAACCTAGATGTCCATCAGCAGATGAATGGATAAGAAAGCTGTGGTACATATACACAATGGAGTATTACTCAGCCATTAAAAAGAATACATTTGAATCAGTTCTAATGAGATGGATGAAACTGGAGCCGATTATACAGAGTGAAGTAAGGCAGAAAGAAAAACACCATTACAGTATACTAACACATATATATGGAATTTAGAAAGATGGCAGTGATGACCCTGTATGCAAGACAGCAAAAAGACACAGATGTGTATAGCGGACTTTTGGACTCAGAGGGAGAGGGTGGGATGATTTGGGAGAATGTCATTGTAACATGTATACTATCATGTAAGAATCGAATCACCAGTCTATGTCTGATGCAGGATACAGCATGCTTGGGGCTGGTGCACGGGGATGACCCAGAGGGATGTTGTGGGGAGGGAGGTGGGAGGGGGGTTCATGTTTGGGATCGCATGTACACCCATGGTGGATTCAAGTCAATGTATGGCAAAACCAATACAGTATTGTAAAGTAAGATAAAGTAAAAATAAAAATTTTAAAAATAATAATAATAATGGGAAAAAAATAAAATAAACTCATCATCCTATTCCCTACATCACACTAAACAGATGCCAAATCAATGAAATGAATTGAAATAAAAATCCATTCTAATATTCCCTGGACAGGTAGGTAGATGAATTTAAGGGAAAAAGACTTCAAGACAGCTCTTTACATCCTGAGCCTGGCTACCACTAGCTCGTGGTACCAGCAAGGAGAGCAGCAGCATCTGGGAAAAGAACACAGACATCTTTACAACATGCCATTCAGCAGATGGGTAACTCAGGGTTGAGTAATGTGTATGGAAGGAGCATGTAATGACCTGCCTTATATATTGGACTTGATATGGTCTTTAGTGATCCTTTGTAATTTAAAAAATTTTCTTTTTGAAGATTTTGAGTGATATACTTCACAAATTAACCATTTGTCACTAAAATATTAGAGCTAGTATTTAGACAGTTCACACCCAAATAGCTAAACCAGTTGTTCACAGCTGGTATCCATTCTGATTAGTCAGAATTAATGCCTTGGATGACCAGCTGGTGAATATTTTGAATATCATACCTCTGTGCCTAAAGTCAATATCTATGTTCACGGTTTCTATTATCTGCATTCATTGTTGGACAAGACAGAGCTGACAGGAAAGCCAGATTTATCTTTCACTGCTTGGATTTTAATCCCAATTCCATCTCTTAATTAGTTGTGTGACTAATTTCTAGAGATCAATTTCCTCACCTATAATACAGAGGTAATAATACATGTCATCATATAGATACAGAAAGAGAAGGAAGATTACATTAACTCTTGGAGAGTGCTTTGATCATGGTAGAGCTTGATCATGGTAAAGCACTCAATTTATTGGCAGCTGTTTTTACTGAGCACTTAAAAGCCAAACCTCCAACTGCTTACACTCTTCCCACACACTTATAACATTCCCATACTGATAAAATAAAGGAAGGGAAGATGTAACACTAATTTCGTGATAACCACTTCAGATTACCTGACACAGAAAAAGAGAAAAGCATAATACAATTTTAAGACAACCTCTTGGGGCTCACAACAGACCTCTTGTGGAGATAGCCCTTGCCTGAAGGCAAAGTACAGTTATCAAACGTGAGTTCAAACATGATATATAATGTGCTTCCAAATTATTTCATCCTAAGAGCATAGGTTTGTACTCTATGAGAAAGGTTTGGGTTATATATAACACAAGTCTGTAGAAATTTGCAAGCTAGTTCTTACCTTACTGTGATACATGTCCACCTGAGCTAAATTATAGCTAATGTTTCCTGAATGCTTAAATGAAGTATCTGACACTATTCTGAATGCTTTATGTACATACATCAACTTAGTTAATTCTTCCAACAAACTTATGAGATACAGGTACTCTAATTATTCCCATCTTACAGAAGGCTGAGTTAAGCCATAGAAGATTTAAAATTTAACCATATAAAATACACCTACAATGATGGAACTGGCATCCGACCTAAATCACCTTGCCCTAAAGCGGTTGCACTATACAACATATGTACAACTTCCAAAAATCTCATATAGGTGGAATCACTGGTTTTCTGACACTCAGCTTTGAATTAACAGTTGAGACCAAATATATACTTAACATTTACCACTTCCTACATAGGCTGTTCCAAACACATGTTTTTAACTTAATTGAGTATAAAAGGCCTTGAACTTGGAAATGAGAAAAGCTGACCAAGTAAATTTCAGAGGTCACACACTCAAAATGGAAAGGAACAGGGATGGCAAGGTATGCCTTTGGTTTTCTGACAGCATCCAAGAAGCACGTTACAAGCGACACTGGAGTCTACTTATTTCAGGAAGCTCATCATAATGACATCTTAGAAAAAGCGACCTATGATGATCACACAAAAACAGGAAATACAAAAAGCACAAAGGAGAAATCAAAAGTCACCCATTATCCTACCACTCTGAAATAATCATTCTTAGTAACTTAGTTGAGTTCTTTCAACTCACAGTTTTCTAAGGAACAAAAAATATTATTTCATTGAGTACTGCTACTGCACTATAATTACATGTAATAATGTATTTTTAAATTATTGCTAATCTTATCAATTTTATTTTATGTTGTTTTATAGTTAGTTTAAAAGACCTAAATTTACATTAATAAATTAACTACATAAGGTTTAAGAAACACTAATACATCCATAAATATACACATGTAATTCTTAGTCTTAGGCATAACTAAGAATTTGGACTTTAGAACCGTGGGTTCAGTGAGCTGGCTATGTACCTCGCCACACTGTGGAACTTTGGTGAAGTTAAATAGGCTCTCTATGCCTCAGATTCTTTGACTGTGAGGTGGGAATCTACATATCATGGGCTTTTGAGGGAAGAAGAGATATATGAAAAACTTCTAGAGCCATTCCTGGCATATAAGGGGCACTTAAGTTTATCTCGCCTTTTCCTCCTCCTCTGCTGTTGATCTAAGAGCACATTCACGTCTACAGCAGTAGACGACATTTATTTATTTACTTACTTACTTATTTAGCTAATAATAGTGAGTCTACTGAATATTGACCTCAACTCAAGCAGGAGTGTACTCTATGCTAATTCTTCTTCATTCCACAATCATTTAAAATCTAAATTTCATAATATGATAGTACATATTTAAACCCGAACAACTCACAAGTATATAACTAATAACTTTGGCTTCAACTACAAATATTGATCTAAGCTTCCTGTATAAAACCCAGGAGCACTCAGCTTTTAGCTAAGCATGTCAGTTGGTTAGGATGGAAAAATTAGGTAATGAGGGAGTTTCTCCCCACCAAATCACAGGTGAATTGCAACCCAATTTCAGACATAATTTATTCAGTTCATAGGCCACATGTTGGACCACCATGGTTTCAAGAAAATCTTTGCTGAGAACGACTAATTTATGTCTATCATAGCCCTGCTTTAAGCATATTCTTTCTTGAATGCTTAGTCTGTGAAGTCCTGAGTTCTCCCTCTCTGTTCCATCCTCATTGATGTTTGGTCTGTTTTTATATCAGAGCTGACCTTCTGATTGCAGAGTTCTCAGGCTCTCTGCCTAAAATCACTCAAATTTGGCATGAGGATTTTCTATAACTGCACTGATTTGGTCGGCCATATTTCTATTGTTCTGACAATTTCTTATACTATTTGCTATGACACAAATTCCTGTAAGAGAAAATTCTGAAAACTCTTCAAGTATAAACAACCTGTTAATTTTATATAAAGAGTCACTTCTCTTGCCAGTGAATGGGATCTGTGGATGATATTATGAGAAAAAAAATGTATTATTTTCCCTGTTTTTAAAAGCAGAAAGAAAGAGTACCAAGCTGTGTTTCCTGGAAAATTCTTCTCTGTTACTCAAAAAGTTTCCTCTAGAATCATTTCTTTTTGCTCTTATCAAATATTTGCCCCTTCTCCCAGTTCAACAGCTGGGACTAAATCTTGTCTTTCTGCTACTTCATTTGAGTTTGCTGTTTAATATATGTACATGTATATATGCATGCATATTTACATACCTAAAACATACCTTATATAGCACACATATTTTATACACACATATATGTGTATATTTATATATCATTAAATTTTACCATAAGAAACAGTGACACTTGCACAACTCAAAGAATGGCAAAATTGGTTTTCTAATTAAGTCACTGTATGTTGTTTTTCTCAGCAGCTCTGCTCTCATATGAATGAGAGCTCTCTTCCTCTCATGAATCCCACGCACCATCCATAGCTTGTTCCCTTCCTTCCCACTGTGCCATCCTTTATCAACAGGAGCAGTCAAATCAACCCTTGGAGTGTACTTAAAAGCACCATATGCCCAACAGAAGAGCACTTGAATTACTCTGTATACCAGAACCTGCTGTACATCATAACAGATTATTAGCAGAGACCAAAAACTAAGACATGATGTGATCTTATAAGCCATCAGAAACTGTCACCTGAGAGCACTCCTTGTCCCATTTATTGTATTTCCCAGATTCTCATTACTACCAACTAAATCAGTCAGGCTCTTACAGGGTTCTTGGATGCAAATGACTTCTGACCTAAAGCTAGTCATCCAGCTTCTTTCTTTATAGGCACTGTATTTAAACAAGAACAACAACAAAACAGAGAGTACTTGTGAGTAGGCAAGCTTCTCCATAAAGAAAAAACAAACAAAAAAAAAAAGGAAGAAACTTTTCTAGGTAACTTATTTGAGTGACTTCCTTTGTGGAGTTTCCTGACAAAGAAAGAGGTAGTGACAGAGTAGAGACAATTAGTTCAAAAATCTAAGCAAATAACACATAAGTTCAATACAGAAATATTCCTGATAGAATTGTTTTCCAGTTCTGTGATTTACCTTTTATATTCAAGTCCAGCCCTGCCTCTACTGTGTTTTTTTTAACTCTCTCAGGCTTAAAAATTAAATCTTTTTTCATGGGGTCCTAAGAGCCTAAACCCACTCCAGTATTCTTGCCTGGGGAATCCCATGGACAGGGGAGCCTGGCAGACTATAGTCCACGGGGTCGCAAAGAGCTGGACACGACTGAGCAACTAACACACAAGAGCCTAAAGAAGGCTGTATTTATATCTCACATCAAATAGTTTAGGTTCAGAAGGACTGAGTAGCCTCCCTTTACACTGACTTAGCTTCAGGAAGAAGTCACTTTGAAAAAATATATGGATGAAAAGCTACATATCAATGTGCTTGCCCTAAAGGCCAAGTAAGATTAGATAGTAGAACCTACTAAAATGTACTTGGCTCTTAGAAGATGTGGCAGGTGAGAAGAAGCTTTACACAGTGATATCAGAGGGAGAAGGCAGGGAGAGACAGTTATTTAGAGCAGCCTTGAAAGGAATAGTTGCATATGGACACGAACATGGCGGGAGGAGCCTACTAAAAGAGTTACAACAAAAAATTCCAGCTTCGTGACCATGTTCCTACGTTTACGTATGTGTGCTCAGTTGCTCAGTCGTGTCCAACTCTTTGTGACTCCATGGACTGCAGCCCAGCAGGCTCCCCTGTCCATGGGATTTCCCGGCAAGAATACTCGAGTGGGTTGCCATTTCTTCCTCTGGGGATCTTCCTAACCCAGGAACTGAACTCTTGTCTTCTGTGTCTCCTGCATTGCAGGTGGATTCTTTACCACTGAGCCATCTGGGAAACCCTGGCCATGTTCCTACACACATACATTTTTTTCTGCAAAAGAGATATTTCCATAGGAATGTAGAGTTGCTCTAAAATGGTTATTAGGCTGTAGTATCTAAACATACAGCATACGTTAAAATAGATTGAAAACACATACATCAGAGATGGAAAAGTCATATCACTATCCCTCTGCCAGTTACATAAAACTGCAAAAGTAAATGTTTAACATTTAGCATACTGACCCATGTTACTATTTGCTTTCAGCCATTTTGTATTTTTAAGATGCATTAAAGTTTTGGACCAATGGGGCTTTCTAGGTGGCACCAGTGGTAGAGTTCAGTTCAGTTCAGTTCAGTCATCCAGTTGTGTCCGACTCTTTGGGACCCCATGAATTGCAGCTTGCCAGGCCTCCCTGTTCATCACCAACTCCCGGAGTTCACTCAAACTCACGTCCATTGAGTCGGTGATGCCCATCCAACCATCTCATTCTCTGTCGTCCCCTTCTCCTTCTGCCCCCAATCCCTCCCAGCATCAGAGTCTTTTCCAGTGAGTCAACTCTTTGCATCAGGTGGCCAAAGTAGTGGAGTTTCAGCTTTAGCATCATTCCTTCCAAAGAACACCCAGGACTTATCTCCTTTAGAATGGACTAGTTGGATCTACTTAACCCACCAGCAAATGCAGGAGATGTAAGAGATGTGGGTTCGATCCTTGGGTTAAGAAGATTCCTTGGAGGAGGACATAGCAACCCAATCCAGTATTCTTGCCTAGAGAATCCTATGGACAGAAGAGCCTGGTGGGCTACAGTCCATAGGGTCACAAAGAGTTGGCCATGACTGAAGCAACTTGGCAGGCAGCATGCAAATGGGGACTCAGTTCTGTGGTGTTTTGGGAGTCATTCCTGGAGGTCAGGCATCAAGTCAGCTCCTCAGGTCTTCCAGCAATTTTATTTTAAAGCACCTAATTCCCTCTATTACATTCCATTCAAGATATTTAAAGCAGATTCTATTTTATGAACTAAATGCTATGATGAAGGTCTGGACTCAAATGCCTCCATCAATTAATTGGTAATGGCTACCTAAGGCAATGTGTTTAGAACTTTGAGAGTGAGGTCCCAACTCCATGGAAAAGATTTCTATTTATACCTGGTCTGGGAGTGTTTAACATTTGCCACCTTAATATACATCAGCCTCATTTAACAAATTATTCTGTGTGTGTATTGCAGGGTAGGGAGGGAAGTTTACATATGAATAGATATAAAATCTGCAAAGATAGGTAAAATTTCAAAATTTCATTTTTATTTGGACATACTGTGAAAATGAACTAGGCATACCAAATTAAAGATTGAATAGAGGAAAATGTTAGATTTAGTCACAGGAATGCTAATTGAACCATATATGAGTTATAACTTATTATACTTGAAATAGCAAAAGTTACCTCAATACAATCCCACTAGTCTAAATCCAATCTTCAAGGATACAAAGGTCTGGCCATTTTGTTCTCTGAACTTGCTGAATTGCTCACTGCTGGAAATGATTTTAAAGGATTAATTTTAAAGAAACTTCAAATAAAAAAACCAAAGTATTAGAAAAGAATGTAACAACAACAACAAAAATAACCCTGTGTTCCTGTTACTTCGTAACCATTTGCCTTGGTTAGATAGGTTGGTGAGAGGATATTTTCCCCCCATTCTGAAAGGCAATCATTTTTTTCCTGAGAGTGTTAATACTTCAGTCATTTAAGCTTCCTATTTTGATGCTTTTTGGTTAAGAAGGAAACCTTAAGTGAGGAAAGGAAATGCTGAGAGGAAATTACTTGAACAGAACTTAATAGTTTTGTGATATGAAGCTGTGATCACATTTTTTTCACGGTATGAGTCAGTCATTTAAATGTTTGGTTTACTTAGTTTCTTAATTTGACATGAGACTAAACTGGGTAAAACTTGTCAGTAAAATGTTGTTTTTCTTGAGTTAAACCAGACTGATTTCATTATTAGTATAGCATCTCATATTTGTAAGTGAAACTGATTTAAGTGGGCTTTTGGTCATCATAAATCTCATTTTTAAAAGTATGTTTTTAAATGGATTACTAGCCCATGCTATAATTTCAACAAGCCTGCCTCCTACATGGGGATTTGAAGATCATGGTTATAGCTACTATTAGTGTCAACACAATGTAAGTAGGTTCATTATGAAACTCTCTGGGGATTTCTAAAGTGATTACATTCTCTTTAAAATCCATGAAAAGGAACTCTTCAAAGATAACAATTCAATGAGATGAGATAGGAGCCATCTGGTTCGCTTGTAAATCATATCCTTATTTTTTATGGTATGTCATTGCTGCTCTATCCTATTAGCATGAGAGAATGAAATTCAGGAAGGCTGACTTTTATAATTTTTTTATCTTATAAAAAAGGAAAAGAAGTTGAACACCAACTATTAGGGTAAACATCCTGCCTAATCTCTGGCAAAGGCCACCATCATATTCATTGGAAGGACGAATGCTAAAGTTGAAGCTCCAATACCTCGGCCACCTGATGCGAAGAGCAGAGTCATCTGGAAAGACCCTGATGCTGGGAAAGATTGAAGGCAAGAGGAGAAGGGAGTGGCAGAAAATGAGATGGTTGGATGGTATCATCAACTCAGGGGACATGAGTTTGAGCAAATAGTGAAGGACAGGGATGCCTGGTGAGCTGCAGTTCATGGGGTTGCAAGGAGAGGGACACAACTTAGCGAGTGAACGACAAAACCCAATTCCTCAAACTACCTTTCTCCATGCAATCAAGTATGTGCCCCAACAGTTTCAAGTTATAGGCAAATACTCAACACTATTTTTTTTTTAATTTTATACTAATCTTTTTCATTTGGGGGCTTCCCTGGTGGTTCAGACAGTAAAGAATCTGCCTGCAATGTGGGAAACCCAGTACATTACCCACATATTTTCCTCAAGCATACAGAATAGGTGGTTCAGTTCAGTTCAGTCACTCAGTCATGTCCGACTCTGCAACCCAATGAATCGCAGCACGCCAGGCCTCTCTGTCCATCACCATCTCCCGGAGTTCACTCAAACTCACGTCCATTGAGTCGGTGATGGCATCCAGTCATCTCATCCTCTGCCGTCCCTTTCTCCTCCTGCCCTCAATCCCTCCCAGCATCAGAGTCTTTTCCAATGAGTCGACCCTTCGCATGAGGTGGCCAAAGTAGTGGAGTTTCAGCTTTAGCATCATTCCTTCCAAAGAACACCCAGGACTGATCTCCTTTAGGATGGACTGGTTGGATCTCCTTGCAGTCCAAGGGACTCTCAAGAGTCTTCTCCAAAACCACAGTTCAAAAGCATCAATTCTTCAGCACTCAGCTTTCTTCACAGTCCAACTCTCATATCCATACATGACTACTGGAAAAACCATAGCCTTGACTAGACGGACCTTTGTTGGCAAAGTAATGTCTCTGCTTTTGAATATGCTATCTAGGTTTAGAATAGGTGGTAACCAGCCTCAAATCTGGAAGGCTTCCACAACCAAGAATATCTCCTTGACTCAGGTGCCATAGTGATTAAAATTTACTATTACAACAAACTAAGTTAGCTCATGCAAACTTATAGTGCTCTGATTCATTTCCTATCCACTCAAAAAACCAAGAAATCCTGAGGTTCTGTATATGACTTTGGGTTATGGCGCTCTGTTTTTACACGTAAAACTCTTGAGAAGGGTAACATATGGAGTCCCTACAGCTTGTAAGGAATTGGATTGGTAAAACTCTTTCTAAGTGGGTGCAGGACAACATAGAATATGGGATCACTAGGGTCCCTGAGGCCCTGGGAGAGAAGAGGGTGTTTTATTTAACTCTCAGACTTGATCCCCTGCTCCTAAACTAACTTCTCCCTCAAAGAAGTGATTTTTTTTTCAAGTGCAAATCCATTTCTTCTTCCAGGGGAGCATTTCCAACAGAATTCAATTCCCTGATTCTCACCTTGCCTCTTATGAGAATTCCCCTTTAAGTTTCTATTCCGGTTCCTACCTCACTAGACCCTAAGCCCAACCCATCTAACAGCAAGCCGTTTTGTGGTGTGAAATGGTGTAGCGCAGTAGGAATTGCATGGGCTTTGGAGACACACAGACCTTGGCAGGAGTCTCAACTTTATCATATACTGTATGGAGCATGTTATTGATACAGTGTCCTTTTCTCTGTTAACAGGGTCAATAATATCTATCGTACAGAGGCTGTGGTTGGCAGAATAAGGGCTCTCAAAGATGACTACACATCATGCCCCAGATTCTGTCAATATGATATTTTACAGGCAAAAAAGACCACAGGGTATATAGACTCTTTATCCTGGAAGATTATCCTGGGCCTAATCTAAAATATGAGTGCTTAAAAGTGGCGATACTTTCCAAACTGTGGTCATGAAAAGATGTGACAGTGGAACAAAGAACAGGAAGATGGCAGGATGAGAAAGATTTGATCTGCTACTGCTGGCTTTGAAAATAGTGGAAGGGGTCCAGAAGCCAAGAAATAAGGATGGCCTTTGGAAGATGGGGAAGTCAAGGAAACAAACTCTCCCTTTGAACCTCCAGAAAGGAGCTCAGTCCTGCTTGCCCCTTGATGTTAGCCCAGTGAGATCTGTGTGAGACTTCTGACCGACAGAACTATAATATTTAAAATATGTATTGTTTTAAGCTACCATGCTTGTGATAATTTGTTCCAGTGACAATTAAAAAAGCAATACAGAGGTACTATAAGAAAGCATAAGAAGAGGATCTACCATAGTGCCTGGCACAGATAAAGCCCTAAACAAGTATCAGTTTCTTCCCACAGTTTATCTAGGAAATTCTAATTCATGTATTCACAACAAGAAACAAAACAAAAAACACATTCTATGTGCCAGACACCATTCTAGGAACTCTTGGAGTTTACAACCTTATCAAAAAAGCAAATTTTTTTTTTTATGTACTGCAGTAATTTTTCACTTTCTACACATACCAGACTCAAGTAGGCATTTGTTGGTCTCAACCATTGTGCTAAAGGCTCCCATACATTCATACTCATACACATCAGCAAGACCCACCAACAGCTGCACACCTCCTAGTCTTTTGACCCCATGAGTCTGTTTCTGTAGAATTCTAAATGAAGAATATTATGTATGTTTTGTTTTGCATTCAGGAAGCAGATGGAAACCAAATGTTACTGATAGGTTTGATCTTACTGTGTCTGTCTCTGATCATAGGACCATACAAAATCCATCAGAAATGACCTCACGATGGCCACAAAGCAGAGAGGCTCAAATCAGTCACTTCTGAGGGTTAGATGGGAGATAGGGAGAGGAGTGTGGAGAGAAGGGTATGGCTGCTATTCCCCTTAAAGCTTTAAAAGATGAAAACACTGAATTAAACATCGGTTTTAGTAAGTTCAGATTCACACCATGGAGTGCAGGTGAACCTGGGTATAAATTCAAGTTGTTCTTGCAAAGGAGGAAGCACTATAGAAGAATCTGTTTAGACCAGCTGGGGCACATGGCCTTGACTTCCTCACTCCACCTTTCCTAGAGCACTTGGTATTTTCCTCAGACTTACAGTGAAGGTGACACAATTCTCTGACCAGCCCCTGGGACAAATGCTTTTGGATGTGAAGGGCTAGGGAAATCCTTTGTGATCTTGACCATGCTGGATGTTACAGGGTCTTCTGACTCTGCCCACTCCTCCTGGTAGAATTTATGGCAATTCTGCTTCTGGATATTAAAATTCAATCCTCTTTCCAGAGGTAGAAATCCATTCCAGATTTGAGCAGCTGAGAGCTAGTACCCCATGAGGAGCACTCAGAGAAACATATTCTTACCTTGTGATGACCTTTATAGTTTTACTCTGCTTCTAAGTGTCCCTTGCAGCTATATTCGAATCCCAGTGACTACAGGGAGGATCTGCTAGAGAGGTGCAGGCTTTTATTACAGCAGGGTCCCTGGCTAGATAGGTTAGGATTTTCAGCAGGGGATTTGCCAGCCTCACAACATGGTGTTTTCTCCCTAATTGAAGCATCCCACTGTCCAGAAAAATCAAGTCTCACTGTTGGAGAAGGAATCTAATCATTTCACTCTGGAATGATTCTGGGCATTTGATGGACTGGTGGAGTTCTCCTTGCTGGTTCCCTGTCTTTTCTGTGTGTAAATGTTTGTGTGATTTTTTTTAATGTTTTTATTGATGTCAAGACGTTGACATAAAAACAAGACTAATAGTGTCTGATTTAGGCTTCTGGTTTCCCACATCTCCCCATCTCCTTGAGCAGCTGGCATAGCTGGAGGACTGTTTACTCTATGGCTTATTTCCCCCTTATCTTTGATGTCCCAGGATGTCAAAGGTTGTAAATTTAATATTGATTTTATAAAGTAGTTTTACTCTAACATGTCAGTTGTGATTAGCTTCAACCTGGAAGAAGCTCAGTCACTGATCTGGATTTGCACGCAATGTGGCTCTCCAGCTCTCAGGCTCTCTGAGTGAATGCTTTATTTATAAGAGTGGCAGTGGTTTATAAAGGCCAGGACAGCCCCCAGCCCCCAGCTCTCTCTCTGCTCTGAGCCTCCAGCACCTGGGCCCTTACATTTAGCTTGAAAATCTAAGTAGATCAGAGAGATGTATCATTTGCTGGCATGTCAACAGACAGAAGAGTTTATAGATCACATTATACCCCAGTGGCTATAACCAGAGAGAGAGGAATGAGAAGTCTTACTTGTGATTCCACCCCTCCCTTTCTTTAGTCTCCCAGTGACCCTCGTGTTTCACAACCAGGGTGGGGGCTGCTTCTATAATAACAGTGATAAAAGCTGACATTTATTGAACACTTTCTATATGGTGATTACTTAATAAGGGTCAGGCATGGTACTAAGGGTTTGCCATGCATCATCTCATTTAATGCTCACATCAGTCCTAGGAAGTGAGTATATATTATTACCCTATTGTTACTGAATACTATTATCACTACCGTTTTACAGATGAAGGAACAAAGAATGGCCAGGATCACACTGCTGCACATTCTGAAGATGAAATTGAACCCAATGCAGTCTGACCACCTCCCCTGCCACAACCCATATTCTCATCTCCAACACCATAATAAGTGCTTTATCACAAAACTTGGGAAAGACATTTTTGCACTAATTGTGCTGAAGTTAACATGTTGGTTTAAGTTAATGTTCTCTGTTCTTATTTTTTTGATACGGATTAATCTTGAAACAGAATTGTAGAATTTATCCACAAATCCTATTTCCTTTCTTAAGAAGAGACAAGACAATTGGTGTGTTTATCCTGCCCCACTGATCTTCTCTCCCTTCTCACACCTTCTAAGAATTCCTCCTTAGAGAATGAAGCTGAGGATGCTCCCCAGTTTGTGGCGGTAAGTTCTTCCTGAAGCCATGTGTCCATGTTCCTGCTCATCAGCTGCCACTGCAGGTGCTGCAAAGGGGCCACATGGCCTTCCAAGTTAAGGAAATGAATCAAAGCCTTCTTACTTTGGGAAATCTCAATTCATTATATTTTAACACTGCAGAGGCTAGTTCACCAGGAGGCTGACAGAGGGCACTTGGGAACTTTATCTCCCAAGTTAAATACACTCCTTACCTGTGTGCCAAAGTTCTCCATTCTTTCCCTGAGGCTGAGATGTACCAGGCAAGGAGTCTGGGAGTGCTTTTCTTCGTATTTGCCTTCATCCCTCTTCCTAGATGTTAACAGTGGGGGCAAGAATACATTAAGGCAAATTGAAGACAGTGTCAAATTCTCTGATATGCCTCCCATTAAGAGATGAGAACTCTATTTCACCCCTTTGATTCTGGGTGGGTTTTTGTGCCTGCTCTGACTAACAGACTACAGTAGAAGTAATGCTGAGGACATTTCTGGACCCAGACTGTAAAAGATTGACAGTATCCACCTTCACTTACTTGTCACACATAAGAAGTTCAACTACTCTAAAGGAGAGACAACACAGCAAGGCCCTGAGACTACCTGGAGAAAGAGAGAGACCCAGCTTAGACTGTCAAGTGATCAAATATGTAAGCAAGTTTGTCTTGAACCCTCCAGATTAGCCCAGATACTACCTGAAAGTCACCAAGTGATACCAACCAAAGAACAGAAGAAATGCCTAAATTCTCGACCCACAAAATAGTGAGATATAATAAAATGGTAGCTGTCTTGCATTAGTGAGTTATGTAGCAATAGCTAACAAGTACAGGCACATAGGTGTTTGTAATGGATCACTTTAGCTTTTAAGGAATGTGAACCTGGGGCATGCACTCACAGATGGAAGGCTGCTCTCTCTAGCCTGACTCAATGCATTTAAGCACAGGGAAGAGCAAATAACTTGTAACTTGAGGATATTTCTGTGGGACAACCACCGGTGTGCTGCCTTGTGGAGCAAGTCTTCCCAACTGATTACAGATTGTTAATGAAGGATTAATCTTTCGGTATACTGGCATCTCATAATTCATGGACCAGTCAGAACCCAGCCCTCAGCAAAGCATACTGAGCCCACACTTTGTTTTTTTTTCCTTTTAATTTTCTTAGTTACCACATTATTTTCAACAGTCAGAAGGTAAATTTGTTCACTTCAGAAGAAGCACATAGAAAGCCTTGCTCTCAGGTAGTAAGAAAACACATTTTTTTGTTGTAATGCTTAAGAATTGTGGTAAAAGACATAAAGGTAGGCTCTTTTAGTTAATAGTTTCCAAATATAATTTCATTCTTCTATTTAATTGTATGTGTTTCAATGCATATGCTATTTTAAATATCTGTAAGAAAACAGTATATTTTGGAAACATAATGGCAATTTTTTGAGTAGTTACAGTTTATCTGTCAAACTGTAATACACTTTCATGGAAATGAGACAAATGAAAAACCACCTGAGTGAGAAACAAGGGAGACTTGATAGGTAGTTAGCTTGGTTTTATCCTCAAACTAAACTGGCCCACTTTTTTGAAGTGAAGTTTCTAAGAACGTACTTATTTTCTACGTTAAAGTCTCCATTGTTTGTGTGTTGTTATCCAATAGAAACAAAATACAAAAGCTGGAGAAGAAACTTCCTTTAGGAGAATCCCATCCTCAAATTCTACAGACAGATGTACCAGCCCTTGACTTCCCACATACAGGTTATCATGGCTAGAAGTTTAGAGCCTTTTATTTCAGACTTAACCTGACAATCACATATCACAGAACTCAGGGATCTTTGCTGGTATCAAGAGATCAGATTTCACATCCAACCCACAGGAATTTTGTTTTAGGAATTAAACTAGATTTGGGAAGATAGACAAGGAGTTAGCCAAAAGACAAGGGTGGGAGAAGAACCATAAAAAGACAACATCACATCAAAGGGAGAGGAGAGGATAACATTACATTATCTAGGTAGTAGGATTTGCTGTGATTTTTGTATTCTTTGTACTTTTATATGGCTTAATTTTTTGTTATTAACACGTCATCTATTTAAAAAAAGAACTAGAATATCATGAAAATAATATATTTCAAAGTAGTCAAGATGTTTTAAACAGGCCCAGAGGTCTAAGAACATAACAACTTCTCTAAAGAAATGCAGTCCCCCCCATCCATCCCAAACCTTTTTATGGTGCAGTGTTCTGCTGAGTGGAAAAAAAATAATTGGAAATACTGGTTTCTAATCCTTCAATGATTAATTGCTGAATCTTAAACCAATGGAGCTTCCTGATTTTCCTCCACTTTAAACATATCTCTGTATGGGAGAAGTTTGGTCAGTGTTGGAATACTGTGAATTCAGAACTGAAGCTGTTTAGGGTAGTGATGCCAATTCCTTTATATGTAATTGTAATGTTTCAAGATTTTTCCAAGCTGTACTGGATAAAAATCCACAAGTAAAAAATTCACACAGTGTTTTCATAGAGAATGCTATTCAATGAGAAGTTAAACCTCATTTTATCATATCGTAATATAAACATAGCTTACATGTACTAAGTGTAGCCTAGCTTCATCTTACTTCATCTTATAAAATGTTAAGCATTTCCTTTCTCATATTAAAAAATAAGCTTTCAAATTTAGAATGAACAATTTTACACTTTTTTTTTTTTTAATGTGCAAGAAGTTTTACGAAATTCTTTCAGGCTGCGTGTGAGGAAAAATTTGCAATTTTTTCATTCCACTGGTTTAACTGAAGACATAGAGGTTTGGCGGTTAGGAAGTCCTGGGTTTAATCACCAGATTTGCTATATATTGGTTGTGTAACTTGGCGAATTACTTGAATAGCATCCCCTTAAAAGGATATATTAAATATCCTTTATGCGGCAGGCAAGGCGCTAACCATTAGGAACACAAAGAGAACATGGTACAGATGGTCTCTCCTTCCTTATCTCTCTGGGCCCCGCCTTGTCCCCTATGTAAAATATCTGCCTACCTCTACCTTATGTGACTGTTGTCACGATGGTAATGTGATACAGAGAGCAAGCACGCTGAACAAAGCTGCTGTGGAAGACGAAGTACACTATTATCTTGAATAATATCACAACACAGGATGCGATTGTCTTCTGCATTAAAACCATGGACCCTCAGGCTGAGAAAGCACGTGTTAACTTTCTGTATCAGAAGCCTCATTACCTCAGCTTTTACTTCAGCCAGTGCAGCAGGTGTGGAGCGTGTGGAGCGTGACTACGCGGGCCTCCAGCCCCGACTTCCGGTCTGCAGAGCGCCTCTGCAACTGCACATGCGCAGCTGGCTGACTGTCCGCTCAGCGGCTTACCCTGAAGAACGGTTCTCAGCCCCTGGGGAAGTGGGCAAGAGGCTAAAAGCCCGAGTTCCAAGGCGCACTTGGTAAGACCCCTCAGACAAGGTCCCCAGCAAGTCAGCAAAGCACTTTTGCACTGATGCCCCGGCATTGTCAGTTTCCCTTTCCCTAGTCTCTCCCTTCTGGATCTCCCTGCCTGGATCACTTCCCTGAATTACACACGTTCAAACCCTTGCCTTGGACTTTGCTTTAGAAGGATAGCGAGGCTAAAACAATATCTATAGAAGGAGAAAATTTAGGCAGAATTTTGTGATCCCAGTGTGTAAAACAGACCATACAGTGAAATAGTATGCAAGCGTTGGAAACAGTGAATCCAGTTAAATGTGAGAAATTTTCATGACATTGTTTGGTATGAAAAGGAAGATGCAGAGCTGTTATGTAATATGAAATAAAAAATAGCCTCCCCTAAATCCTTGGCGTGCTGCGATTCATGGGGTCGCAAGAGTCGGACACGACCGAGCGACTGAACTGAAATCCTTGTATCTATATGAAAAACAGTTACTTGAAAATGTAATATATGAGAATTTACTTTTTAGTTACCTTTAAACTAAAAAAGATACATACTAGTTTGTTAAATGTGGTTGGTGGCGTGGGAGTGGAAGGGGAGGGGTTAGTGAAAGAAGGAAGAAGAGGTCATCATTTAAAAGATCACATGTATGACGTAATGTTACTATTCCATTCAGGTAAAACCATACACATCTGAGTACCTGCCTGTGACAGATAAAAAAGGACAATCACCAGTCTTCTGGGAGATGAGGTTTCAGGTAGGGTATTATGTTCATCCTCAGACTTTTTTTCTTTTAAATTTTACAGTAAGCATAGATTAACTATATAATCAGAAAAACATTAAAGCAATGAATACCCAACAGAAAAATGAAGAGACCATTTGGCATATTGGTTAAGAGTACAGACTGTGGAGCTAGACAACTACATTCAGATCTTGACTCTGTCACTTACGATTGCACGATTTGGGGCAGGTTATTTCATTTCTTTGGATTTCAATTTCCTCATCTGTAAAATGGAATTCATGGGGTCGCAAAGAGTCGGATACAACTAAGCGACTGAACTGAACTGAAAATGGAAATAATAATAATGTAGTACCTGATTCATTGGACTTAAGAAAATTAAATGGGAAATGCATAGCAAGCTTTCAGAATGATACCTGGCACATAGTAAATGCTATATTCACATTAGTTCAGTCGCTCAGTCATGTCCGACTCTTTGCAATCCCATGAATCCCAGCACGCCAGGCCTCCAAGTCCATCACCACCTCCCAGAGTTCACTCAGACCCGCGTCCATCGAGTCACTGATGCCATCCAGCCATCTCATTCTCTGTCGTCCCCTTCTCCTGCTCCCAATCCCTCCCAGCGTCAGAGTCTTTTCCAGTGAGTCAACTCTTCACATGAGGTGGCCAAAGTACTGGAGTTTCAGCTTCAGCATCATTCCTTCCAAAGAAATCCCAGGGCTGATCTCCTTCAGAATGGACTGGTTGGATCTCCTTGCAGTCCAAGGGACCATCAAGAGTCTTCTCCAACGCCACAGTTCAAAAGCATCAATTCTTCGGTGCTCAGCCTTCTTCACAGTCCAACTCTCACATCCATACATGACTACTGGAAAAACCATGGCCTTGACTAGACGGATCTTTGTTGGCAAAGTAATGTCTCTGCTTTTGAATATGCTATCTAGGTTGGTCATAACTTTCCTTCCAAGGAGTAAATGTCTTTTAATTTCATGGCTGCAGTCATCATCTGCGGTGATTTTGGAGCCCAAAAAAATAAAGCCTGACACTGTTTCCACTGTTTCCCCATCTATTTCCCGTGAAGTGATGGGACCAGATGCCATGATCTTCATTTTCTGAATGTTGAGCTTTAAGCCACCTTTTCACTCTCCTCTTTCACTTTCATCAAGAGGCTTTTTAGTTCCTCTTCACTTTCTGCCATAAGGGTGGTGTCATCTGCATATCTGAGGTTATTGATATTTCTCGCAGCAATCTTGATTCCAGCTTGTGCTTCTCCCAGCCCTGTGTTTCTCATGATGTACTCTGCATAGAAGTTAAATAAGCAGGGTGACAATATACAGCCTTGACATACTCCTTTTCCTATTTGGAACCAGTCTGTTGTTCCATGTCCACTTCTAATTGTTGCTTCCTGACCTGCATATAGGTTTCTCAAGAGGCAGGTCAGGTGGTCTAGTAATCCCATCTCTTTCAGAATTTTCCACAGTTTATTGTGATCTGCACAGTCAAAGGCTTTGGCATAGTCAATAAAGCAAAAATAGATGTTTTTCTGGAACATCTTTTTCTGTTTTTCTTGCTTTTTCCATGAGCCAGCGGATGTTGGCAATTTGATCTCTGGTTCCTCTGCCTTTTCTAAAACCAGCTTGAACATCTGGAAGTTCATGGTTCACGTATTGCTGAAGCCTTGCTTGGAGAATTTTGAGCATTACTTCACTAGCATGTGAGATGAGTGCAATTGTGCAGTAGTCTGAGCATTCTTTGGCATTGCCTTTCTTTGGGATTGGAGTGAAAACTGACCTTTTCCAGTCCTGTGGCCACTGCTGAGTTTTCCAAATTTGCTGGCATATTGAGTGCAGCACTTTCACAGCATCATCTTTTAGGATTTGAAATAGCTCAAGTGGAATTCCATCACCTCCACTAGGTTTGTTCGTAGTGATGCTTTCTAAGGCCCACTTGACTTCACATTTCAGGATATCTGGCTCTAGATGAGTGAGTGATCACACCATCATGATTATCTGGGTCGTGAAGATCTTTTTTGTATAGTTCTTCTGTGTATTCTTGCCACCTCTTCTTAGTATCTTCTGCTTCTGTTAGGTCCCTACCATTTCTGTCCTTTATCGAGCCCATCTTTGCATGAAATGTTCCCTGGTATCTAATTTTCTTGACGAGATCTCTAGTCTTTCCCATTCTGTTGTTTTCCTCTATTTCTTTGCATTGATCGCTGAAGAAGGCTTTCTTATCTCTTCTTGCTATTCTTTGGAACTCTGCATTCAGATGCTTGTATCTTTCCATTTCTCCTTTGCTTTTCACTTCTCTTCTTTTCACAGCTATTTGTAAGGCCTCCCCAGACAGCCATTTTGCTTTTTTGCATTTCTTTTCCATGGGGATGGTCTTGATCCCTGTCTCCTGTACAATGTCACGAACCTCCATCCATAGTTCATCAGGCACTCTATCTATCAGATCTAGTCCCTTAAATCTATTTCTTACTTTGACTGTATAATCATAATCATAATCAAATCATAAGGGATTTGATTTAGGTCATACCTGAATGGTCTAGCGGTTTTCCCTACTCTCTTCAACTTAAGTATGAATTTGGCAATAAGGAGTTTATGATCTGAGCCACAGTCAGCTCCTGGTCTTGTTTTTGTTGACTGTATAGAGCTTTTCCATCTTTGGCTGCAAAGAATATAATCAATCTGATTTCGGTGTTGCCCATCTGGTAATGTCCATGTGTAGAGTCTTCTCTTGTGTTGTTGGAAGAGGGTGTTTGCTATGACCAGTGCATTTTCTTGGCAAAACTCTATTAGTCTTTGCCCTGCTTCATTCCATATTCCAAGGCCAAATTTGCCTGTTAGTCCAGGTGTTTCTTGACTTCCTACTTTTGCATTCCAGTCCCCTATAATGAAAAGGACATCTTTTTTGGGTGCTAGTTCTAAAAGGTCTTGTAGATCTTCATAGAACCATTCAACATCAGCTTCTTCAGCATTACTGGTTGGGGCGTAGACTTGGATAACTGTGATATTGAATGGTTTGTCTTGGAAACAAAGATCATTCGTTTTTGAGATTGCATCCAAGTACTGCATTTCGGACTCTTGTTGACCATACTGGCAACTCCATTTCTTCTAAGGGATTCCTGTCCGCAGTAGTAGATATTATGGTCATCTGAGTTAAATTCACCCATTCCAGTCCATTTTAGTTCGCTGATTCCTAGAAGGTCGACGTTCACTCTTGCCATCTCCTGTTTGACCACTTCCAACTTGCCTTGATTCATGGACCTGACGTTCCAGGCTCCTATGCAATATTTCTCTTTACAGCATTGAACCTTGCTTCTATCACCAGTCACATCCACATCTGGGTATAGTTTTTGCTTTGGCTCCATCCCTTCATTCTTTCTGGAATTATTTCTCCATTGACCTCCAGTAGCATATTGGGCATCTACTGACCTGGGGAGTTCATCTTTCAGTGTCCTATCTTTTTGCCTTTTCATACTGTTCATGGGGTTCTCAAGGCAAGAATACTGAAGTGGTTTACCATTCCCTTCTCCAGTGGACCACATTGTGTCAGACTGCTCCACCATGTTGTATAGAGTTTAGCTATTATTTCTTTATAATTGATTATAGAAAGAAAAATAGCTGAGCTTAGATGCTACAGCCTTTAGTTAGAGAGAGGAGTTATGCTTCACTGTCATGGCAGCGGGGTGACCATTCATCCACAGCTACTCCACTCCTGCGGCTAAGACAACTTCTGCTTCTATGAGGAAATAAAAGAGAGAGGAAGGAGAACATGGACAAAGGATAAAAGAAAAATAGCCCCAAAGTTTCCAGTAGGATGCTGGTGGGACAGAGTATGCCTGGCAAACAGTGCTCTCTTCAGAGGTGTTCCGCCTGGCCTGAAGGATTCTCTTTCCAACTTCCTGGTCATCTCATTTCTTTACGAAGCAGATAAGTTCACGTTGGTGATCTATTTTTTTCATAATTGAGATGCAACTGTTAGTGTAGTACATTCTGCTGACATTAATGTCATACTTCCTAGATACCAGATAAAAAATACTTTTAATTAGTTATAAATGAGAATGTATACACAATTCTGAAACTGTCTTCATCATCAAAGTTTGCTTCCAAATATGATACATGTGGCTTTAGTGCCAATTCTTACTAATTGTGCGATGCAGTGTGCTGACACCCATGACACATTTCCCCATATCCAGTCACACAAATATTTCTAATTAGTCATAAATGGGAATGTACACACAATATTTCCAGTAGCCACTCTGTTCCTATCAGAGTTCACAACAGAGAAAATTTAAACTGTTGCCACTGAGCTGCCTTGCTCCAATTCCAACAACTCCTGTTTCAGAAATGTTTGGAAAATGGAATCTTTAGATCTTACTGGGTAAACAGATCTAAGGTAGGTTTGTTTCAGCCCAAGTTCTTTGAAATTCATGTACTCCTGAACCTGACTAAAATGCATACCACAACCATTTCAAAGGCAGTGATAAAATTACTTGGTTAAATATTTTGGCTAGATTTCCTATTTCCAGAAGCCTGAGCTTTGTATTATGTGGCTTAGGCGTTTGCACGTGGCAACTAGGGCTGTATTAAATGACCCTACATCTGCCAACCTCCATAAGAACCATGCCCCATAGGGAAGGCCCCAGGCACCCATCCACCACTGTGAACCACACAGATAGAGGACTCCAAACATCAATAACTGCCTTCAAATTCCTAGACCTTGAACTTTCTTTAGGAATCCAGGCTGTAAGCCTCTTAAGATGATTACAGACCATCAAGTACCTCCCCTAGTTCAAAGTGTAGAGCCTGTAAAATCACTGTATAGTTATAATTTAGATATTCTCCAAACTCAAGACTATGAAGCATTCTGATCTGCTCTTTAGATTTCTGTATAATATCTCCATCATTTTATAACAGGGTTTGTCTTCTATTGCTGTGTGCAAGTGGCAGTCCTATACAAGTCATAAGGCCCTGATTTATTCATCGTATATCACAGTGAAATGGGGGCTTCATGTGAGGGGAGGGAAAACAGTTCTGTTAAACTTTGCTTACTTTCACTACCTTTAAAAACTCATTAAATAGGATTCTGCCTTTTAGTTGCTGAAGTGTTTAAAGCCCTTTTTAATGAAAAATTCTAATCCTATATAATCACACCATAAGGACTTTCTTTATGTTCAAAGAGGAAACAGTGTTAAATTTTAATGCATACCTCTGGCAGGCTATAATAAAAGTGTTCAGTCAGTTTTAAATCCGATTAGTGTAACTGTTACAGATTAGAGAAAAACCCCAAGTGATTTGAAGCAAGTCCCCAACTCAGGGAGACTAATTCAGGGCCTGGGCCTGATCATGCCAGATTCTAAGGGAACATCAAGACTTGTATTCAGTTTGCTCACAATTTGTTTAGTAGTTAATAAAACAATGTCCCATACCAGGTATTGCATGACTTGAAAGACAAGCTTTCAAATAGAGGCAGATAGGACAGATTGCAATCCCTTCTTTGTTACTCAAGTGACACATATTGTACCCTGGCTTATATTCTTATCTTTTCCCAATGTTTACCTCAGTGCTTCTTAGTAGTTGGATTCAGTTGGGTAAAGCAGAAATATTAAAAACATCTGAGAAGAAATGCATATGTATATTCAAATATTTATGAATCTGCCCTCCCATCCACCTTACTTTGACCTCCTCCATAGTCTTAATACGTGTAGAGAAGAAAATAGTTATCTAAACCCTAAGATCACATGCTGGAATGTATGAAGGCACCTACATCAAGCAATTAAAAATACAACCTTGTAGTTCTAATTCCTACATCATCCCAAGTGTGAATCATTAAGCTAACTGAACTCAAAACCAAGTGATCTGACATCAGGTCCCAGCTTTGCCCAATGGCTCAGCAGGTAAAGAATTCCACCTGAAATGCAGGTGACACAGGATCCCCTGAAGAAGGGCATGGCAACCCACTCCAGTATTCTTGCCTGGAGAATCCCACAGAAAGAAAAGCCTGGCAGGCTATAGTCCATAGGGACACAAAGAGTTGGACACAGCTGAAGAGACTAAGCATGTCTGCATGCACCCAGCTTTGCCACTTACCAGTTGGGAGATCCTTACCGTTTATGAAACTCAGTTTAATCACCTATAAATTAAAAATCATTGTATCTGCTTTTTCTACATTTTAGGGTTGTTGTGAGGATTAGATTAATAAATCTGCATAGTCTTAAATGATGGCACAGTATTAGCACATCTGGATTAGAAACACTTTGAAAGCAGTACTGGTCATCTTGCTTTTATATTCATATTCTCTTACTGTTATGTATATATCCTAAGTGACTACACATCATGATTTTAATAATAGGTGTCAATTTGCATATCACCTTAAAACTTGGGGAAAGAACAGCGTATCCAACTAAGTAAGTTATCAGGAGAAGAACTGAAATCCTTTTCACCTGGGTTAACATTTGACTTCAACTGCCTTCCCTACCTGGACACATTTTAAAGACAATGCCTATTTGAATGTCATGGCTCTGTGGGCCTTTATGCCTCTGGAGTGAAAGGCTTTGGGCTCCAGGTAGTCATTATTCACCAACCTTCTTCTCTCCTGTTCTCCATTTTATGCTACCAGACCAAAGCACTCAGTACTGCTTCAATATCAAGAAAATATAACTAGGCCTTAGATAAATTAATGATTACTGAAGAATAGAGAATACTTTTCACCTTTCAAAAAAAATCTGAGTGATAAGGAAAAATTAATTTCCTCATTATAAAAGGATCAGAAAGGGGAAATCAAAGCCAATGCAAAGCCCCCACAGTAAGAGAAAGGACAGCAAAAATAAAAATAAAAACAGGGATTCATGAATGCAGGAAGAAATTAAAACAAACCTGCAGGCCCTCTTAAATACAGCAATCAGGCAGCTCCATGCATGCATCCCATATTTGCATTTTTATTTTACATGAAGTATTTTTGTATCTGCTTTGCCTAAATTTGGCCTCTTACCAAAGCCTAATGACTCTACTTTATGTTAAGCTTTTCGAAAGATCTAAACTTAAAACTAGGAGGAAAAAAAAACTTGTTAATTTATCTTGCAGGAAAAGGTGTTATAATTTGAATGAAAAGCGGCATGCAGACAGATAAAAAGTAGCTGGCACAAACCTCGGGTAATCAGTAACATTTTTTGTACCTGCAGGCTGAGAAATTGTCTCCAATGTTGTACGATGTTATTACCATAGCCTATTTTCACTTGAACATTAGATTCAAGTCTAATTGTGTGAAGATTTGAATGTTCTCCACAGATTTACTATTTTATTAAATTCATACTGGTAAAGCACTATATGTGTTGACAGTGGTACTTACAGTGTATTAAGCAAACAAATCATTTTCTTTTAAATGCTAAGTAGCCTAATTTGACCTTTCTGCAGGCCCTGGTCAGTTCTGAAATGGTCTTTTTTAATAGTCTTCTCTCTGACCTTTCTGTCTTTTACTCCATCCATCAACAAAGTTATTATCTTCATAGACTTTTGCTGTTGTTCAGTTCCTTAGTCTTGTCCTACTCTCTGCAACCCCATGGACTGCAACATACCAGGCTTCCCTGTCCTTCACCATCTCCTGGAGCTTGCTGAAACTCATATCCATTGAGTCAGTGATGCCATCCAACCATCTCATTCTCTGTCATCCCCTTCTCCTCCTGCTTTCACTCTTTCCCAGCAGCAGGGTCTTTTCTGATGAGTCAGCCATTAGATGGCCATACATGTATGGCCATACATTTGGGCATACAGGTGGCCAAAGTACTGGAGCTTCAACTTCAGCATCAGTCCTTCTAATTAATATTCAAGATTGATTTCCTTTAGGATTGACTGGTTTGATCTCCTTGCAGTCCAAGAGATTCTAAAGACTTCTCCAACACCACAATTCAAAAGCATCAATTTTTTGTCTCTCAGCCTTTATGGTCCAGCTCTCACATCCATACATGACTACTGGAAAAACCATAGCTTTGACTAGATGGACCTTTGTTGGCAAAGTAATGTCTTTGCTTTTTAATACATTGTCTAGGTTTGTCATTGCTCTTCTTCCAAGGAGCAAGCACCTTTTAATTTCATGGCTGCAGTCACTGTCTGTAGTGATTTTGGAGCCCCCAAAATAAAGTCTGTCACTGTTTCCATTGTTCCCTCATCTGTTTGCCATGAAGTGATGGGACCAGGTGCCATGATCTGAGTTTTTTTAATGATGAGTTTTAAGCCGGCTTTTTCACTCTCCTCTTTCACCTTCATTAAGGGGCTCTTTAGTTCTTCTTCATTTTCTGTCATAAGGGTGGTGTCATCTGCATATCTGAGGTTATTGATATTTCTCCCAGCAATCTTGATTCCAGCTTGTGCTTCATCCAGCCCAGTTTCTCCTGATATACTCTGCATATAAGTTAAATAAGCAGGGTGGCAATATACAGCCTTAATGTACTCCTTTCCCAATTTTGAACCAGTCCATTGTTCCATGTCCCGTTCTACCTGTTGCTGCTTGACCTGCATGCAGGTTTCTCAGGAGGCAGGTAAGGTGGTCTGGTATTCCCATCTCTTTAAGAATTTTCCACAGTTTATTGTGATCCACACTGTCAAAGGCTTCAGCGTAGTCAATGAAACAGAAGTAGATGTTTTTTCTGAAATTCTCTTGCTTTTTCTGTGATCCAACTGATGTTGGCAATTTGATCTTTTTTTCCTCTGCTTTTTCTATCCAACTTGTACATCTGGAAGTTCTTGGTTCATGTGCTGTTGAAGCCAATCTTGGAAGATTTTGAGCATGACCTTGCTAGCATGTGAAATGAATGTAGTTGTACAGTAGTTTGAACATTCTTTGTCATTGCCAAATAATAAGGTCATAGACCTTATGACCTAATTGTACTGTTGGCTGTGGAGCAAGGTGGGGCTGCTATGAGCTATACTCATATTTATGGTAACAAAAGTATGCTCAGGTTTCAGAAAGAATATGTGATATCTAGTTCATAAATCTATTTTATGAAGTAAAATTTGGGGCTGAGTAGGATGTGGCTGTATTAAAATAGCAGGCAACATTAACTCCATGCACAAGCAAGAGGGTAAATCATTAGTATAGGTAATGCCAAGGTCAGAAGCACCTGGAGGTTGACATTGAGTTCGGCAGGAAACAAAAAGAGGGTGTTATCTCTAATTTTAGCAGGTCCTTTGGGTCTCTTCTTTATTTTAAGAAATAATGTAATAGCATATTTAAAATTTTGGGTCCATTGTAAAAAAATTCAAATACACACACAATCATAAAAGAAAAAATTGTCAATGATTCTATCTCTGAGAAATGATTTTGTTATTGATTTTAGATCTCATTATTCCAGGCTTCTTCTGTGCATGTTTGAAAAAGTTAGTCTGGCACACACTGATTTTTAAGTTCCTTTTTTTCCCACACAACTTCCCATGTGTTTAAATATTCTGCAACTGCAGTAACACTCTAATACCTGTATAATATTCCATTAAGAAACACTATGTTGCCTGTGGTTGGACATTTAGTTTACCTCCACAACCCAATTGGAGAAGGCAATGGCAACCCACTCCAGTACTCTTGCCTGGAAAATCCCATGGACAGAGGAGCCTGGTAAGCTGCAGTCCATGGGGTCGCAAAGAGTCGGACACGACTGAGCAACTTCACTTTGACTTTTCACTTTCACGCATTGGAGAAGGAAATGGCGACCCACTCCAGTGTTCTTGCCTGGAGAATCCCAGAGATGGGGGAGCCTGGTAGGCCGCCATCTATGGGGTCGCACAAAGTCAGACACGACTGAAACAACTTAGCAGCAGCAGCAGCAGCAGCAGCAGCCACAACCCAATTATGATGGTGATGAATTTATAGCAAATTCTTTTTGAATACCTAAACCTCTATATCCTCATAAGACATTCTGCAGCTCTTAAAACCTCTGACTTTTATGAAGTTAGTGATTCAGACTTTTCTACTGATTTCCATTTAATTTTAAGGATATAATACACACCTTTGCATACCCTTTTGCCTCAAAATAATTGCATTTACATCAATTATCATTTACTTCTATAATTCAATAATGTGTACTTCCTTCATGTAATAATTTGTATCTGCAGAATCATCCTTAGAATAACTGTATGAAATAATATACACAGTTAAGAAACACTGCACAATTACTTCTACCTAATCCAAAGACAATTCTCACTTATTGATTGATTCATTCAACAGGTACTTATTGAGCACCTACTGTATAACTTGCACTATACCATATGCCATGGCAGAAATATTTAAGCATCCATACAGGGTATGTCTTTATTTCAAAGTCACCAGGGAATGTTTATGTTTTTCCTACATTTCTTCAAATATCAGAAGTAGTACTTAATTTATGTTTTACGTATGTAAAGATTTCACTCTACTTTTGAGTTACATGTGGACCTTTTTCAGCTTGTTGACCAATTAATTAATAACAAGAGATTCTAGCAAATCTCTCTTGACAGAAGTATAGTCTATAGCGATCTGGGGCAAATCACCAGGATTTTAAGCCATTCTGTACTTCTTTAGGCCCTTAGATAACAAATAATAGATATCAGTTAGGCTAAGAGGCTTGCCTTGATAAATGAGATGGGCAAATGAGCAATTATATTAACAGTCTTTAAGGGTCTTGTCACCTACCCATGAAGTTCTGGGATCTGTCCATCAAGATCATCCAGTACCACTCTTACATATCCTCATGCTAAACTGTGTTCCTTTATCCCATCATTTCACTTTTTAATACATCTAGCTTCACCTTCTCAGTTGATTCAGCTCTAAACCTAAGATTCCACCCATTCTATCTCCCAGTCTTCAAACACCCTCCCAAACTCCCATCAGACTAAACAATGGCCCTCTCCCAGTGAATACTTCAAAGAACTCAAAGCTGGCCACTTTCTCAAAATCATTCCTAACTGGTTAGAATGAAAAGCAGCTTTCCAAAGAGTTCTATCTCAACAGCCTGCCATTCCCCATGGAAAGTGTATTTGGATATAGATAGTGTTGTTACATATGTATGAGAATATGTTTTACTTATTCACCTGCCTTTTTTCAGCCTGATTGTGAGCCCCTTATGACTGAGAACATGCTTTTTTCTCCATCCTATTATAATCCCACCCCCACAGAGTCACACTGCTAAATGTTGGTGCCACCTTTCTTCAAGAGAGTTTTCAGTAATTACATTTTAACTGGATATGTATAAATACAGATTTTTAAAGGTGTGAGGCAATGGTAGTGGTTACTAGTCCATCACCTTCTTTTTTTTAAAGCTCACATTTATTTAATACTTTCTACATGCCAGATTCTGTGCTAAGCTCTTTATGTGAATTATCTCACGTGATCCTCACAAAAACTCATGGGGTAGGAACTCTAAATATCCCTATTTTTGTATGCATAACAAAACTCTCCTTATGGCTTTTCACAGTGAAGTATACATAAATGAATGAATGAATAATCACTCAGCCTAGGATCAGGACTAGAGTAGGACAGGAGAGCCAGCTGGGGAACAAGATTTAAGAAGGCACTCTCAGGGTTTTGTTAATATCTTCATAAATTTCACACTCTAGGTGCCTCTCTTGCCTCACTCTAGCTCAAGCCTAACCCAAACCTTACTGTATGTTAATTTCTGCTCTAAATATATTTCCATATTAAATACAACAGTCTTATGAGCTAGGACTGAAACTGACTTCAGTATTAAGAGTACATCCAAGGGACTTCTCTGGTGGTGCAGTAGTTAAGAGTTTGCCTTGCAATGCACGAGATGTGGGTTGGATCCCTGGTCAGGAAACTAAGATCCCACATGCCATGGAGCAATTAAGCCAGTGTTACATGACTCCTAAGCCTGCGTGCTCTGGAGCCCACGTGCCACAACTGGAGAGTCCATGCACTGAAAAGATCTTGCATGCCACAACTAAGACCCGAGGCAGCCAAATAAACAAATATAACAAATAATCATCAAAAGATAAACACTTTCTTTTAAAAAAAGAAGAGTACATCCAAGAATTTCATAGACAAATGTGTCAAAATTCAAAAGCTGGATTGATCACTTAAAATATCAGCCGTTTTATTTGAATGCATTTATGTATGTTTCATGTCTTCTTCCTGGAATAACAGTATCTGAAGACAAAGCTTTGCTTTTTAAGATTAGCCTTATATAGTATCTAACCCCACATATCAATCCTGGCAATAGATAAATGGAATACTATAAAATATTGGGAAATATAAATATATTTGCTTTTTATATTTTTAAAACTCATTTCACTATTTCAGAAGATAAAAATATGAACCAGTATAGTAAAATAGATTTTGGAGCTAGATAGGACTGATTTTGAATAGTCATTCCCCTCTATGGACTTTAGAAATCAATTACCTGCTTTAAGTGATCTCAAATGTATATTTTTCGGAGAATTAGGCATATTGTATATAAAAATTACACAATGGCAGCATATGTCACACATTCAGTGTATAATAGCTGTTATGATTTTATCATGTATATTTTTGGAGTATACATGATAGAATCATCATAATGTGGAAAGTATGACGACTTGATGTAACATCACAAATCTAATGTAAAATATGATCAACTTAGACACATGAAGTATTAAACAGTCATATATGAGTTAGGATAGGCTAAATTATTCTGAGGTAACAAATGAAAAACCAAGCTTGCAGGAGCTTAGCTTCAGCTACTCAGGGGATTTGGGCTGACAGAAGTGCTGCTTTCTAATATCTGCTTCTTTTGGAACGTGCAGGCCTCTTTGTCACCAGCAGGGTAAGAAGACCCTGGAGGGTCTCACATTGCTAAGTATATATTGGTAAAGGAAATGATATACGTCACTTCCACATACAACCAATTGCAAAAACTAGTCAACAAGGCCCCATCGAACTAGAAATGTAATCCTCCCATTTACTTGGATGAAGAAGAGATCAGACATTGAGAGCACTGAAAGACTCTACCATAAGACATGTCTCTTTGTCTAGGAGGCTATCACAAAGTTCTTAAATTCTGCAAACAACTGTATGTATGCTTCACCAACAAGTTGTTTTTATTCTCATTGTTGCAGAAGCCACAAAACTAAGTTTATGTTTTTTTGTTTTTTTAATTTTAAGGAAGGCATTTTATCCTCATTCTGACTTAGCATAGGCTGATCTGGTATTTGGTCAGTTTGGATGTGAGGAAAAAATTGCCAATCATTACTAGAGCTGCCCTGAGTATGCCAAAATGAAAGAAGCTGTCATGCAGAAAGGAACTTTGCATAACAAAGTGTTAAGTGAAATACTACCAGGCAAATAAGTTAATGCTCTTTTGCTGTCTAGCACCACAGAAGATGCTAACTGAAAGAGTAAATAAAAACACTCAACGTGCATTTAGCTTTCATAATTTACCTTCTGCAAGGTTGATTTAGAGTATGCAGAATATGCCACATTATTTAGGCTGTAAAAAGGAGCTGCTTTACACTACCTGCCATGTACAATTATAATAATCTGTCAGACAAATATAATTACAGAGTGTGATGTCTGTTTGAGTGTGAAGGCTTTGATTGTGTGGTATTGTCTGCTCTACATAGTGGCACAGCATAAACAATTGTACTCTGTGGTACCTCTCAGCCAGGACTAATGCTCCGCATCAGGAACGCCCCATCAAACAGCACAGATGGTTGGGTTTGGGTTTAAGATTGCTAGCTTTGTTTGGTTGGTTTTTTCCCCCAGGGCTTTTTCAAGGGCAAACTTGACCACAATAAGCCTTGTGCAATACAGTATGGTAGGTCTCTAAGATATTATTAATAAATTATAAAAGTGAATGAGAATGGGAGACTAGATAGGATATGGTCAGTTAACAAGTGTCAACCATTTTAATGATGAAAAGTAGATTGACAAAGGAATGCATGAATCATTTTGATGATTAAAAATATAATTAGTGACACTCCCTGGGTTTAAAAGTTAAAGTTGTTTTTTACAGAGTAAGTTATGATTGTAATTTATTATTAGAATGTCACATCAGCCAATAACATGGAAAAGGTAACTGTCATTAGAGCCTTTCATAATGATATTTTGTTACATTGAAGGCATGTTGACTTTAAGTTAGTTGATGGTCTCCTCTCTATATCTCTACAATAAGTTGATCAGGCTATTTAAAATTTACTTTTCAACTGATGATCTTCAGATCATTTGTGACCTGCATACTGAGAGATTTTGCTGTGGGACTTCTCCACCAAAGATATCTTTTGCTCTCTGAAATGAGATTTGCCTAGATGGGATCAGAAGTACCATGCTAAATCACTTCAGTTGTGTCCAGCTCTTTGTGACCCTATGACTGTAGCCTGCAAGGCTCCTCTGTCCATGGGATCTTATAGGCAAGAGTACTGAAGTGGGTTGCCATTCCCTTTTCCAGGAGACCTTGCTGACCCAAGGATCAAACCCATGTCTCTTATATCTCCTGCATTGGCAATTGGGTTCTTTACAACTAGCGCCACCAAGCCCACAAGATGTGAGTAAGAGGTATTCATTTACCAACTTCTGCTCTAATTCATGTGGTTCAGTTCAGTTCAGTTGTGCAATTGTGTCCAACTCTTTGCAACCCCATGGACTGCAGCATACCAGGCTTCCCTGTCCATCACCAACCCCTGGAGCTTGCTCAAATTCATGTCCATCGAGTCAGTGATGCCATTCAACCATCTCATCCTTTGTCATCCCCTTCTCCTCCTGCCTTCAATCTTTCCCAGTATCAGGGTCTTTTCCAAGAAGTCAGTTCTTCACATCAGGTGGCCAAAGTATTAGAGTTCAACTTCAGCATCAGTCCTTCCAATAAACATTCAGGACTGATTTTCTTTAGGATTGACTGGTTTGATCTCTTTGCAGTCCAAGGGATTCTCAAGAATTTTCTCCAACATCACAGTTCAAAAGCATCAATTCTTCAGCACTCAGCTTTCTTTATAGTCCAACTCTCACATCCGTAGATGACTACTGGAAAAAACGTAGCTTTGATTAGACAGACCTTTGTCAGCAAAGTAATGTCTGTTTTTTAATATGCTGTCTAGGTTTGTCATTGCTTTTCTTCCAAGGAGAAAGCATCTTTTAATTTCATGGCTGCAGAATTTAACTTAATGCAGAGTACATCATGCGAAATGCTGGGCTGGATAAAGCACAAGCTGGAATCAAGATTGCTGGGAGAAATATCAATAACCTCAGATATGCAGATGATACCACCCTTATCGCAAAAAGTGAAGAAGAACTGAAGAGCCTCTTGATGAATGTGAAAGAGGAGAGTGAAAAAGCTAGCTTAAAACTCAACATCTAAAAAATGAAGATCACGGCATACAGTCCCATCACTTCATGCAAATAGATGGGGAAACAATGGAAACAGTGACAGGCTTTATTTTTTTCGACTCCAAAATCACTTCAGATGGTGACTGCAGCCATGAAATTCATGTGGTAGAGAAGTTTAATATTGTAATTCAAAACAGTGCACCTACATATCAATAAATGGTCATCCCAAAGGAACGATCTGGATTTGGCATCTTGTTTTCGTTTAAATTACAAATGTATATAACTTTCTGATGACATCTGAACCAACTCAGAATGATCAAACAACATGATCTAACAACATGCACTAACAACATGTGTTTCTGTCATCTCTAGAAGAACAATTACTAGTTTGTCCCTTCTGGCCATATGGGAAGAGAATCCCAGAAGTTTGTTCTTATACTGCCAATACTTTCTTGCTACAGATGTGAAAGAATTTTCTTAATGAATCTGAGAAATAATATTATTTTCATAATGTTTCAATATTTGAGTCTTCCAATGTATGTTCTTTGGAATATAACAAAAGTATCATAAAGTAATCAGAATCATGAAATCTTTGCAACTGAGAAGACCTCTGCCCAAATAGACATGATTGTCATCCCTTGGACCTCACTGTACACTTTATAGTATCTTCTCATGGTTGTTGCAAGGATAGTGTGTGTGTGTGTGTGTGTGTGTGTGTTAGTCACTCAGTCATTTCCAACTCTTTGCAACCCCCATGGAATGTAGCCAATCAGGCTCCTCTGTCCATGGAATTCTCCAGGCAAGAATACTGGAGTGGGTTGCCATGCCCTTCTCCAAGTGATTGTACCAACTCAGGCTCGAACGCAGGTCTCCTGCATTGCAGGCAGATTCTTTACCATCTGAGCCACCAGGGAAGCCCTACCTCTATTAATTCTACTCTTCTGTTCCTCTATAATGCTTAAATAATACCTAAATAGCATGAAGAGCTGAATTCATAGATGGCTAGAAAGAAAAAATACTATATGGTAATAGTGGACATTTTTTGGCCCCTTTCCAACATCCAGTGCTTCCCTTCTTTTCTTTCCCTTCCAACAGTTCTGATTTCTTTTTTGAAGATTCAGGTGGTTCTAGAGAAGCTCTTGTCTCTAGCTCCAGGGGTGGAATCTAGGTAACCAGTCAGCACTTTGACTCCAACTAGGAGAATCCCAGGGACGGGGGAGCCTGGTGGGCTGCCATCTATGGAGTCTCACAGAGTTGGATACGACTGAAGCGACTTAGCAGCAGCAGCAGCAAGTTTCTGGCTCTGCCTTGAACACATATACCAACTAAATATTTCCATTCAGAATGAATTTCAGGATTATTTCTGAAAAGGAAGGGACAAAGATGACTTTTGCTGGCTATAACTGTGGAAACATGCCATCCTGGAACTGATTGCACCATCTCATGACTGATAGAAGAGCAGGTTTTAGCTTGGAACCAACATTAAGAAAGATACATCAGAGACAGAAAGAAACTGAAAGCTTCCCTTGAACTGAAAATTTGGACTTTGCAGCTGCAAGAAAAAAAAAGAAGAAGAAGAAGAAAAGAAAATTCCCTTAAAAAAAAAAAAAGAAAATTCCCTTTTATGTCAGCTTGAGTCAGACTTTCTGTTTCCTGCTACACAAAATATCCTGATACAATTGTAAATATCACCACGGAACAAATGTGAGTTGAACAAACACACTCTACTTCAGAAATATTGGCAAACTCTAATGCAAATCATTCCACAAACAAACCACAAACTAAAAATGATGATCACCCATAATTTCCACTGAAAGGAACCAAAGTTCCTAAAGAAATGGTTGATTTCAGGCCTTGTATAGGATATACAAAAATCTAGCCTGGGATATCCAGTTACACCAAAAGGCAAGAAAGTGCTCAAAAGCCATTGTGTCAAAGAAATAAGGAGTCAATTTGAAAAGTCTCCCAATGGCCAAAAATAGGACAACTTGAACATAAATAGTAATAATAATAATAATAATAATAACAAGTTCTTTGGATTGAAATGAATGAAGTATGTTAATATCCATGCATTCATAATGGTACTAGAGGAAACAAACCTCACTGAACTTAGAGAATATTAGGAGACCACATAAATAAAAAGGAAAAATTCAAGCATTTATTTTGTCTTTCTTGTATGAACTGTTCCTCAGTGAGAAATAATCATTGTTAAGGAAAAATTTCTCTCCATAGACATAATCCAGCAAAGAAATGAAGAAAATCCCATGTTGCAAACCCTTAATGAAATAATGGATCTGGGAAATAAATATCAGGCACTGCTAACATTCCCCAAAATAGAGATAATCATACCTATGTGCCTCTTGATGGACGTGCGCTATAATACCTATGAAGTATTTTTGCCAAATAATCAAACCTGAATCAGACCAAGCCTCTTAATCTAACTACTGTTTCACAGGAAATAAAAAAGACATGCAATCAGCAAAATCCAAAATGTGGGAAAATGTACAGAGAAAATGACTCATTTTTGTAAACAAATCACAAGAAAAATAAAAGAGATGACTTAAAGATTAAAAGATTCTTAAGAGACATAACCAAATGTAATGTGTGGACCTTCTTGAAATTCTGATTTGAACAAACCAACCATTCAAATTGCCAACATCCATTGGATCAAAGAAAAAGCAAGAGAATTCCAGAAAAACATCTACTGCTTCATTGACTACTCTAAAGCCTTTGTGTGAATCACAACAAACTGTAGAAAATTATTAAAGAGGTGGGAATACCAGACTGTCTTACCTGCCTCCTGAGAAACCTGTATGCAAGTCAAGAAGGAACAGTTAGAACTGGACGTGGAACAATGGACTGGTTCCAAATTGGGAAAGGAGTATGTCAATTCTGTATTTTGTCACCCTGCTTATTTAACTTCTATGCAGAGTACATCATGTAAATTGCCAGACTGGATGAAGTACAAGCTGGAATCAAGATTGCCTGGAGAAATATCAATAACCTCAGATATGCAGATGACACCACCCTAATGGCAGAGAGCTAAGAGGAACTAAAGAGCTTCTTGATGAGGGTGAAAGAGGAAAGTAAAAAAGCTGGCTTAAAATTCATCATTCAAAAATCGAAGATCGTGGCATCTGGTCCCATCACTTCATGGCAGATAGATGGGGAAATAATGGAAACAGTGACAGAATTTATTTTCTTGGGCTCCAAAATCACTGTGGATGGAGACTGCAGCCATAAAATTAAAAGACGCTTACTCCTTGGAAGGAAAGTTGTGACAAACCTAGACAGCATATTAAAAAGCAGAGACATTACTTTGCCAAAAAAAGTCCATCTAGTCAAAGCTATGGTTTTTCCAGTAGTCATGTATGGATGTGAGAGTTGGACTGTAAAGAAGGCTAAGTGTAGAAGAATTGAAGCTTTTAAACTGTGGTGTTGGAGAAGACTCTTGAGAGTCCCTTGGACTGCAAGGCGGAGAGGGCACTGGCAACCCACTCCAGTACTGTTGCCTGGAGAATCCCATGGGTGGAGGAGCCTGGTAGGCTGCAGTCCATGGGGTGGCTAAGAGTCAGACACGACTGAGCAACTTCACTTTCACTTTTCACTTTCATGCATTGGAAAAGGAAATGGCAACCTACTCCAATATTCTTGCCTGGAGAATCCCAGGGACAGTGAAGCCTAGTGGGCTGCCATCTATGGGGTCACACAGAGTCGGACACAACTGAAGCAACTTAGCAGCAGCAGCAGCAGGACTGCAAGGAGATCAAACCAGTCAATCCTAAAGGAAATCAGTCCTGAATATTCATTGGAAGGACTGATGCTGAAGCTGAAGCTCCAATACTTTGGCCACCCAATGGGAAGAGCCGACTCATTTGAAAAGTCCCTGATGCTGGGAAAGATTAAAGGCAAGAAGAGAAGGGGATGAGATGGTTGGAAGGCATCACCAACTCAATGGACTTGAGTTTGAGCAAGCTCTGGGAGATGGTGAAGGACAGGGAAGCCTGGCATATTGCACTCCATGGGTTTGCATAGACTTGGACACAACTGAGCAACTGAATAACAACAAAAACAACAATCATTAAAAAAATATATATATATATGAGGCAATCAGAGAATTTGAAAGCTAACTGGATATTTGATTATAAGAAATTATTGATTTATAGGTATGAAAATGGTACCATCATTATTATGGCTTTTTTAAAAGATTCTTTACCTTGTAAGAGTCATACAGAAGTCGATATGGATGCAAAGATACGTTTAATACAGTAGTGATGGGAGGAGGGGGAAGTGAAGGTGCAATAAGATTGACTATGAGTTCATTGTCGAAGCTGAGTGATGGACATATGGCTTCATCATATTATATTCCTTCTACTCTTGGGTGATATTAAGGATTTTCCACAATAAAAAAAAATTTAAGTACATAATTTCATCATCATTCAAAATCATACATCCATGCCAGCCCTCCTTGCTCTCACATTAACAGGCTGTGATTTCTTCAGTCATGTTCCAATATCTCCACAGTCTAATTTACCCACATACCTAACCACAGTCACCGATATCTGCATACCTTCTTCCCAGACAATGGGCATTGCCTCACACATGCACACTCATCCTCATGGAGGTGTCACAGCAAATCCATCATTATCCCGGCCCACACACAAAGACTTCATTTTTATAGACATGGTATTCTTCCATTCATTGCACTATTCCTCTCTGTTCTACTTCATCAGCACTGTTCATTCTGATTGTCATATCCCTCTTTAGAAACACACCGTACTCCGTAACTCAATCATAGACACATAGCTAGCGTGCTAGGTTGAAAAGTCCCTACATCCACCTTTCTGTGGGCCTCTACGCATAATCTGGCTCAGACTAAACCTCTTAAGTGAAATGCTCTCCTGGAAATAAAATCTGCTTTCTACTTTCTTCTATTTTATTTCAAGCTCAATACAAAGCAATGGTCCCTGAAGAAAAGTTATGCTGGAGTTAGGTTCACACAATTTCCCTGAAATGTAATACGAGATTTAAACACAGATGATATGACTGGTTAATAAATGTCACCATTGAGTGGCTTTGTTCACCTAATAATATCATTCAGATCATTATAAACAAATTGAAGGGGTTCTTATGTGAAACAAACACGGCAGGACTTATTCCTGCGTAACACAAGACGGAGTCTGGGCAGCCAATCCTAACGGCCTGGGAGAAGGGGCAAGGCCGGCATGCAGCTTTGTGGTATCCCGGGAGGATTTTATTTCCAAATATAAAATTCATGCCATGCTCACAGGTAGAACCTTAGAATAGTTATAATGATCTAATGGCAGCATTACTATGGAAGGCTGCTACTAATACTTTGAACTACTGCCGTTCTATAGAGATCCAAGGATATGATTTCAAAGCTCATGTGGAATGAAGACTGCCCCAACTGAAAGCAATCCACCTGAGTAAAAGAGAGAGGAAAGAAAAGAACAGGGCAGAATGCAACTGAAGCCCCCAATTTGAGATTTCTAGGATGAGGAGGTCGGAATTGGGCCTTTGATTGTGGGGTTTCTTTTATTACTGTTGTAGTTTGGGGAGGGAGTGGCAAAGAAAGAGCAAATGTCTCTAAATTAGAAGGCATTGCCTGCCTCTGGCTTTTTGAATTACTTTTAACTTAAAGATTATAATGTGTTTATTTCCCTCTTCTGAGAAAAGAGAGATAGTAATTGCCTCCATCACCCTCACACTCTCCTCCCTCCTCTATCGAGGGGACAAGAGCTCATTGATGATAACTCCCTGGTATTCAGTCTTGCTTCAACACTAATGGCAAAAAGAAAAGAAATAACATATTAACCACAAAAGAATTGGGAGCCCCTTTTAGTCCAACCTAGTAAACATCCAAGGCCTGTTGGGCCTGTCACTTGACATTTAAACATAAATGGCTATTGTTGTATTTCTAGAAATCAGAGGAAACATCAGAACCTTTGCAAACAAGAAAACTACATAACATTTCAAATACCAGTTAAGTGCCTATATTTATAGGTAGTGTTCACTGTTTCAAAGCTAACCCTGCAATTCTTTTGGAAAGAGCTTCTAACAGAGCTAACAAGACTGGGGGGGTGGGGGGGTGCGGAATATATATATATATGTATGTATGTATGTGTAATTTTTAAACGATGCTGAAATTTCCTTTTATCCTTTGAATGATTTGCAGTTGGAATTCATAATTTTAGCACTATTTCTCACATGTAATGCCAAATTTGGTAACACCTATTTAAAGTGCATTGTAACATGTGTTTATGATACATTTGAGCTCTTTGGAGAAAAGGTGCTATAGAAACCTAATAAATAATAAGTGGATGATTGACAAAGAATAATATTAGGAGCTCATTTTTCAAAACCTTATAAAAATGCATACATTTGAGTTCATTCTTAGCTAGACAGTCTCCTTGGCAGGTAATATGTAAGGATCACATATGCCACAGAGTTTAAGATTCTGGAGTCTATGAAAAAAAAGGTCATGGCCTACAGAAGCTCATTCTGAGATTGGACTCGTTCTCAGCAGGAATCCAAGCAGGAATCCCAGTTTTGGCCTTGAAAATGCATTCACTTATGCTATTTGGAATGTGAAAGAAATTTAAAATATATAAAAAAGTAGAGTTATAAAGGGTGGCTGGATTCAACCACATGGCCAAATTTGAATCAGCAAACTGACATTCTCTGAGATAACACACATTATGTCCTTTAAAATTAAAAAAGGAAAACAAGAGCCAAGTATCATTACTCATTTGTTATTTTGTGAGCTGGTTCATCTCATGAGTGCATAATTTTTGTGGTTATAATGCAAACTAAGGAAGGACGAGAGCCAGATATAAACAATCTCTTCCTTCTGGAGTAAAATATATAGCCACCCAGGGATTCAACGTGATCATGAAAATCATCAGATGCTTCGATTCTTGGCTGCTACAGGACCTAGCTTGACAACCTACAGGTCGATCATCAGAGAGGTAAAGATGAATGTAACAGACTTAAAAGACAGAAATAAAATGCTTTGTAAGTAAGCAAAAGTGGAAACAAGCTTATCATAAGCAAAGTAAGTTGATAAAGGTACAAAAAAGTTTCTCTAGAAAACCAGTGTACTGTCATTTAAATCAAAGCATGACATTTGAACCTTCACATGCAAGCATGAGTTTCTAATGCATTAGACTTTGAGTTGTATATTAGACAAATTCTTACCCTCCTTTTTTATTTTTCTTTGGTGGTTTTGTTGATTATTACATACTACCAATATACATGGGCTTCCCAGGTGGCGCTAGTGGTAAAGAATCGACCTGCCAATGCAGGAGACATGAGATGCGGGTTTGATCCCTGGGCTGGGAAGATCCCCTGGAAAAGGGCATGGCAACCCACTCCAGTATTTCTGCCTTGAGAATCCCATGGGTAGGGAAGCCTGGCTGCAGTCCATAGGGTCGCAAAGAGTCAGACACAACTGAAGTGATTTAGCACACACCAATGTATATACACACATAGCAATTGGTTAGTGTGTATTTTGCAGAGATGTTCTATGTAAGCCAACTAAATAATGTCCTCCATACATGACTTCCAAATTTAAGACAAATCTGGAAATGTTTATGCTAATGTTATTTGTTATATTAAAGTTGCCATGATCATTTAATCTCCTAGTTTGCTAGGGTTACAAACATTTTAGATGCTACCACACTGTGAATGACTTGATTCTGCAGTATCTTCTTATTCTAGAAGTGTAATATGATATATGTACTCAGTCATGTCCAACTCTTTGCGACCCCATGGACTGTAGCCCACTAGGCTCCTCTGTCCATAGGATTTTCCAGGCAGGAATATTGAAGTGGGTCGCCATTTTCTCCTCCAGGGGATCTTGCTGACCCAGAGATTGAACCCCAGTTTCTCCTGCGTCTCCTACATTGTCAGGTGGAGTCTTCACCACTGTGCCGCCTGGGAAGCCCAGTATAATATATATTCCTCCCCAATGATTAGAGAAAGAGAGAGTGACAGCCATCGTGAGACCATGAGGAAACAAGCTTGAGAACTGAGCCAGCATGCAAAGGATCAGGGTGCAGGGCAAGGGGATGCAGAGAGAAGGAAAGAACCTGAATTATCGTTGGCATTGCTGTGCCATAGACTGACCCAAGAATTGTCCCCTACCTTTGAACCTTCTCCTATATGAGATCATTGAAACCTCTTATTGTGGGGGCTACTTTTTAGTTTGTGTTGTTGTTTAGTCACTAAGTTGTGTCTTACTCTTTTGTGACCCATGAGTTGTAGCCTTTTAAGTTAGGTATTCTGTTTTTTACAGCAGGAAGCATCAGAAGTAGGGTTTCAAAACCCTAATCTCTGAAAGAGTCATAATGTAAAGTTTATGCCAACAGATTTGGAAGCAAAGGTCAAAGTCAGTTTGATCTAAAAACTGATTCCTTAGGGCAAAGAAAGAGAGAAAGAAAGAAAACTAACATTTAATATTTCCTAAGGAGAGATTTTACTCTCTGCTCAACCCTTGTCCTAATCTCAGGAAGGAGAGGGAACAAGAGAAATTCCATCTACATAGTTCCTGAGAAGAGACTGAAGTAGTCAAAATCAAGTCAGTTTACCTTGTTGTCTTGATCAGGAGGGTGTAGCCATTTTGAATGCACAGTGAATAGAGATCAGGCAGGAATGGGGAGTCTTAGGTATGCAGCCAGGGCAACTTGGGACCAAACATATCCCATGCTGCCCCTACCACCAGCATCAATACTTCATAGCCTGCCTGTCATCTGCACACAGCCTTAGGGCGTGGGGGACAGTGGGATAATAAACCTGATTGATTAAGTTTCAGTTCAGTCACTCAGTCATGTCCGACTCTTCACGACCCCATGGACTGCAGCAGAGCAGGCTTCCCTGTCCATCACCACCCCCTGGAGATTGCTCAAACTCATGCCCATCCAGTCGGTGATGCCATCCAACCATCTCATCCTGTGTCATTGCATTCTCCTCCTGCCTTCAGTCTTTCCCAGCATCAGGATCTTTTCAAATGAATCAGCTCTTCGCATCAGGTGGCCAAAGTATTGGAGCTTCAGCTTCAGCATCAGTCTTTCCAATGAATATTCATGGTTGATTTCCTTTAGGATTGACTGGTTTGATCTCCTTTCAGTCCAAGGAACTCTCAAGAGTCTGCTCCAGAACCATAATTCGAAAGCATCAATTCTTTGACACTCAGCCTTTTTTGTGGTCCAACTCTCACATCCATACATGACTACTGGAAAAACCATAGCTTTGACTAGACAGACCTTTTGTCAGCAAAGTAATGTCTCTGCTTTTTAATATGCTGTCTAGGTGGGTCATAGCTTTTCTTCCAAGGAGCAAGTGTCTTTTAATTTCATGGCTGCAGTCACCATCTGCAGTGATTTTGAAGCCCCCCCAAAAAAGTCTGTCACTGTTTCCATTGTTTCCCCACCATGAAGGGACTGGATGCCATGATCTTAGTTTTCTGAATGTTGAGTTTTAAGCCAGCTTCTTCATTCTCTTCTTTCACTTTCATCAAGAGGCCCTTCAGTTCTTCTTCACTTTCTGCTATAAGGGTGGTGTGTCATCTGTGTATCTGAGGTTATTGATATTTCTCCCGGCAATCTTGATTCCAGCTTGTGCTTCATCCAGCCCAGCGTTTCTCATGATGTACTCTGCATATAAGTTAAATAAGCAGAGTGACAATATACAGCCTTAATGTACTCCTTTCCCAATTTGGAACCAGTCTGTTGTTCCATGTCCGGTTCTAACTGTTGCTTCTTGACCTGAGTACAGATTTCTCAGGAAGCAGGTAAAGTGGTCTGGTATTCTCATCTCTTGAAGAATTTTCCACAGTTTGTTGTGATCCACACAGTCAAAAGCTGTGGTGTGGTCAATAAAGCAGAAGTAGATGTTTCTATGGACTTTTCTTGCTTTTTCTTTGATCCAATGAATGTTGACAATTTGACTTCTGGTTCCTCTGCTTTTTTCTAAATCTAGCTTGAACATCTGGAAGTTCACGGTTCATGTACTGTTGAAGCCTGGCTTGGAGAATTTTAAGCATTACTTTGCTAGTGTGTGAGATGACTGCAATTGTGTGGTAGTTTGAATATTCTTTGGCATTACCCTTCTTTGGGACTGGAATGAAAACTGACCTTTTCCAGTTTAGTTTCTGACAAATTGAAAGCTAAAAATTTAAAGTTTAGAAAAATAAGAGCATCTATCCCTGAAACAATATTTTGATTACATTTTGACTTGCTGTTTAATTAATTAATTACTGGTAATAATTATTTGGGCCTCCCTGGTGGCTCAAAATGGTGAAAAATCTGCCTGCAGTGCTGGAGACTTGGGTCCGATCCCTGGATTGGGAAGATCCACAGAAGAAGGGAATGGCAACCGACTCCAGTATTCCTGCCTGGAGAGTCCTATAGACAGAAGAATCTGGCCAGCTATAGTCCATGGGGTTGCAAAGAGTCAGACACAACTGAGCAACTAACACACATTGTAAGAATGATTTAATACCAGTTCCTACAAGTTCACAGTCTAATAGAGAAGATAAGTTAGCAAATAATTAGCTATGATATGAGAAATATTTGATAAGTGTTCAAGGTCACATAGCACAGTGTGGGAGTAGGGGCAGGGAGTACAACTTTAGCTGAGTTTTGAAAAACAAAAAGTTAACCACAAATGTGGAGAAATGGTGAGTTCCATTTTGGCCTGGGATCAGGGAAATTTGGACATGTCTATATGTTAATGGGAGCAGGTAGTAGAGAGGTGGAAGATGAGAAGAATTGCCACCAGTAATGGCCTGAGGGCCCTGAGGAGGCAGAAAGCAAAGGCCCAGAGTTTGGCCTTGTCCAGAAATAAGGAAACCGAGGAGGCAAAATTGGGAAGAGTGTAAATACAAATTCACACAATGAGAGTTAAGTGAAGTTAAGAAAGTTCATGCTTGATGATCTCTATTTTATGTAGAAAGCAGAAGTTAATGGTTATTTTTTGAGGGTAAGAAAGGCAGACCAGGGTTTTAAAAGGGAGAGTTATATGACCAGATTTAGAACACTTTTTCTGGTAGAGATTTAAGGACTGGATTAAAAGAGAGAAAATGGGAAAAGGCTAGAAGCTGGGAGACCCAACCAGAGTCATTGGAGTCATTCAGGGGAAAATCATGAAGATCTGAAGTAAAACAGTGACAAGAAGTGGGTAAAAGGATTGGTTTCCATAGGTATTTATAGAGCAAATTATTCTAAGAAGGAACTGTTTAGATACTGGCAATGAGAGAGAAATACAAAAGGATGATAATCCAGGACTGACCATTTTGTTTATTAGAAACCTCAGCAGGAAGGGGAAGTTTATGGAAGAAGATATTGAGCTCAACTTTGAACACATTGAAATATAGAAAAATATATTGATAACATTATGGATTTAGACAAAAATTGATGCAGATATAGAAGGCAATTGGATTGGTGTATCTGGAGTTCAGGAGAAAAAGTTTGACCTAGAGAGAAAAAGTGGGGAGAAATCTGCTGCTCTAAGAAGAGTGGTTGAAACAATAGATACAGATGAGATTAACTCATGGATGTATGAAGAAGAGATTTTTCTTGCTTTATTTTTAATCCATTACTGTAATTCACCAATTTGATGACCTTCACTATCTTCAATATTTTTGAATATCTATCTTACATTTACCCTTTGTACATTATTTCCTCTCATTTGGTGTCCTTAATAGTCAGACAAGCCCTGAAAAGGAACTAAGATCCTCAATAATCATGTTCTGTTATCATGAACTCATTAGCTGTAGTTGTAAAGTAAAAGCTTTAAGCATATCAAATGAATGACTTCTTAGTAGCAGAACACATACTAATCTGCTAAGATAATTCCATTTGTATATTAGTTATAATCATATTAGATAAATGTATGTAATTTCTTGCTATCAACCTTAATATTCTTATTGTGAATACAATGCATTTTTTTGCTTACTCTTTAAAATTGTCTTACATATACACATGAAATTATCAAAAATGCCTTTAGCCAATTATAATGCATATACTACAGTGCACAAAATGAATATATTTTCTTTTCTTTCTGCAGAACAGCAAAAGGTCTGTTTTTCTTGTATCTCATAAATGACCTTAGTACTGACCCAAATATAACCTACTAATTATGCTCTGTGTACCTTCCAGGCCCTGATTAGTTGTATTTAGCATTTGTGTGAGACTGACTCTACTCTGGAAATCGTCCATATAGCTTGTAATTCCCAGTGGAAAAAAAAATTGCTGTGACCTATACAGTTGGAGAAAAGAAAACACAGCTACTCTTTTCCAAAAGGAGAACAAAGCAGTGGAATAACATACCTTTCACTGGGGACTTGGTGTTATTTGAAACCCTGTAATCCACATCCCATTCTGCTTCTTCAATAGTTTGGATGATTTCAGTGGGCGGGTCAGAGAACTAATCAATTTTGGAACAGCATCTGCAAAAATAGATAATGTTCATCTAAAGGGCAACCTAGTCATAAACCCCCACAAGAGTAAGTAAATAAACACATGAGCTTCATATAAAGGGGTTCCCCGGAGGGATCAGCAATGCAGTATTGGTGATGTCATATTCTACCAATACTACCAAAAGAATTTATCAAGCACCAACAAGGATGAGCTATGTGATTAAACTGACATGGTTTCTGAAGGCCTAGATTTTATAATGTAATCTAACTTCCGTACCCATAATGGAACACTTAAGAACCTGAAGTTCTTGGGGTTCAAAACTAGCTTTTTCTCCCAGATTTCTTTTTCTTCTGTTTCTCCTGTGCTGGAGAAGGAATCCAAGGCATCCAAAATTCCTGTCTCCTTCCCTGCCTATAACCAGTCCATCTAAGGTTTGTTGGTTCAATCTCCTAATTATGCCTGAACCATTCATTTCCTTTTCCTTCATATCTATAGCCTTCACTCTGTTTGCTAAGAATATTGCAATATCAGTAACCCCAACCCCCTGCTCCAATCTGTGCTTCACCTTGTCATTGGAGTGTTCTAACTTCAGATCTCAGTAATCACTCATCTGCTCAAAAATTCACAAATGCCTCTCAATCACCTGTCATGTTAAAAATCTCTACTTTTTCTTTCTTGACACTCCTATTCTTTTAATCCTCAACTCAAATATAACTTCCCTGTAAAGGGTTCAATCAACTATTCATCCACTCAACAAATATTTATTCAGCACAGACTTCATGTTTGCATGGTGCTATTACTGAAAATAGAGTGGTGACATAATCATGGCCCCATAAAGTTTACAGTGGTAAGAAAGACAGTGAAGTAACAACAAAGTACAGTGAATATTGTGAGGAACTAATCAAGGTACAGAGAGTAAGAAGAGAGAACTCCAAGGACCCTAATGTTTAGGGTGTGAGTAGAGGAAGAAAGGTATTCAGTGTGGATGTGCTCAGTAACTCAGTCATGTCCAGCCTCTTTGCAACTCCATGGACTGTAGCCCACCAGGCTCCTCTGTCCATGAGATTTTCCAGGCGAGAATACTGGAGCAAGCTGCTGTTTCCTGCTCCAGGGGTGCTTCCCAACCCAGGGGTCCAACCTGCATCTCCTGCATTGACTCTTTACCACTGTGCCACTTGGGAAGCCCAAGGTATTCAGGGCATACGTGCATGCTAAGCTGCTTTAGTCATGTCTGACTCTTTGTGATTGTATGGACTGTAGCCCACCAGGCTCCTCTGTTCATGGAATAATCCAGGTAAGAGTCCTGGAGTGGGTTGCCATGCCCTCCTCCAGGATATCTTTGCAACTCAGGGATTAAACGTTGTGTCTTGTCTCCTGAAGATATTCAGAGGACTGATCAAATAAGACAAAAGAGAATACAGTATTGTAAAGTAAAAAAATAAAATTTAAATTAAAAAAAGAAAATTCAAAGGAAGAAACATTTTGAAAAGAAAAGACAGATATACAAAATCACTTATATGCAGAACCTAAAAAAATGATACAAAAGAATTTATTTACAAAATGGAAACAGACTCATAGACTTAGAGAACAAACTTATGGTTACCAAAGGGGAATGTGGGAGAGGGATAAATTAAGAGTTTGGCACTAATATAATCACACTACTCTATTTAAAATAGATAAAGACCTACTGTATAGCCCAGGGAACTCTACTCAATATTCTGTAATAACCTAAATGGGAAAAGAATTTGAAAAAGAGTAAATATATGTATATGTATAACTGAGGACCTCCCAAGTGGCGCTAGTGGTAAAGACCCTGCCTGCCAATGTGGGAGACGTAAGAGATGAAGGTTCGATCCCTGGATTGGAAAGATCCCCTGGAGGAAGGCATGACAGCCCACTACAGTATTCTTATCTGGAGAATCCCCATGGACAGAGAAGCCTGGGGGTTTACGGTCCATAGAGTAGGACATGACTGAAGGGACTCAGCACACACATGCAAAACTAAATCACTTTGTTGTATACCTAAAACTAACACATTATAAAGCAACTATACTTAAATATAAAATTTAAAAAAATTTATAAAGGACGATTAAAAGTATCAAATCCTGCCAAGAGGTGAAGCAAATGAGAACTGCAGATTATCTTAGAATTTAGCAGGGGCACTAGAAAGCAGTTTTGGTAGAGTGGTGGAAGCAAATATAGACAGGAAACAGCAAATGTAGAAATTTGGCTGTGGTGAAGAGAGGGAATTTGTTAGTTGCAAGAAATTAAGGGTTGAAGGTCCATGCAATTCGTAAGTACTTCTATAATAATAGCAATTATCATCTTATATTATGTAAAAGTATTTGTTTTTCTATTCCAGCACTAAAAGGCAAGACACATTCTTTCGTTTTTGTGTCTCCAACTCTTACCACAGGTTCAGGGATAAATAGGCACTCAATAAGTATTGGTTTAAAGGCTGAATGACTGAATAAATAATCTGCTCTAATCCAAATATGAGATTCATTCTTCAAGTTCCATCTCCCTTTACTTTGCACATTCCTGTCAACTCCCCTTTTTGACTTGTCACAAGGGTCCCGCAAGCTTCAGATCCTTGAACTCTGTTTCATCCTGCATACACTTCTCATATAACATTGATTTCAGCAGTTGAATCCCAAATCTGCCCCTCAACCTTATAATTTTACCTTCTTAGCTGACTTCGGGGTCTTTGATGCTTGACTACTCCACCACCATCTGGAACTTAACACACATGTGATTGCACTCATCACTAGTCTTCCCTTTGAGTCAATCAGATTACTTTCCTAGCTTCTCTCCCAAGAATTTTTACCTCCAAAGGTATTTGCAAACTCTTCTGAATGTTGTGTTCCATTCCTGCTTGTTCAGATAGTGATACATAGCTAGATCCAAGACACAACTTTCCATCTTCAAAGAGGATGGCCTTTTACTTCCCCCAAATAATAGGCCGTTACTTTTTCATATGTTACATCAACACTGTATACCAAACATTTGCTTGACAAATCATTTCTGAATTCCTGGCCAAGTATTTTGTCTGAAGAGCAGACCACCTATATATATGGTTATCTACCATAAGATAACCCACCACAAATAGCAGCATTAGATTATCTGTAACTTTTATTTATTTTTCCCAGTCTTTGAAGTGGACTGGTTATGGTCTTAGAGTCATGGGATGCAACTAAAATTTTTAATATATAGATATTCTATATACTGCATCATAATATTTTTGCAAAAATTTAGATAGTAGAAACTTTCTCTGGACAAAGCAGTTAAAAATACCCAGTGGGGAAATTGGCTTCTAATTTGTGATATACTTGTTAATAAGCAGGGGCATATACCTTCTATTGGAGAAGGAAATGGCAACCCACTCCAATATTCTTGCCTGGAGAATCCCACAGACAGAGGACCCTGGTGGGCTATAGACCACAGAGTTGCAAGAGTTGAACATAGTTTAGCAACTAAACCACTACCACCATATACCTTCTATAACATAAAAACAAGTCGTCTTTCAGGTACAGACAATATGATTTTATCAGGTTAATCTAAGGTACTTTGGAATCCATTGTTTCATTTTATTTTATCATGTTATCTGAAAAACAGAACTTTAACTGTTATAATTATCCTAGAATTTTAAGAGCTGTTCTTTTAAAAGTTTGCTCATTCAGGGGAAATAAATTAGGAGGTTGGGATTAACATATATACACTACTATATATAAAATACATAAGCAACAAGGACCTACTGTATAGCACACGGAAATATACTCAATATTTTATAATAATCTGTAATGGAAAAGTATATGAAAGAGAATATATATATATATATATATATATCCATATATATATGAATAACTGAATCACTGGGCTATACACCTGAAACTACACAATGTTGTAAATCCACTATATTTGAGCAAAGAAAAAAAAAGTTTCCTCATTCAATTACCTCCATTGTATGTACATTTTTCAGATAGTTCATTTTTAGAAGCTACCCCAGGAAAAACTCATTGTTCAATGGGGGCTTCACTGATATTAAGTTTAATTTAGGTTCACATGTATCAACATTTTTCAGCCTATTCTGACCAAGTCCATTTAGAAATAAATTCTCTTTCTGTGCTGGTTAGGTCCACATGCAAGAGATATGTCTGTGGAAGATAAAAGGGAGACAGCCATAGGCCAAGTTTGAATGTACTATACAAAAGGTGAAGGACATGCCAATTATCCAGATCACAGAATCTGGAGAGGGGGAACCAGTGAAGACTATGCAGGGCCTAAAGCCAGCCCTTGGCAGCCATTGACTTAAGCCCAGCGAGTTTGTTCAGTTTAACACTAGTTCCTTTGTAACTTAGGTGACCAACAGGAGAGTTAAGCATATGCAAGGTTACTTATAGCCTCTTCTGTATTATGAGAAATTGCTGAGTACTCTGAATTTAAAGAAGGCAGTCTAGGCACAGTCCATGGGCAGAGCCAGGAACAGAGCCCGGAAACCTTGCCCTCCAGTCGGTGATTCTAACCCAGTGCGTTTGCTCTCCTCCCCCTCCCTCTACTCCAAAGCTTGGTATGTGTTGAATACACTCAGTAGTTCACAACATGTTTTTTCCTTACAGTTCTTTATTAGCAACATTCATTTAGATTTTGGACTCTTGTCAAATGTAATGTGAATGGAGACCAGATGCCTTTTCTGAACTCAACAGAACAAGAGGAGAGTCACAGAGCCCATCTTGCCACAATCAAAACTAGTGCTTACAACAACACCCACTGTTGGTGACAGGCTGTGTGGAACAGGGCCAGTGCTGATCTAGCAGTATATGCCAGCTCAATGAGTCAGAAAAATGTTTCAGATGTGCCAGGTTGTTCAGAAATCCCCATCAGTTCCAGGGCAGAATAATTGTTGTGTTCCCCAAGAGTAAGGAACGGAGATGAGAAGAAGCAACGTCCTTGGATTGGTGTATTATTCACATCACTTGCTGGCAACAGAGCACCACTGCTTTTTAAAGGGTACCACAGACTTGCATGAAGGACTGCAGAGGCTAGTGAGGCTGGCAGCAATTCAGAAATGCAAGGATACGGGAGAAGTAGTTGTGGGAAGAAATTCAAAATGGACAAAAGGATTAACAGCAAAAAGATGAGAGTGTAGGGGGACGGATGATTATCATTTGCTGTGGGTTTAACAACACTGACATGTTTTTATGAATATTTACAAGAACATTTGGAAGCTGTGTCTTTTGCCCACACAGCCTCCACCCCCAGCCCTCTTGGTAGGAACTGCACCATATTATAATGAGGGCGGGGGTGGGAGAGAGAACGAGGTCCTCTTTGCCTCCAGGTTGTCGTCACCTTGCCTAGTTGCCAAGACTCCTGGGGACAAATATAAGTGAAGGAAAGTTCAGACAAGAGAAACCAGACCTGGGCTTCTCTGCTTGTGAAGCCTGTTGATTAAAGGGAACAAGAAATGAAAAAAAGAATGGTAGTCAAAAGGCATGAAAGGGATGAAGTGAGAGTTGCAAGGGAAGAATCTGTTTTGATGCCAATGTTCTTGCCCTCTTCAGTAAAGGAATTTTTCAGCATCTCTAAGTTAAATGAGTCGTTAAAATACCATATCAATTCTGAATTCTTATGAGTAGACTGACAGGTCAGCCTACTGTCCCTCCTCCTCCTGCTGTCTGGCCTTAGTCTACTTTATTCTATCCCCACTTCCACCAGAGGAACCTTCTCCCCTCCTTGGTTTCCTAAGTATATATCCCTTCTGCATATCCTGGAAAGTATGTGTTGAGGCAGAAAAGATGAATAGTCAAGAGTATAGACTCTGAACAACAAGGATTCGCAGTATAGCACAGGAAACTATATTCAATATCTTGTAATAACCTGTAATGGAAAAGAATCTGAAAAAAATATATATATATATATGCAAACCAGTCAATCTTAAAGGAAATCAACCCTGAATACTCATTGGAAGGACTGATGCTGAAGCTAAAGCTCAAGTATTTTGGTCACCTGATGCAAACAGCCAACTCATTGGAAAAGTCCCTGATGCTTGGAAAAATTAAGGGCAGAAGAAGAAGAAAGCATCAGAGGATGCAATGGCTGAGTGGCATTACCAATGCAGTGAACATGAACTTGGGCAAACTCCGGGAGACGGTGAGGAACAGGGAGGCCTGGCATGCTGCCTGCAGTTGCAAAGAGTCGGACATGACTGGGTGACTGAACAATAAGAACAATGCAAAACTGAATCACTCTGCTGTACACTTGAAGTGAACACACTGTTGTAAATCAGCTATACTTCAATTAAACGGGAAAAAAATAGTACAGTCCCTGAAAGTGGACTGCCTACTTTCTAATCCAAGCCCTATCACTCTGTGAAAGTTGCCTAACCTCTTTAAATCTCAACTTCTACATCTTAAAATGGAACTGATAATAAACAAAAATCAATGAAACTAAACCAAGGAAAGCATTTGGCATGCAGTAAGGGATCAGTAAATGGTAGTATTATTATCACAAATCATCCTCGACTTTCACGTAGTTCAGTTCAGTTCAGTTGCTCGGTCGTGTCCGACTCTTTGTGACCCCATGAACCAACCGCAGCACACCAGGCCTCCCTGTCCATCACCAACTCCGGGAATCCACCCAAACCTATGTTCATCGAGTCGATGATCCCATCCAGCTATCTCATCCTCTGTCATCCCCTTCTCCTCCTGCCCTCAATCTTTCCCAGCATCAGGGTCTTTTCCAATGAGTCAGCTCTTTGCATCAGGTGGCCAAAGTATTGGAGTTTCAGCTTCAACATCAGTCCTTCCAATGAACATCCCAGGACTGATCTCCTTTAGGATGGACTGGCTGGATCTCCTTGCAGTCCAAGGGACCCTCAAGAGTCTTCTCCAACACCACAGTTCAAAAGCATCGATTCTTCAGCCCTCAGCTTTCTTTATAGTCCAACTCTCACATCCATACATGACCACTGGAAAAACCATAGCCTTGACTAGACAGACCTTTGTTGGCAAAGTAATGTCTCTGCTTTCAAATATGCTGTCTAGGTTGGTCATAACTTTCCTTCCAAGGAGTAAGCATCTTTTAATTTCATGGCTACAATCACCATCTGCAGTGATTTTGGAGCCCAGAAAAATAAAGTCAGCCACTGTTTCCCCATCTATTTGCCATGAAGTGATGGGACCAGATGCCATGATCTTCGTTTTCTGAATGTTGAGCTTTAAGCCAACTTTTTCACTCTCTTCTTTCACTTTCATCAAGAGGCTCTTTAGTTCTTCTTCACTTTCTGCCATAAGGATGGTGTCATCTGCATATCTGAGGTTATTGATATTTCTCCCAGCAATCTTGATTCCAGCTTGTGCTTCCTCCAGCCCAGCGTTTCTCATGATGTGCTCTGCATATAAGTTAAATAAGCAGGGTGACAATACACAGCCTTGATGTACTCCTTTTCCTATTTGGAACCAGTCTTTTGTTCCATGTCCAGTTTTAACTGTTGCTTCCTGACCTGCATACAGGTTTCTCAAGAGGGAGGTCAGGTGGTCTGGTATTCCCATCTCTTTCAGAATTTTCCACTGTTTATTGTAATGTAATCATACATAATAAAAATGCTGACTCACAGTGATGTCTAGTTAATTAATACACTTGACTACCAGCTACTGAGAGAGGACAGGAGGTTTCATGGGTAGGGATCTGTGGCAATATTAACCCTTGGGCTGATGCAAAGCAAACTTTCCAGTAGGTTCGTAGTCAGATGCCATGATTAGTCAAGTAGAAAATCATGATTACATTTTTTGGTAGTTTTTGTTGTTGTTCTTTTTCTCAGACTTAATGAAAGTGAAAGTGAAGTCACTCAGTTATGTCCAACTCTTTGCAACCCCACGGACTGTAGCCTGCCAGGCTCCTCCACCCATGGGATTTTCCAGGCAAGAGTACTGGAGTGGGCTGCCATTTCCTTCTCCAGGGGATCTTCCCAACCCAGGGATCGAACCCAGGTATCCTGCATTGCAGACAGATGCTTTACCATCTGAGCCACCAGGAAAGCCCTACATGATTTTTTCTCAGTCACATTTCATTGTATGGATACAACTTATTTCAGTTATTCATTTATCCATAGGTGGGTATTTGGGTTTTTTTAGAGTATGGGGCTGTTACAAATAAAACTATGGATATTAATGTACAAGTTGTTGTGCAAATACATGCATTAATTTCTCTTGGGTAAATACCTAGAAGAAGAATGCCTGAGTCAAATGGTTGGGGTATGTTTTTATTTTAATAAGTGGTCAAATTGTTTTCAAAATGGCTATACCATTTTACATTAGCATAAGCAGTCTCTGAGTGTTCTAGTAACTCCAGAGTCTCATCAGCACCTGACATGGTCAGTCTTATTGATTAACCATTTTATTTGGTGCCTATTGACTAGTGATGTTGAGCACATTTGTGTGTGTTTAATTGCCATCATGTGGCATACCTTTTCATTTTCCTAGTGTGTCTTAGCATTTCCTACCTTTGTCTTTCAAAGAGTAAAATTATTTTTATGAGGTTAAATTTACTAATGTCTTTTCTTTTGTAGTTTGTGGGGGTTTTTGTCTATTATTTATGAATCTTCGCCAAACCCAAGTTAACTAATCTTTTTCCTGTTTTCATTTAGAAATTTTATAGTTTTAGTCTCACATTTTGATGTATGATCCATTTTGAATTAATATTTGTATACGGTGTGAGTTCAGGATTCATTCTTTTCAAAGACTACCCATTTGTCGAAAAGAGGATTCTTTCTCTGTTAAATTCCCTATCATATTTGTCAAAACTCATTGACCAAACCTATTTGGATCTATTTGTATATTCTATTAAACTATATGTTATTGTACCAATACCATACTGTCTTGATTTAAGACTTTATAAGTCTTAAAATCAGGTGGTGTGAATATTCCAACTTTGTTCTTTTTCATGTGTGTTTAGGGGGTGGGAGGGAGGCTATTTAGGTCTTTTGTGTTTCTATACAGATTTTAGAATCAGCTTGTCAACTTGTACAGAAGTCTTCTAGGCTATTAATTCTGATTTCTTTAAATATATGGAACAATTTGGGGATAAATGATACCTTAATAATATTGACTCTGCTGATCCATGAATATCATAAATCTTTCAATTTAGGTTTTCTTTAGTTTCTCTCAGCAGTAGTTTGTAATTTTCTATGTACATGTCTTATACAAATGTTGTCATATTTAGCCCTAAGCATTTCATGTCTTTGATGCTATGATGGATGGTATTATTTTTATTTCATTTTCTGATTGTTTACTGCTAATATGGTGATGGTTTAGTCACTAAGTCATGTCCAACTCTTGCAACCCCATGGACTGTAGCCTGCCGGGCCCCTCTGTCCTTGGGATTCTCCAGGCAAGAATATTGGAGTGGGTTCCAATTTCCTTCTCCAGGTGATCTTCCCAACCCAGGAATCGAACCCAGGTCTCCTGCATTGCAAAGCAGATTCTTTACCAACTGAGCTCTAAGGGAAGCCCCACTGCTAATATATAGAAATGCAAATATAGTTTGTATATTGACTTTATATCCTGTAAGTTTTCTAAACTCAATGATTAGTTCTAGTGGCTTTTTCTGTGGTCAGTTCCATAGGATTTTCAGTATGAACGATCAGTGCCATCTGTGAACACAGGTAGTTTTATTTCTCCCTTTCCAACTTGCTTGCTTTTTTTCCCCCCTTGCCTGGTTAGAATTTCTGGTTCACTGTTAAAGAGAACTGAGAAGGGGGCTAGGGATTTTAATTTACGTAGGCAGAACTTACAAGCTGGGAATTTTCCCCAATATAAAAAGATCTCTTAAAGCGGAATGGAGAATCACAAATACAACTGGCAGAGAGGAGAGCTGGGCAGGGACAGTGAGGGGAGAGTAAAAGAAGCAAGCAGAAAACAAAAATGATTGTCATTTTTATATTGTCATATACCTAGAACTAATATTTTAAATCAACCATACCTCAGTAAAAAATTTTTAAAACACCATCTTTTGTCCTTTGACTCTTTTAAAATTGTGTCTTTCTAAAGTAGTTTTGACAAGATGAACCCAACTAAGATATATAAAAGAAATTCTAAGATAGAAAAGTGTACTGAACTGCACCTGAAATTCACTTTTCCTAAGGAAAATTGAATTAATTGTTCATAAATATCTGTGATACTCAATGACTATTGATTCACTTTACTGCTAATTTGCCTATAATGAACAGTTTTGATTTTGCGGTGTGTTAGGCAGTTTAATATGTTTGAAGTTCTCTGTGTTGAAGAGTGTCCCCCCCCCCCCAAAATTCATGTCTACCCAAAATCTCAGAACATGATCACATTTGGAAATATAGTCTTTGCAGATGTAACTAGTTAAGATAAAGTTATACTGTATTAAGGTGGGTTCTAAAGCCAATAACTTGTATCCTCATAATAAGGCTATGAGGAGAGACAGAAGGAAGAAAGATGTGTGATGACAGAGACAGAGGATGGAGTAATATACCTATGAGCCAAGAAATGCCAAATATTGCCAGCAAACACCAGAAGCTAAAAAGAGGCAAGGTAGGGGCTCCTTTAAAACACCTTGATTTTGGACTTCAAGCCTCCATAACCATGAGACAATATATTTCTGCTGTTTTAAACTATCTAGTTTGTGGTACTTTGTTACAGAGCCCTAGGAAACAGATTTTGATACTGAGAAGTAGATACTGCTGTAACAAATACCTTAAAATGTGGACGTGGCTTTGGATAATTGGTAGAAGACTGGAATAATTTTGTGTTGCTTTATAGGAAAAGCCTGCTGCTGCTGCTAAGTCGCTTCAGTCGTGTCCGACTCTGTGCGACCCCATAGACGGCAGCCCACCAGGCTCCGCCGTCCCTGGGATTCTCCAGGCAAGATCACTGGAGTGGGTTGCCATTTCCTTCTCCAATGCATGAAAGTGAAAAGTGAAAGTGAAGTCACTGAGTCGTGTCCAACTCTCAGCGACGCCATGGACTGTAACACACAAGGCTCCTCCATCCATGGGATTTTCCAGGCAAGAGTATTGGAGTGGGATGCCATTGCCTTCTCCATAGGAAAAGCCTAATTTGCCTTAAAGAGATGGTTGGTAGAAATATGGACATTAAAGGTGATTTGATTAGCTCATAGAAGGAAATTAAGAACATTTAATTGGACACCAGAGTAAAGACAGTCCTTGTTATAAATTGACAGAAAACTTTGCTGATTTGTGTTCTAGTGTTAGGTGGAAAGTGCATGTGTGACTCTTCAGTCACGTCTGACTCTCTGCGACCCTATGGACCGTGGCCTGCCAGGTTCCTCTGCCCATGGGATTTTCCAGGCAAGAATACTGGAGTGGGTTGCCTTTTCCTTCTCCTAGGTGGAAAATAGTGCTTGTAATTGATGAACCTTGGGTATTTAGCAAAGGAGATTTTCAAGCAAAGTGTGGAAGGTACACTTACTGCTTATTATAAAATGCAAGGGGAAAGAGAGATATTGAAGAAGGAACTGTTGAGCAAAAAGAAACCAGTATTTTATTTGGAAAATTCTTAACCAGTGCAGATGGCAAAAGAAGAGAGAGTTCACTGGAGAGAATACCAATGGTATGGCTGGATAGACTTTTGCTAAGGCATGTAATTCATGGATCCCAGCAACCATCTCAGCAGGAGTTGGGAATAAAGATGGGGTTACCCAGGAAAGATCTTTGGAAGACCTTCTTCTGTGATGCCTTAGATCCCCATGAATTGCACAGAAGACTAGCAAGGTTTTCCAACAGAAATACTGCCATCCTGGATTGCACAAACTGGAAAACATAAACCCAAGGATAAAGCCATGGGCACAGAGGACATTCTGACGCTCCAGATCCAGGTATCAAGCTACAGATTATTGCTCTCAGGCCTTGCAGCCTAATGAAACTTGCTATGTTATTGTTAAGCACTAGACCCTAGTGGCAGAGTTTCCCATGATACATTGTTTAATAAATTTATTTTATGCCTATGTGTGCTACGTGCACATTCTCAAGTGCAGGCCCTAGCATTGGTCCCCTTTTGCAAAGGTAAGAGTCTAGTGTTCTTAAATATTTAGTAAATGAAAAATGGCAGTGATTTATATTATATATAAATGGGCTCATTCTTCATCTTGTTTATCCTTAGCTCAAACCATTGTCATAAATCAATTTAATTCTTGCTATACTTCTGTATTTTGACTTAGTTACAAAAATCCAATGCTGAATTTTTACCCTTCTAATATGTTGATAACTAAGCAATTTTACATGGTTTTTATGGAAGCCAGATGAGTAATTTGTTTGCACGTCTGTTATCAACTAACACTAAAGTTATGGCTATTAATTTCATATCTTGTAAAGAAAAAAAAAGTACTTTATCAAATGACTGAGGGAACTGATAAACATACCACGGCAGTGCATTTGCTTAAATTAATGATTCAAGTTTGATGAATAACAAAGTCAGAACTAATACATGTGAAAACATGAAAAAATGAAAAGGAAGGAAATCAGCATCTATTTTGTCAGGGAGTGTTTAACAGGAGGATTCCTACCTGCTGTTTCTCATAAGTCCTTTGTTCCTTATCAAGTGGAGCAGCAAGCTGCTCCCAGGACTGAGGTCATTATGTGAGACTGGCTTGAATCTCCTTTAGTAAACATTCTCTTTATGACAAAACTGCTTAGTCCCGATCCCCTTTCTTGAGATTGTCTCCTGACCTTGTGACTGTTATCAATCCCTTGTTCCCTTGGTAACAGTTGCTGTATGTTTGGTTTTCTGATCTTTATCATTGTCTAAAGAAATTTCTTGTACAACAGCCTATTATATACTCACAGAAAGATCATTAAAGCACCTTGGCACCATCAGAGCTTAGGTCCCCGTGTCTTTTTTGTTTCTCTCTCTCTCTCTCTCTCTCCCCACCGCCCGGCCCCACCTCCCCCCTGCCCGGCCCCACCTCCCCCCTGCCCGGCCCCACCTCCCCCCTGCCCGGCCCCACCCCCACACCCCCCACCCCACCCCCACCCCCACACCCCCAACCCCACCCCCATCCCCCACCCCCCACCCCCCACTCCCCACCCCCCCCATCCCCCGCCGGCGAATTCTCTGGAGTGTGGAAACCCATCGTGCTCAATCTCCTGCCCAGGCTTCGTGAGTGATGCAAGCCCTGTGTCAAGGGCTTTATTGGTTCTCTGCGTAAACCAGGGAATATCAGCCTCTTTCTCTCTTTCACTTTCTTATTGTCAACTCCAGACCACCAGGTTCCAGTCCATTAAAGGACCCCAAACTATTTCATCTAATTTATTCCAAAATAATGTTTTTAAAGCTGTATTTGACAACCTAGAAAGATGAGTTCATTTGGCTCAGATGATAAAGCGTCTGCCTACAGTGTGGGAGAATTGGGTTCGATCCCTGGGTCAGGAAGATCCTCTGGAGAAGGGAATGGCAATCCACTCCAGTACTCTTGTTTGGAAAACCCCATGGACGGAGAAGCATAGTAGGCTACAGTCCATAGGGTCGCAAAGAGTCGGACACAACTGAGCGACTACACTTCACTTCACTGCACATCAGAGTCCAGGTTCTTAACACTCAAATGGGCCAAAGCATTTGAGAAAATTAGTGCCTTTCCAAGGGAGTAAGCCATGACAGATTGATCATGACTGAATTTCTCAATACACCAAATGCACATACAATGTTTCAGTGAATTTTAACATTCAGAATTGAAGTTTGGGTTGTTAATGGTTTGACTGCATAATAATCACATAGAAACCTTGATAATGAACAAATGATCAAAATCAATGTCAATGAACAAAATAAGTCAAAATACACCTGACCCAAGCCTTTAGCAGGTAATGAGTCATTTTAATCATTTCAAATTATACTTTTAAAAGTTATTCAAAAAAAAAAAAAACAAAAAAAAAAGTTATTCAAAATTCTAAGTGGATAATATACCTGTTTTCTTCCATAATCTTTTTTTTTTCAAATTACCTTGTCAAGGCTAAAATGATATATCATTACACACCTCCAGTATGACCACTTTTCAAACACAAAATGTCTATAACAAAAATCAGATTTACCTGGTTGAATTAACACTAGATCTTCGTGGAGAAGTTTTCTTAAATACATATTTTAAAATATAGTCACTTGTTTCACACCAAACACTTTCTATAAAATCAACACATTTCAAATAATAGTATTCAAGTATTATGTTCCTAAATGCAACTGAAATGAATTTTAATATTTTTATGTTAAAGTTGTGCTCTCAACTGGATGACAGAGAATGAGATGGTTGGATGGCATCACTGACTCAATGGACATGAGTTTGAGCAGGCTCTGGGAGTTGCTGATGAACAGGGAAGCCTGGTGTGCTGCAGTCCATGGGGTTACAGAGTCAGACATGACTGAATGACTGAACTGAACTGAAATGAACTGTGCTCCCAAATTATAGGTACATGATCATTTGGCCAGGGCGGTCCTAAAAAAAACCATTATATAGTCACAGTGATTCTAAAAATAGGAAACCAGGGTTTCCACCAGTCTTGAATCTTCCTCCCCCTCTACAGTAGCCATGAACATTCTAAGAACTGTATTTCCCCAGGTTTGGGAGCAAAGGAAGTGGTCGGCCCTTGTCCTGATTGGTCTTGACCAAATCAAAGCTGTTCTTCCTGCTGCTGCTATAACAGTACATTGCTTTATGCAGTCACAGCTATTCTTAAAGCAGACTGTCCTGTGAGGTTTTTTTGTTGTTGTTGATGTAAGAAGTTTACTTATTAAGAACAGGAATGACATGGGGGAAAAAAACACAAAATAGAAAATCAGGAAAGAAGAATTAAGGGAGAAGAAGGATTAATTTTTAAAGAACATAAGATATAGCTTAGAAAAATGTAAGCATATGCTTCTTAATATAATTTTTGCATTTTAAATTGTGTTAACTATGATAGCTTGCGAAAAGAAACATAATATGTAAACTATATGGCTTTTGCTACCAGACTTCTCACAGACAAGGGTGTGTTCACACTAGGCCTCCGAGTTTTATAGGCTCACAGATAAAAAGTGAATACTAAGCTCTCATAACCGTCTAATCAGAGGTAGTATTTATTTATTTATTTTTAAATTTTTGACTGTGCTGGGTCTTCGTTGCTATGTGGGCTTTCTCTAGTTGTGGAGATCAGGGGCTACTCTCTAGTTGCAGTGGGAGAGCTTCTTATTGTGATGGCTTCTCTTGTTGCAAAGCGTGGGCTCTAGGACACACAGGCTTCAGTGGTGGAGTCATATGGGCTCAGTAGTTGCAGCTCCTGGGCTTAAGAACACAGGCTCAATAGTTGTGGCTCATGGGCTTATTTACTCCATGCCATCTTCCTAGACCAGGGGATCAAACCCATGTGCTCTGCATTGGCAGGTGGATTCTTTACCACTGAGCCACCAGGAAAACACCCCAGAGATAACATTGTCCTGGTTAGTTTCCGTTTGCGTGTCTAGATTCACTTTCCATAGTTCTCTGCCCTGTTCTGTGGGCCAGCAAGCTGATCTCTAGGGACTGCATTCCCTGGCTTCACCTCTGCTGCACACAGTAGGAGATCAGGTGATCATCGTGTAGGAAGAGAACTAGGTTGGGATATTGCCAAGCTTCAGCTCTCACTAATTTATAGTCACCATTCCTTGCTCTTGCCTTCCTGAGGACTGGGTCCCATAATATTACTCTCTACTGCTGAGTTCTTAAAAGGCCCCTATCATCTTGCCCACACCTCTGTAGATCATCCCTTCTTTAAACTTCAGTGGGTTAAACTCTATTGGCTGTGCCGTCTCTCTCCTACAAGGATCCTGTCTGGTGGGTCACTGTTAATATTTTGTTTCATTTCCATATAATTTTTAAGTCTATGCTTTTGTTCTACTTAATATATTACAAGAATTTCCCTGTATTACTAAAAACATTTTACAGACATCATGTGCAACCTAATTTATTTAACTTCTTGTTGCACTATCTCCAAATTTCAGTAATATGAACAGCACTAGGAACTTCCCTAGGAGTCCAGTGGTTAAGAATCCACCTTGCAATGCAGTGGACGTGAGTTCACACCCTGCCCAGGGAACTAAGATCCCACATGCAGTGGAGCAATTAAGTTTGGGCACCACAGCTAGGGAGCCCGCATGCATCAACAAGAGATCCTGCATGATACAACAAAGATCCCACATGCCACAACTGAGACCAGACGCCGCCAAATTTAAAAAAAAAAAAAGCTACAAAGAACATCTTTAGATATAAATTATTATGTGGATTTCTGATCCTTTCTATGGGATGAATTCCTAGAATTTAGTTACTGGATCAAGAGTAAGAACATGCTTAAAATTTCTTGATACATGCTTTCCAAACTGTATAGATTTTCAGTTACCAGCTTAACTGCTCACCATGCTGTACCCTTGACATCACTGAATATTATCATTTTCCATTTTTACTAATTTCCTAAGTGAAAAAAAAATTTTTTTCCATTTCATTTTTGTTTTATTTATAAGGATAAATTTTTAACACTGGTTATTGATTTTTCCTTTTTTTTTTTTTTTGAGTAGTCTGGTTTGTATTTTTATCTGTTACTCACTTTAAAAATGCTTTATTTTAGAAATTTTTAAATATATATTTTAAAAACAGAGAAAATATTTATCATGAACCCCCGGGAATGCATTATCCACTTTTAACAATCACCAACACACTGCCTATAGAAGAATTCTTAACAAAAAGATAAATAGTGCAGATTAGGAGTCCATAAAAAAAAAAGTTTTGTCCCCATTTCTGATGCCTGGGCCCCAGGATTGCTTGCTCTCTACCAGACAGGCTACTTTAGTACTCTCAGGTAATTCCTTTGTGCCCAGCAAAGATGCCCATTTACAGATTCATTCAGGGTTACCTGCTGCCAATTCAGGTGCTAAATCTAGGCTCAGAGATGAGGCCAAAGTTTCCTAGCTAAAAGAGAACCACACTCTAAAGCAACAGCTGGCTACTTTACTTCCCTAAAGAAATGCAGTGCCTTTAAAAACAGTCAAAGCTACTTGTCCCCACAAATGGCCACTCTCCTATTTTAAAGACTCTTTTCCCCTGCTCTTTTCTTCAACTAATGAAAGAATTTGATCAAAAATTGTGATTCCATAACTATCCCACATCCCTCTGGTCACCCCAATCCCTAACCTATATGGTGCTTTTAATAAAGGGGAAACAGTAGCAGCAGGTAAGAGGGATAAAAAGCAGCCCTGATGGTTTCCTGGCCTTGCCTTGTTCTCCAGATGGACCCTGGCATCTTTTCAGATCACTGTGGAAAGTGCTAGGCAGTAGTGGTGGTGGGACCCAAGAGGGAAAAGAAAGCTCTGCTTGAAATGGCCTTTTCCCAGTACCCAGAAGAGGAGAGGAAAGCCAGTTTCCCAGAAGTGGAAGGGTCAGGCCCAATAGTTCCCAGGCAGGGCCAGACTGAATGGAGACCTTTCTGATTCTAATTATTTTTTGCTTAAATTCTTCCTTCCTCAGAGGAGAAAGAAGTTGCCACCAGGAGGAAGAGAACCCTCCATCTCTATTTGCCAGCTCTACTTATAGTGTGTCCTAAGGACGGGTGATAGGGCCTTGATCTCATGATTCAGGGAAGCCAGGATTCTAGGCTGCTCCCTCCTGGAAACAAGCAAAAATGCCCTCCTCAGGAGGCTCAAGTTCAGGCTCAGGGGCAGGTTTCCCCTTCTTGCCCCCATGTTATAGCTTGTGCTATCTTTTTTTTTTTTTTAATTTTGTTGGAGTATAATTGATTTACAGTGTTGTGTTAGTTTCAGATATACAGCAAAGCAATTCAGTTGTATATATACATGCATTCATACTCTTCAGATTCTTTTCTCATATACGTTAGTATAGAATGTTTAGTAGAGTTCCCTGTGCTACACAGCTGTTCCTTTTGGGTTATCTATCTTATTTATCTATCTTATTTGCTATATATAAATAAATATAATATTTATGTGTTAGTGTATATATGCTAATCCCAAACTCCTGGTTTACCCTCTCTCTTACATTTCCCCTTTGGCAACCATAAGTTTGTTTTTGACATCTGTAGGTCTATTTCTGTTTTGTAAATAAGTTAATTTGTATCAGTTTTAATTAGATTTCACGAGGGATATATGTTTTTGTCTTTCTCTGTCTGACTTTGCTTAGTATAATAATCTTTAGATCCATCCATCTTGCTGCAAATGGCATTATTTCATGCTTTTTTAGAGCAGAGCAATATTCCATTGTATTTATATCTTCTTTATCCATTCTTCCATCGATGGACATTTAGGTTGCTTCCATGTCTTGTCTGCTGTAAATAGTGCAGCAATGAACACTAGGGTGCATCTATCTTTTCAAGTTGTAGTCTTTTCCAGATATATGCCCAGGAATGGGATTGCTCAATCATATGTTAACTCTGTTTTTAGTTTTTGTTTTTCAATTTTTTTAATTGGATGATAATTGTGTTGGCACTGTTCTCCATAGTGGCTGCACCAACTTACATTCCCACCAACAGTGTAGGAGGGTTTCCTTTCCTTCACAGCCGCTCCAGCATTTATTGTTTATAGACTTTTGACGATGGCCATTCTGACCAGTGTGAGATGATACTTCACTGTAGTTTTGATTTGCATTTATCTAATAATTAGTGATGTTGAGCATCTTCTTATGTGATTTTTGGCCATCTGTATGTCTTCTTTGGATAATTATTTAAATCTTCTTCCCATTTTTTGATTGGCTTGTTTGGCCACGTCATGCAGCTTGTGGGACCTCAGTTCCCTGACCAGGAATTGAAACAAGGCCGCAGGAGTGAAAGCACTGAATCCTGACCACTAGACCTCCAGGGAACTCCCTTGGGTTGTTTGCTTTCTTGATACAGAGCTGTATGAGCTGTTTGTATGTTTCAGAGATTAATCTTTTGTCAATCACTTTGTTTACAAGCATTTTTTTCCATCATGTGTGTTTTCTTTTCCTTTTGTTTATGATTTCCTTTGCTGTTCAGAGGCTTTTAACTCAGTTCCACTTGTATATTTTCATTACTTTAGGAGGTGGTTCAAAGAAGGTATTGCTGTGCTTTATGTTAAAGACTATTCTATGTTTTCCTCTAAGAGTTTTATAGTGTTTGGCCTTACATTTAGGTCTTTGATTCATTTTGAGTTTATTTTTGTGTGTGGTGTTAGGGAGTGTTTTGAGTTCAGTTCAGTTGCTCAGTCGTGTCCAACTCTTTGCAATCCCATGAACTGCACCATGCCAGGCCTCCCTGTCCATCACCAACTTCCAGAGTCCACCCAAACCCATGTCCATTGAGTCAGTAATGCCATCCAACCATCTCATCCTCTGTCATCCCCTTCTCCTCCTGCCCTCAATCTTTCCCAGCATCAGGGTCTTTTCCAATGAGTCAGCTCTTCGCATCAGGTGGCCAAAATATGGGAGTTTCAGCTTCAGCATCAGTCCTTCCAATGAACACCCAGGACTGATCTCCTTTAGGATGGACTGGCTGGATTTCCTTGCAGTCCAAGGGACTCTCAAGAGTCTTCTCCAACACCACAGTTCAAAAGCATCAATTCTTTGGCGCTCAGCTTTCTTTATAGTCCAACTCTCACATCCGTACATGACCACTGGAAAAACCATAGCCTTGACTAGACAGACCTTTGTTGACAAAGTAATGTCTCTGCTTTTTAATATGCTGTCTAGGAATGTTTTAATTTCATTCTTTTACACATAACTGTCAAGTTTTCTGAGCACCACTTATTGAAGAGACTATCTTTTCTCCTTTGTATATTCTTTCCTCCTTTGTCATATATTGATTGACCACAGATGCATGAGTTTAATTCTGAGCTTTCTGTCCTGTTCTATTGATCTATATTTCTGTCTTTGCACGTACCATATTGTTTTGATAACTGTATCTTTATAGTATAGACTGAAATTGGGGAGCCTGATTCTTCCACCTTCATTTTTCTTTCCCAGGATTGCTTTGGCTGTTTGGAGTCATGTATGTTTCCATATAAATTTTAAATTTTTGTTCTAGTTCCCTGAATACATCATTGGTAATTTGATAGAGAGTGCATATATAATGAACCCACAGCTAACATCATTCTCAACAGTGACAAGCTGAAAGCATTCCCTCTAAGATCAGGAATATAGACACTGAGGATGGTGAGGTTGTCCACTCTCACCAATATTATCCAGCATAGTTTTGGAAGTCCTAGCCATGGCAGTCAGAGAAGAAGAAATAAATGGAATCTAAATTGGGAAAGAAGATATTAAACTGTCACTGTTTAGAGATGAAATGACACTATACATAGAAAATTCTAAAGATCCTACCAGAAAACTGCTAGAGCTCACAGTGAATTTGGTAAAGTTGCAGAATACAAAAATGATACAGATCTCTTGCATTCCTATACACTAACACTGAAAGAAAGAGAAATTAAGGAAACATCTTGTTGATCATCACATCAAAAAGAATAAAATACCTAGGAATGAACCTACCCAAGGAGACAAAAGACTTGTACTCTGAAAACTGTAAGACACTGATGAAAGAAATAGAAGATGACACAAACAGGTGGAGAAATACACCATGTTCTTGGATTGGAAGAATCAGTATTGTCAACATGGATAACATGTGATATTCAGCAATAATTTGGAAACCCACACCTCAAAGGGTGATAGGGCTCAAAGAGATAGTGTGGGTAAAATGACTGGCACAGACAGGACCTAGCAGGTAAGAGGCATTCCATAAAGGTAGCAGCTACTTCTGTATTATTCTTTGAACATGGCATTTACTCTCAGACCTGGTACCCCAGACCTGGTTATGTACAGATGAACTGTTAGAATTGATGGCAGATACCACAAGACATTTTCTTTCATATTCTGAGAAAGGAGTGGCAATAACTCTAACAAAAGGCTCGCCCACCCCTACAGGATCCCACTGTCCTAGCTGTACAGGAGGCCCAGATGGGACACTAGAGTAATTCCAGCCACTTTCCCCTAGACTCTGATCTTGAACTCTGACCCTCCTGCTGGTGGTATCAAGACTCACAGAGACAGAGACAGAGGGGAATGAGGAGTGCAAAGCCTTCCTGAGATGGAAACCAGGGTAGAGAGAGTTTGACAGTCTGATGGAGAAACTGAAAACTCAGAGTAAGAACCCACTGAAAAGCTGTTTTACTTTGAGATGCAGCATGGGTGGTGATGATGATGCACTCTGAAGATAACAGCTCTGGGTTCTATAGAAGCTCAGCCACTCACCAGCTGCATGGTCGGGGGCAAATCTCTACCTTTCTGACCTGTGCTTCCTCCTAGGTGCTACCCTGGTGCTACCTGGCCTGATGGGGCTGCTACTGTAGGAAGTACAGAGTGAGTCCTTCTGGGCGGTGGTGCCCCTGAAGGCTTGAATATTGGGGTCCTTGATCCTCTGTTCCAACTTTTGCTAGAAGGAGATAGGAGACCACCACAGCATACAGTGCTTGGAGGTGGCAATGCTTTGGTGATCCAGGAATGGTCCAGCAGGTGCCGCATCATAAGGCAGAATTGGCAGGGACCCTACATTAGTAGGGTCAGGATGCCATTGCTCCTCAGAAGCAAGGAGTAGACACGGAAGGCCAACAGCGTCTGACACGGAAGCACAAAGTTGGAGGCTCAAGATCACATACTTTTCCCACCATGGCTAATCAATCCATCACCATGTATGGAGGGCCACAGTCTGAAGCTCTGGGGTTTCAGGGTACACTGCAGACCTCCTGGAGGATGGGAGACTGTAGACACTTGACCCCTCTCAGGCGCTCCGTGCTTACCTGGCTGTGGCCACACCCCTACATGCACCCATATCCTCTACTTACCTATTGCAGTTTGTATGAGCTCTTCATAGTTATAATTTTAATCATATTTGCCTTATGTTGTTTTTATTGCAAGTATGCCCCTAGCCTTCATTCTGTCTTTTAATTTGCTGATGATTTTATGGGAACTTTCTTTTTAATATCAGTTATTCATGTTATGATTTCTCTCTTTTTTTAAGTTCACAATATTGATCTTCACTTGGAAGTCAAAAATATATTCACTTATATACTATCTGTAACTTTTTGTTTCAAAATAATTTCAAGCTCAGAAAAGTTGTATGAATGACTTAAAGAACTCTTATGTACCTTCTACCAAGATTCATCCATTTGTAATATTTTGCTGCATTTGCTTCTTTGCTTTGTCTCTTGCATGCTCCCAACTTGCTGCTCTCTGTCTATCTGCCTCTTATGTATGCATGAGTGTAATTATATATTTTTAAATGTCCCAGTAATGTCCCTTACAGCATTTTCCCCCTTGAGTACAATATCACATCTTGCATTTAGTTATCAAGATAACTAAAGATCTTGATAAAGATCAAAGATCACGTCTTGCATTTAGTCATCCTATGTCTTTGGTTTCATTTAATCTGGATCAATTTCTCAGCCTGACATTTTATTTTTTTCAAAAATACAAGCTAGTTATTTTCCAAAATATCCCTCAATTTGAGTTTATCTAATGTTTCCTCATGAGTAGATTCAGGCTATGTCCTTCTCATAGTATCACATCTAGAGGCAAACAGTGTCCATTGACCTTCATTGATGATTTTAATTTTAATTATATAGTCATGGTATTGTATGATTTTCCTACTGTGTAATGTAAAATGTTCCTTTTGCAGTGACAATCTGTGAAGATATTATGAGACGAAGCAAATACCACCTTCATCAAACTTTCCCCCTAGATTTAGCATCCACCGATGACTCTTGCTCCAGTCAGTCTTTACCACGTGGTTGCAAAATGCTGATTTTCTAACTTCAGCACTCCCTGTACACTCACTGGTGGACAGAAGAATCCTTTTTCCTCCCATTCATTTATCATGTACCTTTTTTTTATTAGTATGTCTTCATAGATATCTTATTTAATAAAAAAGATATTTCAACATGCCAGTTATTCTAATAGCTTGGTTTTAAATCTTTTACCTGCTTTGTTAATTTTTATTATAGCTGATTTTATTATTGTTATTAATTATTTAAAAAGCTTTATTCTTACAGAATTTGCAGAGAGATTACTATAATTTCAAAATATTTTATAGTCATTTTCCATTATCTTCATTTGAATTATCTATTAATGTAAAATTACCACCTCAAGCACAACAATTTATCCTTTTTTATAATCCTGTGGGTTAATGAGACAGTTCTTCTGCTAGTACCTCTTTGACTGTCTCATGTGGCTTCATTTAACTGAAAGAACAATCCTGGATGGCCTCACTCTTGTCTGGATCATCAACAGAGTCTTTACCACCACCAGTTCTAGCCTGGACTTCTTTACATGGAGACTTCAGGGTCCATGAGGATAAGAATAGAAGCTTCATGGCCCCTTAAGGTCTTGCTTGAAAGTCACGTGTCACTGTTACCACATGTTATTTGTTAGAGCAAGACACCAGACCAGCTCAGATTCAAGAGGCAAGGAAATAGACTGTTTCTCTTAAAGGGAGGACTTGTGAAATATTTGTAGACATCTTTAATTCACTGTAATCTGAATTGGAACTCTCAGAGATAAAGAGAACCCAACCAGTTATTATCAACTCTTTTATAGATGAGGAAACTGTGGTACAAAGAGGTGCATGGGTATTGCATAAAATGATGCTACTTTTAAAACTGGCCATAGACTTGCACCACCTGGGCAGTTGTTAAAATTGCAGATTCTCAGATCCCACCCCAGACCTACAAATTAGCATGCAGATACTATCTGAATAATAGAGATATAGTGATAGATACCATTAGTATTATTCTATAGTAATGCACATTCTGTACCTTAGAGAGGTCCCAGGAATATGTTTTAATAAAGTCTCCAGGTGATGCTTATACACCCTTGAGTTGGAAAAATAATGTCTCTTAGAACCAATGGATTTAAAGTGAATCACACCCCATTTGTGTCCCAGTTTTATCACATGCTAGCTGAGTGACCTTGAGTAAATCACTTAGCCTTTTAGAATTTCAGTTTTTATCATCAGAAAAAAAGTGTGAATAATATCGGCTTTGCCTACTCCAACAGCCTGTTATGAATATAAAAGAAGTTGCATGGAAAAACAGGCAGTAAAATAATAATGAATATGGTAATATTGTTCAAGATCACAGACTTTATTAGTGATAGAATCAAGGCTTAAACAGCTGGGTTCCTGGTCTTTAACCTCTTCAGGGACAAACAGTAATTGGGCCAGCAGTTTTTCAGCCTTTTCCAGATCTTCAAAACTACGGCAAACTGCAATACTGATTATAAATAACAGGCAAACAGTGGAGTGTGATGTGCTTTCAATAAAACAAAGAGCCCCCTCTGTCTCCATTCTCCTTCCTCTATTTCCTAAACAAGCTCACATAAGGCCCTAGCAGCAGGGCATGGCCATCTTCCCTCCTTTTCATGGGAAAGAATTATTGAGTGGGAAGTGTTCAGGATGAGTGAGTGTTACCGGGGAGTGGGAGGTGGAGTGACAGTCCTGGCCTAGATTGTGTTTTTCAAGTTTGATGCATGTCAATGGAATGGCATCTACAGGCTGCTGAAACTTTTGGAGAGTCAGAATTTGAGAGCTGGTGGGTGAAAAATTGTGATCTCTCCCTGATTATTCACCTCCTCCAACCTATATTTTTAATTCACCCACTCTCAATTCTAATCTTCCCTCCAAGCAGTTTTCTAAAATTCAAGAAACCAAATGCTGTTTTATCAGTTCCATCTTCCTCAAACTCAATCTAATGTAGAAAGGGGGTACTAAAGTAAAATCCACTTATCCTACTTAACCATAAACCCGATTTTCCAACCAAGTTGATAGAAGAAAATAAAAGAGAGAGAGAGAGAGATACATCTGAGTATTTAAAAAGTATTTCAGCCTGCAAAAAGAAGCAGCACAGACTTCGTAGGTTGAAAGGCCAGCTCCATACCTTATTGACCTTGAATACTTCCTCTGTTTATTATTTCCTCTTCTGTGAAATGAGAATAATGGGTATAATACATAGGTATTAGGAGGGCTGCATGAGTTAATACCTGTAAAGGGCTAGAATAGTGCCTGGCACATGCAACTACATAGAACATTATAAATTTTGCTGTACCAACTAGATTATCACAGTAACTGCCTATCTGATCTCTTACCCTTAATCTGTATAGAGCTTCTCCATCTTTGGCTGCAAAGAATATAATCAATCTGATTTTGATGTTGACCATCTGGTGATATCCATGTGTAGAGTCTTCTCTTGTGTTGTTGGAAGAGGGTGTTTGCTATGACCAGTGCATTTTCTAGGCAAAACTCTATTAGCCTTTGCCCTGCTTCATTCCGCATTCCAAGGCCAAATTTGCCTGTTACTCCAGGTGTTTCTTGACTTCCTACTTTTGCATTCCAGTCCCCTATAATGAAAAGGACATCTTTTTGGGGTGTTAGTTCTAAAAGGTCTTGTAGGTCTTCATAGAAACGTTCAACTTCAGCTTCTTCAGCGTTACTGGTTGGGGCATAGACTTGGATTACCATGATATTGAATGGTTTGCTTTCGAAGCGAACAGAGATCATTCTGTTGTTTTTGAGACTGCATCCAAGTACTGCATTTCAGACTCTTTTGTTGACCATGATGGCTACTCCATTTCTTCTGAGGGATTCCTGCCTGCAGTAGTAGATATAATGGTCATCTGAGTTAAATTCACCCATTCCAGCCCATTTTAGTTCGCTGATTCCTAGAATGTCGATGTTCACTCTTGCCATCTCCTGTTTGACCACTTCCAATTTGCCTTGATTCATGGACCTGACAGTCCAGGTTCCTGTGCAATATTGCTCTTCACAGCATCGGACCTTGCTTCCATCACCAAACACATCCACTACTGGGTATTGTTTTTATTTGGTTCCATCCCTTCATTCTTTCTGGAGTTATTTCTCCACTGATCTCCAGTAGCATATTGGGCACCTACTGACCTGAGGAGTTCCTCTTTCAGTATCCCATCATTTTGCCTTTTCATACTGTTCATGGAGTCAACAAAAACAAGACCAGGAGCTGACTGTGGCTCAGATCATGAATTCTTTATTGCCAAATTAAGACTTAAATTGAAGAAAGTAGGGAAAACCACTAGACTATTCAGGTATGACCTAAATCAAATCCCTTATGATTATACAGTGGAAATGACAAATAGATTTAAGGGGCTAGATCAGATAGATAGAGTGCCTAATGAACTATGGATGGAGGTTTGTGACATTGTACAGGAGACAGGGATCAAGACCATCCCTATGGAAAAGAAATGCAAAAAAGCAAAATGGCTGTCTGAGGAGGCCTTACAAATAGGTGTGAAAAGAAGAGAAGCGAAAAGCAAAGGAGAAAGAGAAAGATACAAGCATCTGAATGCAGAGTTCCAAACAATAGGAAGAAGAGATAAGAAAGCCTTCCTCAGTGATCAATGGAAAGAAATAGAGGAAAAGAACAGAATGGGAAAGACTAGAGATCTCTTCAAGAAATTAGAGATACCAAGGGAACATTTCATGCAAAGATGGGTTCGATAAAGGACAGAAATGGTGTAGACTTAACAGAAGCAGAAGATATTAAGAAGAGGTGGCAAGAATACACAGAAGAACTGTGCAAAAAAGATCTTCATGACCAAGATAATCACGATGATGTGATCACTCATCTAGAGCCAGACATCCTGGTGTGATCACTCATCTAGAGCCAGACATCCTGGAATGTGAAGTCAAGTGGGCCTTAGAAAGCATCACTATGAACAAAGCTAGTGGAGGTGATGCAATTCCACTTGAGCTCTTTCAAATCCTGAAAGATGATGCTGTGAAAGTGCTGTACTCAATATGCCAGCAAATTTGGAAAACTCAACAGTGGCCACAGGACTGGAAAAGGTCAGTTTTCATTCCAATCCCAAAGAAAGGCAACGCAAAAGAATGCTCAAACTACCGCACAATTGCACTCATCTCACATGCTAGTAAAGTAATGCTCAAAATTCTCCAAGCCAGGCTTCAGCAATACGTGAACCGTGAACTCCCTGATGTTCAAGCTGGTTTTAGGAAAAGCAGAGGAACCAGAGATCAAATTGCCAACATCCACGGATGGAAAAAGCAAGAGAGTTCCAGAAAAACATCTATTTCTGCTTTATTGACTATGCCATAGCCTTTGACTGTGTGGATCACAATAAACTGTGGAAAATTCTTCAATAGATGGGAATACCAGAGCACCTGACCTGCCTCTTGAGAAACCTATATGCAGGCCAGGAAGCAACAATTAGAACTGGACGTGGAACAACAGACTGGTTCCAAATAGGAAAAGGAGTATGTCAAGGCTGTATATTGTCACCCTGCTTACTTAACTTATATGCAGAGTGCCAGGGTCCAGCCCCAGTGGATCCAGGGTAATTCGTAAGGGAGACAGAATCAGTGTCCTAGGAAAAAACTTATTTAATTACAGATATAAAGAGAGATTAGAAAAGAATAGTGGAGTAGGAAAATTAGTGGGAAAAAAAGAGGATGAATAACTTGGTTTACGTGGAATACCAATAAAACTCTAAGACAAGGAATTTGCACCACCTACATAGGCCACAGGCATCTTTCCATTCTCCCGAAGGAGAGGAGACACTGAGGCCTCCCTGGTCAGATCTTAGAAGCCCAGGCAAAATTAGCAGGCTTGGCGAGTACCCATGCTCCAGAAGGGAATTAAGCCAGAAAAATGGAGAATAAGAAAGAACGACACAGGGGAATCAGTCTTTCCAGAAACTGATCTGTTTTCTTTATTTTCAGGTTTGCTTATATACTTTTTGTTATACATAAGGATGAATACAGAGTCATGCGGGGTCAGCAGACCTAATCCTTGTCAAAATCAGGTGCTTCATATAAAAGTATACAAAGGTCTTAGGGGTTTAACATCATCTTCTGGCTATGAGGCCTGCTGACTTTTTATGGCCCTTTCTGATAATGGTCAGTCAACCAGAAAACTTATTTTTTCGAGGGGTGATTTTTTCTTAAACCAGGCGCCACCCTCCGAAGGTACCAGATAAAGCTGCATTCCTATAGGGTGAGGGTGCAGGGGGTTATAATCAAGGAAAGGAATTTGCTTAGCCTAAGGTTTAACATGATTAATATCAAAGGTTAATAATTATTTCTCCCATATGCTAGTTATATTCATTATAAGGGCAGGGAATGTGGAGATTTAGCAGCAAATATTGGCTCAACAAATGAAAAACCCTTCACCAATATAATTTCTAATCAACGCACTATACTACACTAATAATTTTCTAACTTCTCAAAAGAGTCTGTATTTAGAAAGTTTTAAAGCATCTTGTGCCTCTCACGGTTGGGAGGTTGTAGCAATCACATGTGGCCAGACGAACCTGCTCAGGCAGGCTACAGAACCTTCAGAGGAGTTTGTAAGTTGAAACATTCTTGTCACACCCAGGAATTTTTATTAACTTGGAGGTGTAAGTTAACTCCTTCTCTGAAAGAGGTGGTGGGGGTCAGCCCCCCATAAAGTCAGAGGTGTAAGTGAGAGCATAAAACAGTAAAGTAGGCAGACTGTGGTTTGGGGGGGTAGATGCTCGGGAACAGGGGGCCTTCTGAGGCTCGATCCCGCCTTTGCGTAATGCCAAGCCTCCTTCCTCATGACCTTTGCCACGGATGGAGTTCCTCACGCTGGCTCCCAGCAGCAGAGTACATCATGAGAAACGCTGGGATCAAGATTGCTGGGAGAAATATCAATAACCTCAGATATGCAGATGACACCACCCTTATGGCAGAAAGTGAAGAGGAACTAAGAAGCCTCTTGATGAAAGTGAAAGTGGAGAGTGAAAAAGTTGGCTTAAAGCTCAACATTCAGAAAACGAAGATCATGGCATCCAGTCCCATCACTTCATGGCAAATAGATGGGGAAACAGTGGAAACAGTGTCAGACTTTATTTTGGGGGCTCCAAAATCACTGGAGATGGTGACTGCAGCCATGAAATTAAAAGACGCTTACTCCTTGGAAGAAAAGTTATGACCAACCTAGATAGCATATTCAAAAGCAGAGACATTACTTTGCCAACAAAAGTCCGTCTAGTCAAGGCTATGGTTTTTCCAGTCATCATGTATCAATGTGAGAGTTGGACTGTGAAGAAGGCTGAGTGCCGAAGAATTGATGCTTTTGAACTGTGGTGTTGGAGAAGACTCTTGAGAGTCCCTTGGACTGCAAGATCCAACCAGTCCATTCTGAAGGAGATCAGCCCTGGGATTTCTTTTGAGGGAATGATGCTGAAGCTGAAACTCCAATACTTTGGCCACCTCATGCAAAGAGTTGACTCATTGGAAAAGACTTTGATGCTGGGAGGGATTGGGGTCAGGAGGAGAAGGGGACCACAGAGGTTGAGATGGCTGGATGGCATCACTGACTCGATGGTTGCGAGTCTGAGTGAACTCCAGGAGTTGGTGATGGACAGGGAGACCTGGCGTACTGCAATTCATTGGGTTGCAAAGAGTCAGACATGACTGATCAACTGAACTGTACCAAACTGAACTGAACTGAAGCCTTAATCTATCCTTGCAGCTAATCCAACCTTGCATCATCAAGTCCCTGTTATCCCACCATAAAAAAATTTTTTTTTGCCTATTATACCATCTCCATCTTGTTTCTTCCTGGAACATATTCCTCTGTCATCTCATTTTGTCTAAATGTCTAGTTGTATGTTTATGTAAATGGTAGGTTGGTTACCTTTCTCCACCTTAAAGAAACAGCCCTCTGTAGGGAATGTCGTATGTATTCCAGCAGTACACTCACCTCTTGTCACCCAAGATCTAGGCAGCAGCTGGTCCCAGGGTAGGTTCTGATCTGTGTTTGTGGACTTAGTTCCACAGGCCATGGGACTGTAGTTTTCTTGCTTCTGATGTCTGCTCCTGGGTGAGACTGGTCTAGAGACTTGTGCATGCTTCCAGGCAGGAGGGGCTGGTGCCTGCCCACTGGTGGGTAGAGTTGGGTCCTGGCCGTCTGGTGGGCAGGGCCTTGTCTAGGCATATATCTAGAAGTGGCTGTGGACTTAGAATGCCTTTAGGCAGCCTGTCTTATGATGGGTTGGGCTGCATTCCCACTTTGCTGGTTGTTTGGCCTGAGGCATTCTAGCACTGGAGCTTATAGGCTATAGGACCAGCTCTTGGTGCTAATGACCCAATAAAGATGTCATCCTCCAAGGAGAGTTCACACAGACAAATACTCCCAGTATCTCTCTGCCACCAGTGTTTGTGTCCACAAAGTGAGCCATGGCTACCCACACCCCACCTCACCAGGAGACCCTCCAAGACTGGCAAGTGTGGCTCAGCCTCTTAAGAAGTTCGCTGTTTTTGCCCTGGGTTCCAATGTCCAAGAGACCTTCCAAGAGTGTGCATGCCTCCAACAATGGAGTTTCTGTTTACCCCAGTCCTGGGAAGCTCCTGCATTCAAACCCTACTGGCCTTCTAAGTCAAGTGCTCTGGAGGCTCCTCCTCCTGATGCCAGACCCAGGCTGGGAAGCCTTACTTAGGGCTCAGAACCCTCATTCCTGTTGGAGAACTTCTGCAATATAATTATTCTACAGTTTGTGAGTTGCCCAACCCAGGCGGGTGTAGAATTCGATTATATTGTGAGTGTACCCTCCTGCCATTTCCTGTGGCATCCACTTTGGATGTAGAAAATCTTTCTTACTGATGGTTGTTCAGCAGTTTTATGATTTTGGTGTGCTCATGAGAGGAGGTGAGCCCAAGGTCCTTCTACTTCACCATCTTGTCTTGAAATCTCCCTGTTGCACAAACTCTAAACTTGGCTTTTTTAAGACACTTCTCAACAGTTGTCTCCAATTCTATCTGGTTTCTTACCTACAGCACTCCAGACATTTTGTTGTGGGAGGCTGACCTCTACATTGTAATATATTTTGCAGCAACCCTGTCCTTTACATACTTGATGCCAGTACCAACCCTTCATCTGTGACAACCAAAAATGTCCCATGGGGGATAAAAATCTCTCCTAGTCGAGACCCTTTTTCTCCTAGTGTACTTTCCTTACCATTTCTCAAATGTGCCTAGACCATAACTGTTTCTTTTACTCAAAGTTATTAATTATTATTGTGTAAAATATATATAACATACGGGCAGGTCATGGTGGAGAGCTCTGACAGAATGTGGTCCACTGGAGAAGGGAATGGCAAACCACTTCAGTATTCTTGCCTTGAGAACCCCATGAACAGTAATGAAAAGGCAAAATGATAGGATACTGAAAGAGGAACTCCTCAGGTCAGTAGGTGCCCAATATGCTACTGGAGATCAGTGGAGAAATAACTCCAGAAAGAATGAAGGGATGGAGCCAAAGCAAAAACAATACCCAGCTGTGGATGTGACTGGTGATAGAAGCAAGATCCAATGATGTAAAGAGCAATATTGCACAGGAACCTGGAATGTCAGGTCTATGAATCAAGGCAAATTGGAAGTGGTCAAATAGGAGATGGCAAGTGTGAACGTCGACATTCTAGGAATCAGCAAACTAAAATGGACTGGAATGGGTGAATTTAACTCAGATGACCATTATATCTACTACTGTGGGCAGGAATCCCTCAGAAGAAATAGAGTAGCCATCATGGTCAACAAAAGAGTCTGAAGTGCAGTACTCGGATGCAGTCTCAAAAACGACAGAATGATCTCTGTTCATTTCCAAACCAAACCATTCAATATCACGGTAATCCAAGTCTATGTCCCAACCAGTAACACTGAAGAAGCTGAAGTTGAACAGTTCTATGAAGACCTACAAGACCTTTTAGAACTAACACCCAAAAATGTCCTTTTCATTATAGGGGACTGGAATGCAAAAGTAGGAAGTCAAGAAACACCTGGAGTAACAGGCAAATTTGGCCTTGGAATGCAGAATGAAGCAGGGCAAAGGCTAATAGAGTTTTGCCAAGAAAATGCACTGGTCATAGCAAACACCCTCTTCCAACAACACAAGAGAAGACTCTACACGTGGACATCACCAGATGGGCAACACCGAAATCAGATTGATTATATTCTTTGCAGCCAAAGATGGAGAAGCTCTATATAGTCGACAAAAACAAGACCAGTAGCTGACTGTGGCTCAGATCATGAACTCCTTATTACCACATTTAGACTTAAATTGAGGAAGTAGGGAAAACCGCTAAACCATTCAGGTATGACCTAAAGCAAATCCCTTATGATTATACAGTGGAAGTGAGAAATAGATTTAAGGGCCTAGATCTGAGAGATAGAGTGCCTGATGAACTATGGAATGAGGTTCATGACATTGTACAGGAGACAGGGATCAAGACCATCCCTATGGAAAAGAAATGCAAAAAAGCAAAATGGCTGTCTGAGGAGGCCTTACAAATAGATGTGGAAAGAAGAGAAGCGAAAAGCAAAGGAGAAAAGGAAAGATATAAGCATCTGAATGCAGAGTTCCAAACAATAGGAAGAAGAGATAAGAAAGCCTTCCTCAGTTATCAATGCAAAGAAATAGAGGAAAAGAACAGAATGGGAAAGACTAGAGATCTCTTCAAGAAATTAGAGATATCAAGGGAACATTTCATGCAAAGATGGGTTCGATAAAGGACAGAAATGGTCTAGACCTAACAGAAGCAGAAGATATTAAGAAGAGATGGCAAGAATACACAGAAGAACTGTACAAAAAGGGTCTTCATGACCAAGATAATCACGATGGTGTGATCACTCATCTAGAGCCAGACATCCTGGAATGTGAAGTCAAGTGGGCCTTAGAAAGCATCACTATGAACAAACCTAGTGGAGGCGATGGCATTCCACTTGAGCTCTTTCAAATCCTGAAAGATGATGCTGTGAAAGTGCTGTACTCAATATGCCAGCAAATTTGGAAAACTCAACAGTGGCCACAGGACTGGAAAAGGTCAGTTTTCATTCCAATCCCAAAGAAAGGCAATGCGAAAGAATGCTCAAACTACCGCACAATTGTACTCATCTCACATGCGAGTAAAGTAATGCTCAAAATTCTCCAAGCCAGGCTTCAGCAATACGTGAACCGTGAACTTCCTGATGTTCAAGCTGGTTTTAGGAAAGGCAGAGGAACCAAAGATCAAATTGCCAACATCCGCTGGATCATGGAAAAAGCAAGAGAGTTCCAGAAAAAGATCTATTTCTGCTTTACTGACTAGGCCATAGCCTTTGACTGTGTGGATCACAATAAACTGTGGAAGATTCTGAGAGAGATGGGAATACCAGACCACCTGACCTGCCTCTTGAGAAATCTGTATGCAGGCCAGGAAGCAACAGTTAGAACTGGACATGGAACAACAGACTGGTTCCAAATAGGAAAAGGAGTACATCAAGGCTGTATATTGTCACCCTGTTTATTTAACTTCTATGCAGAGTGCATCATGAGAAACGCTGGACTGGAAGAAACACAAGCTGGAATCAAGATTGCTGGGAGAAGTATCAATAACCTCAGAAATGCAGATGACACCACCCTTATGGCAGAAAGTGAAGAGGAACTAAGAAGCCTCTTGATGAAAGTGAAAGATGAGAGTGAAAAGTTGGCTTAAAGCTCAACATTCAGAAAACGAAGATCATGGCATCCAGTCCCATCACTTCATGGCAAATATATGGGGAAACAGTGGAAACAGCGTCAGACTTTTTTTTTTTTTGCTCCAAAATCACTGGAGATGGTGACTGCAGGCATGAAATTAAAAGACGCTTACTCCTTGGAAGAAAAGTTGTGACCAACCTAGATAGCATATTGAAAAGCAGAGACATTACTTTGCCGACTAAGATCCGTCTAGTCAAGGCTATGGCTTTTCCAGTAGTCACGTATGAATGTGAGAGTTGGACTGTGAAGAAGGCTGAGTGCCGAAGAACTGGTGCTTTTGAACTGTGGTGTTGGAGAAGACTCTTGAGAGTCCCTTGGACTGCAAAGAGATCCAACCAGTCCTGGGTGTTCTTTGGAAGGAATGATGCTAAAGCTGAAACTCCAGTACTTTGGCCACCTCATGCGAAGAGTTGACTCATTGGAAAAGACTCTGATGCTGGGAGGGATTGGAATCAGGAGGAGAAGAGGGCGACAGAGGATGAGATGGCTGGATGGCATCACTGACTCGATGGACATGAGTCTGAGTGAACTCCGGGTGTTGGTGATGGACAGGGAGGCCTGGCGTGCTGCGATTTATGGGGTCACAAAGAGTCAAACACGACTGAGCAACTGAACTGAACTGATATATATAAATTGTGTAAATTTTATATATTTACATATTATATAAATATATTTACATAATATATATATATATATATTGTTGTTGTTTTTTGCTTAGTCACTCATCAGAGTCCAATTCTTTGCAACCCAATTGGCTATAGCCCACCAGGCTTCTCTGTTCATGGGACTTTCCAGGCAAGAATACCTGAGTGGGTTGCTATTCTCTTCTCCAGGGGAATCTTCCCAAATCAGGGACTGAACCTGGGTCTCCTTCATTGCAAGCAGATTCTTTACCGTCTGAGCCACCAGAGAAGCTCATATATGTTATGTACATATATATGTATATAACATAATATTTACTTATCATTGCAAGTATACAGTTCAGTAGCATTAAGTATATTCACATTGCTGTGGAACTGTCAACACCATCCATAACTTTTTCATTTTCTAAACTGAAACTCTATACTTGTTAGATAATAACTTCCACTCTTTCCTCCCCACCAGCCCCTGGAAACAATTCTGACTTTAGTTATTTGACTATTCAAAGTACCTCACAGAAGTGATAGAAGTGGAACCCTAAAATGTTTGTCCTTTTACATCTGGCTTACTTCACTTGGCATAATGTCTTCAGAGTTCATCTATGTTGTAGCATGTGTCAGAATTTCCTTCTGATTTAAAGCTGAATAAAATTCCATTGTATGTATGTACCACGTGTTGTTTATCTATTGATGGACATTTAGGTTTTTTCTACCTTTTCACTACAGCAAATAAATTTGCTGTGAAAGTGAATATACAGATATCTATTCAAGTCCCTGCTTTCAATTCTTTGGGGTATATGCTCAGAAGTGGATATTCTGGACCGTATGATAATTCTATGGTAATTTTTTGAGGACGCTGTTTTCCACAGTAGCTGCAGCACTTTATATTTCCACCAGCAGCACACAGGGGTTCAGTGTCTTCACAACCTCACCAATGCTTGCTATATTTTGGATGTTTTGGTAATTTAGGTATTCTAATAGTGTGAATTAGTATCTAATTGTGATTTTGACTTCCATTTCCCTAGTGATTAGTGATGTTGAGCATCTTTTCTTGTGCTTATTGTCATTTGTATTTCTTTGGAGAAATATCTATTCAAGTCTTTTCCCCAATTTTAATGGATTTTTTTTTGTTTTGTTGTCAGAATTCTTTATATATTTTGGATATTAATTCCTTATCAGATATATGATCTGCAAATATTTTGTTCTATCCTGTGGTTTGCTTTTTCACTCTGTTGATAGTGTCCTTCAGTGCACTAAGTTCAAAGTATATTAACTTTCAATTAAAAAATTACATGTCTTGAAGTCTTGGAAAGAGGCATCCCAACAAATATAAACCTGCAGTATGTAATTTAGCATGATATACTTAAAATGTGTATTTGTTTTGCTGCTGTAACAAAATACCACAATCTTAGTGGCTTAACAGAATGAAAACTTATTATCTTATAGTTCTATAGGTCAGAATTGTGAAATCGATCTTCAGTTCAGCCAGTTCGGTCGCTCAGTCATGTCTGACTCTTTGCAACCCCATAGACTGCAGCACGCCAGGCCTCTCTGTTCATCACAAACTCCCTTGTAGTCCAAGGGACTCTCTGTCTTCAAGGCTGCATTCCTTCTGAAGAGCCTAGAGAAAAATATATTTGCTTGCCTTTCCTAGCTTCCCAGAGGCCAACCACATTACTTGACTCATGGCTGCCTTCTACCAGTTTCAAAGCCAACAACTTTGCATTTCTCTCTGACCATTCTTTCATAACCACAACTTCCTCTGAATCTTATCTCAGTCAGGAAAGGCTCTTTAAAAGATTCATTTGATTAGGTCAGGCCCGCTCAGATAATCCAAGATAATCTGCCCATCCCAAAAATCCTTAAACTTAATCTTCCAAGTTCCTTTGCCATGTAAGGTAACATAGTAACAGGTTCCAGAGATTAGATCTTTGGGGAGCCCATTATTCTGCCTTTCAAAAAGAGTAAAAAAATGTAAAACTTAAGTAAACCTAGAATTCATATTGTTATATGACTTTCTGAAAACACTTTTTCCTCCTCATCCTAGCCAAGCACCAGGATAACTCTTCATCCTCTGGACTTCAGGATGCTAACTGAATTTCTATAGACTTTTATGACCATCTGCTTTAATGATCAAGATATTTCATGAGTTCACACTATTTTTTATGGTTTAGAATAACTGATAACAGAAACATATGGGGTGAAATCTTTCAAAGGTTTGTCATTACTTTAGCAAAGGGAATTGGAAAAATCTAGCAATCTTGAAATGCTACCTCCATATTAAGTATTACATTAATATGTATACTATATGTATATTAGTATAGTGTACATATATATGTATATTATTAAGTATACATATTAGTAGTGATAATTAATCACATACTTATGTGAGTATGCAATAAGTGTTCAGCCAAAAGTGGGCAATAGGATTCTCTCTTAAGTATTAATGCCCGGGAGATGCCTGGCACTAGATAATGGAGGCAGCGCCATCACACAGTTTATTTTCAGCACAGTTCAGTTCAGTTGGTCAGCCGTGTCTGACTCTTTGCGACCCCATGGACTGCAGCACGACAGGCCTCCCTGTCAATCACCAACCCCCAGAGTTTACTCAAACTCATGTCCATTGAGTTGGTGATGCTATCCAACCATCTCATCCTCTGCTTACAAATAGCTTCTTACATCCCTTCTTCTCCTGCCTTCAATCTTCCCAGCATCAGGGTCTTTTCAAATGAGTCAGCTCTTTGCATCAGGTGGCCAAAGTACTGGAATTTCAGTTTCAACATCAGTCCTTCCAATGAAGGACTTCCAATGAAGGACACTCAGGACTGATCTCCTTTAGGATGGACTGGTTGGATCTCCTTGCAGTCTCCATGGGACTCTCAAGAGTCTTCTCCAACACCACAGTTCAAAAACATCAGTCCTTCAGTGCTCATCTTTCTTTGTAGTCCAACTCTCGCATCCATACATGACTAGAGGAAAAACCATACCCTTGACTAGATGGACCTTTGTTGGCAAACTAATGGCTCTGCTTTTTAATATGCAGTCTAGGGTGGTCATAACTTTCCTGCCAAAGAATAAGCATCTTTTAATTTCATGGCTACAATCACCATCTGCCATGATTTTAGAGCCCTAAAATATAAAGTCTGCCACCTTTTCGACTGTTTCCCCATCTATTTGCCATGAAGTGATGGGACCAGATGACTTAATCTTAGTTTTCTGAATGTTGAGCTTTAAGCCAACTTTTTCACTCTCCTCTTTCACTTTCATCAAGAGGATCTTTAGTTCTTCTTCACTTTCTGCCATGAGGGTGGTGCCATCTACATTTCTGAGGTTATTGATATTTCTCCTGACAATCTTGATTCCAGCTTGTGCTTCCTCCAGCCCAGCGTTTCTCATGTTGTACTCTGCATAGAAGTTAAATAAGCAGGGTGACAATATACAGCCTTGACGTACTCCTTTTCCTATTTGGAACCAGTCTGTTGTTCCATGTCCAGTTCTAACTGTTGCTTCCGGGCCTGCACAAAGATTTCTGAAGAGGCAGGTCTGATATTCCCATCTCTTGAAGAATTTTCCACAGTTTATTGTGATCCACACAGTCAAAGGCTTTGGCATAGTCAGTAAAGCAGAAATAGATGTTTTTCTGGAACTCTCTTGCTTTTTTGATGATCCAGCAGATGGTGGCAATTTGATCTCCGGTTCCTCTGCCTTTTCTAAAACCAGCTTGAACATCTGGAAGTTCACAGTTCATGTATTGCTGAAGCCTGGCTTGGAGAATTTTGAGCATTACTTTACTAACATGTGAGATGAGTGCAATTGTGTAGTAGTTTGAGCATTCTTTTGCATTGCCTTTCTTTGGGATTGGAATGAAAACTGACCTTTTCCAGTCCTGTGGCCAGTGCTGAGTTTTCCAAATTTGCTGGCATATTGAGTGCAGCACTTTCACAGCATCATCTTTCAGGATTTGAAACAGCTCAACTGGAATTCCATCACCTCCACTAGCTTTGTTCATAGTGATGCTTCCTAAGGCCCACTTGATTTCACATTCCAGGATGTCTGGCTCTAAGTGAGTGATCACACCACTGTGATCATCTGGGTCATTAAGATCCCTTTTGTACAGATCCTCTGTGTATTCCTACCACCTCTTCTTGATATCTTCTGCTTCTGTTAGGTCCAAACCATTTCTGTCCTTTATTGAGCACGTCTTTGCATGAAATGTTCCCTGGTATCTCTAATTTTCTTGAAGAGATCTCTAGGCTTTCCCATTCTGTTGTTTTCCTCTATTTTTTTGCACTGATCACTGAGGCAGGCTTTCTTACCTCTCCTTGCTATTCTTTGGAACTCTGCATTCAGATGCTTGTATCTTTCCTTTTCTCCTTGGCTTTTTGCTTCTCTTCTTTTCACAGTTATTTCAAGGCCTCCTCAGACAGCCATCCTGCATTTTTTGCATTTCTTTTCCATGGGGATGGTCTTGATCCCTGTCTCCTGTACAATGTCACGAACCTCATTCCATAGTTCATCAGACACCCTGTCTATCAGATCTAATCCCTTGAATCTATTTCTTACTTTCACTGTATAATCATAAGGGATTTGATTTAGGTCATATCTGAATGTTCTAGCGGTTTTCCCTACCTTCTTCAATTTAAGTCTGAATATGGCAATGAGGAGTTTATGATCTGAACCACATTCAGCTCCTGGTCTCGTTTTTGCTGGCTGTATAGAGCTTCTCCATCTTTGGCTGCAAGAAAAAATAATCAATCTGATTTCAGTGTTGACCATCTGGTGATGTCTATGTGTAGAGTCTTCTCTTGTGTTGTTGGAAGAGGGTGTTTGCTATGACCAGTGTGTTCTCTTGGCACAAGTTACCCCAGATCAGTCTTGTACTCTATCGCTAATCCATGCTCCCTGGACTATGTCCATCTAGAAGAAAAGGCTCTTTATTCTCATTTTGCAAAGCTTGGTCATATGAGCTACTTGTGGCCTGGCCTGGGGGGAATTCAGAAGGAAGGGGCTGACTAATGGTCACTGTTAGTTTTCCATACCTAGGACACTGACAGAAGTTACACACATGCTATCTAAAGTGTTCTATTTGACTGTTAGAAGAACATGGAGCAGCCAATATAAATAAATAATACCTATCCCTATATGTACAACTGAAATGTTCTGTACAGATAGAATATGACCAGGGTCAAGCTCTGACAAACTGTCATTCATATATATAATCAGTCTGTCATGGCCTCCAACTTACCTTCTATCCTCCAATTCTATATTCTATTTTCATCCAGGACATAGACCATCATTTAAAGCTGCTTTCTGACAGAGATATTGAAATATCAACTTATACCTGAAATACCTCCCCAAAGTGACAAGGTGCTCTACCAAAGTATCATTGTTGTTCAGTTGCTGGGTCATGTCTGACTCTTTGTGACCCCGTGGACTGCAGCATGCCAGGCTCCCCTGTCCTTCACGATCTTTTGGAATTTGCTCAAATTCATGTCCATTGAGTCAAAGATGCTATCTAACCATCTCATCCTTGGCCACCCCCTTCTCCTTTTGCCTTTAATCTTTCCCAGCATCAGGATCTTTTTCAGTGGGTTGTCTCTTCACATCAGGTTGCCAAAGTAGTAGAGCTTCAGTTTCTGCATCAGTCCTTCCAGTGAATATTTAGGGTTGTTTTTCAGTCTTCCCTCATAGCTCAGTTGGTAAAGAATCCGCCTGCAATGCAGGAGACCCTAGTTCAATTCCTGGGTTGGGAAGATCTGCTGGAGAAGGGATTGGCTACCCACTCCAGTATTCTTGGGCTTCCTTTGTTGCCCAGCTGCTAAAGAGTCTGCCTGCAATGCGGAAGACCTGGGTTCATTCCCTGGGTTGGGAAGATCCCCTGGAGAAGGGAAAGGCTGCTCACTCTAGTATCCTGGCCTGGAGAATTCCATGGACTGTATAGTTCATGTGATGGCAAAGAGTCAGACACGACTGAACAATTTTCACTTTCCTTTAGGATTAACTAGTTTGTTCTCCTTGCTATCCAAGGGATTCTCAAGAGTCTTCTCCAGCACCACAGTTGAAAAGCATCAATTCTTTGGCACTCAACCTTCTTTATGATTCAACTCTCTTGTGACTACTGGAAAAACCATAGCTTTATAGAATCAATTATTTTTAAGCATCTCATCTTATTTAATGTCAAAATATATTTGACATTTCAATATCAGCCAGTTTGAAATATACTCCAGCCATCCAGTCTGTAGACACAGATTATAATAGAGAATTTTTGATATTATAATACATAATAAAATAATATTAGTATGTTTCCAGATATTATTTCCCCCGCCCCATAGACAAGTAGATAGTTAGAAAAGTGGAGGTGGGGGGAAAGAAAAGCAGAGAGAGTAAAAGATGCATTAGAAATCACCCAGCATAACCCCATGTACAAAGATAAAATTCATCATCATCAAAAGAATTCTCTGAGATGCTTTTTGTTAAGGCCCACAATTTGCTTGTTCCCATGCAAAAATGCACTATTCAAATACTGACAAATACTATCTCTAAGAATTCCTAATAATGATAATGCTAGACCATTGGCTTGTCATTCATTTTAAGGACTTTTTATTGTGGAATAGGAAAGATCTGATAGAAATGATTATGGCTGTGTGGAAATATATATTTCAGTAAAATCACATACATTTCTACAGATCCATACACTGAATACCTGTTTTGTTTCTTTTTTTAGAAACTCAAATACAAATAAATGTTGTTAGAAGGAGATATATTAGAATCTATTCTCAAAATCTTTATTTTCCCTTTCATATATATCTTAGAAGAAAGGAAATGCAATCCTTTACAGAGGCAATTGAGAGCTTATCCCACAACTCCGGGATTTTGAGTAAAGGTACATTCTAGCTCAGAATTCAGTGGACAAATAAATACGCAATTCACAGCCTGCCTGCAGCATACCTGGTTAGAATTTCCAAGCTTCTTTACAGCCTCTTCCTCTTCATATGGCCACACACACTAAATTTCCCACTGTTTCCTGGATTTTCTTTTTGCCATTGTCTGGGATCTCCTTGCCCCCTTCATTGACCTGGCAAACTTCTATTCACAAATTATGTCCCAGCCAAAATGCCATCTCTTATGAGTTTCTCTGACCTTTCTCATCCCATCCCCCACTACTGTGATTTCAGAATCAGTAACTTCAGATTTGTTGTTTTCAAGGCATTTATATGTGTCTGTATTACAGCACCCTTCACAACGGATTATTTGTGTACATGTACATATGCCACCCACCTCTATATGGAGCTCCTTAGAGACTGGGTTTGTTCCTCATTTTTCTGGTATTTAGAGGTTATCTCATTACATGGCATAGTCTGATGAACAGAACTGAATAAAGGAAACACATAAGATGAACTTTCTTTTGTCTGAGATGATATCTGTCCCAGAGAATATAGAAATATCTTTACAAGACCAATAATGAGCTTAATGGTACTTAATATCAATTATGTTCAATCTTCAATTTTAGAAATAGCGTCAGATTTGGGGTTTTTTTACCAATAGCAGTTAAACAAAGATATTGAAGGAAATTTTATTGCAGCAATTGCTCAAGTTGAAACAGGTTTGAGAACAAATTCAATTTAAATACATGTCATTTACTTCTATTTACCTATAAGATGTTTAAAATGGAACACTTTGGGGCAGAATTATAAAAGTCTCCGTCTTCAGTTGTGAATCATGAGGAAGTCTTTTATAGCTTTTCAAACATTGTACTGCAGTTGGTTATTCAAAAGTTCAAATTATCTCAGATTGTTCAGTGCTGCAGATTGCTAACGATAATGTTCATTCAAATGAACCCACGCTCTTTGGAAAGCGTTAGTTCCAATGGATTGGCTGTAGACTCCCCCAAAGATGGTACAAATTAGGACAGTTTCCATAGGTCCTGCTCTGTACTGATAGCTCAGTTGGTAAAGAATCTGCCTGCAATGCAGGAGACCCCAGTTTGATTCCTGTGTTGGGAAGATCCACTGGAGAAGGGAAAGGCTACTTACTCCAGTATTCTGGCCTGGAGAATTCCATAGACTGTATAGTCCATAGGATCACAAAGAGTCAGACATGACTAAGTGACTTTCACTTTGCTTTCTGCTCTGTAAAATTCCATGTTCCGTTGGTAAAGGGTAGCAACTCAGGATACGACTTGATGAGGAAAACTGTACCTCCTCCAACTGTTTTTTATCCCCCCTAATACCTGAAGCCAGCAAAGATCTTTAAATGACAGTTCAGTTCAGTCGCTCAGTCGTGTCCGACTCTTTGCGACCCCATGAATCGCAGCATGCCAGGCCTCCCTGTCTGTCACCAACTCCCGGAATTCACTCAGACTCGCGACCATCGAGTCAGTGATGCCATCCAGCCATCTCATCCTCTCTCGTTCCCTTCTCCTCCTGCCCCCAATCCCTCCAGGCATCAGAGTCTTTTCAAATGAGTCAACTCTTCACATGAGGTGGCCAAAGTAGTGGAGGTTCAGCTTTAGCATCATTCCTTCCAAAGAACACCCAGGACTGATCTCTTTTAGAATGGACTGGTAGGATCTCCTTGCAGTCCAACGGACTCTCAAGAGTCTTCTCCAACACCGCAGTTCAAAAGCATCAATTCTTCGGCACTCTGCTTTCTTCACAGTCCAACTCTCACATCCAAACATGACTACTAGAAAAACCATAGCCTTGACTAGACGGACCTTAGTCGGCAAAGTAATGTCTCTGCTTTTCAATATGCTATCTAGGTTGGTCATAACTTTTCTTCCAAGGAGTAAGCGTCTTTTAATTTCATGTCTACAATCACCATCTGCAGTGATTTTGGAGCCCAAAAAAATAAAGTCTGACACTGTTTCCACTGTTTCTTCATCTATTTCCCATGGAGTGATGGGACTGGATGCCATGATCTTCATTTTCTGAATGTTGAGCTTTAAGCCAACTTTCACTCTCCTCTTTTACTTTCATCAAGCGGCTTTTTAGTTTGTCTTCATTTTCTGCCATAAGGGTGGTGTCATCTGCATTTCTGAGGTTATTGATATTTCTCCCAGCAATCTTGATTCCAGCTTGTGTTTCTTCCAGTCCAGCGTTTCTCATGATGTACTCTGCATAGAAGTTAAATAAGCAGGGTGACAATATACAGCCTTGATGTACTCCTTTTCCTATTTGGAACCAGTCTGTTGTTCCATGTCCAGTTCTAACTGTTGCTTCCTGACGTGCATACAAATTTCTCAAGAGGCAGGTCAGGTGGTCAGGTATTCCCATCTCTCTCAGAATTTTCCACAGCTTATTGTGATCCACACAGTCAAAGGCTTTGGCATAGTCAATAAAGCAGAAATAGATGTTTTTCTGGAACTCTCTTGCTTTTTCCATGATCCAGCAGAGGTTGGCAATTTGATCTCTGGTTCCTCTGCCTTTTCTAAAACCAGCTTGAACATCAGGAAGTTCACAGTTCACTTTTTGCTGAAGCCTAGCTTGGAGAATTTGGAGCATTACTTTGCTAGTGTGTGAGATGAGTGCAATTGTGTGGTAGTTTGAGCATTCTTTTGCATAGCTTTTCTTTGGGGTTGGAATGAAAACTGACCTTTTCCAGTCCTGTGGCCACTGTTGAGTTTTCCAAATTTGCTGGCATATTGAGTACAGCACTTTCACAGCATCATCTTTCAGGATTTGAAAGAGCTCAAGTGGAATTGCATCACCTCCACTAGCTTTGTTCATAGTGATGCTTTCTAAGGCCCACTTGACTTCACATTCCAGGATGTCTGGCTCTAGATGAGTGATCACACCATCGTGATTATCCGGGTCATGAAGACCCTTTTTGTACAGTTCTTCTGTGTATTCTTGCCATCTCTTCTTAATATCTTCTGCTTCTGTTAGGTCTAGACCATTTCTGTCCTTTATCGAACCCATCTTTGCATGAAATGTTCCCTTGATATCTCTAATTTCTTGAAGAGATCTCTAGTCTTTCCCATTCTGTTCTTTTCCTCTATTTCTTTGCATTGATAACTGAGGAAGGCTTTCTTATCTCTTCTTCCCATTGTTTGGAACTCTGCATTCAGATGCTTATATCTTTCCTTTTCTCCTTGGCTTTTCGCTTCTCTTCTTTCCACATCTATTTGTAAGGCCTCCTCAGACAGCCATTTTGCTTTTTTGCATTTCTTTTCCATAGGGATGGTCTTGATCCCTGTCTCCTGTACAGTGTCACAAACCTCATTCCATAGTTCATCAGGCACTCTATCTATCAGATCTAGGCCCTTAAATCTATTTCTCACTTCCACTGTATAATCATAAGGGATTTGCTTTAGGTCATACCTGAATGGTCTAGCGGTTTTCCCTACTTTCTTCAATTTAAGTCTGAATGTGGTAATAAGGAGTTCTTGATCTGAGCCACAGTCAGCTCCTGGTCTTGTTTTTGTCGACTGTATAGAGCTTCTCCATCTTTGGCTGCAAAGAATATAATCAATCTGATTTCGGTGTTGCCCATCTGGTGATGTCCACGTGTAGAGTCTTCTCTTGTGTTGTTGGAAGAGGGTGTTTGCTATGACCAGTGCATTTTCTTGGCAAAACTCTATTAGCCTTTGCCCTGCTTCATTCTGCATTCCAAGGCCAAATTTGCCTGTTACTCCAGGTGTTTCTTGACTTCCTACTTTTGCATTCCAGTCCCCTATAATGAAAAGGACATCTTTTTTGGGTGTTAGTTCTAAAAGGTCTTGTAGGTCTTCATAGAACCATTCAACTTCAGCTTCTTCAGCATTACTGGTTGGGGCATAGACTTGGATTACTCTTTTATTGAATGGTTTGGTTTGGAAACGAACAGAGATCATTCTGTCATGTTTGAGATTGCATCCAAGTACTGCATTTCGGACTCTTTTGTTGACCATGATGGCTACTCCATTTCTTCTGAGGGATTCCTGCCCACAGTAGTTGATATAATGGTCATCTGAGTTAAATTCACCCATTTCAGTCCATTTTAGTTTGCTGATTCCTAGAATGTTGACGTTCACTCTTGCCATCTCCTATTTGACCACTTCCAGTTTGCCTTGATTCATGGACCTGACATTCCAGGTTCCTATGCAATATTGCTCTTTACAGCATCAGACCTTGCTTCTATCACCAGTCACATCCACAGCTGGGTATTGTTTTTGCTTTGGCTCCATCCCTTCATTCTTTCTGGAGTTATTTCTCCACTGACCTCCAGTAGCATATTGGGCACCTACTGACCTGGAGAGTACCTCTTTCATTATCCTATAATTTTGCCTTTTCATACTGTTCATGGGATTCTCAAGTCAAGAATACTGAAGTGGTTTGCCATTCCCTTCTCCAGTGGACCACATTCTGTCAGACCTCTCCCCCATGACCCGCCTGTCTTGGGTTGCCCCACGAGCCTGGCTTAGTTTCATTGAGTTAGACAAGTCTGTGGTCCTAGTGTGATTCGATTGACTAGATTTCTGTGAGTATGGTTTCAGTGTGTCTGCCCTCTGATGCCCTCTTGCAACACCTACCATTTTACTTGGGTTTCTCTTACCTTGGGCATGGGGTATCTCTTCACGGCTGCTCCAGCAAAGTGCAGCTGCTGCTCCTTACCTTGGATGAGGGGTATCTCCTCCCACCGCCTTTCCTGACCTTCAGCATGGGATGGCTCCTCTAGGCCCTCCTGTGCCCAGCAGCCACCACTCCTTGGACGTGGGGTTGTTCCTCCTGGCCGCTGCCCCTGGCCTTGGGCGTGGGGTTGCTCCTCCCAGTCACCGCCCTGGCCTCGGGCACCGCCAGTTAATGAAATTGTGGGCTAACTAGCATTCCTGGAATATTTTGATGAGCTTTGGTAGCATAAAATACTAAAACTAGTCTGGAGAGCAAATCCAAGAATATGTATCAGAAGTTTTTAAAAATCTTTGAATGCCTCTTTCATCCCTAAAACTCTCCTGTAAAGATCTAAATGATGATGTTTCTAGTTGATGTCTTTGTTGTATGTAACACTTCGATTCTTTGTGCCACTTGCTTCCCCAAGAGTAAGTTCCATCCTTGATTTACCCGAAGGATCTTGAAGCAGGGCCTGTTATTTTTGTGGCTTAGCACAGCTATTTTTCCTCTGGAGTCAGTTTTTCTCTCACTTGAATGGTTATGTGAGTATATTTAGTCACTATTTCAATATCTTGATCGTGTCTTCTTACCTGTTTAGAATAACATATTCTGCATTGCATCATTTGCAGCACTAAACAGACAACAAGGTTTGCTTTCAGAGTAAATTCAGTTACGTTGTTAAGCTGATGATATTTGGGAAAAAAGAAAGGAACTGGATTTGAAAATTGGCCCTCATTTTTTAAGCTGTATAACCCTTGTCCAAAGGAAATTTTACACATTTGAAAATAAATGTCTTTTGAGGAGAAGAGTGTCTAGAATAGGAGAAGGAGTCATGAGATCCCAAATATCAGGTAGGTCCCATCTTATCCCTTCCCCTGCCCTCAGGCCTCCGCTGAACACAGTATAGAAAACACCCTTTTTTTGGTCTGTCTTTAAGCCTTTGATTGAGAATTGAAACACTTTGTTTCAGTTTCTCTATATTAAATACAAAAAACTTTCACTTCAAACAGTACCTCTTATCTAGAGAGCAAGAGGAGTGCATAAATGGATATATACTCTACATGTGTGTGCCACTTCTATCTTCTGTTATTTGAGTTCTTAAACAAAATGCTATTTATTTTTATACATAATTTCACTTTGTCCAGCAAGTCAATCTTCTGAAATGCTCATTGGTTCTACTTCATGAGAGAAAAAGAATAGAGGAGGAAAAGATACATGAGGTTGAAAAACCAGAATGAAAACCCTGCTGCTGCTAAGTCACTTCAGTCGTGTCCGACTCTGTGCGACCCCATAGACGGCAGCCCATCAGGTTCCCCTGTCCCTGGGATTCTCCAGGCAAGAACACTGGAGTGGGTTGCCATTGCCTTCTCCGAATGAAAACCCTAGCTTCACCTTTATCACCATGTGACCTTTATTGAGTATTCACACCCTCATGTGTTAATGAAAAGCAATATCCACATCACAGGGTTGATTAAGTTAAATCACTTAGAAAGTCCTCAGTAGAAGTGTATTTCTGCTTTTCATAGTGATTATACAGTTGGAGAACTTTGCAGCAGTTATCAAAGATGCAAGACCATCCCTAACGGTCACTATCTTTTTAAGAGACTAGAAGCTTAGCATTAGCCCTCCCTTGGTTTCCTGAGAAGGCTGGCTTTCCTGAGAACCCAAGGCTGATTCATAGTTCTACAACTTGTGAAGCAAACGCACCATCCAAGATTGCAGAAGTCAAATTGTGAAGTAGTATTGGTCACTCAAGCGTCCCATCATCCTTTGGATATTTGCCAATCCTCAAATCTTCCCATACACATACATATAGGGCAACTTACCTGTCCTTTATCTCACCTCTTCAGGGTACCTTTAGTTAGTTCAGTTAGTTAGTTCAGTCACTCAGTCATGTCCGACTCTTTGTGACCCCAAAATCACAGCACACCAGGCCTCCCTGTCCATCACCTTCTCCCGGAGTCCACTCAGACTCCCATCCATCGAGTCCGTGATGCCATCCAGCCATCTCATCCTGGGTCGTCCCCTTCTCCTCCTGCCCCGAATCCCTCCCAGCATCAGAATCTTTTCCAATGAGTCAGCTCTTTGCATGAGGTGTCCAAAGTACTGGAGCTTCAGCTTTAGCATCATTCCTTCCAAAGAAATCCCAGGGCTGATCTCCTTCAGAATGGACTGGTTGGATCTCCTTGCAGTCCAAGGAACCATCAAGAGTCTTCTCCAACACCACAGTTCAAATGCATCAATTCTTCGGCGCTCAGCCTTCTTCACAGTCCAACTCTCACATCCATACATGACCACAGGGAAAACCATAGCCTTGACTAGACAGACCTTAGTCGGCAAAGTAATGTCTCTGCTTTTGAATATGCTATCTAGGTTGGTCATAACTTTTCTTCCAAGGAGTAAGCGTCTTTTAATTTCATGCCTGCAGTCACCATCTGCAGTGATTTTGGAGCCCAAAAAAATAAAGTCTGACACTAGAATGTCGACATTCACTCTTGCCATCTCTTGTTTGACCACTTTCAGTTTGCCTTGATTCATGGACCTGACATTCCAGGTTCCTATGCAATATTGCTCTTTACAGCATCGGACCTTGCTTCTATCACCAGTCACATCCACAACTGGGTATTTTTTTTGCTCTGGCTCCATCCCTTCATTCTTTCTGGAGTTATTTCTCCACTGATCTCCAGTAGCATATTGGGCACCTAATGACCTGGGGAGTTCCTCTTTTGGTATCCTATCATTTTGCCTTTTCCCACTGTTGCCTAAATTAATGAAGACTCTATCAATTTAAAAGTGGCTCATTGATACAGATAACTGTTACCCTGTTGTATTCCTATTTTCAGATCAACCTTACTTATCATTGAATTACTTATGTACTCAAAAGCCTTTAATTTCCCTTTACTTTAATTCTAATGCCTTTGATCTCCTGGTGTTACTCCCCATCACCCAAAAGTATTTTTTACCTGCTGCTAGTAGGTTTCTACCATTCAAGTCACCATCCCCCAACACCACAGTCCCCTGGATGACCTCTTTTCTTCTGGCCACTCTCTTCAATCATACTCTCACTCAAAGACTACTCCTCAAGCCCTGAAACCTTCTTGCTACTTCAGTCCTGCTAAACTTCTCCTCCTCAAGCTTCCTACAAATCCTGGACACAGTACCACATAGTTTCATTCTCAGTTACCTACTGTGCTGTGCTGTGCTTAGTCGCTGGGTCATGTCTGACCTTTGCGACCCCATGCGATCCCCATGGCTCCTCTGTCCATTGGCATTCTCCAGGCAAGAATACTGGAGTGGGTTGCCTTGCCCTCCTCCAGGGGACCTTCCCAACCCAAGGATCAAACCCAGGTCTCCCACATTGAGAGTGGATTCTTTACCGTCTGAGCTACCAGGGAAGTCCTAGTTACCTACTGCTTTGTCTTTATTATTTTACTGTCTCATACCCATCTTATTTCTCCAACTACATTATTAACTCTTTGAGGCAGGAGTCATACATGTATGTGTCTCGCATCCCTCCTAGCATATGGTAGGAAATGTTGATGGCATCTGTGGCTTGCCTGGCCTGATAATTCATTATAAAAGTCATAATATCTATACCATTGGAGGAAGTTGCAGGCAGGTAGGAAATGCTTGGGGGAAGGACAACTTGGCCCTCAACTCCATCCATGCAGGCCATGACCTCTTCTTTCCTAATAGAGGTAGCCCTGGATGCAAACTGACATTTCTATGGCTCTAAGAATCACCATAAATTAACTCAGCGCTATATCTCCCTGGAAGTTTCCTAAAAGAGGTAAGATTCATTTGATTGATACAGAGTGATGACTCAGCTATCTAGACTGTGATAACTGAACAAATGACTCCAGAGTAATGACTTCCATGGACACAGAAATGTACTCCTAAATTTAAAGCATCATAATCTTTTGCATTTTAACCATTTGATGGAAACTTATGCTACATTCTAGAATACAGAATATACTTCTCTGTTTTCTCAAATAGGCCTACATGGACTTGATTTAGCAATGAGAGCATCATCTCTCAACATTTTCTACACAACTTTTATCAGCAGAAGAGAGTGAACACTTGTTTCCAAGTGAATAAGCATGAAATGCCCCATTTTTATCTTACGTTATTATCTAAATTTTGCATTTGATAATATATCTTTGTTTAAAGGTGAAGTTAGTTCTTTTATATCAGTGGTTTCCTAGCACTGGTTCATGGATTTGACAAAGTATTCACTTTGCCAAATGACCTCTTTTGGATAGGTTTATGTCTCTCCTCAGAGAAGGCAATGGCACCCCACTCCAGTACTCTTGCCTGGAGAATCCCATAGATGGGGGAGTCTGGTAGGCTGCAGTCCATGGGGTCTTGAACAGTCGGACACGACTGAGCGACTTCCCTTTCACTTTTCACTTTCATTCACTTTTCACTTTCATGCATTGGAGAAGGAAATGGCAACCCACTCCAGTGTTCTTGCCTGGAGAATCCCAGGGACGGGGGAGCCTGGTGGGCTGCCATCTCTGGGGTCACACAGAGTCGGACACGACTGAAGTGACTTAGCAGCAGAAGCATGTCTCTCCTATTTGGTTAATGTTATAATAGCCTTTCTTTATGAAATGATATTGATGAATGCCCTTTAATTGATTTTAAAAAAACACACAGAACCACTCCACTTTTATTTCACTTGTCCAAAATATTCAAAATCCTGGATCTACTATTTTACTTTACCATGAAATCTAAAAAGAAAATTTTAAAGTCCAAAAGTATGACCCATGTTTACTCTCTTATAGCATGCCCCCAAAGTATGTATCTTTGTGAACCTCTGTTAAGGAGCCACTCAGAAAAGCAGTGATGTTCTCAAGGGTTGCAGACGTAGGTTGGTTTCTGGCCCCACGCTGAACATTCTAGACTTCTACACTTGCCAAGTGTTGTCACTTCCTATCAAACCATATGTTATCTATATATTTCCTTTCAGGCATCTAATGTAAAAGTCTTTATCTCACATTTATATTGCTTCTTATACTTCCTTATAGCTGGGACAACAGATTAGCAAAAATTTTATATCAAATATAAGAATTAGATTAAGTGTATCCGACTGGACATCCAAAGAATTCTCCTATGAATAATTGTGTGAGTGTTAGTATGTGGACATTATATCCATTTTGGCTACTGGGAGCTCTCTTTTTCTCTGTTCTGTGTCCTTGCCTGCATTACAGATGAATGAGGTTTCTGGAAACCAAATTGTGACTAGAAGAATTTCTACTAAACTTAAATAATAGAATAGACAATAAATATCTCACTTACATTAAGAAATGTGAGACAACCATGTTGTTGTCTATTGCTCCATTAAAAAGTCAATCCCAAAATGCAGTGGCATGTGATGATAGACATTTATTCATGCTCACAGGCTCTAGGTCAGCTAGGATTAAGCTCATCTATGCTGGGCTAAGCAAGGGACTTTGCTCCAAGTTTTGAGTCTGACTGGATGTGACTCCTCACTAGAGGCTGGGCTCAGTTCTGTTCCATGTACATTCTTTCCAGGATCCAGGCTGAAAGAGCAAGGGGTGCTCTTCTCATAGTGATGCACAAGAGGGCAGGCCCATCTATAATAAGCACATTTCAAGCCTTTGCATCCCTTTGGTCAAAGCAAGTCACATGACAGAGTCCCAGAGTCAAAGGCAGGAAATTTTCTTCACCTACCGTGAGGTTATATCAAAGGTGTGGATGTATAATGCCTCTACAGGAGAGTGATGAATTGTGAGAAATTCAATCTACTACAGGCTGGGTGACTTCTGACACAGCCACTAATCACAATGGACTTTCTAGGGAAAAAGAAATAAAAAACAAACTTTAAGGCAATTTCTGAAAGGGAATAAAAAGTAAGATGTTCAAATATGATTCATTGAATAAAGGACATGATTAAAGAAATGGAAAGTTATGCTGCCTAATGTGGCAGTTGCATTAGGATGCATGTAAAACTGAGTTTGCTATAGGCTGGCTTTATAAGTGATAATTGATTGCAAATTATATTGACAGTTATTGAACATAATTATTCACCACAGGAACCGTCCTTAATCAATTAATCAGGGCACAATTCAACTTCACTTCTTGCACATGGCATCAACCAATCTTTTTTTTACCTGCTTTGCTTTTTTTCCCCTTTACCTACTTTGTTTACTGCTGTTGAAACAATTTAACAAATTAATTAGATGTTAATTCTTAGCAATAAATGAAACCCTTAAGGTGCTTAAATTGTAAGCTCTACAACAAAACATGTTTATTCCCAAAGATTTACCTCAGACTCTGAGTAAGCACAGATATTCTCCAGAGGTTATATGATTAGAAGGCCCTCCTCACTGGTACCACCAGGAAAGACATTTCCAAGGTCGTATGTCAAGTCTGTTGTTATTGTTGAGTTCCTAAGTTGTGTCCGACTCTTGCGACTCCATGGAGGTCAAGTCTAGCTCTGTTTTATTCAGCTTTCAATAAAATCCTTAAATAAAGATATCAAAACCATGTTTTTTAAAATCTTCATCTGACCTAACAGTGGAAAGGATACTTCTGAGCAGACTAAATGATGTATAGAAACTTATAAGATAAAACTCAGTAGAGAGAAAAGTAATGCCATGGTGGTATACAACCAAAGGCTCCTAATGGGATGGGGGATATACAGAATGAAAGAAGAATCTACATAAAAAGAATCCAAATGTTTTGGTTAACATCAACTAACAAAAATCAGAAATGAAATGTAACTTAAAAAAAAAAAAAAAAACCAAACTGATGAATACTTGTGTACTGCACTGCATGCTTATCTATAGAGTCTAAAATAAGAAAAGTAATCATTCCTTTGCCCTCTGTTATAGTCAGACTCCAGGATGAGTATTGGGTTTCTTATCAGTGTCATAATTTTCAAAGGAAATTAAAATTGCAGTAATCTATATACTGTATAGAGCTTTTCCATCTTCTGCAAAGAATATAATCAATCTGACCTCAGTGTTGACCATCTGGTGATGTCCATGTGTAGAGACATCTCTTCTGTTGTTGGACGAGGGAGTTTGCTATAACCAGTGTATTCTTTTGGCAAAATTCTGATAGCCTTTTCCCTGCTTCATTTTGTACTCCAAGGCCAAACTCAGTTCGTTTCCAAGCAAACCATTCAATACCACAGCAATCCAACAATTCAATGCCCCAACAACTAATGCCGAAGAAGTTGAAGTTGAATGGTTCTATGAAGACCTACAAGATCTTCTAGAGCTAACACCAAAAAAAAGATGTTCTTTTCATCATATGGGACTGGAATGCAAAAGTAGGAAGTCAAGAGATACCTGGAGTAACAGGCAAGTTTGGCCTTGGAGTACAAAATGAAGCAGGGCAAAGTCCAACAAAGTTTTGCCAAGAGACTACACTAGTCATAGCAAACACCCTTGTCCAACAACACAAGAGACAACTCTACACATGGACATCACCAGATGGTCAATACCAAAATCATATTAATTATACTCTTCACAGCTAAAGATGGAGATGCTCTATACAGTCAGCAAAAATAAAAAATAAAATAAAATAAAAGACCTGGAGCTGACTGTGGCTCAGATCATAAACTCCTTAATGCAAAATTCAGATTTAAATTGAAGAAAGTAGGGAAAACCACTAGGCCCTTCAGATATGACCTAAATCAGACCCCTTACAATTATACAGTGAAAGTGACAAATAGATTCAAGGGATTAGGTGTGACAGAGTGCCTGAAGAACTATGGATGGAGCTTCATAACATTGTACAAGAGGCAGTGATCAAAACCATCTCCAAGAAAAAGAAATGCAAAAAGGCAAAATGGTTGCCTGAGGAGGCCTTACAAATAGCTTAGAAAAGAAGAGAAGTGATAGGCAAAGGAGAAAAGGAGATATACCCATCTGAATGCAGAATTCCAGAGAATAGCATGGAGAGATAAGAAGGCATTCCTAAGTGAACAGTGCAAAGAAATAGAGGAAAACTGTAGACTAGAAAAGACTAAAGATCTCTTTAGAAAATTAGAGATATCATGGTAATATTTCATGCAAAGGATGGGCTCAATAAAGTACAGAAACGGTATGAACCAGAAGCAGAAGATATAAGAAGAGGTGGCAAGAATACACAGAGCTATACATAAATGATCTTAATGACATAATAGCCATGAAGGTATGATCACTCACCTAGAGCCAAACATCCTGGAGTGCAAAGTCAAGTGGACCTCAGGAAGCATCACTGCAGACAAAGCTAGTGGAATTCCAGTTGAGCTATTTCAAATCCTAAAAGATGATGCTGTGAAAGTGCTGCACTCAATATGCCAGCAAATTTGGAAACTTGGCAGTGGCTACAGGACTGGAAAATGTCAGTATTCATTCCAATACCAAAGAAGGGCAATGCTAAAGAATGTTCAAACTACCACACTATTGCACACATTTCACATGCTAGCAAGGTCATGCTCAAAATCCTCTAAGCTAGGCTTCTATAATACATGAACTGAGAACTTCCAGATGTACAAGCTGAATTTATAAAAGGCAGAGGAATCAGATCAAATTGCAAACATCGCTCAATCATAGAAAAAAAGCATGAGAATTCCAGAAAAACATCTACTTCTGCTTCATTGACTACACTAAAGCCTTTGACTGTGTTGATCACAACAAACTGTGGAAAGTTCTTAAAGAGATGGTAATACCAGACCACCTTTCCTGCCTCCTGAGAAACCTTTATGTAGGTCAAGAAGCAACAGAACAGAGCATGGAACAACAGACTAGTTCAAAATTGGGAAAGGAGTACATCAAGGCTGTATATTGTCTCCCTGCTTGTTTAACTTATATGCAGAGTACATCATGCTAAATGCCGGGCTGGATGAAGCACAAGCTGGAGTTAAAATTGTGGGGAGAAATATCAATAACCTCAGATATGCATGTGACACCACCCTTATGGCAAAAAGCGAGAGGAACTAAAGAGCCTCCTGATGAAAGTGAAAGAGGAGAGTGAAAAAGCTGGCTTAAAACTCAGCATTCAAAACAGTAAGATCATGATAATCAGTCCCATCACATCATGGGAAATAGATGCGGAAACAATGGGAACAGCGACAGACTTTACTTTCTTGGGCTCCAAGATCACTGTGGATGATGACTACAGCCATGAAATTAAAAGACACTTGTTTCTTGGAAGAAAAGCTATGACCAACCTAGATAGCAATTAAAAGCAGAGACTTGACTTTACCAACAAAGGTCTGTATAGTCAAAGCTATGGTTTTTCCAGTAGTGATGTATGGATGTGAAAGTTGGACAGTAAAAAAAGTTGAGCACCAAAGAATTGATGCTTTTGAACTGTGGTATTGGAGAAGACTCGTGAGAGTCCCTTGGACTGCAAGGAGATCAAACCATTCAGTCCTAAAGGAAATCAGTCCAGAATATTCATTGGGAGGACTGATTTTGAAGCTGAAATTCCAATACTTTGGCCACCTGATGGGAAGATCTGACTCATTAGAAAAGACCCTGCTGCTGGGAACAATTGAAGGCAGAAGGAGAAGGGAACAACAGAGAATGAGGTGGTTGGATGTCATCATTGTTTCAATGGACATGCGTTTGACCCAACTCTGGGAGATGGTGAAAGACAGGGAAGCCTGGTGTGCTGCAATCCATGAGGTCACAAAGAGTCTGACGTGACTGAGCGACTGAACAACGACAGCAGTCTATATACAGAGATTTGTGATTAGGATAGAGAAGTGCTTCAACACAATCACATGAAGAATGATGGAAGGAAAGAGATATATAGATAGGGAGAAGTTAGGAGAGATATAAGTGTGGCCTTTAAACATTTTTAAGGTTGGCCTGAGGGGAAAGACAGAGAAGGCAATGGCATCCCACTGCAGTACTCTTGCCTGGGAAATCCCAGTGACGGAGAAGCCTGGTGGGCTTCCGTCTATGGGGTCGCACAGGGTCGGACACGACTGGCTCAACTTAGCAGCAGCAGCAACAGGGGGGAAAGAATAAAGATGGATTTTGAACACCAACTACAAAATCCTGAAAGAAGGTTAATTGACAGAAACTTTAACAAGGCAGCTGTCAGCTCCATGAATCTTAGATAACCCCTCTGCCCAAACTCTTTTCTCATGAAGTTGGTCCTCTTTTAGAGCCAGTCTGTAACCTAAAGTACATTTCAGCCTCATAGTTCTAGGACTCTGTACAGGAAGAACAGATGTGTCAAATTTGTTATTACTCTGAATTTTTTATATTCTTTCTTCTATTGAAAAATCAAGTACATCTTTGCAAAATAAAAATAGAATTTTATTATAGCAGTACAAACATTTTATGCCATTCTTTATAGTTTCATAACTGTGAATATCCAATCAAACTTCATAATTGCTTTCATAAATGCCTAATTAAACTATAAATATTATTAAATATATCCATGTACAATAAGGGATGGAAACATCTGGATGAAAAATGAAAATTTTAAACAAGCAGCTGGATATTTTACCTACACAATGCTAGACACCAAGATATTCAGAAACATCAAATGGCTGATAGAATTTTGGCATGTCATCTGGATATTTGACTTTATCTTTGACTTTATTTCAGATTACTTCTTAGTTTCTCAGTTTTTCTAATTTTTAATGGGGGTATTTTTATGCACTCCTCCTACTGAATAGCATTTTCCAGTCACAGCTAAAACACTGTTTCTCCTTCCCTGTCAGCACTCTCTACTCTGACCTTACACCTTCACTTCATTATCTTACTGGGATATCTGAAATTTGGGGGAAATTATGATAGGGGCTTTTGGAATACATTCGTTCCCTCTATCCTCTGCCTTATAGCTTGTAGTGACAGTCAGAAATCCAACCAATCTGGCTTCAGAACACTCCACTGTGAAATGTTCCTCAAACTACCCCCCACCATTCCTACCACCCTCAATATTGCTCTACCTTAGATACCGGTGATCCATTTCCAATTCAGTGTCTTCTTTGACCTCAATTTTCAGGGCAATATCTCCCTTCATTTGCCTAATGGCCTCTGTCATCAGTGTTTGCGGTAAAAAAAAATAATGATGAAAATACTAATTCCAATTTAATGAGCACTTCTTAGGTTCAAACATTGCCTTAAGTGATTACATGAATTAATTCATTTAATAGTCACAACAACCCTATGAAGTAGGTACTGTAATTATCCTCCTTTTGGAGATAAGGGAATTGAGGCAAATAAATATAACAATTTGCCCAAATTCTCATAGGTATAGCACCTTAGACGCCCTAATACAAATCCAAGCTTTCTTACCTTGCAGCCCCTCTCTTAACCACTAGGCTATACTGCCAATCTAGCCAGTCTACTCTAATTTCTAACACTTTACCAAAATTCAAGTGTTCTCAAACTCAAAGAAGGTGGTTACAATAGATTCCTTCCATGTTTCAAGCAGGATCTGAAACACTACCTCTTTCTAGAAGCCTGTGTGGACTTGGCATCAAGGAGATGACATTTTGTCCTAATTGAGACATTAGAACAACTGCCTTCCTAGAATAAAAAAGTACTTTTCTTTTGCCTGTTCTCATTGTTCTCAGTACAGTATAAATGCAGCATGTAATCTTGTACCATTTAAATAGTTTTACATGTTTTATGAAGGTTAATCCACATGAACAAAATATTTCATTCATTCATTCATTCAGTAGATGTTTATTCAACTATTCTAGGCACTGACAACGCAATAATGAACAACACACAGAAATCGCTGCCCTCATGGAACTTTACATTCTTCCTGGGGAGACATGATAAGCAAGATAAATATATAACTTGTATGTTAAAGGATGACAAATGCTAAAGAGAATGTAAAGATGTGAGCTATGCGTGAAAGAGGGGAGTCAAAAAAGACAATGAGATTACTGGTCTGGGTGAATAGAAGAGGACTGATTAAAAACTCCTTGAAGAAAGAATCAGCTGTGCATAATCACTTAATAAATAATATAATTTTAAAACAGTAAAATGAGTTGAAATTCCTCTGGAAAGTGTTAAGTATGTGTAAAGCAAAAAATAGGGTAATATGAAGCTATGTTATTAAAATATAGCATATTTCTCAGGTTAAATATGACAGTGATAGTCCCCAGTACCCAGTAAATAGAAGAAAGGCTTCATTCTTTCCACAGTGATGTTCAGATAGCAGATACTGAACACAGCATTAAATATTTGCCAGAAAATCTGATAGTCAGATTTTGATATTTATTAAGTACTTTCCATATTGAGTTTAATTAAGGATTTGATTATGAATTCTACCTTGAAGGCATGATTACTACTTATCTCTTCATTCTTGGGCCAAAGAGAATTATAGATGCTGAATATCTCTCCACTGCATCTATGAAACAGTCATTAGTTTCAAAAGGCATCTCTTTTCTCACTGTTGAAAATTGCCTAGAAAAATTTAACTCATTCAGCTTTTACACTACTTTTGTAAGGAATACTGGTTGTATTTTAATATTATAAGAAGATAGATGAATCATCACAACTAGTTTTCTGATAAATATGCAATTGCCTTTTATTACCCTTTTATTATCACATATTAGGCTTTTATTCCTGTTAATACTGTAAAATATGACAGGAGAGTAATGCTGATTTCCTAGAGGGTATGTATAAAACTCACTACTCACTTTTATTATTTCAGTTCAGTTCAGTTCAGTCACTCAGTCATGTCCGACTCTTCGCGACCCCATGAACCGCACCACGCCAGGCCTCCCTGTCCATCACCAACTCCCAGAGTCCACCCAAACCCATGTCCATTGAGTCGGGGATGCCATGCAACCATTTCATCCTCTGTCATCCCCTTCTCCTCCTGCCCTCAATCTTTCCCAGCATCAGGGTCTTTTCCAATGAGTCAGCTCTTTGCATCAGGTCGCCCAAGTATTGGAGTTTCAGCTTCAACATCAGTCCTTCCAATGAACACCCAGGACTGATCTCCTTTAGGATGGACTGGCTGGATCTCCTTCCAATCCAAGGGACTCTCAAGAGTCTTCTCCAACACCACAGTTCAAAAGCATCAATTCTTCAGTGCTCAGCTTTCTTTATAGTCCAACTCTCACATCCATATATGACCACTGGAAAAACAATAGCTTTGACTAGATGGACCTTTGTTGGCAAAGTAATGTCTGCTTTTGAATATGCTGTCTAGGTTGGTCATAACTTTCCTTCCAAGGAGTAAGCGTCTTTTAATTTCATGGCTCCAATCACCATCTGCAGTTATTTTGAATCCCAGAAAAATAAAATCAGCCACTATTTCCAGTGTTTCCCCATCCATTTGCCATGAAGTGATGGGACTGGATGCCATGATCTTAGTTTTCTGAATGTTGAGTTTTAAGCCAACTTTTTCACTCTGCTCTTTCACTTTCATCAAGGGGCTCTTTTGTTCTTCTTCACTTTATGCCATTAGGGTGGTGTCATCTGAATATCTGAGGTTATTGATATTTCTCCTGGAAATCTTGATTCCAGCTTGTGCTTCCTCCAGCTCAGCATTTCTCATGATGTACTCTGCATATAAGTTAAATAAGCAGGGTGACAATATACAGCCTTGACGTACTCCTTTTCCTATTTGGAACCAGTCTGTTGTTCCATGTCCAGTTCTAACTGTTGCTTCCTGATCTGCATAACCTGACCTGCATACAGACTTCTCAGGAGGCAGGTCAGGTGGTTTGGTATTCCCATCTCTTGAAGAATTTTCCAGTTTATTGTGATCCACACAGTCAAAGGCTTCGGCATAGTCAATAAAGCAGAAATAGATGTTTTTCTGGAGCTCCCTTGCTTTTTCCATGATCCAGCGGATGTTGGCAATTTGATCTCTTGTTCCTCTGCCATTTCTAAGACAAGCTTGAACATCTGGAAGTTCATAGTTCACGTATTGCTGAAGCCTAGCTTAGAGAATTTTGAGCATTACTTTACTAGCATGTGAGATGAGTGCAATTGTGCAGTAGTTTGAGCATTCTTTGGCATTGCCTTTCTTTGGGATTGGAATGAAAACTGACCTTTCCCAGTCCTGTGGCCACTGCTGAGTTTTCCAAATTTGCTTGCATATTGAGTGCAGCACTTTCACAGCATCATCTTTCAGGATTTGAAATAGCTCAGCTGGAATTCCATCATCTCCTCTAACTTTGTTTGTAGTGATGCTTCCTAAGGCCCACTTGACTTCACATTCCAGGATGTCTGGCTCTATGTGAATGATCACACCATCATGATTATCTTGGTCATGAAGATCTTTTTCGTACAGTTCTTCTGTGTATTCTTGCCACCTCTTCTTAATATCTTCTGCTTCTGTTAGGTCCCTACCATTTCTGTCCGTTATTGAGCCCATCTTTGCATGAAATTTTCCCTTGGTATCTTTTATTATTTAGTATCTTCTTCTCCTAATTTTTTCATTTCTGATATATCAATGGAAAAGCATCATTATGGAATAGGAGATTTACTCCTTAAAGAACCCCATCATTTGTTAAATATGAATATCATAAAGAGCTGAAGGCCTACTGTAACCCATTTTAGCTCTTAGAAACTTTTGAAACACACTGTTAAATATATGACAAGGCATATGGTTATTTAACAATAATCTGGGATGTAACTGGCACCTCTTTCCTAAGGAATTGAAATGCTAGAATATTATAAGCTGGCAATGGATGGCAGCCCCACAATCCCTCAAAAAGTAATGGTGCACTGTATTTTCCTAATTGAACACCTCCTATCTTATCCCTTCTCCCTTTTCATTCCACCTGGGATGTACTATTACCTACTCTTAGCCTTAGAAATATTTAGAAACCTTGTTTCCTTTGAAGATGTAAGAATGATTAAAGAATCAACGTTGATTTTGTACAGTCAAGTAGTAGGACTGGAAAACAAGCAAGAATGACTGCCTGCCCTTGCTCTCCCTTTGCAAATGGTCTGGGGAAATTAACCCAAATGCTAATAAATTTTAAGCGCATGTGAAATAAATGGCCAAGAAAGCAATGATGAAAATTTAGTTTACCCCAATTACAGCCAATACAAATTTTCAAGCCCTGTATTTAAGTGTGTACCTTTTCAACTTAATTTTTTTTTCTATACCACCTCATTTCATGTTCAGATAGCCTCCCCCAATAATACAACAGGATGGGCTGGTACTGGCTCAAAAGCTGATTGTGTTCATTTCTTCCCAGGTCCATACTTGGTGACTTCAGGTTGCTAGTTCAAAATTGGCTGTGGTGGGAATATTTACATCTTGGAAATCAGCAAATGTTACAAATCTGGGTTTTTTTTTGTTTTGTTGCTGGAGAGAGCCAGCTGTTAAACATTTTCCAGCATACTGCTGCTCTCCCCTATGACAGAAACGTGATCCTAGTCAATTATGGATAAACCTTCCCTCCATCTCCTTCTCCAGAGAGGAACTGTTGCATCCTAAGGTCTTTAGTATTGTCCATGCCTCTGGAAAGAAGCCTATCTCATCCAGCATCTGTCCACCGTGACATCCTCTGACATGTTCATACAATACTATTTATTCCTCATCTGACCTCTCCCTTCCATGGTGGAAACCACCAAAGTATCTCCACTCCACACCCTCTTCTAATTTTCGTGCTCCAATCTGCCTTCCATTATAGCATCCCTATGTCACAATCATGAGGTCTCTATAGGTTCACCTACTTTCTCTCACCCAATTTCTGCACAGCTCTCTCAGAGAACAGGACACTGTGGCATTTTTGTCATGTTATTCTTGGTCAGGGAAGTACAAATTCAGATGGACTATCTCAGACTCTTTCGGACCAGGCATGACTTATCACAGCCAGTCTGTTGCTGCTATATGACATCAGGAGTGTGGAGGAATGCTGGACCTTGTCATTTTTTGAGACATTTCCTGGAAGATGAAGCACACCTCTCCATTGTTCAGATTGCCAAGTATGTCAAGGGGGTTGATTCCTCTGCCCTGGGACTTTGCCTGAAGTGGTTCATGGGGCAATGTCCCATCTCAGTTATCTATAACTCTCTGGCTGTCTCTCTAACACTCACTCTGTCTTCCCCACCCCAAAGAATGTTTTGATGTCCCCACCTTGCATGGGGAATTGTGGGCATGGGGGAGGAAACAGAGATCCTAGCTTGATAAATATTGTTTCATATCTGTATCTATCATGTATAACAAGATCTTGACCTTGAGTGTATTAACCCTTGCTTAATTTGGTGAAGGAATAAAGAGAAATTAGATATCCATTCCCATTTCTTTCTTCTACCTTAAAAACCTCATATAAACATGTCAATTTTTCAAGAATGAGAAAAGACTTTTATTTTATCCATTACCAGTGTCAAAATAAAACATGAAAGTTTATCTTCCTAGTTAAAAAAATACAAAAGGGGTGGATATTTCCTCTAATCTTTCACTCACATGATTCCTGACCACTTCAGATTTTATTCTGTATTCTGTTCTCCATATTTGGAGTGTCACTTATTAGATAGTGTCAGTCATGACTGTAACCCTGGGTAACCTGTTCTTCCAAAATTATAGCCCAACTGTAACCTTCATTCTTTTCTCAGTATTCCTGCTGGGAGCTATCACATATTCAAATAGTTTTCCCAGTCTCCACATTAATGGTTGGTTTCTATAATGTTCCTTTTTAAAAGACAGCCTTGTCATATTGGAAATAACTATGTTTTCATATTTCTCTAACTGTCTTACATATAATAATAAATATAATTAAAGGATAACAATAAATTGTACACTTATTTTGAGTATTAAAATGAGTGGAATCAGTTTTCCTACCAATATTCTTCTTTGAAAATCACATTCAGAACTTACAAACTGCAAATATTTGTTTTAATGAAGAAAGGTAGTTGGCTAAATATATTTAATATCAGGAATAAATATGAATTAGTAAGAGAGAACTGATTTAGTACAATCATTTGTCATTGTTTTGGAGGTAAACTAGACAGCTTTTCCCAAAACAAATTTGAATAAAATGAAAACCTGCCTCTCTGTCTCTTAGACAAACATTTAAATGTAAATATGCAAAGAAGGGATCCATTTTCATTTGGGTAAAAATGCTGAAAAAATTATTAAGCATAAGAGTCTATATATCATATGCCACGTACTAAATATTTGGTAGCAGCAACAGAAAGTGTAGGCAGACTATAGGCATTTTAAAGGAAGAAGGGTCCACTCTAGGCTAAGATTGTCTATGAAGGTTTTAGAAACAAGGTGGAATTTGAGGTGGGCTTTTTAGTATATATAGGACTTAGATAGTTGTAGAAGAAATAGGAAGCATATTTCAGTGTAGAGAGTGGCATTAGCATGATGAGTATACTTAGATGTTTTTGAAAAATAAAAAATGAATGTTATCTAGTTAGCATGAGTAGAATCAAGAAAGATGAGACTGAAAGATAGATTGGGAGCAGATCCTAGAGAACTTTATATGGCCCAGAAATGTGAACTTCAAAAGACAATATCCAGAAAGTGAAAAGACAACCAACGTAATGGGAGAAAATATTTGAAAATCATTTTTCTGATGAGTGTCTAATACCCAGAGTATACAAAGAACTCATAAAACTCAACAATAAAAAGACAAATAGCTCAATTTAAAAATGAGGAAAGTATTTGAATAGATACACAATGGCCAATAGAATAAGATTCACAATGGCCAATAAGCACATGAAAAGATGCTAAATATCATTAGGCATTAGGGAAATGTAGATCCAAACCACTATAAGATATCAGTTCACACACGAGGATATCTATGATCAAAAAGACTAATAACAAATGTTAGGGAGGATATGGAGAAATCAAAACCCTGATACACTGGGGGATAGAAGTATAAAATGGTACACCTGCTGTGGAAAAGAGTTTGACAGTTCTTCAAAAAGTTAAGGGCTTCCCTGTGGTTTAGTTGGTAAAGAATCTATCTGCAATGCAGGAGACCCCGATTCAATTCCTGGGTCTGGAAGATCCCCTGGAGAAGGGAAAGGTTTCTCCAGTATTCTGGCCTGGAGAATTCCATGGGCTGTATGAGTTGGACACAAATTAGCGACTTTCATTTTCACTTTCAGAAAGCTAAACATATATTTATGTTACCATATGTCCTACCAATATCACAACTAGGAGAAATTAAAATCGTTCACATAATGAAAAACATGTCTAAAAAATAAAAACTTGCACTCACAGCAGCATTATTCACAATTGCCAGAAGATGGGAACAACCTAAATACAAATCAGGTAAAGATCAGTTCAGTTCAGTCACTCACTCAGTCCTGTCAGACTCTTTGCAACCCCATGGACTGCAGCAGGCCAGTACTCCCTGTCCATCACCAAGTCCCAGAGCTTGCTCAAACTCATGTCCATTGAGTCAGGGATGCCATCCAACCATTTCATCCCCTTCTCCTCCCGCCTTCAATCTTTCCCAGCATCAGGGTCTTTTCAAATGAGTCAGCTCTTCACATCAGATGGCCAAAGTATTGGAGTTTCAGCTTCAACATCAGTCCTACCAATGAATATTCAGGACTGATTTCCTTTAGGATGGACTGGTTGGATCTCCTTGCAGTCCAGGGGACACTCAAGAGTCTTCTCCAACACCACAGTTCAAAAGCATCAATTCTATGGTGCTCAGCTTTCTTCACAGTCCAACTCTCACATCCATACATTACTACTGGACAAACCATAGCCTTGACTAGACAGACCTTTGTTGGCAAAGTAATGTCTCTGCTTTTTAGTATGCTGTCTAGGTTTGTCATAGCTTTTCTTCCAAGGAGAGGGCATTTTTTAATTTCATGGCTGCAGTCACCATCTTCAGTGATTTTGGAGCCCCAAAATAAACTCTGTTACTGTTTCTACTGTTTCCCCATCAATTTGCCATGAGTGATGGGACCAGATGCCATGATCTATGTTTTCTGAATGTTGAGTTTTAAGCCAACTTTTTCACTTTCCTCTTTCACTTTCATAAAGAGGCTCTTTAATTCTTCTTTGCTTTCTGTAATAAGGGTAGTGTCATCTGCATATCTGAGGTTATTGATATTTCTCCCAGCAATCTTGATTCCAGCTTGTGCTTCATCCAGTACAGCATTTCTCATGATGTACTCTACATATAAGTTAAATAAGCAGGGTGACAATATACAGCCTTGATGTACTCCTTTCCAGATCTGGAACCAGTCTGTTGTTCCATGTCCAGTTCTAACTGTTGCTTTCTGACCTGCATACAGATTTCTCAAGAGGCAGGTCAAGTGGTCTGGTATTCCCATCTCTTTAAGAATTTTCCATGGTTTTTTGTGATCCACACAATCAAAGGCTTTGGCATAGTCAGTAACGCAGAAGTAGATGTTTTTCTGAAACTCTCTTGCTTTTTTGATGATCCAACAGATGTTGGCAATTTGATCTCTGGTTCCTCTGCCTTTTCTAAATCCAGCTTGTACATCTGGAAGTTCACAGTTCACGTACTGTTGAAGCATGGCTTAGAGGATTTTGAGCATTACTTTGCTAGTGTGTGAGATGAATGCAACTGTGCGGTAGTTTGAGCATTCTTTAGCATTGCCTTTCTTTAGGATTGGAATGAAAACTGACCTTTTCCAGTCCTGTGACCACTACTGTTTTCCAAATTTGCTGGAATATTGAGATTAGCACTTTCACAGTATCATCTTTTAGGATTTGAAATGGGTCAGCTGGAATTCCATCACCTCCTCTAACTTTGTTCATAGTGATGCTTCCTAAGGCCCACTTGAATTCGTATTCCAGGATGTCTGGCACTAGGTGAGTGATCACGCCTTTGTGATTAAGGGTGAGGAAGATCTTTTTTATGCAGTTCTTCTGTGTATTCTTGCCACCTCTCCTGAATATCTTCTGCTTCTGTTAGGTCTGTACCATTTCTATCCTTCATTGTGCCCATCTTTGCATGAAAAGTTCCCTTGGTATCTTTAATTTTCTTGAAGAGACCTAGTCTTTCCCATTCTATTGTTTTCCTCTATTTCTTTGCACTGATCACTGAGGAAAGCTTTCTTATCTCTCCTTGCTATTCTTTGGAACTCTGATTTCAAATGGGTATATCTTTCCTTTTCTCCTTTGCCTTTGCTTCTCTCTTGAGAGTCCCTGGGACTGCAAGGAGATCCAACCAGTCCATCCTAAAGGAAATCAGTCCTGAATATTCATTGGTAGGACTGATGTTGAAGCTGAAACTCTAATACTTTGGCCATCTGATGTGAAGAGCTGACTCATTTGAAAACCATCAAACAACCATTTTGCCTTTTTGCATTTCTTTTTCTTGGGGATGGTCTTGATCGCTGCCTCCTATACAGTGTCATGAACCTCCATCCATAGTTCTTCAGGCATTCTGTCTATCAGAGCTAATCCCTTGAATCTATTTGTCACTTTCACTGTATAATCATAAGGGATCTGATTTAGTTCATACCTGAATGGTCTGGTGGTTTCCCATAATTTTTTCCGATTTAAGTCTGATTTTGGCAATAAGGAGTTCATGATCTGAGCCACAGTCAGCTCCCAGCTCCAGGTAAAGATAGAATAAACAAAATATGGTATATCCATGCCTTGGAATATTATTCACCCATAAAATGGAACGAAATAGTGAAAAATGCTACAACATGAGTAAACCTTACAAACCATTCTAAAGTAAAAGAAGCTAGATACAAAAGGCACGTGTTTTATTTTTCTATTTATATTCAAAATGTCCTGAATAAGCCAATTCAGAGATAGAAAAGATAGCTTAGTGGTTGCTATGGTCTCAGAGGCAGGAAATGACTGTTCACAGGTGTGAGTTTTTCTGAAATGGGGGGTGGGTGTTATAAATGTTCTGAAATTAGCTGGTGGTGATGGTTGCACAGCTCTGAGAATATACGAGTAATTACTGGATTATCCATTTTAAAATGGAGAATTTTGTGGCACATGAGTTATATTTCAATAAGAAAAAAGATCTACAATAAGAAAAAAAAATTATGAGCTGTATTTTTTAGGCCCTAAGAGCTACAGAGTATTTTTGAGTTAAAAAATAATGTATTCACCTTTGCATTTTGACCTGTCTGTTTACTTGATCTTGTCCTTTGATCTACAGCATTTTTCTCCTTGAGACTGGTTTCTCCTTTCTCTACACAACCTCCACTCTCTTACCCTGTCTTGCTTCCTGAGCTTTGCCAGGAAGCTGGCACCCAACTTCATCACATTATTAAAATTCTTCTTCTAAAAATTCCTGGGACTTCCTTGGCTATCCAATGGTTAAGAATCTACGCTTCCACTGCATGGGGCACAAGTTCAAATCTGGTCGGGGTACTAAGATCCCGCATGCCATGAGGTGCAACCCCCTCCCCCAGAAAAGTTCCTGGCTACTAATCTAGTAGGTGGATGTTTATTTGTGCTCAGGAAAAATAAGTCTTTTTGTTTTGTGATAATAACCATCTTTTTCTTATCATTCTCTGCTCCTTACCTCTCTGAACACCCTTTTTCTTCCTCCTACTTCCTAAAGTGAGAGATAACCCCCCAAATGTATCCTTCAACCGTTTAAATTTTCTGGACCCCTTGATATCTAACCCACAACTTCTGCAGAACTTGGGACTCTTCCCCAGCACCTCTGCATAACTCCAATCTCTTGTTTCTTACTGCTGGTGGCTGCACCTGTCTACCTGCATAAATGAAAAGGCAGCTCAGACTCACCCTGACCTAAACTACAAACCTCCTTCTGAGTTTTCTCTATCGGTGATCACGGTATCGTCACAATTACTCCAGCTCAGAAAGCATAGTAACACTCTCTTACTCTTTTTATCAAATCAGTTGTTAAGACCAATTGATTCTGCATCCATCTCTGTCAGTCCTGTGCCCCATTATCCATTCCCATGGAAAGCAGCCTAATTCAAATATTCACTGTGGCTTGACTGGCGTGGCCTACCCTATGTCCATGTGTCTTAGCCATCCCTCAATACCTGCTTTAAACACCACTATCGCCATGATGTCTTCTCCAACTTCTCTGTCTAGAAGTGTTCTCTCCCTCCTCTGAAGGCTTACTGTGCTCTTTCTACACCCTCATAGTTACAAGAATCCCATAAAATAAGGTGGAGAATCCTATCTTCCGCATTGCTGGAAGCTCCTGAATTCCAGATACAGAACCACTAGAATACAGTTTGCAATTTAAATTTTCTACTGCATTGTTTTGTACCCGATTTGTTCCTAGTGCCTTATACAAATAAAACCTTCAATAACTGTTTGTTCAATGAACAAATGTTCACATAATCTTTTTTTGTGCAAGAACTTTTCTCTTAAGCATCACTGATAATTTGCAGCCAGAATTAAGAAGATCCCCAAAAGAAAATATTCAGGACAGGCTTGCTTATACATGCAAATGATACCTCATCTAGACTAAGACAGGAATTCATCACTCTGCTTCTTCCATTGCCATGAAGTCCTTATCCCTCAAGAGGGAGAAAGCCATCGCCACTGCGCCCTCCTTCCTGCCACAGCAGAGAGTTGGTCAGGATGAATGAACTTTAGGCCCCCGAGGATCATCTCCCTCGCCATCCCCTTTCGTCTCTCTGTCTCTGAGCATCTCAGTTCCATGCCTCCCATTCCAGTCCCTCAGCCAAGCTCGTTCAACCCACTGTCCTGCTGAAAATTCTTCTCCAGCCTAAGCCACCACTGGTGCTGGTTAGCACTTCAAGTCCTGTGGTCACAGACAGGGGAGGTGATGTTCCTGTCCCTACTTTGGGATTCAGAGAAAGACCTACCCTGACATTCTAGGGCACTCTCAGTGCATTTACCCATAGAAATAATGTTTTAAATGAGTTATTTTCTGCATTTCAAATACGTTTCACATGTGAGCCAAGAAACTCGATAACCGTTTATTATAATGTTTTCATGGGAAAATGGCTTCTGAGGTTTAAATATGAGTTTACAAATGAAATTAATTGTGGGACTAGCTATTCATACACTAAGAACTGCATTTACCCTTTAACAGAAAGTTATAATTGTTTCCATTTTATTGTTAACTCTAAACTCTGGACTTGGTTTTGTTGTTTTCAGTAGCTCAGGAGACTAAATCAATGCCTCCAAGAAAGATCCCTCCAGTTGAATTAGCTTTCAGAGATGAGGTTTGGGAAGCTATGCTTTAGGCTCTTTCAGGTAAAGTGAAAAAGAAAAGTGCTAGTTGCTCGGTCGTGTCCTCAGGTTCCTCTCTCCGTGGAATTCTCCAGGTAAGAATACTGGAGTGGATAGTCATTTCCTTCTCCAGAGGATCTTCCCCACCCAGGGATCAAACCCGAGTCTCTTGCATTATAGGCAGATTCTTTACCATCTGAGCCACCAGTTCAGTTGCTCAGCTGTGTCTGACTTTGCAACCCAATGGACTGCAGCATGCCAGGCCTCCCGGAGCCTACTCATACTCATGTCCATTACGTAGATGATGCCATACAACTATCTTATCCTCTGTCATCACCTTCTCCTCCTGCCTTCAGTCTTTCCCAGCATCAGGGTCTTTTCCAGTGAGTCAGTTCTTCACATCAGGTAGCCAAAGTATTGAAGTTTCAGCTTCAAAATCAGTCCTACCAATGAATATTCAGGACTGATTTCCTTTAGGACTGACTGGTTGGATCTCCTTGCAGTCCAAGGGACTCTCAAGAGTCTTCTCCAACACCACAGTTCAAAAGCATCAATTCTTTGGCTTTCAGCTTTCTTTATAGTCCAACTCTCACATCCATACATTCCTACTGGAAAAACCAAAGTTTTGACTAGATGGACCTTTGTTGGTAAAGTAATGTCTCTGCTTTTTAATATGCCATCTAAGTTTGTCATAGATTTTCTTCCAAGGAGCAAGCATCTTTTAATTTCATGTCTGCAGTCACCATCTGCAGTGATTTTGGAGCCCCCCAAAATAAAGTCTGTCCCTGTTTCCATTGTTTCCCCACCTCTTTGCCATGAAGTGATGGGACTGAATGCCATGATCTTTGTTTTCTGAGCCAGCAGGGAAGCCCCAAACTCTGGTCTTTGTTTTGTTGATACCAGTAGTTTAAGAGACTAAGTCAGTGTAATCTAAAAAAGATCCCTCTAGTTAAATTAACTTTCAGAGATGAAATTTGGGAAGTTATGCCTTAGGCTCTTTCAGGTAAAGTGAACAAATATTTTGGATGAAACCCAAATGGATGCTTCATTTTCCAACTAATGTAAATGTGTGAACCTAAGTCAGTCAAGGTATTAATATTAAGATGATGAGAACTTCTTAGCCACCCTTCAGTCGGCTTCAGATTTCTCCCCCTCACCTTAGGAATATGTTATACTGCTAACAACTAAGTGTGATATTGTCACATCAAAATACATATATACCTGTGCTTAAGACAGAAAGGTGATTGTGAATAAGGCTTACAGTTTGAAGGTACAGCAGGATGGTACAGAGCAGAAGGTTTGACAATGAGAAATTACAGTTTCCTGCAATTCTTGAGGACCACAGGGAAGGAATTATCTGCTTTATGCTGGCAGCAATTTCCCTAAACCCTGTGAGATGGCATAGCTCAAGCTGTGGCAAATGTAGACAGCGTTTCTAGTAGCCATAGCTTTTGGTTGGACCAAGATTCCCTGGGATATGAAATATATTGAAAAACCTTTCTGGATAGGATTGATCACTTAATTTGGCTGTTTTAGGGGAACTGCTACATAGTCTTCAGTATCTAGCAATTGTTCACAGCTCCCTGGAAGCTTAAAAATCACTTCTACCATATATGTATGTATTTGTATTTATGTATGTCTTAATTAGATGACCTAATCACAGAGATAATCATAAATATGCCACATTAAAAGTACTAGACACTAATTCCAGAATATGCCTTAGCTTGGCTTTCATATTGTGGTACCATAAGCAGCAAGCTATTCCTCTGAGAAAAAAATATTAAATCTTTAGAAGCAGTTTGTGCTTTTTTGCAAGATAGGTATGGCGACATTAACCATTGCCACCAGTCCTTGTAACAAAACAATCAGAGGCACAAAGAGAACCATCATGTTTAAAAACAGAAAAGCTGATAGGTGGTTTGTTAGCCATCTGCTTTATTTTGAGGGGTTAACTTTTGCCTCTCACTTATACTTTTCTCTTTCATGAATGAGCAATTAATTACTTTGCTGCTGTCGCTGTTTCAGCGCTTCAATTTACAATAGCCTTTTGTTTTCTTGCAAACGAAAAGAGCTTTGAAGGATTTCAATCTTCAAAAACATGGAACATTTTCTTTCTCTTTATTTCTGAACACAAAAAAAGTGTCTATTCTTATGTATATTTAATAACAGGCTTCAAAAAGAGCCTTATTGTGCACCTTAACATGATCTGATTGATTCCTACAGCTAAGTCAAAGGAACACATACAAATCTGAGTTCTGGGGAACATTTTCTACTTGAAAATTTTTAAAGTGTAAACTTTATAATAAACTCGGGGAGAAAATGTAAATATGTTGTATTTCATTTTAAATACAGTTAAGTGCAGTTTAAACACAGCCAACTCTTTCCAGGTGGTAATGTGACTTGGATAATGAAGTACTTCATCTTAAGTCACAGAAAGTTCAGTGATGTTACAGTTTACAAGTATGTCCTTGCTTAAAGATGTTTATCTCTGGAAAACAAGGAATTGCATGTATTTATGTATACACACATCTGTGTATAATCTTCACAGACAAAGTAAAAGTCTGAGGCATTACCTGGTAGGATTAATGGGTGTTGATAATACCTGAGACATAAATCCCTACTTTTTCTCCTTTATTTCTTAAAAACAGATGTGGGTGGGGCAGGTAATTTGGGTAGGATAATAAAACTTCTGGAATGGTTATAGAATCATCCTAGTTAATTTAATAGTCTAATTATGTGTTAACTGGTATTAATGCATACTTTGTTTTAACCCATGAAATTAAAAATGTGATTATAATCCAATTAAATGTATAGAAATTTCCATCTTCAGTACAGATGAACTGAACTTGGAATATGTCTTAGTCTTCCTATTAAAATATATATACAGTTCTGACACAAGTTTACTGATTGTCTGTCACTTCTTTCTCATAATATTGGTGAGAATGCACACATGCACACACACACATGTACACATACCAGTTGATAGTGGACTCTAAGTAAACTCCAGCACATTGAGAATATATTGTAAGTATCTCAAGTATTCAAGTGCATTATTTTGTATTTTAAAATGCTAATTTTTTTTTCCTGATCTACTGGAAAACTTAATAAGACATATCCCCAGCATTTATGTCAAAATTATTTATAAAGTAAGACAACAAGGCCAGGATTATGTTAACCTGACAACCCATTACCCACTTAGCTTTTGTGTCTGATGATCAGAAATAGCTAGATCTCTAATGGTCAGGGCATGATATCCTGGGCTCTGGAAATACTCTCCACTATTGTTCATATAGTCAAATAGAGATTCAGAGTTAAAGTCATCTTATTGTGTGAGGCCCTTGGAAAATATTGGGAATCTAGTTAGGTTAGACAAGAACTCAGTTCTTTATTTATGATAATCTCTCTATGCCACCATGTAATTCAGAGCCTCCAATACAGACAATTGGAATTCAAATAATAAAGAGAATCTACATTGTAGGAGATTAGGAGGATTTGGTTAAGTCTAGCCAAATAATCACATTTCCAGTTTTATGGTTCTATCTAAATATGGCTACATTGAAACAGACTCACAGATTGATGAAATATAGTAGACCATTTGAAAATACCTTATGTTTTGGCTTAAATTCCTGCCTGGGGCAATTTATCTCTAGTACAATTTTTAATATCTGAATGTATTGTCCCATCGTACAGCTATAGCATAATTTGTTTAACCAAGACCCTGATGCTGGATATTATTAGGATATTTCCTATTTTTATAATAATAGGCAGCTTTCCCATGACTGTTCATGTAGTTGTACTCTTAAGAGGCATCTTTTAATTTCATAGCTGCAGTCACTGTCCTCAGTGATTTTGGAGCCCAAGAAAATAAAATCTGCCACTGTTTCTACTTTTTCCCCATCTATTTGCCATGAAGTGATGGGTCCAGATGCTATGATCTTAGATTTTTTAACATTGAGCTTTAAGCCAGTTTTTTCCCTCTACTTTTTCAACTTCATCAAGAGGCTCTTTAGTTCCTCCTCACTTTCTGACATTAGAAGAGGTATCATCTGCATATCTGAGGTTGTTGATATTTCTCCCAGCAATCTTGATTCCAGCTTGTGATTCATACAGATAAGTTCATAGACATGAAATTATATTGTCTGTGTGCATTTTTAAGGTTATTTATGCATATTGCCATCAAATTACTCAATTCCCATTGGTGATGTCACATTATATTGTAATTCAGTTCAGTTCAGTTGCTCAGTCATATCTGATTCTTTGTGACGCCATGGACTGCAGCATGCCAGGATTTCCTGCTCATTACCAACTCCTGGAGCTTACTCGAATTCATATCCATCAAGTCAGTGATACCATCCAACCATCTCATCCTCTGTTGTCCTCTTCTCCTCCTGCCTTCAGTCTTTATCAGCATCAGGGTCTTTCCAATGAGTCAGTTCTTCACATCAGGTGGTCAAAGTATTGGAGCTTCAGCTTCAGCATCCATCCTTCCAATGAATATTCAGCATGATTTCCTTTAGGATAAACTGATTGTATCTCCTTGCAGTCCAAGGGACTCTCAAGAGTCTTCTCCAACACCACAATTCAAAAGCATCAGTTCTTCAGTGCTCAGCTTTCTTTATAGTTCAACTTTCAAATCCATACATGTCTACTGGAAAAACCACAGCCTTGACTAGATGGACCTTTATTGGCAAAGTAATGTCTCTGCTTTTTAATATGCTATCTAGGTTGGTCATAACTTTTCTTCCAAGAAGTAAATATCTTTTAATTTCATGGCTGCAATAACCATCTGCAGTGATTTTGGAGCCCCCCAAAATAAAGTCTGTCACTGTTTCCAATGTTTCCCCATCTATTTCCCATAAAGTGATGAGACCAGATGCCATGATCTTCGTTTTCTGAATGTTCAGCTTTAGACCAACTTTTTCACTCTCCTCTTTCACTTTCATCAAGAGGTTCTTTAGTTCCTCTTCACTTTCTGCCATAAGGGTGGTGTCATCTGCATATCTGAGGTTATTGATAATTCTCCTGGCAATCTTGATTCCAGCTTGTGCTTCATCCAGCCCAGCATTTAGCATGATGTACTCTGCATATGTTAAATAAGCAGAGTGACAATATACAGCCTTGACATACTCCTTTCCCAATTTGGAACCAATCTGTTTGTTCCATGCCATGTTCTAACTGTTGCTTCTTGACCTGTATACAGATTTCTCACGAGGCAGGTCAGGTGGTCTGGTATTCCCATCTCTTGAAGAATTTTCCACAGTTTTTTCTGATCCACACAGTCAAAGGCTTTGGCATAATCAATAAAGCAGAAGTAGATGTTTTTCTGGAATTCTCTTGCTTTCTCGATGATCCAGTGCTGCTGCTAAGTCGCTTCAGTTGTGTCCAACTCTGTTCAACCCCATAGACGGCAGCCCACCAGGCTCCTCCATCCCCATGATTCTCCAAGCAAGAATACTGAAGTGGGTTGCCATTTCTTTCTCCAGTGCATGGATGCATGCTAAGCCGCCTCAGCCATGTCCGACTCTGTGCAACCCTGTGGACAGCAGCCCACCAGGCTCCTCTGTCCATAGGGTTCTTTAGACAAGAATACTGGAGTGGATTGCCATTTCCTTCTCCACGATGATCTAATGGATGTTGGCAATTTGATTTCCTCTGCCTTTTCTAAATCTAGCTTGAACATCTGGAAGTTCATGGTTTACATATTGTTGAAGCCTGGCTTGGAGAATTAGAAACCTAATTATATTGTAATTCGGTTTGCATTGGTTTGTATCTAGAACTAACCTGCAAATCCTCAAGAAGAGTTCTAGGTCTTATTTCATTTCTGTCCTCCAGGTGCCTACCACAGGGACAGAGCTACAATACATGCTTAATTAATCAGTGTTTGTTTACTGAATATCTATATCTTTTCTTCTGACGTGAATAAAAAGCACATCTTTTTATAAACACCACCACCTTTTCAGAGTTTCAGCAAAAGCCCTGCTTGTCACAAATTCTGGAGGCTACCATGGGTAAATATAACCAAGTGGGCTGCAAAGTTAATGGCCGTAGTTCTCACCTGGGGATCATGTTTTTAAATGCAGATTCCTGTGTTCCACTTGCAGAGGAGATTCAGGAAGTTTCAGCCGGGACCCAGGAATCTGGATTTTTGTTCATCACCTCTGACCATCATCTTTCCTGGCACAGATAGTGTATCTGTTCCGTTGTGATAGGCACTGGTCTCTGGAGTCTTTGCCTTGTAATACTAGAACTCTTTAGGTTCTTTCCAGCCCTGAGAATGTTTAATGCATTAAAAGAAACCATAACCAATAAAAACCAACTCAGAGTCCCAATAATTAATCCATAATATTCCATGATCAGTAGAAGGTACATTGTTGCTCAACTAGCCAGGCTTTCTACTGATTTGGAGAAAAAACAGATGAAACAAGGACAAAAAGTTCATGCTGGTACTTGTTCAAAAAACCAAGTTTTATCCTGGAACCTATTCAGAGATGTTAGGAACTGAGTTGGTGGACTTGATTTTGACAGAAGGTAGTAACTGTGTTATCACTCGGTCTCATTCTGTTTGATCCAGAATGCCTGCAGACGGGCTGGGACCAGCCTCTACCAAGGGTTCTAATACCAGAGCCTGTGAAGGCAGAGCTAAGCAGCTTCCCTGTCTCTTGCTGTTCCTTAATGGGCAGCCCAAAACCAACAGACCCAGGTGAAAGTGAAGAAGGTAGCACTCAGAAAGTTCTTCAAGATCAACAGGGAAACCTCAAGAGTCATCTGCAAATATAGCAACTGAGATCTAGATGCTATTGCTTCTGAGAAAGGAGCATACAAAGTGAAAAGACAAATGATACTAGTAAAGCCCCACTCTTTTTTTAAATTGAAATGAAGTATAGCTGCTTTGGGCTTCCCTGGAGGCTCAGACAGTAAAGAATCCACCTGCAGTGTAGGAGACCTGGGTTTGATCCCTGGGTTGGGAAGATCCCTGGAGGGGGGCATGGCAGCCCACTCCATTATTCTTACCTGGAGAATCCCCATGGACGGAGGAGCCTGGCAAGCTATGGTCCATTGGTGGCGTCAAAAAGAGTCAAACACGACTGAGCAACTAAGCACAGCACATAGCTGTTTTACGTGTTATACTAGTTTCAAGTGTACAACACAGAGATTCAAGATTTTTACAGACTGTAATCCACCTGAAGGGGAGGGCATGGCAACCCACTCCAGTTTTCTTGCGTGGAGAACCCTGGACTGAGGAACCTAGAGGGCTACAGTCCATAGGGTTGTAGAGTCAGACATGGCTAAAATGACTTAAGCATGCAAAGTTATTACAAAATAATGTCTATATTTCCCTGTGCTGTACAATAGTATATCCTATTTATACTTATATACTTATCCTATTTATACTTTCATGCTTATTTATTTTGTAAATAGTAGTTTGTATTTCTTAATTCCCTTGCCCTATCTTGTCCCTCCCCGCTTCCCTTTCCCCACTGGTAGCCTTTAGTTTGTTCTCTATATCTGTGAGTCTCTTTAGATTTTGTTATAGTCATTCATTTTTAGATTCCAGATATAAGTGAAAATACAGAGTATTTGTCTGTCTCTTTCTGATGTATTTCACTAAAACATAATGCCCTCTAGGTCCATTCACGTTGTTGTAAGTAGCAGAATTTCATTTGTTTTTGTGAATGAGTAATATCCTGTTGTGTGTGTGTGTGTGTGTGTGTGTGTGTGTGTGTAAATATACACAGACAGTCACACAGTCTTATTATCTATTCATGTATTGATGGATTGCTTCCATACCTTGGTTACTGTAAATAAGGCTGCTATGAATGTTGGGGGCATGTATCTTTTTAAAATTAATGTCTTCATTTTCTTCAAATTTATGGGAGTGGAATTGCTGGGCCATATGGTAGCTCTATTTTTAGTTTTCTTGAGGAAGCTCAATGCTGTTTTCTACAGTGTCTACACCAATTTACATTCCCACCATCAGTGTACCAGGATTCTCTTTTCTCCACATCCTTTCCAACATTTGTTGTTTGTAGACTTTTTAGTGATGGCCATTCTGACAGTATGAGAGGCTTCTCACTGTGACTTTGATTTGCATCTCTCTTGATGGTTAGCAATATTGAGCATCTTTTCAGGTGCCTATGTGCTGTGTGCTCACTCAGTCATGTTCGACTCTTTGGGATCTCATGGCCAGGCTTCTCTGTCCACGACGGGTTCCCAGGCAAGAATACTGGAGTGGGTGGCCATTTCCTTCTCCAGGGGATCTTCCTGACCCAAGGATCGAACTTGTGTCTCTTGTACCTTCTGCCTTAGCAGGCAGATTTTTTGCCACTGTGCCTATAGGCCACCTGTATATCTTCTTTGGAAAAATCTCTGTTCAGATATTCCACCCATTTTTAATTGGATTGTTGGGGTGTTTTTTAAATATTGAATTGTCTGAGCTGTGTATATATATTTTTATATTAACCTCTTATCAGTAAAAAACCACTCTTAAGCTTGAATGCCAATCAATGTCATTTTGGCTTATGTAGTCTTTGGCACATCTACAACTCTAGCTTTTCTCAGAATGGTCCCAATTACCCACCTACCCAAGTTTCAGGTGAGAAAACAAATGTTATCTTACATCATGTTTCTCTTCTTATATAGAATAAGAATAGGGTTGTTAGGAGGAATACGCTGGATGACTTAGAATACCTGTTACATAGTAGAAGGGGTCAGTCATTTTCCTTCTCTTTTCCTCCCTATCAACCCTCATCCCATCCTTACTCCCAATCTTCATCTTTCTATGTGTCTGAATAGGACTACTAGTTCACATATTTCTATGTCTTACCTTTTAAATAACCAATAATAATTTGTTTAAAAATAATTATATACCAGCATATTTATTTTGGAGTTTGCAATAAAAATATAAATCATGATTCATAAACAAATGTATGTACAGCCTCATAGGAAAGAGCAAACTAACACACATGTAACATCTGGGAAACACTAAAAACTTTAATAAAATTTATTTATTAATTCAATATATTATTTAATTAATCAAAATTTAATTTATTAAAATGTATCTGCTGGATCAGCTGTAAGTACTATATTGATTCAGAGAAAAAAAGGAATGTATGGGTCTGAATTTCTAGGGAAGACTTCAAGGAGTGGTCAGGGTTTCATGTTGCCTCTGAAATAAAAGCTTTTATGTATTATTTACTATGTGTCAGTTATTATACTAAATAGAGACAGTATTTAGTGTAATAAATTTATCCTTACCATTACTGCCTTCCTCTTTATGAAAGTGCCATTCAATTTGCACAGAGACAAGGACATAGAGTTGTAAAGTCTAGGAGACAAGAATGGGAAAGAAGAAACTCTAAGAGATATGGGGATTATTTGAAGCATTATCTAAGCAACATCACTCTACAAATAAGCCCTTCTGAACCCAAACATACCAGGCTTTCTCCATGCTTTCCCACCCAAGATAATTACAATCTATACCATACCACCTGCACAATTCAAGTTCTCATCATTCATTGACAAAGCAAAATAGTCCATGGCGTTAGACTCTAAGAGGCATTCTATGTAAATCCATGACAAGTTACAGGAGGAATAAGGCAATATTTTATTCTTAAAGTTATAGTCAGGGAGTTAATCTGACTTTCCTTGGGCTGTAGGGATGTTGCTGGGAGGAAGTGATGCAGCATGACGTAACGGAAAACTGACTGCTCTGACAAGTCACCGGAGTTCGAGTTCCTCGACTACTCTGACTCCTGCCACTTTATATGTGACCTTGGATGAATTTTTAATCTCTCTGAGTTGGTTTCCTTGTGTATGTATAAATTGAAGGTATACAAGTGATACTTCTAGTACAGGGTATTTGTGAGGATCAAAGGAAACAATCTCCTTGAACACCTTTTGGAAGTTATAAAGCATTATAGAAATATTATTGCTATTGCTGCTTTTATTACCCTTTAAAGAACTAAGTATCTATTTATCAGATTAATAAATTTAAGTTTGCTTAGAAGGAAATTATTCTTATTAAATATGTGCTTGGCCTTCCTTCATGCATACTAAACTTCAGCTCTGCAGGACAAGCTGTCCTTTCCACATAAAGCTTGTTTGTGACTCACACAGTCAGATCCCTTTGCCTTATGGGGATGTTCAAAACACCTTTGTGTATCCTGGAAAACAGAATTTCAGAAGCTGTTGCTTTTTTCTCCATGTCTAAATGCTTTTTTGTTACCCATCAAAGAGAGATTATGGAGCCAGAAGTATTAGTCTATTGTTGCCTGTTTAAAACTCTTCTCTTCATCGTTCCTGGCTTATACTGAAACCAGATGGTGAAACCAAGACTGGAACATCCTTTGGTGTCCAGAAGGAGACCAGTCTGGCCAAAGCATTGTCATTCTTGTCAGCAGCCAGAGTCAAAAACATTTTTATAGTTAATCATCAGGAGTGCCTACTGGCTGTAACAGCCATTTATGCAGTATTTGTCAGCATGAAGGTTCCATCCACACCACAGATGACGCCATGTCGGCAAGAAATGTGTTTCGATATCCTTCAGTAATAAGCTGAGCACATTTTTATGGCTGACTCCCAAAGCAAACAATGGTAAAAAAAAAAAAAATCAGTGCTGGACTTCTTTTTCACCCAATTGCGTGGCTACCAATACCTTTCATTGCTTAAAACTAACTCCCTCGGAACAAGTTGTCCTGGAGCATTCATTAAAACATAGGAAGTGAAAGAATTGCAGCAAATCACCACAAATATTCTTTAAAGAAATTGACCCACCCTAAAATGAACTTTTATTTCAAAAGTTGTGAAGGTGCAGTCTTAGCCTCTGAGAAGCCAGAGTAATTTCATGGATGAGAGCCCACCAGCAAATTCCTATCTCTGCCTACATGTCAGAAATCAGCTCTAGCAAGGAGACAGTGAATATGAAAAATAACATACATAATTAGAGTAAAGGCACTATGCTTTGAAGCTGAAATTGAGGAGTTTGGGTAGCCACAGAAAAAAATGGCATTGAATAATAATATTTTAAAATATGTCAAGGGAGTGAGCTTATCAGGCCTTGTATATAGCTGATGGAAGCTATTCATTTTTCAAGTACTATAGAGAAGCAAATCTGGATATCTGGAGAGGGACATCCAAAAACAGCTTCTCCACTTTACAGCTGAGGCTTGTCACCATATCAGAGGGACTCAGATGAATATTTCATGTGAAAGGTACAAGTAGAAAATTCTGAAGGAAATGCCTAGGGCAGCAGAACTAAATTGCAATTACACACTACAATATTGCAAGAGGATCTAACACAGATCTAACGTCTCTGTATGATAAAACTATACATGTGCAGTCAGCAAAACAGTGTTAAGGGTGCAACCCATGGAAGTTTCAGGTCATAACTGATGAACACTTGCAGGAATTTGTATTCTGTAATATTGAGTTTATCCTCTCTGCCACGACATTTATATCCATGGTGTTTATTACTCATAGTTTTTACACAAAACAAAGTAAGATAAAATGTGCTGTACTAACCAGTAGTAGAAGTCAAGATATTTGATAAAAAAGCAGATTTATTTACTTTGGGTTAATAACATTTGAAATGTGATGATCAATGTTATTTATCCTTTTTGTTTTCTTTACAAATATATGAGAAATAATCTGAGATATGTGGTCAATGTTGGGAGGTTGTGGTTTGGTTTGGTTTCTATCCTTTTGAAATCAAGAGTGATTATTTTCCCATTAGTAAACCCGTGGTTATCATCAGAAATGCTCTCTTTGTTATTTTTCTTAATTTTTTACACAGAGAGTATGGTACAATTGTCTTTAAAAGGAACATAGGAAATTTAAAATAGACAATAATCAGAAATCCTTAAAACTGTGAAAAGAAATTAGCATGTGCCATTTTAAAAGGGTAACATTTGGGAAAAAAGAAAGAAAAAAAAACAATTTGGAGCAAAAAGGAACCTGAGAAATTTAGTCAGACTTTTGTTTACAAACTATTGTGTTATGCCTTGTCGTCCTGTGGTGAAGCATAAGAAAAATAATGTATTACATCTTAAAAAACCAAACAGTGCAGTAGAGAGCAGTAACAGAGAAGACTGTATTTGTATTTCTTTCCAAGAGCCCACTGCCTAATTTAAATTCCTTTTGATTAGCCAATCATTTTCATTCCCAGGCCAAAATGATTGGAAAAGAGCTTCCTCCAACCCCCCACCTTAGTTGTTAACTGAGCCAATCAAAAAAAAAAGACCAGCTTTGAACCCACAAAGTAAATAGGCTCATACGTTTAAATAAGCATGGCTTTCCGGCTACCTTTTGTTGGATTAGAGAAGAGATGCCTTATTTCATTTCTCAAGGAAAAGTTATTTTGTTTTCTGAAAGATAAGGTGCTCTATAAACAGCTTTTTCATAAATTAAAATGTCATGCAAATGATCCCAATACTAAAAAATAACAGTATTTATTTTCATTAACCAAGAAGCTAGTCATTCTGTGATGGGAGTTGTTAGGTTAAAACACATTGTTCAGAAAGGAGTTTCAGAATTCTGACCTTTTTGCTTCGTGTATTATATAAAAAGAGAACTTGAAATCACCTGGGAACAGGAAAAAAAAATGTCTAAAGGGTTTCTGAGATCAGTTTTCTCCTCACATTTATATTAAGATGCTAATAAAATATAGACTAAATAAAGCCAAAGGATCCATAAAAGCCATCACTTGTTATGTAAGGGGCTAGAACCTTACGTAATATACATTTTCTTACTAATTCTTCAAATTTTGAATGCTTTGTATGATACCAAGGAATACTGGATAATGGGTTTAAAATGTTTTTAAAAGCTGTTTGAATATATGCAGAGTATTTGAGATATTAATATTTTTTTGGTAGTTTGCTGACATCTAGTGGAAATAGTGATTTGCAGCCTATGGTACTGAGTCAAGTTCAAATCCTATAGCAAAAGGCAATTGTTTAGGACCAGAAACACAGATAAATGATCGAAACATTTACCTACATTCTATCATAAGTAACAGGAGTAAATAAGCAAGTTTAGGTAATCCTTCTGAAGGAAAATAACTTGACATCCATGTCAATTACTATAATTTTTTTTCAGATTATGAAACACGTGGTTTTTGTAAAGTTGGAATGGAAGAACAAGTAAAAAATTATCCATACTCCTTTTAGCCACCATTGATAATGTATTAATTTTTCCAGGGTTATATATTTTTGTTGGTATTGTTTTTTTTACAAAATTTTGATATTTCAAACATATAGTTTTATATCCTAATTTTTTAATACTGAGCATTTTTTTTTGCTTGTCATCAGGTATAAAAATTATTTTTTAATTATTAAAAGCAGAGAGCTATCATGTTACTTATTTTTGAAGTAGGATACTACAAGCCTATAATTTTATGAATTCTATCTGAGTATCTAAGAATAATGTAAAAATATGGTTTCAATAAAATTCTTTCATTAATAAGAGTTTTTTTTAAAGACTATACTATCCATGCGGCTGCTACTGCTAAGTCGCTTCAGTCGTGTCCAACTCTGTGCGACCCCATAGACAGTGGCCCACCAGGCTCCCCCGTCCCTGGGATTCTCCAGGCAAGAACACTGGAGTGGGTTGCCATTTCCTTCTCCAATGCATGAAAGTGAAAAGTGAAAGTGAAGTCGCTCAGTCATGTCCGACTAGTAGCGACCCAATGGACTGCAGCCTACCAGGCTCCTCTGTCCATGGGATTTTCCAGGCAAGAGTACTGGAGTGGGGTGCCATTGCCTTCCATAGAAATGTTTAATGTGTGTTTACACCGGGGTCATTTTATCAAGGACTTACTACATTATCAGACTCTAGGGATATAAAAAATGAGTGAGATCCAGATCTCACCTGTGAGGGAAAAAATAGTAGGTTAGAATAAAATATTTTAAAATAATAGTATTATAATCAACATAGAGAACTGTAACAAAAGAGGGAGTTATAATCATTAAAGGAAAAGTAAATGAAAAAATCCTCAAAGAAGAGATGACATCTGTGCAGGACTTTGAATAATGGAGAAGGATGAAGGGTGTTTCATATACAGGGAAGCCTGGGCCAAGGCAGGAAGCACAGAATGACCTGGTGTAGGTAGGTATACCGGAGAAGGCAATGGCAACCCACTCCAGTACTCTTGCCTGGAAAATCCCATGGACGGAAGAGCTTGGGAGGCTGCAGTCCATGGGGTCGCAAAGAGTCGGACACGACTGAGCGACTTCACCTTCACTTTTCACTTTCATGCACTGGAGAAGGAAACGGCAACCCACTCCAGTGTTCTTGCCTGGAGAATCCCAGGGACAGCAGAGCCTGGTGGGCTGCCGTCTATGGGGTCGCCTAAGAGTCGGACACGACTGAAGCGACTTAGCAGCAGCAGCAGCAGCAGGTAGGCATACCTGCAGAAAAGTCCTAACAATATTAGATGTGACTAGAGAGGTGAGCAGAAGCAGAGGGCTAAGGATCTTTACCATCTAGGTTATGGAAACGCATTAAAAGTTCTTTTTTAAGGAGAGTAACATGATTACATTAGCATTTTATAAAATCATGCTGACTGAAGAGTGGGAAATGAAAACGAGAGAAGGAGACCAACTCGTAGACTCACAGCAGTTCAGGACAGAGATCGAGATACCTGAACCAAGAGACAGCAGTGAGTTTAGACAGAAAACAGAGAGTTGAAGGCTATTTAAAAGGGGACAAACCATTGAATGTAAATTTGCTGGGGGATGGAGATACAGATGCCAAGAATGACCCAGGGACTGATACCCAGAACAATACTCAAGACAGTTGTTAGTTAAGGTGGAAATGTTTGTGATTTTTAAGTTGTGTACTGCAATATAGTTTAGGTAAATCCTAATTTATCTTAACACTTGATATTTAGTAGAGAAAGAGGTATACACACCTTATAAGGCAGATTTCTGGTTATTGAATCATTTTCTGTGGCATATAGATCACAGAAAAGGAAAATTTGTCATGTCCTCACCACCCCAGTGATTTTTTTCAAATGCCTCCACTGTAGGCACAGAGCGGTTAACATCTCTAATTGGCCTCAGCACAGTATCAAGACTCAGAGGGTGAGAGAAGCGCTAAAGAGGTTAGAGACACAATCAAGGAGATTCAAAAGAAAAACTAATTTCAGCTGTCCCAAAGATGTGTCTATATGGAGTGCCATTAGAATGAGTAAATGACCTGCTGAACTCTCTGGTATTGAGAAGACATTTCTAAAATGCAAAGATCAAAATTATACTATTCAAAGGCTGGGTCTGCATGCCTCTGTGCATATACCTGCACATATACAAAGTAAAATGGAGAGAAAGCTTGTAGAGCATGTAATTTGGAGACCTGGATTCCCTGAGCAGTGGTCCACTAGTGATCTAATTTGCAAAGTCAACGAGACCCTTGCATTGTGCTCTTGCTGTGTGCTCGGTTCATCTGCTGCCAGGCAGCCGACATCTGCAGCTACCACTGATGGACTGCTCACCTTGAGCAAAGTGCTTTACAAAGATTATCCAGTTTAATCCTTTCAACTAAGAGTTTAACCCTATTATGCTTAGGGAGGTTAAGCCATTGCCCAGGGTCACTCAGCCAGTAAGTGGAGAAGCTTGGATTCAACCCCAATTTTCTCCAACTCCAGAGCTGTACCCTTCTTACACTGTCCTAGGTCAGTACTGTTCATTCATTAAAAAAAAAAAAAAAAAATCAGATTCTCCTAAGTTTTATTGCTGTTTAGTGCTTTTATGAGCATAATGAACCACACATGTCACCAGCTTTTAAATTCTGAATGTCAACATAAAGCTCCATTCCTACTTCCAATTTGTGGCTCCACAAGTGCCTTTGCAGTTTCTCTTATTCTGTTTCAGAACATACAGAGCTGGTGTGTGAGAGACAGGTGGCAGACAGTTGCTATGGCAATTTCCTGTCATTAATGATAAAGAGTAATTACCGCAGCAAATTTCTGTTTAGCTTGAAAATCTGATTTGCCCTCTCCCCACAGGGGACACAACCCTTTATACCCTTTTTACTCACAAGGGCCTATCATCTTGTGTAAGCTCTGCCTGAACCATTCAACTTTGCAGCAAAGAGCTAAGTAAAGCCTGACTTCTTAAAGATTTAGGTGAAGGAAGAGGAAATGAGTCACAGAAAGGAAAAAGCTCAAAATATACATACAGACTGTCTAAACTTGTTTTCCCTTAATAAAGTGTGAAGGAAATAACCTCAAGTATTAACACATTTGTGGACCAAGTTCAATGGCTGTTCGAATGGCTGCATGTGGTTAATTACTAGATGCTAAGACTATAAGTTCAAATAATATTTTTAAACTGACTTAGAGAACATGAAGAAGATGAAGATGTCCCAGAGGAAGTGATTCTGACAAATCTGTGTACTCAGTATTATTTATAAATCTTTCCAAGTCAATAGCCCTTCAACAGACCTTTTGAAGGGGAAACTATGTTTAGTATGTCTGGGCAGTGTGGAGTGGAAAGCTTCATTAGTACCTTTTAATTCAGTGCTCTATATGAGTTTTAAAAGGGAAGTTTCTATCCATAATACATTAAAGACTGTGGTATGTAAATATCATGAAAAATAATGCCAAAGTAAAAAGCCCAGAAACTAGAACTCAACATAAAATCAAACACTTATATCATCTCTCATCTCACCCCTAAACCTGGGGTCCAAATATTTCTCCCCGCTTAAGTTTCTTTTGAAATGCAGCCCATCTTTGCTTGACACTCCAGTGATGAATCCACAGTAATTGTTCTCACAAACAGAAAATCTAGTGATGACCCTCTAGCCTAAGGCCTGTTTCATGATTATCTTTTTTAATCCAGTTCTCACATTTAATACCTAGCCTGCAGACAAGCGAACAAGCTTTTGATCCAAAATAACAAACAGACTATTCTCCTCAAGAATATATGCTACTCCTTGGAGATTGTGCCAAGATGTATGGAATCTTATCCTCTGAGTTTGGGCCATTAGCAAGTCTCATATTTTGCTCTGTGTAAACTTTTGTATGTGGCCACAGTGTAGCTGCATAAGAGGGAGTGAAGCTAGGAAACAACCCAAGGGGTGGCTTACCCATACCCATACAGGTGTGGGAAGAAGGGAGGGTTCACCAGTATTTACAATCCTCAAAACTGTGACTGTGAGGATCACAGAGATTCAAGCACCCTGGAGTCTGTAAGATAATAACCAGGCTCTTAACCCAAGAACAAACATCTCTTTCGATCAAGATAGGATGATTCTTTTCATTTGGAGAGTCTGAAACTGGCAAAAAGATTGGGAGTTATATACAGAAAGCCATATTCAACTCCCCTATTTCATTTCTGTTCCATGGTATGGAAAATTAAGGGCAGGAAATCTGGGAGAGAAAGAAAATTGAGAGCAGAATGGAACTGAATGAGCAAAAAGGAGTCAATAGGGTTTGAGGTACTTGAGCCTGGGAGTATATATTTGTTCAGTCAGGCTGTTACTGCCCTAAAAAGTTGAAAGCTAATTTCCAGGATGGAGGGGAGCGTCACCTGTTTTGTTCCCTGAGGTATCTTGAATCTCTCGAGCAGTGTCTGGCCCATAGTAAACTCTCAATGAATATCTGTTGTATATATAAATAAAGCCATTTATCTCCATTTTTAGGATTAAAGGTTTAAAATTCTTAAAACTTTCTTTGTTTAAATTATAATAACCAGCATAGTCTATCAGGATATAAATTAGTAATTGGACCATGTGTGCTAAGTCACTTCAGTCGTGTCAGACTCTTTGCAGCCCTATGGACTGTAGCCCACCAGGCTCCTCTGTCCATGGGACTCTCCAGGCAAGAATACTGGAGTGGGTTGCCATCCCCTCCTCCAGGGGATCTTCCTGACCCAGGGATCAAATCCATGTCTCTTATATCTTCTTATTTTTCAGGCAGGTTCTTTATCACTAGTGCCACCTGGGAAGCCAGTAACTGAACTATAGCAGAAGTAATAAGAGTAAGTAAATCCAAATAAAGTCAGGCTGAAAATTTAAAATATGGCCTGATTTCCTTACTTGCTTCCAATAATAATTTAAGACTTAAGTCTATTGATTTCATCCTTGCAATTTGCTTTGTCAGTTGAGACAAAAGGCACAAATCTTATTGGGCAACAGGGGATATTCTCTGGGACCAAGGGATGGGAACTCAGGTGAAAAGTGAAAGTTGCTCAGTCGTGTCTGACTCTTTCTGACCCCATGGACTATATAGTCCATGGAATTTTCTAGGCCAGAATACTGGAGTGGGTAGCCTTTCCCTTCTCTAGGGGATCTTCCCAACCAGGATGATCAAACCCAGGTCTCCCGCATTGCAGGCAGATTCTTTACCAAGTGAGCTATCAGGAAACTATCAGGGGAACTCAGGAGTCCCTATAAATCAGTAAGAAAGTTAGAGGATCAGAGCTACAAAATATCTTTATATCTTCAAACTCTGCAGCTAAAGATATCTGGAGAGCCTGGAGGAACTTGGGACAAAGTGGACACGATAATTGCTTCATCTGTCTTCACTCCGCCCCTTTCCTCTCCTCCTTGACAGCACACTGGCTTTGTCAAAGAGGAAGATCATATGTGGATATTCCTGTTTTTTATATACTTCCTCTCCCTCAACCAGGAGCAAATTCTTCTGTCCTCTAGGAGAGGACTGTCAATGTCTGGAGTATTTTTGGTTGTAACAGTTGGGGTGATGCTACTAGCATGTAATTGATGGAGGCCAGGGATATTGCTATACATCCTAAAGCCCTCCTACAACAAGGAATTATCTGACCCAAAGTGCCAGTAGTTCTAAAGTTGAGAAACAATGTTCTCCATTATCTGGCATTCTCACTGTGCCCGGTGCTAATGCTGAATGCCCCTTATGCCTAATTAAATTCATCTTCATAACAATCTCTGAAGTGGGCCTTGCATTATCTTCATTTTACAGATGAAGACAGTCGAGGCTTACAGAATTTAAGTCATTTGTCCAAGGTCACATAGCCCATGAGTTACGGAGCCTTTGACTCCAAGCCCAGGTAAGCCTGCCTCAGAACTCACATACTGCTGTCTTTCACAATTGCCAGCCTTCCCTTAACAGATCATTCTGCTAGCCATAGACACTACTCACTCCCAGAAAGTGATTCCAGGCAGGGACATGTTTAGATAATTCATTTATTCACATTTAAAAAGTCATAGCCCATGTAATAATAATGGTTCACACAGCCCTTGTTTGTACCAGACACTGTTATAAGGGTTTTGCTTCACGTGTATTAACACGAACAATTATTCTCAGGTAGGTTCTGGTATTATTCTCTTCCAGATGAAGAAACTGAGGTTCATAGAGGTGAGGTGACACAGCCAGTGAGGTACAGAGATGGGATATGGTTCCAAGAAGTCCAGCTTCATTTTCTGTAATTCTTATCCATTGTTCTATTTTGCCTGGTAAGCCTACAAAGTTGGAGAAGTGTCCGCATAAGCCATTCGGTGGATCGTGCCCCTTCCTCCTCCAGAGTCTGTCCTCCGAGAACTGCGGCAGGAACTAATCTTGCCCCCGCTGCTGCTCTTTGCAGAGCTGCCAAAACCTCAGTGGATCATGATACTCCAAGTAGGAAGATCAGAAATAAACTCCTCTCCAGTTTACTAGCCCCCTGAAGACAAACCAACACTACCCTCACTTACTTACTGCTTTGAAATTCTCTTTTATTGTTTGCATAAGATTTCCTTTTATTAAGTGTGGGATTCAAAAAGGTTTTCAAATAATTACTACAGTTAGTCTAAATGTAAGAAAGCTAAAAGGAAAACTGTTTGCAATTAGGATATGCATAATTTCTTTAACGCTGCCTAAGTTATCTACATTTGTAGCTAAAAGCAGGGCAGTGTTTTGGATGAAACAAAATGAAATCCATTTGCCAAGCTGGTCCTGACCTTCAGCATTTCTTTTAAGCATCTCATCTTGTTATGGGAACCCAAGTAATTAGATACTTGAGCACTTATTCAGAGAATTGTTTTATATCCTTGCTTATATATCTTAAGTGAATTTTTTAAAAGCAAGAAGGTTAATTTATGGGATTTCAAACATAAGTCAGTAGATATTTTGGATCATTTTCGCTCATAGATGGCCTTCACATTCTCACAAATTTCATCATAAAAGCACTCAGTTCTTCTCACTCAAAAAAATTCATGTTTTATGGGTACCTATATATAACTATAAATTAACATAAATATATACATCAACTACTGCCAATTAGTATGCATTTACAAGCAGCATCCAATAACCCTGATGATGTGAAAGTACATCAGCCACGAGACAACCCTGGGAAATGAATGGGAATCTCAGCAAGTATTTAACTTACGAGTAGGTGGAGGAGACTCATTACTGGCCTGGCTTGTTGCCTTGTTCTGTTTGAAACCTTGATTAAAGAAATAACAAACATGGGATGCTAATTAAACTGTTTGACCAGTTTCAATAAACAAGCAGGTCTAATTTGGGGAGCAAAGAGAGGGGATAAAATACTACAGCTCTGCTATTCATTTTCCTACATCAGTTCTTTGATTCCTGCTGCAAGATTTCATATCTCCAAAGACCTCCAGATCAGCAGAGTAGTTGATTTAAGGGTAAAGAGAGAGGAAAACTCGGTGAAGCTGTCAACTCAGTGAAGCTTCGTACAAGCTACAGCTTGCAGGCCTTCATGTGATGGCAGCCCATGATTGCAGCCTGTCCTGCTCATAGGCTTTCACCTAGTAGCGCATGTTCTAAGTCCTGAAGACTGTGTTTAAGTGTAAATAGCCTTGCCTGGCTTAAGCAAGCAAAACCGTTCCTTTAGTTCAGGGCACACACAGCTTGAAGGCCAGTGTCCTGGGCTTACCAGTTGTATCTCTACATAAAATGAATGTCAGCAATACCCTAGTGTATAATATTGTCTATTAGATGGTGCATAAAGGCCTTCACTGTGTATACATAACCGTAGCCACACAGAAAACATTACAAAATGAGCCTGCTTTTAGCCCACTGCCTCATACAGTGGTAATTAAGGAGAACTGCTTTTTGATTTGCAACTATTTGCTGTTCTGCAGGAAAAACAGAGCTTAGAGCATCTTGTTCCATTTGTTGTTGCCATGCTTAATCTTCTGATTCATGTGGAATTATTACACCCAGTACCTATGGGGAATTTAATTGTTTGGCTCCTACTCCTCTGGCAAGTGTAATTATGGAGGAGGAGGATCTATAGATTAACATTTTTAAAAAGCTTCATCCAAGAAAAAATAAATAAAGGGAGGTGGAGTTTTTTGTGAAACCTCATATTGAATAACACGCAGGGTTGGAATAGTGCCAGTACTGAGCTTAAGAGAAAACGTCAATGCCTAAATGGGAGGTCAAATCAGGGCCACACAGCTCAGAAGTTTGATCCCATCACCATTTACTTGGAGATCAGCACCCCTCATCTACTCCTTAAATATTTGTAGATAATTGGGATACATTTCGCATAATGTATAAAAATATAAAATGATGTGGTTTTGAGTGAATTTGGGATGCAAATGTTTAAATCTGTTTCTATCTCTATTAATAAAGTTCTCTTTTTCTGCAAACATAGATTAGTAAGAGACCTGGATTTCTCCAATAATTTGGAAGGCAAGAAAGATGTGATGTTTTGTATTGTATGATAATAAACTTTGGGGCAGTGCTGAGTAGTTGGTGTGCAAACAAATGAATGAGGGCCACCATGAACACTTTGAGAGCCCCACCCATACTCCTAGGACTCTCCCATTTTAGCAGCAAACTTCTAGATACCAGTGTCAGGACCTCTGTACCTGAGGACTTTTCCTGGAACTGTGGAAAGCCTCACTGCCTGTAGCAGCAGGCCAGTGATTCTCAGGGGTCGGTGAATTACCACCCCAGCTCCCAGACCCCCTCAGGTGGGATAATTTGCAACATGTCTTTTACATCCTTTCCAGAGTTTCACCGTAGGATTAAGCTCCAGGTGCCCACAGTGGTAGCTGACTTAATTTGTAATTGGCCACGTTGCCTTCCTTGAATCGCATCCCTTCCCCTCTACAGGCAGCCTCTGTCTGCTTCTGAACTCCTAGTCTCTGGATCTACTTTTGGAGAAACCAAATAAAGACAAGTACCTGCCTTCAAAGAGCACAGAGTCTGTTGGGGAAAATGAGATTAGGAAAGAACAGGAGAGGAGAGTGAAGGGAAGGGGGAGAGAGAGTAGGGAGCAGAAAGGATAGACTGTGTGGGAAATGTTATCATGTGGGTCAAAGATATTATATGCTAATAAATGTGATGTTTTCTTTCTTTCTTTGTGGTATCGTGTCCCTAGGCAAGCCTATATGATTCATTCATCCAACAAATATTTATTGCATGCCTACTACATGTCAGGCAATAATACCAGAACAAGTAAAAAAGTCCCAGCTTACATTCTAGTGTGTGTGTGTGTGTGTGTGTGTGTGTATAAAATCATTCATAAGTCATGTGATAATAAGTGTTGCGAGGAAAAATAAAGCAGGGTATTTAGTCCACTCAGGTTATCATAAGATACCATAGACTGGGTGGCTTAAACAACAGAAATCTATTTCTCACAGTTCTGAAGGCTAGAAGTCCAAGATCAAGGTGTTTTTAGGCTTGATTTCTGGTGAGGTTTCTCTTCCTAACTTGTCCTCACATGGCCTCATTTCTGTGAATGAGGAGAGAAAGAGCTCTGGTGTCTGTTCCTCTTCTTGTAAGGATATCAGTCTTGGAGTATTGAAGCCCCACTCTTATGACCTCATTTAACCCTCACTATTACCTCTAGATAGGCCCTATCTCCAATACAGTTATATTGGGGGTTAGGGCATCAATATATGAATTTGATGGAGTATACAACTCAGTTCATAACACAGGGTAAAGGAATAGATAATAACCATAGAGCTTATACTGTTCAAACCAATAAGGAATTTGGCCCTAAACTTTACTCAGTATCTGCTCGGAACAGGTAGGGCTGTGCAGTAACTAACTACTATCATTACTGTGGATTTTAATATGACAAAATTTATGATCAAGACTCCAAAGTAATATAGAGTATATTTTACTCATATGGAGTAAGATGCTTTCTCCCTCATTTTTATCTCTATGATATGTCTTTATCATGTAGCTGTGCTTGTGAGCTTAGTTGCTCAGTCATGTCCAACTCTTTGTGACCTTTGAACCATAGCCGGCCAGGCTTCTCTGTCCATGGGATTTTTCAGGCAACAACACTGGAGTGGATTGCCATTTCTTACTCCAGGGAATCTTTCTGACCCAGAGATCGAACCTCTGTCTCCTGTATCTCCTGCATTGTGGGTGGATTCTTTATCCACTGAGTCACCAGGGGAGCCCTGTCTTGTAACTATAACCCATAAAAAATGAAGTTAAAGTTTTTAGCTCATAGTAAAAGATAATTTTAAGTCTTTAAGAAACAATGGTCCTAAATAGAAGGAATAAATAAAATGATGGTGTGGAAACCCTAAGCCAACCCATAGGAGGGTGGTGGGACCCTCAGAGCTGCCATGCCATGTCCTTATGTGCTTCAGAGAACTCATCTTTTAGGAAAAAAATTCCCATGTTAATTGCAAGCTGTTTTCCAGAGCTGCCTGCTCTCTCCAGAACATGCTTGGCTCTCCTTCAAACACTTTTCAACCTGACCAAATCAGGGAGTTGTATATAAACTATAGCCCACGCCTTTAGTATAATTATATAACAAATAATAGAGTTTTTTAAACTACCAGGTCTTTTTGCAAAGCTTATCAAATGTCAGAAGTGATATAATGCTGTAATTGCATCTATGAACCTGTGTAACATTTAGACAATGAGTTCCAGAGGTCCAAGTATATAATACATATCCTATATATTCCTCTGCTGAGCCCAAGAAGTTTAATATGATGTAAAATGAAACTACAAACAGAACATATGCTTCTCTGTAGGAGATATTAACTTCTCTAGATATTACCAAATGCCAGAACATTGTTTATTTTGAAAGAATCTTATATTAATTGCTTATTTACAATTTTACTCATTGAGATTACAGAAGGATTTGATTCAACATATGCTTGGTTTAACTTCTAGTCAATAATAACTGGTTCAAAAGTCTCAACTATGTTTTGCAGCTGATACTGAGATCAAACCTCAGTTGACACTATCTAACATGAGTTGGACCTTTTTAATGTAGTAGGGCCACAGGGCTCAATCTTTTTTTCTCTGTCTACAATTTTTCATTCTGTCTCTTGGCTTTAAATTCCCTCTGTAGTCCAGTGACTCTCAAGTTTACATCTTCAACACGTCCTTCATTCTAGAATTTAGGACTTACATATCCAATTGCCTACTTGAAATACCCACTTGGAAGTCTGTTAGCCATCAACACCTCCAAAATCTGAGCTCCTAATTTTATCCCACCAAACCTGTTCTACCCACAGTCTTCCCCATGCCATTTGATGGCAAATTTCTTCCTTCAAGTGGCCCAAACCAACAATCTGTCACTCACATTTTCTTCTTCTCTTTAATCCACCCTATCAAATCTTCATAAAAACAAGATTGGTTTTACCTTCAAAAGATATCCAGAATCTAACCTCTTCTTACCTTTTCTGCTATTATCACTGTGGTACAAGCGACTAAAATCTCTCTGCCAGATTATTTCAATAGCCTTTCAACTAGTTTCCCTGTTTCCACGTTTGAACCCCCTCCTTAAAGTCTATTTTCACCACCACAGCCAAAGGAATCCTTTCAAATATATCAGACATGTCACTCATCTGCTCATCCTACTCTACATAAAATAAGGGTTCTAACATGATCTCCAAGGCTCTAAGTGATAAGGCTTCTAACCTCCTCTCTGACTAACTTCATTACAGTCACATTGGTCTCCTTGATGTTTTCAAACAGCCCTGGCAAATTCTCTCATTTGGGCTTTGATACTGGTATGTGTTCTGCCAAAACTGCTCTTCCCCAGATGCCTGTGTGGCTGGCTCCTTCATCTCCTTCAGACTTTTGCTGAAATGTCACCTTCTCCATAAAGCGTACCCTCACTAACCTGTTTAAAACTGTGACTCACAATACCTCTTCTCACATAACCAATGCCCTTCACTGTGCTCTGTTTTCTCTTTTATCACCTCCTAGATATGAATACTGCACACTTTATTTATTATGTTTATTGTTACCCAGACAGACTGTAAGGCCCATGATGATAGCGTTCTCTGTTTTGTTGACCACTTCTAATACAGAAACCTAGGACAGTGCTCAACATAATAAATATTTGTTGAATGGATGTAGTGTCTCTCTGAATTTCTTTGTCCAGGAAGAATCACTAGGGTTTCATCATAAGAGAAACGAATCAGCAAAGAGAAAGAACCACCTGTACTGACTGCAAAACAATAATAATACCTAGTAATAGTAATAATAAAGTCAACTAAATGAATTTTTAATTTTAAAATCCAACAATTTTACTGAATGACATTTTTGTGAGGGAAAAAATATTATCCAAAATTTGGAAATAGGCTAAAGGGATGGGTGTTCTTTCAGTGCAAGACTCAGCTTGACTTTATATTGCCTGGGTTATTTTACAAACTCTGTAGGGGCAGAAATTAACCCTAGGTATTTTTTCAGCAATTATGCAAATAAGTTCTGTCCAGCAGACAGATGACCACAAAGATACTTATGACCCTATTGGACATTATATAATTTTGTATCTAACCCAGGAAAATTTCCTGTAGGTAACTAGCTTCTCAAAGCTCTTGGATAAATGTAACATCATACTGGTCCCCTCATTAATTTATGAGATGAATAAAATCTTTGACAGGTTTTCATCTTATAAGACATATACAAGACAGTTATGATTTTAGCCTTTTATTATAATCTTACTTATTAATTTATTTGGCTGCACTAGGCCTTTGCTGCTACATGTGGGCTTTCTTTAGTTGCACTGAGCAGGGGCTACCCTTTGTTGTGATATGCAGGCTTCTCATTGCAGTGGCTTCTCTTATTGTGGAGCACAGGCTCTAGGTGTGCAGGCTTCAGTAGCTGTGGCTTGTGGACTCGGTAGTTATGGCACGTGGGCTGTGGTGCGGGCGCAGGGGTTGTGATGCACAGACTTAGTTGCTCCAAAGCATGTGGGAGCTTTCCAGACCAGGCATCGAACCCATGTATCGTGCATTGGCAGGAGATTCTTAACCACCGAATCACCAGGGAAGTCCTGATTTTAGCCTTTTGGAAAATTGTATTTGAACATATTCAGTGGTCAGAAGTTTCTTTCAGTATTTGAGAACAACAGTGAGATATCTTTCTCAGTATTTGAGAACTGCAGTGAGATATCACAAGAACTTGGAAAAGAGAGAAGTAAGATAATTGACTAGAACATGAAGGAAGATGATACCATGTTCATTAACACAAAGATTCAATGTGATAAAGTTGTAATTCTTCATAAGTTAATTTATAAATATTTATCAGAACTCAAGCAAAGCATCTCCAAGTTTTTTCTTATTTCTCTTTGTTGTTTGAGTTCTAAAATACATTTACATTCATTTCAAAAAACAATAAACAAGAATAGTCAGGAAACCAATGAAAGAGAAGAGCTCTGAGAATTAGTCTTACCAAATATTAAATCATATTACAAAGCCTCAATAATTTAAGAGATATGATACCAGTACACAAATAAATAGATATAATGGCACTAATAGAAATAGATAGATATATAGATCCAGAATTTAGCATAATTTAAAACATCACAAAAATTACACCTCAAATCTGTGGATAAAAGATTGCTCATTAAATATTAATATAGAGAGTTGCAGTAAATCCAGGGGAAATAATATGCTGGATTCTTACCTCAGATGACTCAAATGACTTCAAGATTTCATTGTAAAAGTTGCAATCATGTGTGTACTAGAAGAAATCTAGAAGAACTTTTTTATATCCTTAAAGAAAGCCTTTCTAACTATGACTCAAAATCCAGAAACCCATTCCCAAGATAAATGATAAATTGAAAAGTCTTAAAAGTATGCATGTACTGTGTGTATATATTCCTCCCACATGTATAACTACACACAAAGTAGAAAGACAAACAAGAAACTGGGGGAATTATTCACAAGTTATATCATAGATAAAGGGCTAATCATATACATATTTTTAACTCACATAAATCAATAAAAATACAAATAATCCAATAGAAAAACAGGCAAGTTATAAGAACAGGCCAGCTCATGACAAAAGAAATACAGATAACTCTTAAATATCTGTCTTCAGGAAAAGAGGAAAATGGTTGCACAGGAAGATCCTGAACACCTCTCCTCCCACTGATGCAATAAAACTACTACTATATAAGAAATGGTTTCTTCTGAGAAAAGCCTGAAAACTGGATGAGCAGAGCCTCTGCAACCAAGGGATAAAAGGACAGCTTTGAAACTGTAGGAGAGACAGAGACTTGGTCACACACACACAAAAAAACCAACTCAGGTGCAAACCATCCACAATAGGGAGGGATTTCAAAAATACAGAGCAAGAGATTTGTGTTCCGCATCAGGCATCCAAACTCGTAGATTTTGTACAGGAGAGACAAGCTCCCAGAAGACATGGCTTTAAAAACCAAAAGGGATTGCATACAAAAACAAAAACATAGAACTGTAGGGAACAGAGAACACATTTTTAAATGGCTCATGGGTAGACTCACTTGCCCCAGAATCCAGTGCAAAAACACCAGTTAGAGGGGAATTCCCTGGCATTTCACTGGTTAGGACTTGGCACTTTCATTGCAACAGCCCAGGTTTAATCCTTGGTTGGGGAACTAAGATCTTAAAGCATCTTCCAGAGAGGCAGAAACCTAATGGGTTTCTCTATGGGAGGGAAACACTGGCAAGCACCATTTGTGATCTCACTTTACCTTGCTAGTGCTGGTGGGTGCCATTTGGGAACTCTCACCTCACAGTACTGTCCAGCTAAGAACCCTGCCCACCTTCCTGCTACAACTGTGTGCTATAGCTGGACCAATGAGAGCCTCACCCACTCCTGCATCATAGCCAGTGGGTACATCCAACCCACACAGGGGATGCCTCTTGAACTCCCAGCTCTGATGGCAGGAGAAATTGTTTTCTAGACCCGCACACCAGCCCCAGGACATCTACACAAAGTTACTTTTTCAAAACTGGGACAAGTAGCTAATTTACCTAATATATAGAAACAAACACAGAGAGATAGACAAATTGAGGGCTATGTTCCAAATAAAAAGACCAAACGTCAGAAAAAGACCTTAATGAAAGGGAAGTAAGCCATATACTAGATAAAGAATTTGAAGTAATGGTCATAAAGGTGCTCACTGAAATCAAGAGACAAGTGTACGAACACAGTGAAAACTTAAACCAAGAGATAGAAATATTTGAGAGTACCAAATGGAAATTACACAGCTCAAAAAATGTAACTGAACTGGAAAATACACTAGAGGGGTTCAACAACAGACTGGATGAAGAATAAGATGGATTAATGAGCTGGAAGACAAAGCAGTGGAATTTACCCAGACAGAGCAGCAAAAAAAAAAAAAAGAATTTTAAAAAGAGAAGATACCTTAAGGGACCTATGGGACAATATCAAATGGAATAAGATTCACATTATAGGGGCCCCAGAAAGAGAAGAGTGAAAGGATCAGAAAATTTATTTGAAGAAATAGTGGCTGAAAACTTCCCTAATTTGTGGAACAAAACAGACCTCCAGACCCTGGAAGCCAAGAGAGTTCCAAAGAAGATGAACTCAAAGAATTCTACACCGAGGCATAGTATAATTAAAATGTTGAAAGTTAAACATAAAAAGAGAATCTTAAAAGCAGCAAGAAAAACAGGACAAAAACACTTGTTACATATAAAGGAAACCCATAAGACTATTAGCAGATTTTTGAGTAGAAACTTTACAGGCCAAAAGGGAATGGTATGACACATTCAAAGTACTAAAAGGAAAAAGACTTCCAACCAAGGATTCTCTGCATAGCAAGGTTATCATTCATAAATAAAGAATAGATTAAGAGTTTTCCAGATAAGCAGAAGCTAAAGGAATTCATCACCACTAAACCAGCCTTAGAAGAAATGTTAAAGGCACTTCTTTAACCTGAAAAGAAATGGCACTAATTAGAAATTAAAAAAACGTACCAAAGTAAAAATCTCACCAAAAAGGTAAATATATAATAAAGGTACTAAATCAGTCAACTGTATAACAAGTAAGAAGGTAAAAAGACAAAAGTAGTCAGATTAAAACTATGATAGTTAAAGGATGCATACAATAAAAATATATAGAGAAAGTGATTTAAAAAATAGAAAACATGGTGGGGGAGTAAAAATGTAAAGTTCTGGAATGTGTTCAAGTTGTTATCAACTTCAAGCAGATTATTATATACATAAGATGTTATATATGAACCTTTACTGTAACTACAAATCAAAAATTTTAATACACAAAAGAAAATGAGAAAGGAACCTAAACATAACACTAAAGAGACCACCAAACTACAAAGGAAGAGAGAGAAGAAAAAGGGAACAGAGAGGGACTACAAAAACAGCCAGAAAACAATTAACAAAATGACAATAAGTATCTATCAATAATTACTTTAAATGTAAATGGACTAAGTTCTCATCAAAAAGCTTAGAGTCACTGAATAGATTTTAAAGACCTATGTATACACTGCCTACAAGAACTCACTTCAGAAGTAAGGACACACACAGACTGAGAGTAAGGAATGTTGAAAGATAATGCAAATGGTCACAAAAAGAAAACTGGTGGGGCTATACTCAAATCAGACAAAATAGACTTTAAAACAAAACCTGTAATAAAAAACAGAAAGGGACATTATATAATGATAAAAGGTCCAACCCAGCAAGATATAACTGTTTATAATTACATATGCACCCAATATAGTAGCACAAAAATATGTAAAGCAAATGTCAACAGACCAAAAGGGAGAAACTGACAGCAATGCAGTAACAGTAGAGGACTTTTTAATACCACACTTGCATCAGTGGATAGATCATTCAGAACATCGGTAAGGAAACATCAACCTTAAATGACACATTAGACCATATTAAGTATGAGTAGATATATTCAAAACATTCCTTCCAAAAGCAGCAGAGTACACATTCCTTTCAAGTGCACATGGAACATTCTCCAGGATAGATCATGTGCTAGACCACAAAGCAAGGCTTAGTAAATTTAAGAAGATCAAAATCATATCAAGCATCTTTCCCAATTACAAAGTAATATGAAACTAAAAATCAATTACAAGGGAAAAACTGGAAAGCCACAAACATGTGGAGATTAAACAACATGCTGCTGAATAACCAAGGAATAAGTCAAAGGAGAAATAAAAAACTACCTATATACAATCAAAACAGAAATACAGCACACCAAAATCTATAGGTTGCAGCAAAAGCAGTTCTAAGAGGGAAGTTCATAGCAATATAGGTCTAGAAACAAGAAAAATCTCAAATAAATGATTAAAGTTTATACCTAGAATATCTAGAAAAAGAAGAACAAACAAAGCCCAGAGTTTGTAGAAGGAAGGAAATAATAAAGATCAGAGTGGAAATAAATAGAGGCTAAAATATAAAAATAAAAAGAGATTTAAAAAAAAACAAAACTAAGAGTTCTTTGTAAAGAAAAACAAATTGACAAACCTTTAGTTAGGCTAGCCAAGAAAAAAGATTGTTCAAATAAATAGAAATTAAAGTTACAAAAGCCTCCCCCAAACAAAAGTCCGGGGCCAGTCAGCTTCAGTGGTGAATTCCACTGAACATTCAAAGATTTAATACCTATCTTTGGAAACTCTTCTAAAAAAAATTCAAGAGGAAAGAATGCTTCCAAACTTACTTTACATGGCCAGCATTACCCTGATATCAACTCTAGACAAAGATACCACAGAAAAAGAAAATTACAGGTCAATACCCTGATGCTGGTATTGATTGAGGGCAGGAGGAGAAGGGGACAACAGAGGATGAGATGGTTGGATGGCATCACCGACTCAATGGACATGGGTTTGGATGGACTCCGGGAGTTGGTGATGGACAGGCAGGCCTGGTGTGCTGCGGTTCATGGGGTCACAAAGAGTCGGACATGAATGAGCGACTGAACTGAACTGAACTGAACCCTTGATGAACATAGATACAAAAATCTTAAGCAAATGTCCTCAAAAATGAATTTAACAATTCATTAAAAGGATCATATACCATGATCAAGTGAGATTTATTCCAGGATTGCAGAATATAGGTTAACATCCACATATCAGTGTGATGCATCATTTTTTAAAAACTAAGGACAAAAATCATAGGATCATATCAAAAGATTTTAAAAAGACATTTGACAAAACTCAGCATCCATTTATGATTTAAAAAACCTCTCAACAAAGTGGGTATAGAGGAAACATGCTTCAGTGTAATAATAAAGGCCATACATGACAAACCCACAGTTAACATACTCAATGGTGAAAAGCTGAAAGCTTTTCCTCTAAGATCAGAAATAAGACAAACACACACATGCTCGCCACCTTTATTCAAGCTAGTATTGGAAGTCTTAATCACAGAAGCTAGGCAAGAAATAGAAATAAAAGGCATCCACATTGGAAAGGAAGAAGTAAAAGGTCACTTTTTACAGATGACTTGATACTATAGGTGGAAAACACTAAAGATTCCAGTAAAAAAATCTGTAGAACTAAAACATGCATTTGGTAAGTTGTAAGATACAAAATCAATATACAGAAACCTATGACATTTCTATACACTAATAGCAAATTATCAGAGAAACTAAGAAAACAATTCCATTTACAATGCTTCAGAAAGATTAAATGTCTAGGGATAAATTTAACCAAGAGATGTGAAAGACCTATACACTGAAAAATATAGGACGCCAATGAAAGAAATTGATGAATATACAAATAAATGGAAAGATATTACACACTCATAGATTGAAAAAATTAAGATGTCCATACTCAGTTCAGTTCAGTTCAGTCGCTCAGTTGTGTCCAATCTTTGCGATTCAATGAATCGCAGCATGTCAGGCCTCCCCGCCTATCACCAACTCCGGGAGTTCACCCAAACTCATATCCATCGAGTCGGTGATGCCATCCAGCCATCTCATCCTCTGTCGTCCCCTTCTCCTCCTGCCCCCAGTCCCTCCCAGCATCAGAGTCTTTTCCAATGAGTCAACTCTTCACATCATGTGGCAAAAGTATTGGAGTTTCAGCTTCAACATCAGTCCTTCCAATGAACACCCAGGGCTGATCTCTTTTAGGATGGACTGGTTGGATCTCCTTGCAGTCCAAGGGACTCTCAAGAGTCTTTTCCAACACCACAGTTCAAAAGCATCAATTCTTCAGTGCTCAGCTTTCTTCACAGTCCAACTCTCACATCCATACATGACTACTGGAAAAACCATAGCCTTGACTAGATGGACCTTTGTTGGCAAAATAATGTCTCTGCTTTTTAATATGCTATCTAGGTTGGTCATAACTTTTCTTCCAAGGAGTAAGCGTCTTTTAATTTCATGGCTGCAATCACCATCTGCAGTGATTTTGGAGCCCAACAAAATTAAGTCTGACACTGTTTCCACTATTTCCCCATCTATTTCCATGAAGTGATGGGACCAGATACCATGATCTTCATTTTCTGAACGTTGAGCTTTAAGCCAACTTTTTCACTCTCCTCTTTCACTTTCATCAAGAGGCTTTTTAGTCCCTCTTCACTTTCTGCCATAAGAGTGGTGTCATCTCCATATCTGAGGTTATTGATATTTCTCCCAGAAATCTTGATTCCAGCTTGTGCTTCTTCCAGTGTTTCTCATTATGTACTCTACATAGAAGTTAAATAAGCAGGGTGACAATATACAGCCTTGACATATTCCTTTTCATATTTGGAACCAGTCTGTTGTTCCATGTCCAGTTCTAACTGTTGTTTCCTGACCTGCATATAGGTTTCTCAAAAGGCAGGTCAGGTGCTCTGGTATTCCCATCTCTTTCAGAATTTTCCAGTTTATTGTGATCCACATAGTCAAAGGCTTTGGCATAGTCAATAAAGCAGACAAGTGGGCCTTAGCATCACTACGAACAAAGCTAGTGGAGGTGATGGAATTCCAGTTAAGCTATTTCAAATTGGAAGATGATGCTGTGAAAATGCTGCACTCCATATGCCAGCAATTTTGGAAAACTCAGCAGTGGCCACAGGACTGGAAAAGGTCAGTTTTCATTCCAGTCCCAAAGAAAGGCAATGCCAAAGAATGCTCAAACTACCACATAATTGCACTCATCTCACACACTAGTAAAGTAATGCTCAAAATTCTCCAAGCCAGACTTCAGCAATACGTGAACCATGAACTTCCAGATGTTCAAGCTGGTTTTAGAAAAGGCAGAGGAACCAGAGATCAAATTGCCACCATCCACGGATCATTGAAAAAGCAAGAGAGTTCTAGAAAAACATCTATTTCTGCTTTATTGACTATGTTAAAGCCTTTGACTGCATGGATGTCAATACTACCCAAAGCAATCTACAGATTCGATGCAATCCCTATCAAAATTCCAATGCCATTTTTCATAGAACTGGAACAAATGATTCTAAAATTTGTACGGGCCCACAGAAGTTCCCAAATAGCCAAAGCAATCTTGAAAAAGAAGAGCAAAGCTAGAGGAGTCCACTTGCTGATTTCAAACTATACTACAAAGCTATAGTTATCTAGTCAGTACAGTATAGGTATCAAATGAAACACTCAGCTCAGTAGACCAGTATACAGAGCTTAGAAATAAACTCACACATATAAGGACAATTAATTTACAACAAATTAGCCAAGAACATACAATGGAGAAAAGATACAGTCTCTTTAGCAAACAGTGTTGGGAAAACTGAACAGCCCCATGTAAAGGAATGAAATTAGACTGCTGTCTTACACCATGTACAAAAGTTAGCATAAAATGGATTCAAGATTTTAATATAAGAGCTTGAAACCATAAAACTCCTAAAAGAAACCATAGGCAGTGAACTTCTTGGCATCAGTTTTAATGATGTTTTTGTGGCTTTAACTCCAAAGGCAAGGGAAACAAAAACAAAAATAAACAAATGGAACTACATCACACTAAAAAGCTTCTGCACAATGAGGGAAACCATCATCAAAACAAACAAAAAAGCAACCTACCAAATGAAAGAAGATATTTGCAAATCATGTGTCTGATCAGGGGTTAATATCAAAAATACACTAGAAAGTCATACAAGTTAACAGCAATACAACATCCTGATTAAGAAATGGAGAGATCTGAGTATATGTTTTTCAAAAAAAGACATAACAATGGCCAATAGGAAAATGAAAAGATGCACAACCTCACCAATTATTAGAGAAATGCAAATCAAAACCATATGTGACATATCACTTCAAATCTGTTAGAGTGACTAATATCAAAAACACAAGAAATAATAAGTGTTGGAAAGGGTGTGAAGAAAAGGGGGCCCTTTGTACACTGTTGGTGAGAATGTAAATTTGCAACCACTATGAAAAACAGTGGGGCTTTCCTGGTAGTTCAACTGGTAAAGAATCCGCCTACAATGCAGGGGACCTGGGTATGTTACTCTGCCAACAAAGGTCCGTATAGTCAAGGCTATGGTCTTCCCAGTGGTCACATAAGGTTGTGAGACCTTGACTGTAAAGAAGGCAGAATGCCAAAAAAATTGATGGCTTTGAACTGTGGTGCTGGAGAAGACTCCTGAAAGTCCCTTGGACAGCAAGGAGATTAAGCCAGTCAATCTTAAGGGAAATCAACCCTGAATATTCACTGGAATGACTGATACTGCAGCTGAAACTCCAGTATTTTGGTCATCTAATTCAAATAGATGACTCATTGGAAAAGTCCGTCATGCTGGGCAAGATTGAGGGCAGAAGGAGAAGGAGGCATCTTCAGATGAGATGGCTGGATGGCATTGTGGATGCAGTGAACATGAACTTGGGCAAACTCCAGAGAATGGTAAGGGACAGGGCAGCCTGGTGTGCTGTAGTCCATGGGATTGCAAAGAGTCAGCCATGACTGGGCAACCAAACAACAACAGCAACATGAAAACCAGTGTGGAGATGCCTCCAAAAATTAAGAATAGAACTACCGTATGATCCAGCTCTTCCACTTCTAGGTATTTATCTAAAGAATACCAAAATTCTAATTCGAAAAGATACGAGCATATGTTCACTGCAGCATCATTTACGATAGCCAGAATGTGGAAATAACCTAATCGATCGATGGATAAAGAAGATGTGATAAATATATCACAGCCATAAAAAAGGATGAAATCTAATTCAGCCATGAAAAAGAATGAAATCTTGCTTTTTGCAACAAGATAGATGAAACTTGAGGGTATTGGGTTAAGTGAAATGTCACATTGGTAAAGATAAATATTTTATTTCACTCATATGTGGAATCTAAAACAAAACAAAAATAAACTTATAGATACAAGAACAGATTGGGAGTTACCAAAAGGAAAGAAGATGGGAGTGGAAAAAATGGATGAAAGGGGTCAGTTGTATGGTGATGGATAGTAACTAGACCTTTGGTGGTGATTACTTTGTAGTATTATAAAAATGTTGAATTACATCATATATCTGAAACATACAATATACCAAACATAAAATATACTGATTTTACCTGAGTAAAAAACATTTATCTTCAAACCTATGCTTTATAAAATGCTAAGTACTAAGTAAAACAACACAGAAATATCATTTTTCACTTATATTGATGTTATCAAATGCAGACATTTGATAACACATTCAACTGGCAATGCTGTGGAGAAAGAGGCACTCTGTACTAGAGAAATATAAATATGTTTAACTCTATTTAGGGATTTTTATGCTCTATGGGGAGTAATTTGGCAACACCTATCACAATTATTTGCATATATCCTTTGACCCAGTAATTCCTTTCTGGAATTTATCTTATAGATATATTTGCATATGTACAAAATGAAGTCTCTGCAAGTTTAATCACAAAACATTACTTAGAATGGAAATAATTAACTGCCTATCAGTGTGACTGGTCAAAATAATAAATAAAAGACCATAATACTGCCAATTCAATAAACTCTTAGAAACTGTAAAAGAAGAATTAGGATACTGTATGTTCCAATGGGCTTACCAGGTGACTCTAGTGGTAAAGAATCTGCCTGCTGATGCAGGGAGACATGAGACAAGCGTTCAGTCCCTGGGTCAGGAAGATTCCCTGGAGGAGAAGAACATGGCAACCCACTCCAGGATTCTTGCCTGGAGAATCCCATGGACAAATGGAGCTTGGCAGGCTACAGTCCTTAACATCGCAAAGAGTCGGACACAACTGAAGCGGCTTAGCACTCATGCGCCTATGTACCAATATAGAAAGATATTCAATTTCAATGAAAAATAGCAAGTGCAAAAAGTGACAAAGTATAAAATGCTAACTTCTGTGTAAGAAAAAGGAAAAATAAGAACTTATATGTGCAAAAAAGATACTTGTAAAGATTCACGAAAAACTGGTAACAGTTACTAACAGCCATTAACTCTGTCACTAAGACCTGCTGCTGCAGGGAGCATAATTGACTTCCGGTCCTAGCTGCAGATGCTCTGGCTCTGCCACTGGGGTTGTGCCAATGCTAATTTCCCACATGCTGCTTCCAGACAATGACTGAGCGAAACTGGGATACTAAGTCAAGCCTATCCAGCAAGCCAGGGGTCTCCTGTTACAAGAAACTCCACATTGGCCTAGTCAGTCTTTCTTGGAACTGTCTGAATCTCCTCTTACCCAGTCTTCTTTACCTCTGCCTCCTTCCGCAGATTATCGGAACTGCACATCTAATCCTAGTTTGGCATCTCCTTCTCAGTGAACCATAGTTACATTTTGAGGGGTGAGAGATCCAGCAGATGTGGAGCCAGAATTACTATTTTTTGAATAACATTATTATATCTTCAAATATTAAATTTAAAATTACTCTCTAGCAGGGTTTTTTGAAGTATTATTCTAGTATCTCCTACAACACAGTGTGGATAAGGAAATGAAAACTTACTCCAGTGTTCTTGCCTGGAAAATTCCATGGACAAAGGAGCCTGCTGGGCTACAGTCCATGGGGTCACAAAGAATCGGCCACGACTGAGTGACTGAGCGCAACAGAGTCACGTGTCCTGTCTATACTCCTGATCCACTGAAAAGACATACCTCTTTGGGATCTAGGAATCTGCATTCAAAAGACTCCAAGTGCTAATGTAATATACAGTTAAGGGACCAGAGGGTTAAATTATGAGATGTACATGAACTGGACCAAAATATAGCCAAGTAAAATGAACTGAAGGAACCAGAATGACCATCATACTTATATCTCAATTAAATGATGCAGCTTATCTAATGTTTGCTCCTTGGAAGAAAAATTGTGACAACCCTAGGCAGCGTATGAGAAAGTCGAGACATTACTTTACCAACAAAGATCTGTATAGTCAAAACTATGGTTTTTCCAGTAGTCATGTATGGAGGTGAGAGTTGGACCATAAAGAAGGCTGAGTGCCAGCTGATGCTTAGGCTGAAGCTCCAATGCTTTGGCCGCCTAATGCAAAGAGTCAACTCGTTGGAAAAGATACTGGTGCTGGGAAAGATTGAAAGCAGGAGAAGCGGATGACATGATTGGATGGCATCACTGACTCAATGGACATGAATTTGAGCAAACTTCAGGAGATGGTGAAGGATAGGAAAGCCTGGCATGCCACAGTCCATGGGGTCACAAAGAGTTGGACACGACTGAGCAATTGAACAACAACAACAAAATCTAACAGTAAACATTGGATTGGAGAGAATTGAGAGACCTAGAAAGAAAGATCAAGCAGTCAAACACCTTTTCCAAGCTTTTTTTCCAAGACAAGGGGAACAGTACTCAAAGGGCTTCAGGTATTCTGGTCCCACTGATAAAACCAACCCTCTGCTAAAAAGGATGGCTCAGTATGTCTTCCTGCTGCCATTAAATGTTATATAATCTCATTCCATTCATTTAATACTCTACGTCTATCCAGCTCCCCAACCTTTATATCACCAGGGACTGGCTTCATGGAAGACGGTTTTTCCAAAGACCTTTGGAGGGATGGTTTTCGGATGAATCAAGCACATAACATTTATTGTGCACTTTATTTCTAGTCTGATGATGCTGATGATCTGATAGGAGGTACTGGTCCATGGCCCAGAGGTTGGGGACCCTTGCTCTATCCACAAAGCAACTTTGTAATGATAATTTGGGTTGTCATATACTTCTGCCTATAGGAAGAGATTGACAATTTCTAACGAAGAAAAGAACTGTACTGTGGGAGTCCCTGAAGTGGTCCAGTGGTTAGGACTCAGACACCACCCTTATGGCAGAAAATGAAGAGGAACTCAAAAGCCTCTTGATGAAAGTGAAAGAGGAAAGTGAAAAAGTTGGCTTAAAGCTCAACATTCAGAAATAAGATCATGGCATCTGGTCCCATCACTTCATGGGAAATAGATGGGGAAACCGTGGAAACAGTAACAGACTTTATTTTGAGGTGGGGGGGGGCTCCAAAATCACTGCAGATGGTGATTGCAGCCATGAAATTAAAAGACACTTACTCCTTGGAAGGTAAGTTATGACCAACCTAGACAGCATATTAAAAAGCAGAGACATTACTTTGCCAACAAAGTTTCACCTAGTCAAGGCTATGGTTTTTCCAGTAGTCATGTATGGATGTGAGAGTTGGACTGTGAAGAAGGCTGAGTGCTGAAGAATTGATGCTTTTGAACTGTGGTGTTGGAGAAGACTCTTGAGAGTCCCTTGGACTGCAAAGAGATCCAACCAGTCCATCCTAAAGGAGATCAGTCCTGGGTGTTCATTAAAGGACTGATGCTGAGGCTGAAACTCCAATATTTTGGCCACCTCATGCAAAGAGTTGACTCATTGGAAAAGACCCTGATGTTTGGAGGGATTGGGGGCAGGAGGAGAAGGGGACGACAGGGCATGAGATGGCTGGATGGCATCACCGACTCAATAGATGTGAGTCTGAGTGAACTCCTGGAGTTGGTGATGGACAGGGAGGCTTGGCGTGCTGCGATTCATGGGGTCGCAAAGAGTTGGACACAACTGAGCGACTGAACTGAACTGAACTCTCAATGCCAGGGGTCCTTCTATGTTCAATCTTTGGTTGGGGAACTAAGGTCCTGCAAGCCATGTAGCCCAGCAAAAAAAGAAAGTTTTCCATAAGAGTATGAAAAACACTGTATTTGACACTGTTTAATTTATTCAAATTATGCCCTTCTTTTTATTCAGTACTCATTTCTAGAAATGCTAGTATTTACTTCATTTTGATTTTCTAATTATGTGACCTATGATGTTCTAATCAAAATTAACTCTAGACAGTCCCTGCCTGTAGCTTTATTGTAGGGCTTCCCTAGTGGCTTGGTGAAAGAATCCACCTGCCAGTGCAGGAGATGCAGGAGACACTGGTTGGACCCCTATGTTGGGAAGATCCCCTGGATGAGGAAAGAGCCACCCATGCCAGTATCCCATGGACAGAGGGGCCTGGTGGGCTACAGTCCCTGGATTCGCAATGTTATTTTGCCAAAACAGTCAGTAGAAAAAGCCAAGTCTTATTAACTGAAATGCCAGGGATTTCTATTCCTATAAAGGATGTAAGCCCTAGGTAGCTGGGGTACTAGAACTGTTGATTTAGATGCACATTATTTTTGATTATCTGGAACCACTGCGATGAGGTCACAAAGAGTTGGCACTATGTTAGAGGATATGTACTATGGGATATTTAAAATCAAACAACAAGTGATATTTGACTATATAGTCTTCATTCTATGGGCTGCCCTTAGTTAGCTACTGTATTTGCATTGTAATAGCAGATTATACAATTAATGGCCATTTTTCTAGTTGACTTTCCAGAATAACTAGTGAAGTCTAGCTACTCAGCTTTAACTTAGAATTCCAACTTTATTCTATTACTTAAAACATTGGTGTTGCAATATATTGCTCTGCGATAAAGCAAAAAATATAATGCTTAATGATTTCTTGGCCCATTGCAGCTTCAGAGGCTCTACATGACTTTATCTCTTCTACAGGCAAGTGAAGATAAAAAGGATATGCTTTATTATATAACTGAATTTGGAAAGAGAGAAGGTCAGAGAAGGGAGGGAGAAAGATTTCAGTATACTTTAAGTGTGCTTTTCATTCTGAATATTTAAAATGAAACCCATGATGTGGGATAGAATTCCTATGAAAGTACTGTTCTCATTATGTCTTCAGTTTGTATGCAAGCCTCAGCTGTGTTACTTTTATTGCCGTTTTCAGCAAGAATTCAGGGGAGAATGAAAGGATGGAAACTCAAACAGAATGACTAAACTGTAATACAAAGATAATGAACTCCAATGCAACAGGACAGCAAATTAGAAGGCTGGGAAGTTGTTAGCCATAAAAAAAGAAAAGAAAAAGAGCTTTATTTCCACACTTTTGAAGCATTCTTTGGAAACCAGAAAAATCTAGCAATACAGTTAACCCAGTTACTGTCAGTACAAATCTCCTTTCAAAAGAAAGCCAGGCTAACATTTTTAAACAGCAATTATGTTTTATGAAAAGGAAAGAAGGGGGAGTGAGAGGAACAATAAAATCCCCCAAAGCATGATGATGACAAACCAATCAGAAAACAGTCTAAGATCTCCATTTGCCTTAGCTTTTTGAAATAAGCATTTTCCAGTCCTTAGCACCCTTCTCTTTATCAGACTGACAGAGACCTGGGGGACCTCAGCATTTACCAATGAAGAGATTCATATGCTAAACTGAAACTCCTGTTTTCCAAACCAAAAAAAAATGAAGTAAAACAAGGACCACCCACTCAGTCAGGAAACAAAGTTGTTTGAGTTACATTTCTTTTATGTTCTTCTCTTCTTAGGTAACTCACCAGGAATCTTGGAGAGGATGGGTCACCTGGAGTTTATCATAGGAGAGCTTCCCCACAATGTTTTAATCTTCTAAGTCACTAAATTAAGACCAAGAGTCCTCTAGTCTTCTGAAATACTGACATTGTGATGCACCGGTGATTGATTACAAGTGAAGCATCCCACATCAGTAACAAATAAACCAAACTCTAGGATGGCCTTTCAGAGCTGCAAAACCCAAATCAGATATCTCTCTGACTACTCCAAGTGATTTTTTGAAGTTCCCAAAGAATTTTCCTGAAGGAAAAAATAAGCCTCAAAACTCATGAGATGATCTTAACACATACTTCAGCTAAGATTTTAAATCTGATCAAATACCACTAGTGAAGAAAATTACTTTTTACATTTATTTTCTTACTGTCATAAAGGTGTCTTAAGAAAATTATTTATAAAACTTCTTTTCTGTTGTTGTTCTAACCCAGCAAGCTAAACATGTTTCATTTATTTTTAAATGAAGTGAAAATTAGCCAGGTGTGTTAGATAAGCTTTCTATACACAGGTCTAAATATTGACAAAGGGAGATGTGTCACTGGAAAAATCATCAGTCTGGTAATTATCACGTTAGCATGTTAAGCAGAAAAAGATGTGAAACTTCCAAATGTGTCAATACAGATTATTTCATTTCCACTAGCTACCAGCTATACTGTGAACCTCAGTTCTTTAATGTACACTGAGCAAGGAATTCAGCTAAAGAAATTTCCCCTCTGTGCTTGGAGGGAAAAAAAAAAATTACAAGATCTAGTGTGAAAGCACATATGTTTCTAACTACTGCTTCAAATGACCTAAAAGAGAGGAGGGGAGTACAAATGATGACAAAGTACCTTTCCTTTCTGTATTTATTGTTGTAAGAACTGTGTCTGCACTTCTCTTTCATTGGGTTATGTGAATGATCCCCATTGTTCTCATTGGTCCCAAGCCCATGGAGCCATTTCAGAAAATCGCAGTGACATTTGCAAACTCAGATTATATTACAATACTTATGGTACTGAGAAGATTGAGTATCTCAATAATAATTATCTCACTGCACACTTTAGATTCCTATGAATTTGCACTTGAAGATGAGAGTAAGTGCTATTAATTTTTGGTGTCATTAAAAAGAATCAAGTGAATATAAAAGTAAATCCTGGCAGCATTAGAATTCAATCTTTTCATCACGAGGTGATTAAGTAACCAGATAGGACATTAATGTCCCTGGTAAAACATTTCTAAGCATATCCTGAAAGACACATTTTGGTCCCTTTTCATGCCCTTTTTCTAATTTTTTTAACCCACATTTTTCTTCTTTCTGTTCCCCCGGTGGGGTTTGTGTTTACTAAACCACTGCTCTATGTCTTGCTTGCTATTCAGTGGCCCTTGCTTTCCTGCTAATCACAGCTCTTTTCTGCCTTCATCAAACCCAAATACTAGCTATTCAAATTTCCTAAAAAATGTAGAGTTAGTTATCTCTGTTCAGAAGTGGTAAATTTGAACTCCTGTTGAGTTTTCAAGATTGCCTTTTTTTTCCCCCCCGAATATCCATTTGTTTCACATTTGGTTATGAAGACCTAATTACAGTGTAATGATTTACTCTTTTACAGTCCTGCCTTTGTCTTTCTGTTTTGCTGAAATTTCTCTTTTAAAAGTCACGAATTATCTGCCTCATTGAAGAATTTGATGACACTGGAAGACATTCATCTTTTTCTGCAGGCTTGGACCCTGCAGACTCTTTGTTTATCCTTTTTCTTCCTTTCTACACTATAACAGTACACTCACCTGGCCACTCCTATTTCTTATTTCTCCCACTTCCAGGAGGCAATCCATAATTCTGTTCTTGGCTTGGACCTTGAAATCTCACTTTCAGCTTCAACCACTTCCACAGCCTCAAACTTACTTCTATCATAACATTTTCAAAACTTCCATTTCTGACCCCAGCCTCTCACCAATAAAAAGCCACATTTCCAAATGTTTGCTGATAATCCTCACCAAAATGTCTTTCTGGCATTTCAAATTCATGAATAAACGCATCAACTACCTCTCCAAATAACCTTCTACAACTATCTCTATTAATATGGCTACCAAACATCCAGGTTTGAATTCTGTCATCTTGGACTATCAGCTTCTCTATATCCTATAAATTTCTGGGGCATGTGGAGTCTTCCACTTTGATATCTTTCCATCCTGTCACCACCATTCTGGTTCAAATGTTTATGTCCTTTACTTGGACCAGTGGTCCTCAAAGTGAACCAGCAGCATCAAGATCACCTGCAAACATATTAGAGATAGAAATTCTCAGGCATCCTTGCCCCAGACCTTTTTAATTTGAAACTCTGGTAGTGAGGCCAGCAATCTGTTTTAACACGATCTCCAAGTGATTTTGACATGTGCTAAAATTTCTGAACTATGTGGCCTGGATTATCACAGATGGCTTATATTAGCCTTTCTAATCTCAGCCTTTCTTTTTCATGCCCTCCACACATTATTATTCTAAGAACTACCTTTCTGAAGAATAACTCTGATACATGCCACTGTCTTGGTAAAAAAAAAAAAAAAAAACAACATTTGACTGAGTAGTATCATCAAATAAAAACCAAACTCCTCATGACATATGAATGTTGGGAGACTTTATACTTTTCTCAGTTCTGTCTCACTGCAGCAAAAGTTTGAAGTGATGGACAGACCCAGTGTTACAGCTTGAGGCATGCCTCATCCTTGAGGCAGGAGAGTGGGCCAACCCAAAAGATGCAGAGAGAAGAGAGCCCCGGGCTCAATTTTGGCTCCTCTTTTTGTATGTCTTTTCTCCTCCCTCTGAGCCTGTCCTGTGTGAATTGGTCTAGCCAGGAGGGCTGCTTGTTTTACCTGAGGTCCTCATTCCAGTCCTCAGACCTTCCTTTGTTCTATTTTCGTGGGCTTTTCCCTTCTTTGTCTTTTAGCCACCACCATTTTGGACTCCTTTTTCCTATTCTAACTACCTAACACAAAGACTTCTAGGGGATTTAAAATTGTAATCAAACAGAAATGAAATAAGCTCTATCAAGTTTCCATGTAAGTAGGTTCTAAAGTCAAATCTGTGTTTTTCTACTCTTTTTTACATATTAGCCACTGTTAGGATCCTCCCACCACTTGCAATGTCCTACTTGTTAAAAAGAACCACTAAATAAGGCCAATAGGTGGATTGAAGAGACCAAGAACCCATCACAATGGTATCAAACCCCACCACACTGGTATCACATATGATCTATAGCAAATGCAAAGGGAAATTTTATCTGAACCTCCTTTATCTAACTAAAAAAAAAAAACTTTTTAGAGCTTTACAAGAGTGAGATACCACAGACTGCCTCCCCACCCCTGAGAGGTCTCCAGTCAGGAAGGCACCTGACTGTAGGCAGTAGGACATTTCCCGCAAAATGTATAAACATAGTTCCCTCTTTCACCTCCGCTCTATTAAGCTGCATAAGTCCAACTACTCAGGGATATGGGCTTCCCAGGTAGCGCTAGTGGTAAAGAACCCACCTGCCAATGCAAGAAGCGTAAGAGACATGGGTTTGATCCCTGGGTTTGGATGATCCCTTGGAGGAGGATACGGCAACCCACTCCAGTATTCTTGCCTAGAGAATCCCATGGACAGAGGAGCCTGGTGGGCTACAGTCCATAGGGTTGCAAAGAGTCAGACACGACTGAAGCAATATCACACACATGCACACATGCATTCAGCGAGCTTCTCTCTATGTACAGAGTACTCCTGCATATGTAAGAAACCTTTCTTTGGTTGATCTGCCTGTTTTCAGTTAATTCTAAAATAACCAATAAGAAAATGAAAAAAACAATTACAAACTGGTTAAAGTATTTGCAGATTATATGTCTGGAAAAGATTTGTATCCAGGATATATAAAGAACTTTTATAATTCAATAATATGAAGTTGCCTAACCCAATTAAAATAGTCAAAAGATTCTGGTAAACATTTTGCCAGATAAAATATACAAATGACTAATTAATAAGCCAATAAAAACATTCTCAATATTATTAATAATTAGAGAACTACAAATTAAAACCTCAGTGAAATACCATGAAAGTGAAGATGAAAGTTGCTCAGTTGTGTCTGACTTTTTGCAATCCCATGAACTATACAGTCCATGGAATTCTCCAGGCCAGAGTACTGGAGTGGGTAGCCTATCCCTTTGTCCAAGGGATCTTCCCAATCCAGGGATGGAACCCAGGTCTCTCACATTGCAGGCAGATTCTTTACAAGCTGAGCCACAAGGGAAGCCCAAGAATACTGGAAGGGGTAGCCTATCCCTTCTCCAGCAGATCTTCCCAACCCAGGAATTGAAGCGGGGTCTCCTGCATTGCAGGTGGATTCTTTACCAAATGAACTATCAGGGAAGCCCCAATATGGTGGATAATATGTGGATATGGGGAATATGGTGAAATACCATATCCACATATTAAAATGACTCATCAAAAAGGATGACAATACTAGATGTTGGCAAGGATATTGAAAAACTGGAACTCTTACACATTGCTTCCTTGTGTGGCTCAGGAGGTAAAGAATCCTCCTACAATGCAGGAGATCCAGGTTCAATCCTTGGGATCAGGAAGATCCCCAGGAGATCTCTGGGGTCGCAGAGTCAGACTTGACTGAGCAACTAAAGCTTTCACACATTGCTGGTGAGAGTGTAAAATGGTATAGTCAACTTGGAAAACAGTTTGCAGTTTCTTAAAAAGAGGGCTTCCCTGGTGGATCAAATGGTAAAAGAATCTGCCTGCAATGCAGGAGACCCGGGTTCTGTCTCTGGGTTGGAAAGATCCCCTGGAGAAAGGAATGGCTACCCACTCCAGTATTCTTGCCTGGAGAATCCCACAAACAGAGGAGCATGCTGAGCTACAGTCCATGGGGTCCCAAGAAGTTGGCCACAACTGAGCAACTAACACTTTCACACTTTTAAAAGGTCAAGCCTTTAATTACCAAATTGTTTAACAATGCCACTCTCAAGATATATATCTCAAAGAAACAAAAGCATATGACTACACAGAAAATTTTACACAAATGTTCACAGCATCATTATTCATAATAACCAAAATCTGGAAGCAAATACAAATGCCTATTTTCTGGTGAATGGGAAAAACAAATGTGATAGGTATATTCATACAATTAAATACTATTGAGCAATAAAAATGAATTAACTTCGATACATAATACAACTTGCATGAACCCTAAAACAGTATGCTGGGTGAAATAAGCCAAGCACAAAAGACTACATATTATATTGTTCTGATCATATGAAATTTCCAGAAAAGGCAAATTTAAAGAGAGCCCTGAGGCTGGGAAAGATTGACTGCAAATGACATTAAGGAAACTTTTATGGTATATGAAAATTATTCTTGAACTGAATCAGTAAAATTTACACCAAATTCTATACATTTGCTAAAAAAAAAATACTGAATTATATACTTACAGTGGGTGAATTTTATGGCATATGTTATATCTCAATAAAGCTATTTTTAAAACCTAAACACACACACACTTGCAATCAGCTATGTAGCTTATGTACCATAAGTTTTATCTATTTATTCTGCAACAGTGTAAAAATCACATATTTCATTAAGATTGAAAATAAATATGGAGATTAAACACCTATGACTGATTCATGTTGATGTATGGCCAAAACCATCTCAATACTGTAAAGTAATTGGGTATGTTCAGTCACTAAGTCATGTCTGACTGTTTGTAACCCCATGGACTGTAGCACACCAGGCTACCCTGTCCTTCATTATCTCCTAGAGTTTGCTCAAGTTCATGTACATTGAGTTGGTGATGCTATCTAACCATCTCATTGTCTGCCACCTCCTTTTTTAATTGGAGAATAAACTAATTATCCTCCAGTTTAAAAAAAAAAAAAAAGGGGGTGGCTATGTCTGGTTGATGCTATTGTTACCCAGTTACTTCTCTGTTTAACTGCTAAACAAAATTGTATATCATGCCCGTACCTAAATAGCTTATCATCAGTTAGTAGAAATTTTTCCTGGTACAAGTGTTTCAGCCATGGTAGATTAAGAATGTATAAAAGAAAAACATCTACTCCTGCTTTACTGACTATGCCAAAGCTTTTGACTGTGTGGATCACAACAAACTGTGGAAAATTCTTCAAGAGTTGGGAATACCAGACCACCTAACCTACCTCTCAAGAAATCTGTATGCAGGTCAAGTTAGAACTGGACATGGAACAACACACTGGTTCTAAATCGGAAAAGGAGTACATCAAGGCTACATATTGTCACCCTGCTTATTAAACTTATATTCAGAGTATATCATGAGAAAGGCTGGACTGAATGAAGCACAAGCTGGAATCAAGATTGCCAGGAGAAATATCAATAACCTCAGATATGCAGATGACACCACCCTTATGACAGAAAGCAAAGAAGAACTAAAGAGCCTCTGATGAAAGTGAAAGAGGAAAGTGAAAAAGCTGGCTTAAAACTCAGCATTCAGAAAACTAAGATCATGGTGTCTGGTCCCATCACGTCATGGCAAATAGATGGGGAAACAAGGGAAACAGTGACAGACTTTTATTTTGGGGGGCTCCAACATCACTGCAGATGGTGACTGCAGCCATGAAATTAAAAGATGCTTACTTCTTGGAAGAAAAGTTATGACCAACCTAGACAGTGTATTAAAAAACAAAGATATTACTTTGCCAACAAAGGTCCGTATAGTCAAAGCTATGGTTTTTCCAGTAGTCATGTATGGATGTGAGAGTTGGACTATAAAGAAATCTGAGCACCAAAGAATTGATGCTTTTGAACTGTGGTGTTAGAAAAGACTCTTAAGAGTCCCTTGGACTGCAAGGAGATCCAACCAGTGTGTTTTAAAGGACATCAGTCCTGAATATTCATTGGAAAGACTGATGCTGAAGCTAAAACTCCAATACTTTAACCACCTGATGCGAAGAGCTGGCTCTTTGAAAAGACCCTGATGCTGGGAAAGATCGAAGGCAGGAGGAGGAGGGGACGACAAAGGATGAGATGGTTGGATGGCATCCCCGACTCAATGGACATGAGTTTGAATACACTCCGGGAGTTGGTGATAGATAGAGAAGCCTGGCGTGCTGCAGTCCATGGGGTCACAACAAATCAGTACAACTGAGCAACTGAACTGAACTGAACTGAAAAGAAAGTCTCTTTTCTTTGTGATAATCTCCCTGGAGGAATGTCCTATAACCTTTGTGCCTTGCTCTTTGTTCTCTTTCTTCTGTCTTACTACTCCCTTTTCCTTTGATTCAGAATTTCCATGACATAATAGAGAGAACCAGTAATGTCCCCAAGTTAGAAAAAACAACTATGCTTTAGCAGTTTCCTTTCCACTGCACCATACTACCAATATGAAGACTAGAGACCAGTTACAGAAATCTAAAAATGTAATCATATAAAATGCATTTTACATATTGTGAGATAAAATGACCAAGAGTTCTTACTAAAATTTACATTGTTATCAAGTAAATGACTGAGGAGTTTTACTAACTCTTAACAATCAAGAGAGTATTTTGAGTTCAGTATAAAAAGTTATAGGATTTCTATTTCAGAGTAACACAGAAAGCTTACTTCTAATGGCGGTCATTGTGGTCAACTTAGCAAGCTAATATGTCTAAGTCAATTATGATAAACCATTTCTCGTTTCAGTGATTGGGGATGTGCACCTGATTGAATCCAGCTATTGAGACATGACAGAAATTGGTTGGGAGTTGCTGGAAAAGCTTGATGGACAGGGAGGCCTGGCGTGCTGCGATTTATGGGATCACAAAGCGTCAAACACGACTGAGCGACTGAACTGAACTGAAGAAAAAGTCTCAAGACAGAAAGAAGAAACAGTTCCTCGCTCTCCTCTGGAAGTTACTAGATCTGGACAGGAAGCTTGAAATTTTTGAAACCATCCTGTGAATACAAGGGGCTTCCATAATGGCTCAGATGGTAAAGAATCTACGTGCAATGCAGGAGACCTGGATTCAATCTCTAGGTTGGGAGGATCTCCTGGAGAAGGGAACAGCAACCCACTCTAGTATTCTTGCCTGGAGAATCCCATGGACAGAGGAATCTGGCAGGCTATAGGCCATGGGATCGCAAAAAGTCAGACAGGAGTGAGTGACTAAGACTTTCACTTTCTTTTTCCTGTGAATATGAAAGGAACCAGTACCAAGCTCCTTTCCTTGACCTTCTGAACCCTCTGCTGGACTAGATCCAAACTTGGCCTTCCAGATCCAGCCTGAAAGAGATCAGTCTCAGTAAGAATTCTGCTAAATTAGTTTAGCTGATATCCCCCGTGCCTTATGTCTCATCACTCTCAATATCTGACCAAAATCCTCCTGTCCCAAATAATATCTGATCACCTTAGCCTGCCTTCAGCAAAAATTTTGTTAGGTCAGTTTAGCCAAGTATTATTCTACCCTCTTAGTAATTTTCCACTAACTCCCTTCCCTACAGCCCTACTCTTTGGCTGTAAGTTCCCACTCTTCCTTATCAGTTCAAATTTGAGCCCAATTCTTTACTGAAGTCTCTTTTCCCCTATTTCTATAACTCCTTATTAAAATCTGCCTCTATGGTTTGAAGTTCTGTCCAGTTTGGGTTTTCCTGGACACCAGTCTCCTCAAGAAGCCAGTGATGACAGCAGTAGGGCAGGGTGATAAAAGGCACTTGGGTCCTTAGTGACCTTTGTGGGCTGCTAATCATACAGTAACCTGTTTGAGTCAGTTTTTTGCTTTTGTATTTTAGGGTTTTTTTGTTGTGGTAATGGTGGTTTTGGTTTGATTTGATTCAGTTTCTGTAACTTCCTGCTCAAAGTGTGTTGTTACAAAGCTTTTCTGTGATAATTGAACCTGAGTATTCCGTCCTGGACTGTGATAATTTTTATAGGTTTGATTTTATGGAAGACGTATCATTTCAAAAGAAAATGGTAAAAGGGAAGAGGCATGGGAAGAAGCATAGAAAGAGGTGGTTCAGGCTGAAGGATGACTCTACTTAATCACACGGCATCGTTTTTTCCCCCACTCTTTTCAAGAATAAGAACTATATTAGCAAAAGCTCTGAAATCAAGAAAAAGCAAAACAAAGAAATAACAAACTTGTCTACAGCCTGAGGGGGTCCCAGACCCAGGTTTGAGGCATGTGCAATTTCACACTACCTGGCCAAACACACCCTGTCATCTCTGTAGGAAATTGCCCCTGTTCTCAGCCCTGTAAAGTGCCCAAGAAGACTAGCGCAGAGCCATTAGAATAGCTCAGAGCCCTTTAAAAATATGTTAAATGCCTTGCCTCTGTAGAACATTTTTAACTTGCTACAGTACTTTCAAATCCATTAGCTAATTGCAATCTTCAAAACAGTGCACTAAGGTAGACATTACCCCCATATGAGGAATGACAAGTGCAGAGTGCATGGAGAAGGTGAAAACGTTTGCTTAAAATAACTCAACTAACTATACTATGAATAGTCCACAGCCTGAGAGTCCTTGCTCAAGAAAGCATATATTCTCTGGCCCTGTTGTAAATAGGCTCTGCTCAAGATTTCCTAGAGACCAGAGGACTACAGTGTCTCTGAGTATACTGAATACACACTGAATGACATTTACCTATGTTTAGCCTCTGCTGCATCTAGTTTCTATTTCAGCCTTATCACCTCCAATTTTTTTCACCCTCTGCTCCTGTAGTCCACTCACCGTGACCAAATGATGCAAAAATTCTATGTGGTAAGTGTAAAAGTAAAAGTAATAAAAGTACCTCCTGGGTAAAGTGAGGAGACACCATGGAACCCAGAGATCAGCAATAGCTGAAAAAGATGCACCTTTTGCATTGCTCAGACCAAAGAAAAGCAGTAATGACTAACTGGATTCAGTTTTTAAATAGAGTTCAAAAGAAAAGCAAACTGTTAAAAACAAGACTCTGAAATGGAATCACTTATGGTAAGCCCCCCATCACTAAACCAAGAGTTAAATAACAGTTTCAGCTCTCCCAGAAATGAACATTTTAACCAGTTGAATCAGGAATTGTCTGATCAGCACTAGTTAAGTAATCTGCCTGATAGACCCCGGCCAGCTCCCCAAAGAAAGTAACCTTGCAAAAACCAACCTGCTCTTTTCCACAGTATAAATTCCTTATTCCTGCTCTCTTCTGTCTGTAAAAGTCTTTCATTTTGTACAGTTCCTCAGAACTCCTTTCTACCTGCTAGACTGAATGCTGCCTGGTGATGAAGGATTGAATAACGCCCATAAGGTCTTTAAAATGTACTCAGTTGAATTTTTCTTTTTAATAAGACCTTTATGAAAGGAAAATGCACTGTCTCCCTCGGTTACTACACACAGTTACTGTTTGGTTTTCCACACCAAGCAGTTTTCCATTTCTCTGTGGATTCCGACTGTGCATCCTACAATTCTGTTCTGAGACAATCAACCTGGAATCAGTATCAGATCCCACAAGTTGAGGGCTCAGTCCACAAGACGGCCCCCACCTCAGATGCCAATTTTAAGTCTCAGATTGTCAGTGGTACTTCTCACTGACTCGTTGGTTATAAATCGGGCTTCCATAACACTCTCCTTGAGTTTGTTTGCTCAAATGGCTCACAGAACTCAGGAAAATAGTTTACTTATTAGATTACCAGTTTGCTATAAAAATACAACTCAGGAACAGCCGGATAGAAGCAACCCGCAGGACAAGGTTTGTGGGAAGGTACTCGGAGCTTCCATGCCTTCTCCAGGAACACTACCCCCAGCACCCCCATGTGTCCACCAGCCCAGAAGCTCTCCAAACCCCAACTTTAGAGACTTTTATGGAGGATTCACCAAGTAGGCATGATCAATTATTAACACAGTCTCTAGCCCCTTTCCCTCCCTAGAGCATGGCAGGTAGATGTTCTAATCATGGCTTGATCTTTGTAGTGACCAGCCACCATCCCAGAGCTATCCAGGAGCCCACCAATGGCCATCTTATTGGAAGAAAAAACATCTCTATCATCCAGGAAACTCAGAGGGATTTAGGAGCAATGGGTCAGGACCTCTGCCAAAACTGAAATATTAGAACAATAGATGCTCATCACATCTTTATTGCTTGAGAAATTACAAAGGTTTTAGGAGCTCTGGTCAGGATCTATGGATGAAGTCTGAAATGTATATTTCTTACTGTATCACAATAATCACGCCTTAACATCACACGTTTACAGTGGAGCCAACTGTATCCCTACCAAAACAGTGAATGAAAGAAAAGGGAAATTGATCTCTACTTTCTAGAAAGTTTAAAAATGAAGATCAAAGGACTAAATAGTCAGTTTCAAAATATCTGTTGTTAAATTTAATCCAGTTAAAGGTGAGGCTCCAACTGTTAAGTCCAAGTACTAGAAAAAATTTCAAGTGATTGCCACTACTCTAAATCTATTCTTTCTTTGATTATTATTATAACACATACTAGTTTAAAATACTTTTCCCTCAGAGTTTCATTGAACCAAAAAGAATAAAATTTGTAGAGAGAGGATATTTTCCCCTTTTTTGTGTAATGTAAAGCCACAATTAAACTGTTCACTCTCCAGGCTTACAGAAGACAGGCATTTTTATTTTTAAAAGTACCTTAATAATATTTTATTACACTGATTCCTATAAGAAATATTTCTTTGCATATTCAGTTATATGAAGATTTATATAACTGTTTTGCCCTGACCTTTTCATAAGATATTATATAATATATTAAAAAGAGAGGTTGGCCACAGAATTACCTTTGGAAATGAGTAGGTAGGGAAAGAACCAGTAAAAATTCTCAGCATAGACTTTGAACAGAAAGCTTTAGAAAGAGACCTAGGAAATGAAGATTTTTGAAAAACTAGATTGTGGGCAGAGAGTGCCATTTACAAGTTAGTAGAAAACTGGCTAACCAATTTCTGATGCAATAGTTTTCCTACTTCTACAAGATTCCTGCCACAGTGTATAGAATCTTATAAGCACATTAAAAGGTTTATTTACATCATATGTATTGTGGGAAATAAAAGTAATTAAATGCATAATCACTGTTATGAAGAAGTTTCTTGAACATATTTCAGTAGTTAAGCATTTTTCTATCATAATGGTAAATAAGAATATGTGAATTCAAATCTCATAATTCTACATTTTTATATTCAAAAAGCATATTTGGAGTTTATAATGATACCATAGGAATTTGAAGCAAATAAGGACAATGCACATAAAGAAAAAAAGAAAAGCTTTAAAAATTGAAATCAATACATTAATGAAAACAAGAGAAGGTTGTACATCCAAGAAAAAGGAGTAGGAATCCATGAAAAGGAAGAGAATAATTAAAGAATCTTTTAGGAATTAAGCCAAATTTTTCATAGTAGGATAAGAAAATACAATTGAGTAAATCTCCCCAAAGTTATATTCCAGAGGGAACAGAGGAAACCAAGGGGAGGAATTTCTCAAAGAGGTAACACAAAAAAACTTTCCCGGAACTGAAGAACATGGCTCTTGAGAGAAAAGGGGCCCACGGAATGGATAAGGAAAAACTCTCACCAATGTTTGTTGTTGTACAATTCAAAACAACAAGATAAAGAAGAGGTCATTTGGTGGCAATATAAATGCTAGACAATAGTGTAGCAATGCTTTCAAAATTATGAAAGAAAATAAGTTTCAGCTGAAAATTGTATAGCTGATCTGGCATTCATATGTGAGAGTAAAGTTAATTCAAACATGCAAGAATTTTAAAATTTTTGCTGCCCATACATTGTTTTCTAGAAAGCCACTGGAGGATAACCTTCAGCAACATGAGAGAGAAGGAGGAAGAAATGGATTTCAGAAAGCAGAGACTCCAACACATGAGAGCAATGAAGGCAAGTCCTAGTTGTACAGCAGCCTAGGAAGCAGCTAGTCCAAGTGGAAACCAGAGGAAAGGTGGATTCAGGAGGGATGTCTCGGGGCAGGAGCTTACACTCTCCTAGTGCTTAGAACTGTGTTTCAATATATTGGTTTTGAATTGATAAGTATATGACCAAAAAAGATAGTGGTGAATACTTAGAAAATTAGACAATTTTTTTAAAGACCATGATTAATTCAGGGAAATCTTGCTGATTGTTTCTATCAGCAGTAATTTTATAAGATCATGATTTCATACATTTGATTATTGAGTTAACAGCATTATACAATTAGTTGGAGAGCATGAGGGAAAAGAAAAGGGACAGAGGATAGTGTTAAAGAGTTAAAACCTTCATTACCATGATGAGACATCAGTAGGTGATTTCAACTTTTGAAAAATTGAGATTGGCAGAAGGGTAGGGAGGGATCAGAAACTGATAATTTTACTATAAAACTTTGAGTTCCCTTTGGGGGCATTGGTGGGTGGGTTAATGTATTATCTGAACAAAAACATAATTTTCTAAAAAGTGACTGAACTGCAGAAGACCTAGTATAGCAGTACAATGGAAGGCAAGGCAGCTGGATCCAGTCTCATGACTGCCAACTCCAGACTATGGCTAAGTCTGTTCACTTAGATTACTTATTAGAGGCCAGGGCTTTAAAAATTTCTCTCAATTTGATGCTTACATGGCCAAATCTGCCCTTCTTCAGTGAGTCTATTTCTAATGTCTCCTTTTAATGACTATTTCTAATTTATTGGCTAATCAAAAAAAAGGGGGGCGGGTGATGAACAGCTTCTTTCCCAGGATTTTTACTAGGCAGAAATAAACACATTTGTCTCTAACCCAGAGACTTTGTGTGCTAGAGAACTAAAAGAAAGCATTACCAGGTAGTGAAAGGGATGTAGTGCTCTGACAAGATCTTAACTGACTCACTAAGTTATGAAGATTCTAGGCAACAATTTACCCTGTTCTTAAATTTTTAAAGTAGTTGCCATAGCAACACCTAGACACAGCATATGGTATGTCTGGTACCTCCAAGATAACAGAGCAGATTCTTGATGGATTTTCCTTACAATATGTTATGAACTTTTGTACTTTTTAGTGTTTCAGTGGCCAGTGTTTTAAGGCACCAATATTCTTTGATATTATCTATATAATTTGAAGCCTATTTTAAAGCATCTGTCATTGGCAAAAATAACAAACTTTTAATGCTTTCCACATCCCTCAATATATTTCCTTCATTAAAAAAAAAACAGTAATTACAAACTAGTAGAAAAACAAGCAAATTAACAGGTAATTTTAAAAGAATAAGTGTAAATAGAGGGTAAGTCATGTGCCAGAAGTCTTGCTCACTTACAGGGAAAGGAAGGAAAATCAAAACTAGGTACTGTTTTTCTACTTACCAGATTGGAAGAAGGGAGAAGTCTAAATTGGTACTGACATTCTGGTGGGTAATTTGGGATTATAAATTCAAAGGATTTAAGACATTCTTGCCGTTTGATCTAAATTTCATTGCTACAGGTCTGTCCTAAAGACTTGTTTTTTAAAAATACAGTACACAAACATTTCTGAAGAATTACTTATAATGGTTTAAAAATAGAAACGGGCTTCCCCAATGGCTCCACAGAAAAGAATCCGCCAGCAATGCAGGAGATGCAGGTTCAATCCCTGGGTTGGGAAATCCCCCAGAGGAGGAAATGGCAACCCACTCCAGTATTCTTGCCTGAAAAGTCCCATGGACAGATAAGCTTGGCTACTACAGGCCATGGAGTCACAAAAGAATCAGACACAACTGAGCAACTGAGCACACATCTACAAAAATAGAGATACTCTTAATATACAAGAAGAGATTTAAAATCTAAAAAATTATGTAAAGATTCTCCTCTTATTGGGCATTTAACTTTGATGTAATGTTTTTCTATTATAAATTTTACTACTGTAAGTTATTATGTCTTTTTATTATAAATGATGGCACTATTATAAATGATGGTATGTATAAATATATATATATATACTGTATACACATATAGTAAATTAAAAACAGGCTTTTAAAGAATATTGACAAAATGAAAAAATCAATTTATACTGTATTTGTAATGTAGTATATGTGTGCCCCATAGAAAAAAAGCACAGAAGGACATATCTGCCCAAAAATGAAGTAGCTGTGGGTCTTCCCTGGTAATCCAGTTGTTAAGAATCTGCCTTGCAATGCAGCGTACACCAGTTCAATCCCTGGTGCCATAAAGCCCATGCTATACAACGAGAAAATCCACTGCAACAAGAAGCCTGGGCACCACAACTATAGAGTAGTCCCCGCTTGCTGCAACTAGAGAAAGCCTGCACTCAACAATGAAGACTCAGGGCAGCCAAAAATAAAATAATTTTAAAAAATAAAGCGGCTACAATGGACACCATAAACTGACCCCCAGTGAATGATGCCCTTGTATAGCCCCTATCCTTGAGTGCAGATAGAACTGATGACTTACTTCTAGCCAACAGAATATGTCAATGGTGATGGATGTGCTCATGATAATGTTACATTGTATAAGATTCCATTTTGGCAGACTGAAAAGAGAAAGATTATCCTCTTGACTTTGAAAATTCAAGCTGCCACCTGACAAGGAACTGGAGGTTAACCCTTAAAAATTACAGGCAGTTTCTGGGACCCGAAGGGAGCTTCCAGCCAACAGTCAGTAAGAAGCCAGGGCCCTCAGTCATACAGCTACAAAGAAATGAATTCTGTTAACAACCTGAATGAGCCTGGAACCAGATTTTTTTCACCTAGATGAGTCTCCAGATGTGAATAACACTTTGACTACCTCGTGAGACCCTGAAGCAGAAAATGCAGCTATGCTCTGCCAGGACTTCTGACCTACAGAAACTGTGAGATAATAAATATCTGCTGTTGGGATTTCCCAGGCAGTCCAACGGATGGGATTCCATGCTTCCATTGCGGTTTGAGGGCGGGGTTGGGCCAGGGCAAGGGTTTGATCCCCAGTCAGAGAACTAAGATCCTGCCTGCTGTGCAGTGCATCAAAAAAAAAAAAAAAACTTTAAGCATAAATAAATGTGTGTTGTTTTAAACTGCTACATTTGTGTTAATTTTTCTTATGCAGCACAGAAAACTAATACAGTGGCTGCCTCTTGAAAAGGAGCTTTTTTCTTTTCTTTTTTCTTTTTTTTTTTTTTTACAAATTTGCCCCTTTCTTATTTGTACTTAGCTAAATTTTCTAAAGTGTTATAATAAGAATTTCATTGCCTTTAAAACCAAAAGATGTTATTTTCAACAAATCATCTGGAAGCAAAAAATAAGTATGCTCTGCAATTTTTTAACTGATTTTGAATTTGGCAAAAGTACATTTTTTAAAGTGTACAATGAAAATATAGCACCAAGATTACCCTTGATTTCTATTTTTTAAATGGTCTTAACAGAATATTTTATTTAAATCATGTTAACATAGACTGTTTCTGAAATTTTAAGCATTCTATATTTAATAATGCCTGCTGGGAGAAAAAAGAAATCATACTTTTAAATTTCCTTTCCAATTTTGACCATGATTTAAAATGGAAAAAGTTATGTTGATTGTAGCTAAATGTTCTCATTTTTATAGGCCATTATGCACTTTAAATTCTCTGTTGGCATTTTAATTTCATTTTACAAAATAAATCCCAACTGACAACAGAATAAAGCAAATTCTAAGTCAACTAAGCAAAAAAGTGTCACTGCAAACAGAAAGAACTTTGCAAACTGAAGCAACATTTCATATGGCTCCTGAACCTAAATTTCCAAAGTTTCAACAGGAAAAAAAAAATGTGTGTGTATGTTGGGGGGCAAGTATTGACAAACGAAACCAACTTCACAACTTACTGTTTGCAACATGACATTACTATTTCACTATGTGCATTAACATAAATTTACTACTGTAGAAAGTTGTTGCACAAGAAGATGAAAATTGCAATAACTCTTTAAGTAAGTTTTAGGAACTTCCCAAAATTCCTTTTATCTGACCCCTAGACTGCTCAGCTTAAATACCCCCCTTCTCAAAACAATAGACTTTTCAACATTTGTTTTAAAATCCTTACCTTGCTATATTTATTAATTTGAAACTCTTATATCATGAATTTTGCCCATTCCTAATCAAATATTAAAGCCTATTTTTCCCTGGTGGTCTGGTGGTTGGGAGGCTGCTTTGCAATGATGGGGACACAGGTTTGATCCCTAGTCAGGGAACTAAGATTCCACGTTCCACAACTAGAGAGTTTGAGTGCTGCAATGAAAGACGGCTTGACACAGTGAAGATCCCACATGCCACAACTAAGACCCACACAGCCAAATAAATAAATAGTAAAAAAACACCCTGTCTTAAATCACGTCCATAAAACTTCATAAATATGCCACTATTACTCTACCCATCAGAGAGGTTCCTAAGACTCAGTCAAGGAGGTGATCTCAAATACCTTGGTAAATCAGCCTGGCTTTGCTTTATAAATGGACATAACCATTTTGATGGTATTTTGAGGTATCATATTCTGTTTCCCTTCAGGTCAAAGGCTGGAGTATGTAGATACTTAAGGAGATCAACCACTATGATAAAAGTCAACACAGTGAAAACACAGGAACAGATATAACCAGAATATAAAAATAAAGGTAATAAGTTGACTTTAAAAGATAAGGTTATAAATAATATAAAAAAGGAATAAGAAGTTTTTAAAAAAAAAAAAAAACAGCTGCATCAGTGCCTTAAAAGTGCACACTAAAAGTGTGCCAAAAATATGACCAACATTAGCTCCTTAAAAGACCAATTCCATTTTAAGGTGAATACAGATGTAAGCACGTTATTTTACTTTTTATCTAGTCACATTGTGGTGTTATGTAAAATTCAGTAGAAGATAAAATTTTAAAATACCCCAAATTGTGGATCACAGACAAGATTGAGAGATTCTGTTTAGATACTTTTTGCTTCCCACTCACTGTATTTCTTGGATGGAGGTAAGAAAAGGAGGAAGGGAAGGGAGGGAGGGAAGGAAGGTAGGAAGGAAAGACAAAGAATATCGCTTGCCATTTCAATGAAGAAAGGATGTTGTGGCCATAAAGCCACCAATCATAGCAGCAGCCACCCCTGCAAGTGCACCCTGAGAACTCTGGATAGAGAAAAACAGGATACTGGCCCTAGAAAGTTACCGTGTATATCAAAGAAATATTTTCAATAAGTCCAGATTCTTGCATCCCCCAAAGCTAGAAAGACATTTAAAGTCATTAACTTGAGATGTCTGATTTTCTTTAATTAGCAGTAGTCTTTTGATGTTTGACTACCTGTTTTGGGGTTTGGGTTTTTTTTTTTTATTGTAGTTTCTCTAAAACTCCTCAATTTTTCAAACATTCCTCTTACGTCTTTGGAACACTCCAGAGGTATCCAAGAGGCTGTCTCACAGGCTTAAGTACTCAGTAAGTTTGCCAAATAACACATAATTCTCAACTTCCCTGGTGGCTCAGTGGGTAAAGAAATTTCCTACAATGCAGGAAACACTGGAGATGTGGGATTGATCCCTGGTTCAGGAGGAACCACTGGAGGAGGACATAGCAACCCACTCCAGTATTCTTGCCTGGAAAAGACCATGGACAGAGGAACCTGGCATGCTGCCACAAAGAGTTGGACATGACGGAGGAGCCTAGTGGGCTGCAGTCCATGGGGTCGCTAAGAGTCGGGCACGACTGAGCGACTTCACTTTCACTTTTCACTTTCATGCACTGGAGAAGGAAATGGCAACCCACTCCAATGTTCTTGCCTGGAGAATCCCAGGGACGGCGGAGCCTGGTGGGCTGCCATCTATGGGGTCGCGCAGAGTCGGACATGACTGAAGTGACTTAGCAGCAGCAGCAGCAAGCACATGCATGCATTCAACTTTTAAGCTGTGCATTTTTTTTTTTCTCAGTTGTTGGAAGGAAGAGAGGGAGGGAGGGGAAAAAAAAGAAGTCTTGTTGACATCTATCTGAAAAAAAGACCCCAGAATCAAAATGTTTTCTATATTTTCTATATTGAAAGCATATTGCTTCTACAAGAAAAAGAAAACTTTATTTTTAGAAAAGAATCAGAATTTCTTCCTTGAAAATGAAAGAGACCATTTAGTTGTAAAGTCCATTCATTGATCACAGACTCTATCTAAACCTGCTGCCATTACAAATCAATGCTAAGTGAGCAGTAAGTAATGTTCCCCCATACCCATATTCGATTTCTATAATTACATTCATCTAAACCAATATTTGAACATTTCAATGCATGAATGTAAGGAAGCTTTTGCTTTTTTGTTTTTGTTTTTTTTTTAACTGAATGCGGAGAAGGCAATGGCACCCCACTCCAGTACTCTTGCCTGGAAAATCTCCTGGGCAGAGGAGCCTGGTGGGCTGCAGTCCACAGGGTCGCTAACAGTCGGACATGACTGAGCGACTTCACTTTCACTTTTCACTTCCATGCATTGGAGAAGGAAATGGCAACCCATTCCAGTGTTCTTGCCTGGAGAATCCCAGGGACGGGGGAGCCTGGTGGGCTGCCATCTCTGGGGTCTCACAGAGTCGGACACGACTGAAGTGACTTAGCAGCAGCAGCAGCAGTATGTGCTTCACAGAACAAAACCACACAACACTTTTATACATAACCTCCTTTAAAATGTGATTCAAAATAACTATAATTGTTATCAGTGAAAAATGCCGATAGGATTGCCCAAGGAAAATTTAGAGAGACATGTAACAAATAAATCAAGTGGAAACACTGTTATGTGTGATGATTCTGAAATAGAATACAAACTTAATTCTAGTCAAGAATCTTTCTTTAAAAATCCTCTGATTCCCATATAAATAATTTAGATGGTGATAAACAAAGCAACACTGAACTCCTAACTTCTCTTTCCACCCTCTAATCTGGGCCTCTTTCAGGGTTCCTCATTTTAGTGACTGACATCATTGACCCTTTAAGAACGAAAGTCATCTGCGACTCCTCCCTTCAACCCGCATATCCAATCTATCCTGAAGTCCTGTGGATTGGTCTCTTGGATCTCTCTCAGATATTCCATTACTGCCTCTCTCCCCATTCTAGAGGAAGCTGTTGCCATCTCTGGCCTGGGCAACTGCAGGAAGCTAAATTGTCTCCTGAAATCCACTGAGTAGTATCCATTGTATGTGCGTGTGTATATATATAATCACATCTTTTTTATCCATTCATCTGTCAATGAACATTTAGGTTGCTTCCATTTCTTGGCTATTGCAAATAATGCTACAGTGACTGCAGGGGAGCATATGTATTTTCAAATTAGTGTTTTTGTTTTCTACAGATAAATATCCAGGAGTAGAATTGCTAGGTCATATGGTAGTTGTAAATTTTGGGGGGAATCTTCATACTGTTCTGCATGGTGACTGTACTAATTTATGTTCCCACCAGTGGCACATGAGGGTTTCCTTTTCTCCACATTCTTGCCAACACTTGTTGCCTTATTGATAATAGACATCCCAGCAGGTGTGAGGTGATGTCTCATTTTGGTTTTGATTTCATTTCCCTAATAATTAGTGATGTTGAGCATTTTTTCATGTGCCTGTTGTTTACCTGTATGTTTTCTCTGAAAAAATTTCTATTCAGATCCTCTGCCCATTTTTAAATTGTGTTCTTGATGTAAAGTTGCAGAGTTTTTTGTAAATTTTGAATGTTAACCCCTCATCAGATATATTATTTGCAAATAACTTCTCCGTTTCAGTAGATGGCCTTTTTGTTGTTAGTTTCCTTTGCCGTCCAAAAGCTTTTTAGTTTGATTAGTCATATTTGTTTATTTTTGCTTTGTTTCTGTTGCCTGTGGAGACTTATGCAAAAAAAAAATTACTAAGACCAATATTAAATGGCATATTGCTTATGTCCCTTCAAGAAATGTTATGATTTCAGGTCTTAAATATTTGTCTTTAACTTATCTGGATTTTTTTTTTTTTTTTTTTTTTGCCATGTTGCATGGCTTGTGGAACCTTAGTTCTTCGACCAGGAATCACACTTGGGCCCTCTGCAGTGGAAGCATGGAGTCCTAACCACTGACCTGCCAGGGGAATTCCCTGAATTTGTTTTTATGCATTGTGTGAGAGAGTAATCTCATTTAATTCTTTTGCATGTAGTTATCCAGTTTTTCCCAATACCATTTATTGAAGAGGGTGTCATTTCCCCATTGTATATTCTTGCCTCCTTTGTCAGAGATTAACTGACCATAACTGTGGATTCATTTCAGGGCTCTCCATTCTGTCCCACTGATCTATGTGTCTGTTTTTCTGCCAGTACCATAATGCTTGATTACTATAGTTTTGTAACATAAACTAGTTTGAAATCAAGGACCATGATTCCCAGATTTGTTCTTCTTTCTCAGAATTGCTTTGCCTATTTGGGATCTTTCATGTTTCCATATACATTTTTAAAATATTTTTTTATTATTTATTTTTGGTTGTGTTGGGTCTTAGTTGCAGCATGCAGGATCTTTCATTGCAATGCATAGGCTCTTTGTTGCAGCCTGTGGTCTTCTCTCTAGCTGTAGCATGTGGACTTCAGAACATATGGGCCCTGTAATTGTGGCACGCAGGCTCTCCAATAGCAGAGTGCTGGCTCAGTTGCCCCACAGCATGTGGAATCTTAGTTCCCCGACAGGGATCAAACCCACCCCCCCTGCGTTGGAAGGCAGATTCTTAACCACTGGACCAACAGGGAATTCCTTTCATATAAATTTTAGAATTATTTCTTCTTGTTCTGTGAAGACTACTGTTGGTATCTTGATAGATCTTGCACTGAATTTGTAGATTGCCTTGGGTAGTATGGTTATTTTAACTATATTAATGCTTCCAGTCCATGAATATGGTTTCTTTTTCTATCTGTGTGTCTCCTCGTCAGTTTTCTTTCATCAGAGTCTTACAGTTCTCTGAGTATAGGTCTTTTTCCTCCTTTGTTATATTCGCTCCTGGGAATTTTTTTTATGTGATTGTAAATGAGATTATTTTCTTAATTTCCCTTTCTGATAGTTTTTTTTTAGTGTATAAAAACACAATAGACTTCTATATATTAATTTCGTATCCTGCAACTTTATGAAATTCATTGATGAGCTCTAGTAGTTTTTTGATGATATCCTTAGGATTTTCTATTTGTAATATCATGTCACTTGCAGTGACTGTTTTACTTCTTCCTGTCCAAATTTGGATTCTTTTTATTTCTTTTTCTTGTCTGATTGTAGTGGCTAAGACTTCCAATACTAGTGGACATCCTTGTCCTGTTTTTGATCTTAGAGGAGAATCTTTTAGCTTTTTGCTATTGTGTATGATGTTAGCTGTGAGCTTGTCATATATGGTCTTTATTATGCTGAGATACATTCTCTCTATACCTATTTTGATATATACCCAGTGAACTGCGTCACATTGATTGATCTGAAAATATTGAATCATCCTTGTAACCCTGGGATAAATCCTGATCATAGTGTATGATCCTTTTAATATATTGTTAGATTTGGTTTACTTATATTTTGTTGAGGATTTTTGCATCTGAGTTCATCAGTGATGTTGGCCTGTAATTTTCATTTTGTGTGTGTGATATCTTTGTTTGGTTTTGGTATCAAGGTGATGCTGGCCTGATAGAATGAATTTAGAAGTGTTCTCCCTCTGAAACTTTTTGGTGTACTTTGGGGAGGATAGTTGTTAACTCTTCTCAACACATTTGGTAGAATTCACCTCTGAAGTCATCTGGTCCTGAACTTTTGTTTGTTTGGAGCTTTTTAAAATTATGATTCTGTTTAATTAAAGGTAATTGTTTCTGTTTCTTTCTGGCTTAGTTTTGGGGGGTTGTACATTTCTAGGAATTTTTCCACTTCTTCTAGGTTTAGACCACTGATGGCTGATGGTAGGAGAGTCGATGTCATGAGGTGGCTGGCTGTAGAGCCTAGCAGGGTCCCAGGGCTAATGCTGGCCCACTAGTAAGCAGGGCCAGGTTCTAGGGTGGGTGGTTATGCGGTCCTGGATCTAGTGTTAGCCTGCCAATGGGCAGGGCTTGTTCCTGACATGGCTGGCTATAGGACTTGGGATGTCCTAAAGCTGGTGTTAGCCCACTGCTGGGCCCAGGGGTTCCTGGGGCTCATCGTGCCTGTGCACTTGTAAGTAAGGCTTGTGTCTGGGCTAATGCCCACCCACTGGTGGAGGGAGCTGGGTCCTCAAAGGCCCTAGAGGCCCTGGAGCTAGTGCCAGCACACTGGTGTGTGGGGGGTGGGTCATGATCTCTTTAGTAGGCCAGACTGTGTCCTAGTGTGCTGTGGGCTCAGGGGCTGCTAAGGCAGTCACTTGCTGGTAGATGGGGCTGTGTCCCAACCAGCTAGTTGCTTGGATTGACCTGAAGTGTCCTAGTACTGGTGCAATAGGCTGATGAGCAGGTACTGGCACTAATAAGGTAGAGGGATGACCCCAAAATGGCACTTGCCAGCAACAGTGTCCTCGCAATAGAACAAGCTCCCCAAAATGTCTGCCACCAGGGTCTGTGTGCCTAGGGTGATTTCCAGTTGCCTTCTTCCTCTCTGGTTGGCTCTCGAAGATCAGCAAGTGAGTTTGATTTAGATTCCTTTCAAATTGCTACTTCTTCCCGGGGTCCTAAAGTGTGTAAGATTTTGTGTTTGCTCTTTAAAAGTGGAGTCTCTATCTCCCAAAGCCCTCTGAAATCAAGCCCCAAATGTTCTGTGAGGTCATCATTTTCAGTGCAGGACTCCTAGACTGGAGAGCCTGATGTGGGGTTTGGACCTCTTGCTCCTTGGGGAGAACATCTGCAATTGTAATTATCCTCAGGAGTCACCCACCTGAGGGTTTGAGTCTTGACTGTTCTGTGTCTCTGCCTCTCCTATCCACCTCCTATCCATCTCCTTGTGGTTCCTTCTTTATATGTTTAGTTGCAGAAGATCTTTTCTGCTAAATTCCAATCTTTCTCATCAACTAGCTACTCTTTAACTAGTTGTAATTTTGGGGTGCTGTGAGAGGAAGTAATGGCAACCCACTCTGGTATTCTTGCCTAGAGAATCCTATGGATGGAGGAGCCTGGTTGGCCGCTGTCCATAGCGTCACACAGAGTCGTCACGACTGAAGCGACTTAGCATGCATGCATGCATTGGAGAAGGAAATGGCAACCCACTCCAGTATTCTTGCCTAAAGAATCCCAGGGACAGAGGAGCCTGGTGGGCTGCCATCTATGGGGTCACACAGAGTCGGACACAACTGATGCACAGAGTTGGACACGACTGATGCGACTTAGCAGCAGCAGCAGCAGTGGGAGGAGGTGAGCTCAGGGTCTTCATTCTGTCCCATCTTGGCTGCACCCCTTCAATTATTTTCCTAAAGCTGCCATTAATTTGAGATATTGAGAAGTCATTAGTAGACTGTCCCACCACCTGTATTACCTGATGCCATCATTCCAAGTCCTGTTCCCCAATGCAGGGTGGTTATACTTAGTCTGCTGTAAGAGGTGGAAAAAATACACAGAAGATCTATACAAAAAAGATCTTAATGAACCAGGTTACTGCAGTGATGTGGTCAGTCACCCAGAGCCAGACATTCTGGAGTGTGAAGTCAAGTTGGCCTTAGGAAGCACTGCTGTTAATAAAGCTAGTGGATGTGATGGAATTCCAGTAGAGCTATTCAAACCCTAAAGGATGATGCCATCAAGGTGTTGCATTCAATCTGTCAGCAAATCTGGAAGACACAGCAGTGGCTACAGGACTGGAAAAGGTCAATCCTCATCTCAATTCCCAAGCAGGGTAGTACTGAAGAACCGTCGGACAATTGCACTCATCTCTCATGCTAGTAAGGTCATGCTTAAAATCTTGCCTGCTAGGCTTCATCATTATGCAAACCAGGAACTTCCAAATGTCCAAGCTGGGTTTAGAAAAGGCAGAGGAACCAGAGATCAAGTTGCCAACATTCACTGGGTCATAGAGAAATCAAGGGAATTCCAGAAAAACATCTACCTCTGTTTCACTGACTATGCTAAAGCCTTTGACTGTGTGGATCATAACAAACTGTGGAAAACTCTTAAAGAGATGGAAATACCAGACCATTTTAGCTGTCTTCTGAGAAATCTGTAGTGGGTCAAGAAGCAACAGTTAGAACCCTTTATGAACCAACTGATGGGTTCAGGATTGAGAAAGGAGTACTGCAGGCTGTCTGCTATCACCCTGTTTGTTTAACCTATACACTGAGCACATCATGAGAAATGCTAGGCTGGATGAGTTATAAGCTGGAATCAAGATTGCCAGAAGAAATATCAACAGCCTCAAATATGCAGATGATACCACTCTAATAACAGAAAGCAAAGAGGAACTAAAGAGCCTTTTGATGAAGGTGAAGGAGGAGAGTGAAAGAGCCAGCTTAAGACTAAATGTCTTTTAAAAAAAAAAAACTAAGATCATGCCATCCGGTCCCATTACTGCATGGCAAACAGAAGGGGAAAAGGTGGAAGCAGTGACAGATTTCCTCTTCTTGGGCTCTAAAATCACTGTTGACAGTGACTGCAGCCTTGAAATCAGAAGACGACTGCTTCTTGGCAGGAGAGTGATGACAAACCTAGACAGTATGTTGAAAAGCAGAGACATTACTCTGCCAATAAAGGTTCCTATAGTCAAGGCTATGGTCCTCCCAGTGGTCACATACGGTTGTGAGAGCTGGACCGTAAAGAATGCAGAACACAAAAAAATTGATGCCTTTGAAATGTGGTACTGGAGAAGACTCCTGAAAGTCCCTTGGACAGCAAGGAGATCAAACCAGTCAATTGTAAAGGGAAATCAACCCTGAATACTCGTTGAAAGCACTGATGCTGAAACAAGCTCCAGTATTTTGGTCACCTGATGTGAACAGCTGACTCATTAGAAAAGTCCCTGATGCTGGGAAAGATTGAGGGCAGAAGGAGAAGAGGGCATCAGAGAATGAGATAGCTGGATGGCATCACTGATAGAATGGAATGAATCTGGGCAAACTTCCAAAGATGGTGAGGGACAGAGAGGCCTGGCAAGCTGTAGTTTACGGGATTGCAAAGAGTCAGACATAACTGGAACTGGACGACTGAACAACAACCAGCTAAAATTCCCAATTTCTGTCAGGTGACTTCACAATTTTAATGTTAATTAAATGTAGCTGTTTTTATCCTTGTGCCTTTTGGTTTAAAAAGAAAAAAAAAAAGCAAGTCCATTCTCTGAGAACAGTTTTATGTAAATATGCTTTCATTAATGTAGTGATTATCTGATGCAAATGGACTTAAGAGAGAAAAAGGATGCCTGAAGGTTTATAAGGCACTAAGGACACTAAAACAATTGTAAAATAATTGAAGCTCAAATACTGTCTGAGTTTATGGAGTAGTTCTTTACAATGAGTTGTGTTATTATAGGAGGAAATTAGAATATATATTTTATTAAGCTATCATCTTCCGGTCATTACTATCACTATAGTTTGGCGCATTTTAGAAATTGCTTTACTTATTACACATGACAAATTAAATTCAAGCTTATTCCAGCTCCCTTCTAAGTGACAGTCTTAGTCTGTTTGGGCTGCTATAACAAAATACCACACTCAGTAACTTCAAAACTACAGAAATTTATATCTCAGTTCTGGAGAATTAAAGTCTGAGAACAGGTTGCCAGCATGGTCAGGTGAGGGCCCCCTTCTGTGTTGCAGACTTCTTGTTTCCTTGCATGACTGAAGGGTCAAGGGAGCTCTATGAGGTCTCTTTTATAAGAGCACCAACCCCAGTTATGTGGGCCCTATCCTAATGATCTAACCATCTCCCAAAGTTCCCACCTCTTGATACCATCCCATTGGGCATTGAGATTTCAGCATATAAGTGGGGGTGGAGACACAAATGTTGAAAACATAGCGGACAGTGAAGGAAGATAGAATGGAAAGGCGAAGAGAACAGAAGTAAACGGGGCTGTGGAAGCCGGAAAGAAAGCAGATGATGGTACTGACTTAGCAGGCCAAAGAAAGTCTAAACTTAAGCTTGGAGGAGGAAGCCCATAGGCAGCAGGTTGATTCTGACTCTCCCTCAGTACCCCCTGATCGACCTGGGGAAAAAGCACCTGGAACTGTGGAAGTGATCCAGTATAATGCTAAGGACTGGAGAATTTGCCGAAGGATAAATAGCAATGAGATTCCTCCCCCAGGAGCAAGATAAGTTTCTCCTTCCCACCCTGGCAGAAATTACTCTCTGGGGAACTTAAACCTAAAGAACTCCATTCTTGAATCATCAGAAACTGCTAAGGGCAGAGGCGCCATGATTAAAATAGAGAAATTTACTAAAAGTCCACACACAAAATTATAAACCCTTTACCCACCTCCCTCATTTGATTCCCAGAACATTGGCAGCCAGCTTTCTAACTTCCATGACAAGAAATTGTGAGAACGTGACCAGCCCAAAAGAAAAAAATCTATAGAAACTGTCTCTTGAGGGGCCTTCAAAGAAAGGTTCAGCGCATGCCCGACTATCTTACTCTGGTCAGTTAACACCCACCTCAAAATTTAGAACATCTTATCAACATTAGAGTGCATCATTCTCAAATGCACACAACCAAGAAGCATTTGTCAAAACTCTTATCATTCTTTCTAGATCCTCTCAAATGCAATTTTCCCTTTCTCCCTGAAGTTTTCCCTGAGCCATCAGTTTAGTGTCACCTTAACTATAATCTACTTCCCTGATGGCTCAGAGGTTAAAGCATCTGCCTCCAATGCGGGAGACCCGGGTTCAATCCCTCGGTCGGGAAGATCCCCTGAAGAAGGAAACGGCAATCCACTCCAGTATTCTTGCCTGGAGAATCCCATGGACTGAGAGGCCTAGTCGGTTACAGTCCACGGGGTCGCAAAGAGTTGGACACGACTGAGCGACTTCACCTTAACTATAATCTACCTTGTGTAGTTAGTCTGTTTTAACACTTCTCAGGTGAGTACTCTCAAATGAGAGCAGGTACATGCCCCTAGATCCAGTTACCTTCTAAACAGTAACTTAGATATGCCTGTTTTCCTCAAATTTAACATGTCCAAAACTGAACTCATCATCCTGCCTTCCAAACCCATGTTCCCTTTCTCACCAAGTGACCTTTCTATCTACCCCACTACTCTTGTCGGAAATCTAGCTTCTTCTGTACTTCTCCTTATACAATCTTTAAACAAATTCTGTTCAGCCTCCTTTCTCTATGTGGCTCAAATACATCTCTGTCTCCATTCCCTTACTGAAAATACTTCACTGCCTCTCGATCTCACTTAGCATACAATCTGAACTTCTTAAAAATACTGATGATACACTGCAAATCTTATTTCTGCCTTCCTTTCCAGCTTCGAAGACCTCCACTCTGACTAGAAAGAGAAGCTTGGTAAGACCTCTTCTTTCTACTCAGAATGCTTTCCCTCCCCTTCTCCTCTGGCTAACTGCTTCTCAGCCCTTAGATCTCAGAGAGGACTTTCCCCTCAAAGTATATCCATATACCTATTATCCTTTTGCATAGCACCCCTATACTTTCCTTTCATAGCACTTGTATTTTTAGATACTACATATACCATAAGATTATTTATATAATATCTGCCTCATCTATGACTTAGTGAACTGCATGAAAGCAGGACAATGGATGTTTTGCTTGTTATTGTATTCCCAGTACAGAGCATATTTTATAATAGGCACTCAAATATTTGTTGAATAAACAATTGACTATTCATTGAATGAATTGATGATTTTTAATTTACTTGAAAGTTCAGTGCCTGGCAAGTACAGGAATAAAAAAAAAATCATATGAAACAAGAAAGACATAATCAAAACAGAATCTTTGATACATGACACAGAATGGATGTGAAAGACAAAAGAAGAAATGAAAGATTTATCTTAGGTGTGCTGATGACTCAGATATAAGTAACTGGGAAAAGCACAGGACCAGTAAAATGAGTAAGAAAATTAGAAAAAGGGGTTTGGATAGGGGGATGGTGAATTTGAATTTAGGCATGTTGAGTTAGGGGTGCCAGTTTCATCTAGGCTGAAACTGTAAGCCTGTAATTGAGAATATAGGTCTATAACTCTGAAAAAGTCTGAGATAGAGATAAGTCCATTTTGAAGTGATTTCAGTGGTGTTACCTACTCCATCTACAGCTCTTTCAACCAGACATACACTCTCAGTGCATCTTGGACTTACTTTTTGTATATCTTCTCACGCTTGTAACTTGTTCAATACTGGTCTTCCCCCACTCAGCTATAAATTCCATGAAGGCAGTATTGCTCTATTCTCAGGAAAGGTCTACTAGATTTCCTACAGTGTAGGGACTCTGGGAACAGAGTAATCAGGAAAGCCAGACCTCAGGTTGTTGAATGGAGAAACATCCCTTTTCGCCAATGGCAGTGACTTGTATTTTGTAGATAACATGTATACCATAAGATGATTTATTTAATATCTACCTCATCTATGACTTGGTGAACCACAGCAGAAAAATTTCTATTGCATGATGGCCTATCGTTCCACCAAACTGATGAACAAGTTATTTTAAATCATCCAGTTGGCTTGTAGCCAGCTGTAATTAAAATTTGTGGTTCTCAAGTCTATAGCTTCTCTCTGTTTTTTAACTGCAACATACACTTCTACAAAAATCTACCTCAATCTACCCCAATATAAAACAGATTATCCCACTATCTCAGGTTTATTATGGATGTAAATTTGCCAGTTTTGAAACTGCTTTAAAGTTTTGAGATACAACCTGATATGCATCCTAGAAGGCTTAGATTTTCAAAGTGTTCACCAAAATAGAGATTGGCTGGGACTTTTTCCCTCTTTCATTATGCAAAAAGATTTATATCTTGTCAAGGTCATTGAAATTGATTCTGAAGTTCAAGATGCAGGCTATTTGATTATGTTATATGGATACAACTCAAAAAACTTCCCCAGAAGTTCCCTAGGGGGCAGCAGACAGTCTTTATGATTAATACATCTGCTGTTTACAGATAATACGGTAACACTGTGACTTTATTTTTAAATTATTTAATTTGACAAAAACATATCAATGTTATCACCCTTTATTAATGATTCTGCTCTTTGACTTCAATTAAATTCACTGAAACATGTGTTGAAGCATACAGGCAAGACTTAACAAATATTTTCTAAAGCAAGCTAAGAAATACTGTGTTACATTATTCCTCATTAATAGGAGATAAAGTAAGATGGAGCCCACCTTTAAACAAAATTCCAAGATTCCTACCATTAACGGTAATACAGTGCTGATCTACTTCTCATCCTGTTTTATTTTTTGTGAACTGTGCTACAGTGTGAAACCTAAAAATCAAGGTTATAAAACTAAATTATAGGCCTACATTTATATAAATTATGTAATTGTTCATATGGTGGATTATTACAGAATATTACCAATTCATTAGTTACAATGAACTTCTTTTCCAAAGAGTTATATAAAACACACATGAAATTACTTCATTTTTAGTTTTTCCCCCTCACAGTATAAATCATTTTTCTCTGCCTAAGATGTCACTATCTCTCCAGCAGGTTAATCCCAGGAGGTTTAGCAACTGCAATTACTACATTTAAATATTCCACATATCCATCAAGACTTAAAAGAGTTCTGTGGTGTCAGTTTAAATATAAATATATATAATTCTAGTTAATCATCACTTAAGGCAGTTTTGAAAACCACATTCCTTACTGCTGCAAATTTCAATGTTATATTGTGTATGTTGTGCCTTTTGCCATATTGCAACTCTCTCTATTGATTTATTGGTTAAGAAAATGTCCATACTGATTCTGCCAGGCATAAGTGTTCCTTTATACAGAAAATACATAGTTTCTCACTGAGGTAAACTTGTCAGGATCATTTCATCTAATCGTTGAAGAGAAAAGAACACCAGAAAAATCACTTTGCGCTTTACATAGTGCTCAAAGTGAGGTTGGAAATCTCATATAAATACAGTATTTCAAGAAAATGCTAGCAAAACATATTAGAAGCTTTCCATTTGTTTCCTCTGCTTCTAAAGGAAAGCTTTATATTTACCAGTGACCATACTAACGGTCAATAGCTTTCATTCTTCTTTTGCCTTTTAATGTAAGTGCAGATTTCATGCATTTTGTAATTTCATCTTATAAACAGCTTCAATGACCCTGCAATGAAAATCAAGCATTTTGATGGTATAGTACCTACTGCTACATAATTTTACACTGGGATGGGTTATAGGGTTGCTATATTTACCTTTAAGTTAGATTTGTTCATGTGTCTGTATTTATTTATACTACTTGAATAGCCCTTACAGTGAAGATAAAAGTGTAATTATTTTTACAACAATGAAAGATTCAGGGTGCCGGAACCTAATATCCTAGTGCCCGGCAACCATAACCAGCATCAGTGAATAGCACTTCAAGGCTTTTAATCTCCATGACAACCTACCTTGCATTCTTCAATAAAATACCACTTTGCATGCATGCAAACATATTTTTTATGCACACAGTCTACTTGTTAATAAATATCAGCGCACTAAACACCAAAAGAAAAAAACCCCTTCCTTTTAAATAACTCCAAATTCTCCCTATAAAACTAATTAATTGAACTGAGAAAGAACTTAATTTATGTCTTTATATCTATAGCACACCTACACAATAAGCCACCAAAAGATTTTCTGAAGTAGGTGTTGAAACTGATACCTTCTTCAATGTGGAATACTGCAGAGATATTACCCCCAACCTCTCCTGGGTGTTATATCAGTCATGCTTTCTTATTGTGAGTAGGTAATTTCACGTTAGACCTAGTTGTGCCTGATGTTCTACCATGGGGGAAGATATGCTGCTGTGGACGGAGGATTTTCTGTGCACTCTCTCATCTGTTAGAGACAGCTCTCTAGTTTTTGTAGACTGACAGGTTTGTTGATTGTTCTGGTTTGGTTTGTTGTTGTTTTACTTAACTGTTCTGGGTCTTGATGTCTCCTTTAGGACACGGTTTTTGTTCATTGTGCTCTTTCTTAGGTTTTTACAATCAAGATTGAATCAGGAAAAGTCAGAATAGAAACCCCAAAAACGTTCAAGGGCTGATTTCCTCTGCCCACATTTCTTAAAGGGGCAAAGGTGGAAGATGAAATAGTATCTAAAATCAGATTTGAATATCTCTATTGGTTTGGTTTAGCCACATCTCATTTTTCAACAGAAAGAACTAGTTTATTGCATAAAGCCTTACTTTTAAAAACAAATTAGCAGTCTAAGGTGGCTTCTGTGAAGATCAGAGGATCATCAGAAGGTAAAGATCTTTAAAATCAGAGACCCTAATACTCCCAATGTGCAAGTTCTGACCAACATAGATCACAATTTTCTTTTTGGATGATGCTTTCCTTTTTCATGAAAATTATTTCTCCTTTCATGTCCCTATTTCCTTTTCTAAATGATTTCTTTACTCTCTTGATTACTCACTTAAGGTGCTGTTAATTACTGTACCAATCACATAAAACTCTTAGTATATTGGGAAAAAATATTTTGGATATAATAACCCCTATCGAAAGAAAACAACTTTAACAAAGACACTGTAGCCTCAGCTTCTCTAAGCTAAAATAATGTGGTGGTGAAGTCTAGCTGTGACTCCTCCTGTCTAGATAATTTCACATAGGCTGTGCTCATCACGTCCATGAGCCACCTATTTTGCCTATACTTGCACGGGATGACATATATGCTTTACTGTCTTTTCTGCCACAAGGATAGTGTCTTCAGGATCCTGAAGGCTTACTCTACTCATTATGTCAAACAGCCAATACAGAATCAGAAAAGCAATTATGCAGATACTCTAACAAACATTTTATTAAAATAAATCAATTCACTGCTTTCTTTGAATTTTACAAAACAATCAGTTTCAGTAGTAGTGGCTTCCCTGGTGGTTCAGATGGTAAAGAATCTGCCTGCGGTGCGAGAGACATGGGTTCAATCCCTGGGTTGGGAAGATCCCTTGGTAAAGGAAATGGCTACCCACTCCAGTATTCTTGCCTGGAGAATTCCATGGACAGAAGAGCCTGGTGGTCTAGAGTCCATGGGGTCACAAAGTTTCAGACATGACTGTGTGACTAAGCACAGTTTCAATAATATTTCTTGTTGCACAGTATAACTGGATTGGTTTTCCTGAACTGACTGATTATTTTGGCATATAAAAATATTTTCAAGTGTAGTAATTATTATATAATAATGGCAGACAACCAGGCAACCTTTTTTTTTCAGGGTTTTGAGAACTTAGGCAACTAGTGGGCAAACACTTTATAAAATATCATAAATCTAGTATTGTTTGGATTTGGGTAAGTCTCTAACAATGATGTTTTTTTTTGTTTATATGACAGCACCTTCAACTGGTCTTTGACCTCCTAGAGAGTCAACAGTGCGTGTCTCTATATTCAAAACAGTGGCCACCACATGAAAAAATGCCTTCCAAATGTCTGTTTAGTCTAATCAAATTAAATTCCAACTAAAATCACTTTAAAGCACAACATTCTAATCATTAGGTTCTGGCACATTTCTTACTTGGTATTGAGTTAGAAGTCTTCTGCATTTAGAATTAAAATTGGTCCACTTAAGCAATTTCCAATCGCTTTGATTAGTGCATTAAAGCTGAGTATCAACATTTCTATTTTTGTGTCTTTAAATATTGCTATGAATAGTAATAACACAGCCTCAGCAGTAGTCTCTTTCTCTGACACTATCATGGTGGGAAAAGCACTATGGTAAGACCTAATAACTCTGATTGAAAAGAAAAATATCATCTTTCTCACTATTTTTTAAGTGAATAATTCTTACCAAAATATGTCCACCAAAAAAAATTTTTTTATAGGCACAAAAGCCTGAAAGAAACTATGAAAATATCATATAAATTACCTTCTACCTTCAATAAAAATAAAACCACAACCTCAAACCCAGCATTCTGGGCTTCATAATTTAATGATTTTGAAAAGTCATCAAAGAAGGAGGCTGTAGGTGATTAATTTTGTGACACATTCTAGTGATTCACAACACTAATAGATAACTCAGATTGCAAATACCAACTAAAACATAAACTCACCTTTCCTGGTTTAGCTCTCAATAAAGCTAGTAAGATTTCTTAGGTAAGAAACAAAATAATTCTCAAGTCTTATTTTGGCTTTATTTATAGTTAGCCAAAGAATCGAGAGCTGCAATTACTCTTCTCATCCCAGAATTTGCTACCCAATCATTCAGCATTTTAATGTTTTTCATTTCCAGTGAACCATTCACCAAGGTCACTTCTGACTGAGTTTTACCAAAATGAATGCTGTATAAAGGCAGCCCTGCCCCAACTCTTGAGTCTATAGACTTTCTAGTTGCTGATTATAGAACCAGCTGACTATCCTTTCAGCTCAT